>NW_017728995.1:32636391-32638122 GCF_001723915.1 Gavialis gangeticus | reverse complement strand
CAGTCATGACAGGGGCAACCCTATGGCTACACTATGAAATGCACTTGCAGTGATGAGCAGTCACTCTCAGGCTGTTCTCACTTAGCCAAGAGACCAGACCCCCCAGGCCAAGCCAGCTTGGAACTGGCCAGGAAATTTCCAAGAACGCAAAAACAGGCAGCAAAACCGCAGTCCACCTAGACCCCGTGCCCTGTCTCCGATGTCTGTAGCCAGTTTTAGGTGCTTCAATGGAAGATGCAACCCCCGCAGAAGGCAAGTAGCAGGCCGCCTGCCCCTTGCATTAGACCTTTCAATCAGACAGCAGCGTAAGGCCCACCATTTCGGTCCTCATGCTTGCCTGCAAACATAGCGGATGCAAATGGTCCCTTTCTGTGAACTAGTCCTAATTATGACCACTTTGGATAGTCCTTTCCTATCCGTGTAAATGCCCAGCCCTTTTCGGAGCCTGAGGTTCTTGACCTCAGCTCATTCCTGTGGCCACGAGCTCCCCAACTTCTTCACACCACGTGCAAAAGAGCATTTCCATTGACCAGGTCAGCTCTCATCCTCGAATCTTCTTGCAGGTCCCCCCTGTCTTCTGACACAACCGAAGGTCCCCACCGACTTTGTGGAAAGCCATTTGGTACGAGCCGATCTACTCTTACTTGTCTCTGCTCCAAGTAGACAATCCCCATCTTTGGATGGGAAATGCCGCGTGCAACAGGCAAAGGTGGGGGGGGTTCGCATAATGACCGGATCAGTCGTGGGGGCTCTTCATCCCGAATCGAAGTCTGGATGAGCCACCGCCTTTTGGATGAGATTAGCAGCCATCAAAAACCCGCGTGCGCTCTGCAAGGTGGCGGAGAGCGCCAACCATTCGGATGGGGGGAAATGTAATTACCTGTTACATCCCCCCCTCGAGTAATTAAATGCTAGTGAACTGCAAGCTAGCTTGCATCAGCTGCATGTGGCTTGTTAAGGACGGCCTCGTTCAGCGGTTATCTTAATGCTGAGCTCCACCGCAGAAGACAGTGCCTCGGAGGGGAGCAAGAAGCATCGCCTGCCTACCCCTAATCTGCTTCGCAGGTGCCGGGCAGCATCCACGGCTGCCAACTTGCACACCAGGATGCCTACCCTTATGCTCCTCGGCACAGACTCAAGCGTTTGAATGAACGGGGTTGGGATTTTCAGGATGTAAAGGCAGGGGGAGGGGAGAAAACAAAATTTGATCCCCATAAATAAGAAGCCCAAATGAGAAACAGAGCCTGTAGCACAGCTGTAACTTCAGCTGCTCTGCCGTCTGTGTTAACACTGCGTGACTTTATTGGGGTCAGGGATTAAAAACAGCCGTGACAACTTTAAAAAAAAAAATGGCACAAACTCCCAAGGGCTGAAATGATTAGCAAGAAGGTTGTTTGCATTCCCCCTTCCCCACTCGGGCGGCACCGGCACTGGCACTTTCTAGTTAGAGGAGAAGGGATCCAGCATCCAACGAGCAGCCGGAGAGACCCCACGCCTCTACTGCGAGCGCGCCCCTGGAAAAGGCTTCTCCAAACCACCCGGCCCTAAAAACTTCTTGGAATAAGTGAGTAACGCGCCTGGAGCGTCTCCAGAGCCGTCAACGGTCTGAGAAGACAGGGGTTCAAAGCAAAGGGAAAGGATTAGTAAGGCCCATGTGAGCTCACTGCAAAAAACCGATGGGAGGACAGAAGGGCAGCTCTTTCTAATCAAGAGCTCGGCAGGATGTGGAGG
>NW_017728995.1:32620471-32631391 GCF_001723915.1 Gavialis gangeticus | reverse complement strand
GGGAAAGGATTAGTAAGGCCCATGTGAGCTCACTGCAAAAAACCGATGGGAGGACAGAAGGGCAGCTCTTTCTAATCAAGAGCTCGGCGGGATGTGGAGGAAACAGTATGACAAAAGTGGCCGTGCGTTTCTCCAAGGCAGGCCCATTGTCCATCCGCTCCTGGAAAGACAACTCGAGGCAACGCTGTCTCGCGACAACCCTGCAAACGCTGGCTTTGCGACTTTTCCCACCCAAACGACTATGGAGATCGCAGAAGCACAGAAAAGGAAGGGCGCGCGGGAGGTCCCACCTAGTCCAACCCCCTGCTCCAAGCAGACCAGCCCCATCATCCAAGATCAGCCTGAAGAGATATGCCCGTCAGAGCAGGGGATCACTTGGACATCAAGAGATCAATTAACTACTTAGAAGAACACAAAAGATTAGCCAGTGAGGACTTGGTGATGCCAACGAGGGAATTATCCTCCTTAAGGCTGGTCACTACAGCCCCCGGGGGTGGGAAGTAATTCAAAAAAACCTTTACAATTAAAAAATGGTTTTCTTCGTCAAAAAAATGTTGTCAAAATTCTCATGGAAAAAGTTCATTAAACTTTTTATCTTCTTTTTCCCTGCACTTTTCGGCCCCTCTCCTTGCCGCCTGGAGTTGATGGCAGCTCTGGGTGTTTTTTTATTCCCTGGGTTTTAAAAAGAAGAGGCTGAATAGGGATGTCAACAGAAGCCCTTTGCGTTTTTCAGGATGACGGAGGAGACACCGGGTGCTACAGGTGGGCTCCTAAATCAGCAAGGCCCTTTGGGAACCACCTAGGCCCCTCCAAAACGGGGAGGAAAAGTCATAGCCAAGAAAAGAGCAACCCGTTTGCTTTTAGGAAAAAGGCTGTAGGGTCTTTTACGCCGACAAACAAGACCTTGGGTTTGTAGGGTCTCTGCTTCATCCTCGGGACATCCAGGGGTTTATCCAGGGCTCCTGGGATCCACTTCCATTTTCTCGTTGCTCTGATCATTAAAAGCCCATTAGATTAACAAGGGGGAATGAAAGGCCATATCGGTCTCTCTCCTCTCCTGGGAAAATGCCTCATTTGCCTTTTGTAAAGTCCCATCAAGCCGCTGGTCTCCGACGCACGGAGCCCAGTCGAGATGAAACTACATCTCGGCAGCCTACGTCCTCTCTAACTCCTGGCCCTATCGGCTCGGTAGCATGTGACCCTGGGAGGAAATGAGACTGTTCTTCACTAAAATGCAGGATTAGAAAGGGTGAATCATGGGGGGCAAGTCACAGAGGGGACGCCCGATCGCCACTACCCAATGGCCATATGCACCAGTCCCCTCCTACCAACCACAGCTGCACAAACTCTGGAAAGGAGGAAAAGCAAGGCCGAGACAAATGGGCTGATTTCATCTGCAGAAGAGAAAACCGAGGGGGACTAAATAGCAGCCTTCACCTCCCTGCAGGGGGCTGCAAAGAGGATGGAGTTGGACTGGTCTCAGTGGGGGCAGACGACGGAAGGAGCAATGGGCTCAAGCTGCAGCAAGGGAAGTTGAGGCTGGATATTAGGAAAAACTTCCTCACTAGCAGCATAGTAAAGCACTGGAAAAGGTTACCCAGAAAGGTTGTGGACTTTCCATCCTTTTGAAGATCTGGCTAGACAAAACCTTGGCTGGGACGATGTAGTTGGGGCTGGTCCTGCTTGGAGCAGGGGGTTGGACTAGATACAACTCCCTGAGGTCCCTTCAACCCTCATTTTTTATGATCCTATGAGGACCCAGCCTTTAAAAATCAATGCAGCCTTTTAAAATCAGACGCTGACACCCCTTCTCTCCCTGAAGAGGGGATATTCCCAGCGACCACCTGCAAGCTCCCGGACCACTCACACAGACACGATACCACCATGATACAGGCAACTTCCTGACAGACCAACAACGGCAAGGATGCTACCTGGCCCGGGACACACTAGCACAAAAAGGCCAAAAATGTGAAATCAGTGACTGACGGTGTCATCACAGCCTCCACACAGGGCAGGCAGAGGTGCATGATGTCATTTGGTACGTACCTGTCCCAGGGCCAGGGCCAGGCTGTTCGGGGGGATGAGCCCTCTCGCCAGCTGCCGGGGACGCGCCTTCCCCGGTCTCAGAGGGAGAAGACGCTCTGCGAGCGGAGCGGGGAGGACCGGCTCGATGACAATACGTGCGTCTAGACGGCTGTTCTCAGAAGCGTGCCAAGAACATTTTACACGGCTCGTTTTCATGTGCTCGGGAGCTGCACAAACCCTTTGTGTTCCCGGCGTTGTAGAGCTCCGGCGCGCGCGGACGGAAAGGACGTTCGAGACCCGGCATCTGCAAACCTGCCGGGCAGCGAGGGCAAGTCACCCCGGACAGCACATCTGGCTAGATTTGCAGTGGGGGAAAGAGTCTGACACCAAAGAGCAGAAAGGGTCTATTCTCATTTTACTTGGACTGTGGAGGGGGTTTAACCCTTTGGACAATGAACAGT
The DNA here is from genome assembly GCF_001723915.1 of Gavialis gangeticus. Taxonomy (NCBI): domain Eukaryota; kingdom Metazoa; phylum Chordata; order Crocodylia; family Gavialidae; genus Gavialis; species Gavialis gangeticus. Next base: position 32,628,905 of record NW_017728995.1, on the reverse strand, counting down.
TCCCAATTTAAAAAAAAAAAAAAATATCAGAGAATCATAGGAAAGTTGGGCTGGAAGCAATCTCTAGAGACCATCCAGTCCAACCCCTTCTTTGAGGCAAGATCAGCCCTATGCAAACCCACTGTCCAAACCATCAGCCCTATCCAAACCGTCTCCACAAACCCACTGTCGAACCTCGTAGCGAAACCCGAGCCAGCCCTAAAACAACCGCAAGACGTAACGCCTCGACATCCCCGTGCCTCTGCAGTGCCCTTAGGTTTCTGCAATACCTCCCTTCCTACAACCCCCCCACGAACGCCCCTTTCAGGGTGGGCTTTACCCCCAGTTCATTTAAGAGAAAGTAGGGGCAGCTGCCCACTGTCAAAAAGAAAGAGCAGAGCCTAGCAGCTCTGACCCCCCAGCCCCATCACACACCCTCGTAGGAAAAGAGCACTTGAAAAACCAACTGGTTCAAAGGACCGGACGACTGAGACCTATCATGGAGACCCCAGGGCGGGGTGTGTGGGGGGACATGGCTGGGAGGGGATGCAGTGAAGAGAAGGGCTGGTTGCAACAGCGATGGACAAGGAAGGTAGGAGCGGGAGACAGGGCATGGGGTGAGGTGGGAAGGCAGGACAAGGCCCTTTACTGATGTGCAGAGAACTGCACTCGTCTCCCATTTCCCCGGGGGTCTAAGGTGAAGATAGCGGAGAAATCTCAGCCCACAGGTGGATGACAATGATCTTGGCCAAAGGATGCATGTAGGGGCACTGGACTGGCATGGAGGGGATCTGCATACAATACTCCAAGCTCAGCTGCAGACCCATTAAGACCTCCCAGCTATTCCCCATCAGAAACCTGCCTTCCCTGAGCTCCTGAGAACAAGGAGTTTGGGGGCACATCTATGCCACATCAGAGCCTACTAGGACGCTCCGCAGACCCTCCCTGTCCATGCACACCTCGTGGCCCCACACCACCAGGTTTCTTCGTCTCAGACAGCAGCGCAGACATGCCCAGTGTGTGTGTGCACGGTGCCCAGCACAGCTGCCTGGGCTACGCAGAAAGTCAGGCGCCGGCAGACATTACACTTAAGGTGCAATTAAAGTTAATCACGTCTTGCATAGTAACCCAGCCGCATGTTCAAGCAATGCACGGTGTGATAAAGCGGGAAGTAGGTCACCGAATTATTCCACAAAATTAATGGCTGGTTTCCATCGCACCTTAAATTTAAGCGTGGAAGGGTCCTCGCCATTCAGCCTGATGCATGGCTGAGCTCTGGGACCAGCCCCAGTGCGATCCCAGGGATGGGACCCACGAGCAGCTGATTGTCGGTCCCAGCTCTAGGACCGCGATTTCATAGAAATCCCAGAGAAGTGGGGCTGGAAGGGCCCTCCAGAGGTCACAGGCAGGATGAGCCCTATCCAAACCATCCTATACAACCCATCATCAAAACTGTCAACCAGGACACAAAGCAACCCCCGAACCTGCCACAGGTGAAGCAGAGGGACCACGGCAGCCAGCATCCTGTCTCTATAAAAGGGGCACGGGGTGCTGCAGTTCTCCTGCTTTACCTGTGGCAGGTTCGGGTGTTCGGTCCGTGTTATGCAGAGTTGAGATTGTGGTTGTATGGGATGGTTTGGATAGGGATGATCCTGCCTCCGGCAGGGGGTCGGAGTAGATGTGACCTCTGGCGGTCCCTTCCAGCTCCGCTTCTCGGTGAATATGTGCCAGGGACCTCTGACTGTGCAGTGAAGACGGTCCAAAGCCTACCAGATCCCTCCCTGAGAGGGAAGGAGACGCCGGTGCTTGGATCACATAACAGGGTTGCAAGACAGCCCAATTCTGAGCAGTGCTGAGCCCTGGCTACTCACAGGAGCACGCCGCGAGCTGCACCCCACTTCCAGAAGCACAGATGCGGGGTCTCAAAGCGCCTCTCCCATCCCCTCCCCTGCCAGGTTGTCAGTCCCGGCCCGCGGGCTTCTCCCCATGTCTCCTGCTGCGGCTGATGACGCTGTTCACACCTAAAGCAGAGGAGCTGCTTTCCTTGCAGAGCTTGAAGGTGTCAGCGCCGCCCCCAGCTACCGACAGGGTGAAAATACAGGCGCTGGAACCGCAGGCTGCTTAAATCACGTCAGCCCCTGCTCCCCCTTCAGCACGCTCTTACTGCGAACGGAGGCTGACACGTCAGCCCCGGCGATGATTTGCAGCTTGGCGTGCACGAGGCAGCCACCTGGTCCTCACGATCAACAGGCAGAGAGATACCTTAGCCCCATTTCACAGGGGGGAACCAAGGCAGCAACTGACCCAAGGCACCCTGGATACTCCTACGCTTCCCATGCTCGCGCAACCATGCATGTGCATGGGTGCACACACCTGGGCTCTTGTCCCCACTGAGCTGCCTGGGGATTGCAAAGTATTTTCCCACTAAAAACCTCCCTTTCTCATGGACATTGCCCTGCTTAGTGTCCGAGCACCCCAAGAAGTGTTTTCTGGCTTCCTTGGGCCACAACAGTGTGCCAGGCACACTCGGTCCTCCAGTGCGGTGCAGGCACATGACCGAGAAGCCTCCTGCTCTGTGCAGGGAGATCTGCTCCTCAACAGGCTTCTTGACCAGAGACCCCAACACAGGATGTAAAGCTGCTTTGAGATTTTATTAGTCGAGGATTTTCTGCAGGGAAGCTGGTCTCTCTGGCATGGACAGAGGGACTGGACCTGTCAGGGTTACGCCTGTCATCCCAGGTACCACCATCACGCACAGCTTTCCCCCATTAAGGGCTACCACCTTAGCAAGGGCAGAGCTTTCCCTGGGCCACAATCCAGAGCAGATTCAAGGTGCATAGGAGGGGGGTCTCATCCTGCTGCTGTCTGAGACGGTTTGTCCTTTCCAGGTCCAGACTTCAGATAACAAGAGGCAAGATCCAGGTGCACTCCTGGAGCCATACAGGAGCACCCAGCTACGCTGGATCCAGCTGCCAGCTCCTTCCTCGTCTCCGTGAACATTAAACGCACCCACCTTTTAGAAAAGTGTCACTTAAACTTTGTATTAAATGTAATTTCCTCTCCCACCCCTTTTCATTAGCGATACGCCAGCTTTCACAGAATTATGCTGTTATTTCCCAGCAAAGTATTAGTCCTATTATGACGACCCGATACACTCCTGCTGCCTATTGTTATACGTGAGCAAAGTTTCACTGAAATCAATTAAGAGGCAAAGCGTCCCATTCAATTCAATGGGAGTTTTTCTTAAATAAAACTCGCACCCAAGGAAACTGATAAGTGCTCAGGGAACAATTCTCGCATTACTTAAGATGCGCATTACCTATTTCCTTCTGTGTAGTAGCTTTCCTCTTCATATTATACAATGCACCTACTTATTATACTTATTATACAATTTTCCATTCAAATCCACATTGCAAGGCCCCTATTCAATGCAAAAGCACTTGGGAAAGGATGGGAAAATGACATTTAAGGAAAGCAATCCATAGTAGCACATTACACCGCTCGTATTTCTGGCACTCTGATACCACAGGCTGAACTACATTTTAACTCCAATGTGGTCATCCGTGAAATCTGCCTGGTTACTGCATTATTTTTTGCTAAACAGAATCTGTATTGTACAGAACGGCACAGATTCCCACAGCCATTGCAAAAGCTTTTGAAGCTCACAGCATTATAACTTTCTGCTCTGTTCTTTCCGATGCAAAGTACCGAGGCCCAAATCTGTAATCTTTGCAAACCTTTGCGAGCGCCCGAGTCTCTAGAGTGGTGCCTGCATAAAAAGCACGCCGAGCCCTAGCTCGAGACAGCTCCCCTGTGCATCCTCAGATCCAAAAAAGCACCGGTTCAAGCTTATGCATTTGGATTCAACGGGATTTAAACGTACACTTAAGAGCTTTCCCAAAGCCAGGGTCCTGCTCTGGAGAGGCGCGAGGTGCCTGCAACCCACACTGGGGCTGCTCAGCCTGGCAATCAAGCCACTTGTATGGAGGGGACTAATTCGGGATCAAGGAGCCTTGCCCTAAAAGCCTGCCTGCGGGTCGAGTGGAAAGAATGAGCCGTCTTTTGGGATACCGGGAGCGCTCTCTTTGCTGCTATTCAGCCAAGCCTGGTACAGCTCCCAACTCCGGCAGTCTTATGGCTTTACTAATGCAGAGAAAGAAAAATGTACGTGAATGAGGGGCAAAACAGGGAAGGAAGCACTCGATTTGGCATTAAACTCCCCCAGAGAGAAAGGCACAGGACACACCTAAGGCAATCACGGGGCACGATAACAGCAAAGGCTTCCAAAGTTTCCCAGTCTAGGCCTTTCCCTGGGCGCTGCGGCTGCTGCATTTGCAGGTGAGCACCGGCCTCCCCTCCCAGCCGGCTCGATGCTAGTGTAAGCCAGGCAAGGACCGACCTGACCGGCTTGCAAAGCAAGTCGCAGCAGATCTTGGCTGGGTCATAACCCTCCGGGTTCCCCCCGGGCTATTGACATGCATTGTTTTAAACCACCAGTTCCTCCCCCAACCCAGATGTCCCCAAGGCCTGTGACGGGTCCCACAGTGGACGTGCTGCTGCCCATGGGCTGGGTGAGGGCAAAGGACCCACCCACCTGTGAGCGAGCAAATCCAACGCCCCTCCGGGACCTGGAGGCACGCATCTATACCTGTTACAAACGCACCGAGACCCCCCAAAGTGCTGCGTACAACTGCACGCATAGCTCCACCAGCAGATGAGGGGCACAGTTTGCAAGGGAGAGAAAGGGGGAGAGTCCTGACCACTAGACCTGAAGTCCACCTAGCACAGAAAGAGCCTCCGAGGTCTTGTCCCGGTTTCACCGAAGGCAGAAGGGCTGACTTAACTCGAATCAGGCTACCAGGGAGCTCTACTATCCCAAACTGGAGGCAAAGCCAACAAACAGCACACACACGCACCCCCTGAGCCCCCTCCAGCTGCTTTCCCCGCTATTACGCTGCAAGCACACTCTTGTGTGCAGCTCACCTGGCAGGCAGGCCGGCGAGGCCGCTCCTCTCACCTTGCCCCATTTGCTCATTCCTGACCCAGAGCAATAAATTATTATTATATGCACTGGCTTCACGAACAATTAAGGCATCAGCGATGATGGACTGTCCAGAGGCCGAGTGTCTCGCAGCGCGTGCTGAAATAGCCCAGATATTAAAAACCCTGCAAAGATCTAATGTTGAACCTAACGGTCCTTTTGCAGGGCACAAAGTCCTCCGCCGGTTTTTCTCCAGCATGTTGCGGTCTGGCTACTTCCGAGTCTCAGACCACCGTGTTTTGCACTAGCCGTAAAGAACTGTGCACGCCGGGCCGTCCAAAAGCACTTCCCCTCCGCACGCTGCCTCTGCCAGCCCCTGGGAGGAAAGCACATCAGCTCTCTGCAGCGCTGCGGCTGGCAAGGTGGAAAGACGGTGCAGGACTGGTTAGAGAAAGGACCGAAATGCTCCCCAGATGTTCGAGGCCAGAGGGTCTTGCTCTTCCGCTCAGGGTCATACACGGTACCAAATCCAGGGTCAAAAAACGAGTGGGAACTAAGAGCTGGCATTTTCCTAGGGTAGCCTCAAGTCTATCAAGTCTGAAAAGGGCAGAGCGCTACTGTCCTAGGACCTTCTCAGTAGGTCCTTTCCTGGCAGGGCAGGAGCAGTGCCCCATCTCCCTACTTTTACCCAGAGCATGTCACTGGGTGTTTCTCACTTAGCAGACTTTGCTCCTTGTCACTGTGGGGGAGGGATTTAAAGTGGCGATGGGGGGGATCCCCTCGGTGCACGACTGCCTGTGAATGACCCCGCAGGCCCCTGGGCTCCTCTCTCCGCTTCCCCAGCCTCATGCAACTCCTCTCTCCCATGGCTGCAGACCAGTGACAGCATGACACCAGGACCACCGTACAGGTCTCTTGCCCACTTAATGGACATGGGTACTCCTACTAAGTGAACCCCCAAAATCTCACTGGCTTCTGGATCAGGCCCAGAGCTAGGCACCAGGAAGGTCAAAGGTCATCAGCAGCACGCCAAGGCCCAGCGCTCCATTTTGGACAGACTATGGGACCCTGCTCCTATAGCCCAGCACTGCAGAAGCCGACTTCCCTCCTGCACGAATTCACATGGAGACCCTAAGCCTGGCCACGGCGTCAATTAAACACTACCCAGGGGTTCCTGTTTGATCGGCCTGAGCCCAAACCTTGCTAGCCGCAACTCTGTACAAGTCAATCAGGGAAGTCCGCTGCCGCTCCCTGCCCCTCCCAAGCTCAGACTATCCCAAAGGGGTGAAACCTTTCGGGCTCTGCGGGGCTGGATGGATATCCTTCCAAACTTGTTCTTGAGCCTGAGCTCTTCCAATGACTTGAGCAAAATCCTAACTAGGGACCCCTCCATGTTGGCAACGTGAAACACTTTACGAAGAGAAGAAGCTTATTGCCACTGCGCCCAAAACACGTGTCGATCCCCAGACGCCATCAGCAGAAATGAGACTGAACAAAGGAGATCGATTTGCTGCCTTGGATATTACTTAGGATTTGCATAATGCTAGCTCCTAAAGACCCCAACTTTGGCTGAGATCTGGACTCCTGAACACTGCAAATCCCCCCAAGCATGAGAGTCCCTGCTGCAAAGTCCTGCAAAGCGCACAGAGCAGGGAGGCCCCAAGGTGAAGCAGAGGCAAACGTCCTGCCCACGGTGAGCAAGCAGACTCCCATTAGGGGCTGCTGCTTGTTCCCAAATGAGCTGAACTGATGAAGATCACCAGGGTTTTTCATTCCCCATGGCTAAACAGAGGAAAATGCAGGTTTTCCCTTCTAACCAAGAAAAAAAATAGATTTTTCATTTTAACAGAGAAGCACGCAGATTTTCCACTTTTGCAAAGGGCTCTGCAAGAGCTTCTTGCAAAAACGGCGGCAAACCCTAAGCCCTGATCCAAGAGGGAGGGAGGAAGAAGGGGACGGGGCAGGGCCTGAGACTCTCGAGTCAACCAGAGCTTGGGTCAGGCTCCCTTTCCCTCCTGGAGGCTTTGGGGCAAGTGCGGCTGGCAGGGGGCTGGGGGAGGATGGCTGCAGGTCGGGGATAGGAAGCACCAGCAAGGTGGGGGTGCACGGGTGCGAGCTGAGGGAGTGAAAAGGTGTCTGTGGGCACTCAGGCCAGCATACTCGCCCACCCGTGCCCCCATGGGGATGCTGCCCAGGTACCCAGCAGTATTGAGCAGCTGAGGCACCTGCCCTGCCGCCTGCTCTTGCAAGGAGGCAGCGGACATGCTGCAGCGCTGCAGCCCAGGGGATGTTGCAGCGTGCCAGAGGCCAGGGCGGGTGCCGTCCACGTGCCATCAGGCACCATCTCTGTGCCTCCACGTGCAGCTTCCTGCTGGAGGGCTGGAAGCCCCTCGTGGAGGACGGGTCCGGCCTGATGGCGTGCAGACTGGGAGCTGCGCGCCATCAGGCTGAGCAGGAAGTCGCACATGAAGGCACAGAGCGCACCCAGGCCAGTGGCACACAGCTCCCACTTGCAGTGCTGTGATCCGTGCATGCTGGCACGAAGTCAGCCTGGTTTGCTGCGAAGGTGCAAGCCAGTGGGCCAGCCCGGCTCGGTGCCAGCACGTGCAGGCCCTGGGACTTGGCCAGAGGCTTGTGCCACCGGGGGCTGTACGTGCCACGGCTATCAGAGCCCTGAAGGCCCGCTGCCTGCTGCAGCTGAGCCACTGGCAGTGCGGGCTGTGCACCACAAACCCCACACCCACCCACAAACCTCACACAAATACCCACACCCCTCCACAGCCTTTCACAACCCCCCACACAAACCCCACACAAATACCCCCACCCTTCCCACACCATGTCCTGGTGCATGTTGCCAGGAGGGAGCACGTGAGGGGGTAAGCAGGGAGTGAGGGGCACTGGCAGGGCTGGGGGGGCTGTGGCTTTGGAGTAAGGTGCACTGGCATGTCGGGGCTGCTCAGCACCACAAAGCAGAGTGGGCGAGGGCCAACCACAGCTGGACCCACGTCCTGGTAAGTGAGGGGGGGCAGCAGGAGCTCTGATTTTCCACGATGAAAAATCAGAAAATGAAATGGCAAAATACATAGGTATTTAGAATTTATTTTATTACAGTGACTGAGGCACTGGTAGGTTTCCCAGCTGCTTTAAAACTGTAAATATATCAATAAAACATTGTGTTCAACTGGTATATGTATATGTGTGGTCGTGGGTATACGTGTGTCTGTGTATATATATGAGTATGTGTAGTGGCCTTTCATTTTCATCACAGATTTGGGGGGTTTAATAAGGGAATTTGCAATTTTTATCAGGGAATTCTGATTTTTAAACGGAGAAAACCAGGATCCCCAAAGATCACCAATGTCACTAATCAGTACACGCATCCCCTGCAACTGGGCTCCATGAGCCCACTGAGCTCCACTCCACCCCCTCGCCTGGCATCACCGGTACCAAGGCTGGACAACAACACGTGTCATC
>NW_017728995.1:32619002-32619757 GCF_001723915.1 Gavialis gangeticus | reverse complement strand
GGGGGGGGGGGGTTGCAAGCGCACACACGGATAAGGACAAAGTGAGATTAGGACATCCAAAGCAGCATGTAGGCCAGTAGGTCATTTTGTTCCATGACAGCACGGATTAAAGGATGACAGACCCCGGCTTTAGGAGAACTCACATGACCCGGTGAGCACATTCCACAGCTTAGATCGGTCGTTACCATCTCTCTCTCCTCGGGAAACAGAGAGGAAAGTACCACCTAGGAAATATCTCGATACATCCCGCAGTGACCAGCCCTACTTGTTCATCGCAGCCTGCCCTCCTCCAAGCCCAGCGTCTTGGAAGGAGCTCCAAACACTTTGCAAAGAGTCATATAATCCTTGCCCCCCTGCCAGCAAGGGATTAGTCCCATTGGATGGATTTAGTCATATTAACTCACACACATTAAGTCGTAGAAGATGGGAGCCTGGCGGGAACACAAAGCATGCCGAGGGGGGAGCAGCCCTTGCTTCTTGGAGCAAAATGCAAGAGAGACATCTAGGCCCAGTTGCGCTATAGGGCTAAGGATGGGTCTGCCTTGGCTCCAGGGTGAGAAGTGCACACTCCATGGGACATCCCATCGCTCCCAGCCTCAGCTAAATCCATGGTGGGGTGAGAAGGAGAGACCAGAACTCCTGATTAGACTAGTGTCCCGGTACAAACTATTCCAGAAGACAATGAAAATGGTTGTGGGGCTGAGGCACATGACTTGTAAGTAGAGGCTGAGGGAACTGGGCTGATTGAGTCTGCT
>NW_017728995.1:32612164-32614002 GCF_001723915.1 Gavialis gangeticus | reverse complement strand
GCACTCAGGCCAGCATACTCGCCCACCCGTGCCCCCATGGGGATGCTGCCCAGGTACCCAGCAGTATTGAGCAGCTGAGGCACCTGCCCTGCCGCCTGCTCTTGCAAGGAGGCAGCGGACATGCTGCAGCGCTGCAGCCCAGGGGATGTTGCAGCGTGCCAGAGGCCAGGGCGGGTGCCGTCCACGTGCCATCAGGCACCATCTCTGTGCCTCCACGTGCAGCTTCCTGCTGGAGGGCTGGAAGCCCCTCGTGGAGGACGGGTCCGGCCTGATGGCGTGCAGACTGGGAGCTGCGCGCCATCAGGCTGAGCAGGAAGTCGCACATGAAGGCACAGAGCGCACCCAGGCCAGTGGCACACAGCTCCCACTTGCAGTGCTGTGATCCGTGCATGCTGGCACGAAGTCAGCCTGGTTTGCTGCGAAGGTGCAAGCCAGTGGGCCAGCCCGGCTCGGTGCCAGCACGTGCAGGCCCTGGGACTTGGCCAGAGGCTTGTGCCACCGGGGGCTGTACGTGCCACGGCTATCAGAGCCCTGAAGGCCCGCTGCCTGCTGCAGCTGAGCCACTGGCAGTGCGGGCTGTGCACCACAAACCCCACACCCACCCACAAACCTCACACAAATACCCACACCCCTCCACAGCCTTTCACAACCCCCCACACAAACCCCACACAAATACCCCCACCCTTCCCACACCATGTCCTGGTGCATGTTGCCAGGAGGGAGCACGTGAGGGGGTAAGCAGGGAGTGAGGGGCACTGGCAGGGCTGGGGGGGCTGTGGCTTTGGAGTAAGGTGCACTGGCATGTCGGGGCTGCTCAGCACCACAAAGCAGAGTGGGCGAGGGCCAACCACAGCTGGACCCACGTCCTGGTAAGTGAGGGGGGGCAGCAGGAGCTCTGATTTTCCACGATGAAAAATCAGAAAATGAAATGGCAAAATACATAGGTATTTAGAATTTATTTTATTACAGTGACTGAGGCACTGGTAGGTTTCCCAGCTGCTTTAAAACTGTAAATATATCAATAAAACATTGTGTTCAACTGGTATATGTATATGTGTGGTCGTGGGTATACGTGTGTCTGTGTATATATATGAGTATGTGTAGTGGCCTTTCATTTTCATCACAGATTTGGGGGGTTTAATAAGGGAATTTGCAATTTTTATCAGGGAATTCTGATTTTTAAACGGAGAAAACCAGGATCCCCAAAGATCACCAATGTCACTAATCAGTACACGCATCCCCTGCAACTGGGCTCCATGAGCCCACTGAGCTCCACTCCACCCCCTCGCCTGGCATCACCGGTACCAAGGCTGGACAACAACACGTGTCATCCAGTTCTGCTAATCATTAGCGAGAAGTGCCGGTCGCTCTAACAGGCATCAGAGCAGCTCTAGGCCCTACCCTGATCTCCGAGTCCTCTTCCAGTATTTCTGATTTATAATCATAACAGGGAAAAAGCCATTTTCACTTGTTCCTCTGTCCCCACGTAATGCAGGAACAAGCCACCACAACCACCAGAGAAGCCAACAGCTTTGCAGCAGGGAACACAACCGCTGCCCCAGCACGGACCCAGACGAGGCAAGGCCGAGAAACTCCCCTTTCCCCGAGTTACAGCATCAGCCCTGTGCAAAAGGCAGACAGGAAAGCGTTTGGCTTGCTTTCCTTTCCTTTTCCTTTTCCAAGCCCAGCAGCATCCCTCTGAGCAATGCTGCACCAGGCTGAAGCCAGCGGCTGCGACTGCCGACGTGCCAGAATTTCAGTCCCCCAAGATCTTTCTTTGCAGGGCTTAACTCACCAAGGCTGTGGGGCGGGGTGCTCTGCCGCGTGGCAGGCGGGGG
>NW_017728995.1:32596841-32612148 GCF_001723915.1 Gavialis gangeticus | reverse complement strand
GGGGGGGGGGGGTTGCAAGCGCACACACGGATAAGGACAAAGTGAGATTAGGACATCCAAAGCAGCATGTAGGCCAGTAGGTCATTTTGTTCCATGACAGCACGGATTAAAGGATGACAGACCCCGGCTTTAGGAGAACTCACATGACCCGGTGAGCACATTCCACAGCTTAGATCGGTCGTTACCATCTCTCTCTCCTCGGGAAACAGAGAGGAAAGTACCACCTAGGAAATATCTCGATACATCCCGCAGTGACCAGCCCTACTTGTTCATCGCAGCCTGCCCTCCTCCAAGCCCAGCGTCTTGGAAGGAGCTCCAAACACTTTGCAAAGAGTCATATAATCCTTGCCCCCCTGCCAGCAAGGGATTAGTCCCATTGGATGGATTTAGTCATATTAACTCACACACATTAAGTCGTAGAAGATGGGAGCCTGGCGGGAACACAAAGCATGCCGAGGGGGGAGCAGCCCTTGCTTCTTGGAGCAAAATGCAAGAGAGACATCTAGGCCCAGTTGCGCTATAGGGCTAAGGATGGGTCTGCCTTGGCTCCAGGGTGAGAAGTGCACACTCCATGGGACATCCCATCGCTCCCAGCCTCAGCTAAATCCATGGTGGGGTGAGAAGGAGAGACCAGAACTCCTGATTAGACTAGTGTCCCGGTACAAACTATTCCAGAAGACAATGAAAATGGTTGTGGGGCTGAGGCACATGACTTGTAAGTAGAGGCTGAGGGAACTGGGCTGATTGAGTCTGCTGAAGAGAAGACCAAGGGGGATTGAATAGCAGCCTTCACCTCCCTGCAGGGGGGCTGCAAAGAGGATGGAGCTGGACTGGTCTCAGTGGGGGCAGATGACAGGACAAGGAGCAATGGGCTCAAGCTTCAGCAAGGGAAGTTGAGGTTGGATATTAGGAAAAACTCTCACTAGGAGGGTGGTGAAGCACTGGAGCAAGTTACCCAGAGCGGTGGGGGAGTCTCCATCCTTGGAGGTTTTGAAGACCTGGGTAGACAAAGCCCTGGCTGGGATGATGCATTTGGGGCTGGTCCTGCTTGGAGCAGGGGTTGGACTAGACACGACCTCCCGAGGTCCCTTCCAGCCTGAATTTCCTATGATTCTCTCTCATGTGGTTCAGTAGTTACTCCTGACAGCATCTGATTTGTTCTGGTTATTCTTCTTCTTCTTCTTTGCATGGTGATGCTCTCCAGAAACTACCCTGGTTTTGCATTACAGCACATGCCACTTCACTGGGCAAACTTAACTGCCAAGGTCCTTCCAAGCGTACACCCTGGGAACTGATGCAGCCACAAGACTGGGCAATGCATGACCAGACCCAGGTCAGGAAAAGTCAGGGCCACATGGACGCACGCTTCCCAAGTGGCCTTTCCCCAGGTGTGAGGCTGGGGGAAATTCTGAACTCTAGCAATTCTCCAGAAAGACACCAAAGAAAGCACTAACAACCCAATGAGGATGAAATTCAGAAATCTCCTTTTTATTCTGCAATATTCCAGGGGACAGCAACTGTTCTTCTCATCAAAAGGGTTAGGGTTAGGGTTAGGGTTAGGGTCAGCGTCAGCCCTTCTTGGATCTGCAGGGAGCACAAACACGACGGATTTCTCCTCCCAACAACTTCTGGGAGGCAGGTCACTATAATCCCCATTCAAAAGAAGGGGGGCTGAGGCACTGCAAAGTTTAAATCAGCCTTCTCCACTCCAAACCCAGTCTCTGGAAAGGCTGAACCCCCTTTGCTCCCACTCAACTCGCTGCCAACAACAGGAGTGTGGTGACTTCACGCACGAAGCCCACCGTTTCTTCTGTTGGGGTTATGGAAACCCCTCTGCCTCCTCACACCCGGCATTAAACCGGCATCCGTTCTCGAGAATAAATGACTGGCCTCAGGTCACAGGGGAAGCCTGTGGCGGACCCGAGAGCACAACGCCAAGGAGCTCCTGTGCAATCCCCGTGCTGCAAAAGCACCCAGCCTCCTCCACTTCCCCATTCTGACAGCTGCTCGATGGATGCCCGTGATGAAGCAGACTCTGCAGCATCAAAACCAAGGGCCGCTGAGACACCTAAATCAACGCTGGGCAGAAAAACAGCACGCAAGCATGAAGGACGAGTCTGAAACCCAACACGCTTCAAATGCCCAGAGCTTCCAGGACCATTTCAATCCGGGACGCTGCATACATCCACTGAGCTGCTCCTCGATGAGCGTTGCTAACAGGCTGCAGGATTCATCGCAACTCCCTTCTCCCTGCTCCGTGGTCTGTCTCACGCAGGATGAAAGCTGGTGGGAGCTCCCAAGCAGCTGAGTTGGCAGACTTTTCTCCCAAATTAAACAAACCAGAGCTTCCCTCCAGCCCAAGGTACTTGCATGGCCTGTGACAGCCAGGAAAGAGTCAAGTTCCTGACACCGAGGTGGCAACGGCAAGAGGTTTTTTGAAAGGGCATCTATGCGAGGACCCCAACACGATCACCAATTGCATTCATATAGTTAAACCCTGATGGAGGGTTTAACTCCCACCTCCCCACAATGCATGGACATGCCGTGGTTTGTGCCAACTACAGAGTTTCAATGCCCTGGCCTCTACGGACCGCATCAGTCATCATTGTACAATGCATCCACTCAGAGACGTTTTGTGAAAGGACCCCAGTCCTCATTACAATTAATCGAGCCTCCCCACCCCTCCAGGAAGTACCGATATTCCCACTGGACAGAGGAAGTCACGAAAACTCAGGACTGAACTGCCACGTAGGTCCGAAGTCACACCGAGTGCCAGGAGGCCTGCAGGTAGCCCTGCTCAAACCACAGGAGCACTATGCCTCTAATGGAAAAGAAAACGTTTGCAAGCCCAGAACACACCCCTAGGACCAATTTCCCTTTTAAATCAGCTACGCAGGTCAAATGCATCATCCACTGATGTTAGCATGGAGCAGGCTATCTCCCTAGCGCAGCACTGCATTTTGTGACAACGGGGTCATCTGCGGTCGATGCAAACGCTGCATCCTTCCTGAGTACTCGCTGAAGGGGGAAGCTGGGGTGCTGCTTTTTGTTCAATAAACCAAGCATTTCAGTGGATGGTAGAGGCGCTTCTGAAAGCTGCAGCGAAGCTAAACCACCCTGCCGCTCCACTTACTGCGGTTCTGCTGTTTCTGTTGCAAAGCAAATGGAGCCATAAGCACTGAGCAACAAGAGTTAACGAGAACCTAAAACCAGCCTTACGCACCCGTCGGTAAAGACGGGCCGGGTGCTGTGGCTCCGAATCTTCAGCGTGTCGCTGGCCTCCTCTTCAGTAGACCGCTGAGGTTTATACGGGCCCCAGAAACTTGACAGCATGGATGAAGTAAACCCAGGCACTGCATACCAGGGGTGATAATATTCCCCCTGCAATCCCAGTATACCGGTTTGCTATTGCACGCCACTTGCCTGGAACGCCTGCATACCTGGTATACCCAACGGGACTCTTTTCATTGCACGAAAATCTGACTATCCTGGAATAACCAAAACTGCCCCCGCAAAGTATGGGCTTGCCTAATGGCCAAGCACTCATAAACCAGCTCTTGGGCTGTATGCTCTATCAACGAGTCAATGTAATGGGTGTTGACTGCGGCCCAGGCTGCGGATGGGGACCGGGCTATGCCAGTGCTCCTGTTGGGACTTCAAACCTAGAGGGTCCTGCATAAGTGTCTTGCCCCTCCACTCAGGGTCAGACCGACACCATATTTCAGGTAAGGCAGGAATTTTACCCTCTGGCCAGACAGGTATGGATGGGAGGAAGGGGGGTGCCTTCCCCTGTAGCGGGAGACGTGGCCCTCTATACCCAAGGTCTCTTGAGTGTGTATTAACAACCTGCTATAGAGGCATGACATGGGCTATGGTGGTCCCCCTGCATTACCTGTGGCAGGGGCAGGTATTATGTCTTGAGTTCAAAGTTGATGGTCATTTTATTAAGAGGTTAGATTATAGACTGGCATCCAGGTTGCAGCCGTATTGGTCTACAAGAAAAGGCCGTAGAGGAAAATCAGGACTTGTAGTAGAGATGATATCTTTTATTAGACCAAATTTTTTATATAAAGATTATATTATAGATTTGCTTGGGATCATTCAGGATAGGGCTGATCCTGCCTCAAGCAGGGGGTTGAACTAGATGGGACCTCTAGAGATCCCTTCCAGCCCCACTTCTCTAGGATTATCGCATCCCTTTGCGGGTCTTTACTGACATCCATTGCCCCCATATCTAATCAGCTTCCATGGGAATCGACCCCAACAATGAAATCCTCTAGAAAAACAAAACACAGACGGCAGCAGAAGCAGCCCATGCCCAGCTGCTTGCACGATTCAGCCCAGGTGTTTCGCAAAGCCTGATGCAGGCTTGCAGGTCGGACTCGATGATCTGTTGAGGTCCCTTCTGCCCCTAGCATCTAGGAACCCAGGAATTGCAAAACTTCTTCTAAAAATGTTAGCATTGCTTCCAGGACACCTTCAGTCAGGCCTTGCTCAGCATGCAGCCCAAAGGAAATCCGTGGCATCACCTTCGCAGCACGATAAACCCAGCACCGATCAGCTGCACGAGAACCGGGCAGCGAGCGGGAACAGGCGTGAAACCGGCCTGCCCTGTTTAAATGGAAGAGCTCGCCGTCGGAGAGACGACAGCTAGCATCAATAGCAAGCGACAGACTTTTATAGGCCGTTTGGCTGCAAGCAGCTAACTGCCCAACCGCAATGCAGAAATGTGGATAGATTTAAAAATAAAATAATAATAATAATTAAAGAAAAACACAGATGGCTCCCGGTCACTATTTATAATACACAGACGACCAAGATTTTGCAAAGGAAGTTGGGCCTTTGGATGCATCCTGTTTCGCAGCCCAGCCTGAGTAGGGCTAGGCATCAACATGCCCCACAAGCTAATTTTGAACAGTACCGCAACGATTTCTATCTGAAGAGCAACCCCCTCCCCAGGTTTCGGCTGCAGTGCTGTCTCACCCTAGTCTGCGTAGCATTTGGCCCTGCCCTCGTGGCACCCGGGCACGTTCAGAATTGCACCGCACAATGCGGCTCACATCTGTCACGCCGGGTTTGTGAGCTGAAGGTCAGGAGGGATTATTAGATCGTCTGGTCTGACTCCCCAGACCTCGCCGGTCATTACGCTTCACCCAGCTGCCCCTGCGCTGAGCCCAATAAAACTTGTGTTAAGCGGAGGCACGACTTCCAGACAGGCATCATCCATCCATCCAGTCTGCATTTTAGGACGTTGCAGTACGGAGAGTCCACTGTCTCCCTCAGTCATTTGTTCCGGCGGTTAATCGCTCTTGCTGTTAAAAAATTAATGCCTAATTACTCATTTGAATTTGTCTGGCTTCAGCTTCCAGCCTTGAGTTCCTGTTGTGTTGCTTCTTAGTACCTGTAGTTCTTTGGCCGTGATGCTGCCTACCTGCAAAAGCATGATGGAGTCACCAAACCATTGATTCATAGGGCTGGAAGGGCCCTCTAGTATCATCTTTTCCAGCCCCCATTGCTCCTAAACCACCCCAGGCAGAGGCACATCCCGCCTCTTCTTCAAAACCTCAACTCCCCTGGCCTTTCGCTGTCCTGCGGCTTGGACAATGAGGACGGTCCTCCAGAGATCAAGTCCTCCTTCAACCTTCCTTGCTTTCCACTAAACTGAACAAGCTCCTTTCAAGCTTCTCAAATAGGTTTCGTGGCTCTTTTCCATACCCCGGCCTATTCTTCAACCATCCCTTTAAAACATGCACACCAGCACGAGGTAGAAAAGTCGGCTCCCAGCATCACGTCCGGACCCCAGCCTTTTATCCAGAATCCTAAAAACACATCCACTCCAGCCCCTCGCACGCTGCAGCCACGAAGCAAAAAACCACCCTTCAATGAGCCACGGTTAAAAGGCCGGGGAGACTGGGGCAGTGCCAATGCCCTTCCCCGGCAATGGTGGGACTCGCCGATGAACATATCCTCAGAAGATCCTGGAAAGAGGACTGTGACCAACTCACATGCATGCATGCACGCACGCACGAACATATGCATGCACGCACATGCGCACACACTTCTTGTCCATTTGACCCAAAAGAAAACCCTTTCCTGACACTCAATGCAGTGATCGGTTTGACCCCGAGTAGATGAGCAAGACCCTTCAGCCAGGTACCTGAAAGGCTTCTAAGTACCAGCAGGAGCTCCAGCGCGCCGCATCCAAACTCCCACCATCCAGCATTTCTGAAGAAAGTGGGGGAAAAAACCCTACAAAGCCTTCCTAAATGGAGCATGTTCCTTCCTTGGCCCCTAGACTGGACTAGCAAAAGTTCTGGACACAAAGCATGGAGCAAGACCCCATCATCCATCTCACCAATACCATATTCAGACATAACCCCCTGCTCCTATTCCTCTCCATGTCTACACACACACCCCCGGCAGGTATTAGCCCTTTTGGTCTCAGCATCTCCCCAGGATGTCCCACTGGGTTGCTTGTCCATCACAATCCCTGCAAACCTTTCCAGACTCAGTGCAGGCCCACCCCTGTTCATGATGCCAGCCTTTGCCTTTTGCTGCATTCAAACACATCGGCTCATTCTTCTTCCCCCCGACCACAGGAGGAAGCTGCGTGTGCAAGGGAGCGCTTGGCTTGGGGACGGGTTGGCTTTGTCGTTCTTCTTTATTTATTCAGCGGACCGGCAAAGGCAGGCCAGAGACGCGCATTTGCATTTGGAGCACGGGGCAGGGACCTTTCGTGGGCTCGAATGACTCCCTGAGAAAGCTGCACCGCCCGTGCAGGCGAACTTTATCCATCCCCATGTCAGATTGATCCAGAACAACTAGCATCCCTTTCTTGCAACGAGAAGCCACTTCCTATGGCGAGCTACTGAGGTGTAACCAGATCGACAAGATTTGTAGGTCAGCTCCTCTTCTGAAATTTCCACTTCTCATTTGCCGCCCGTACATTATTTACCGTCACAAAGAGCCGGGGGGGGCGGGGGGAAAGACCAGAGATAGCAGAGCAAGGAGACCTGCTCCACAGCAAGGCCAGGAAAAGCTCCCAAAACAGGGGACATAACCATCAACCATGACCCCCATGTTAGAGTCGCACCATGTTCATTATTTAGCCCCGGGTTTTATTTGGTGCCATCCATCGGAGGAACGTGCCGGGAGGAAGCAGACCAGCCACCTTGCATTGGCAGGTAAAGAGAAATGATGGAAAGCGTTGGACATTATGAGGCCACGGACCATCAACTCAATTGAATGCGACGGTTACACGGCAAAGGGCAAGGAAAAAGGAAAAACCCGGTGGAGGAAAGCTGCTAGGCTCTCAGAATACACGCGGGCAGGCAACCGGCACAACTGACTGTAGGCATTAAGATCAAAATCATCTCCCAGCTAAACCCAGGTATTCAACAGCAGAAACCACCAGCAGAAAAAAACCCCACAAACCAAGCCCAACTCTTCCCCGGCACAACCCAAGACAGCAACGATTTCTGGGGACGGAGGCTGGGGCATGGCTGATGAAAGCCGTCTGTCCGCGTTGCTGCCTTTCTTCATCAAAATCCATTTTCTGTCCTCAAAATGAGAACCGCCTCTTCCTCCCCCAGCACACAACCGAACCGCGCCGGCGGCACTCGCAGGCTGCGCGCTCGCTTGCTCCCGATTAAAACACCCGTGGGGAAGTGCCCTGCCAAAATTCCTGATTTTCCAACCAAACCCACAAAGCAAACCAGGGAATTTAAGACATTTTGTGGCTTCTTCAAAATAAACCAGAAAATTTTGGTGAGTTGTTGAAAAATGGGAGGGGGGAGGGAAAGAAACAGGAAGCGAGATTTTTTTTTTTCTTCTTTACTTTCTAAATGTTTCATGGAAAATATTTACCCTTCTCCAGCCCGCTCTGGTTTTGCCTTCTGCATAGCACCAGGAGTGCTGCCTGTGTTTGCTAATAGCTGGGGGGAGTATTTTGACAGTTTTATATCACACCAGCAATTGTAACACCCTCTTCCCAAGCTCAAAGTAATTCCCCTGATCATTTTAATTTTTTTTTTCCATGTGGCTACCCATTTCCCCCACTCCCCCATGCATTACTAATCAGTGGGTTGAGAGTAACACATCTTTCAGGGCTGGGAGGAGGAATTATTTATATTGTCTCGTTTTCACAAGGCGAAAAAAAAAATCGGCGCGTTTCTCCCTCCCCTTCCAGATCGGCTGCTAGCGTGTCCTCCCTCGGCTGTCAGCTCGGTGGCAAAGCCCACAAAACGCTGGTTTTGTGTAGGTCCTACATAATCCGCAGCTGTTTCCTCCTCCCTCGCCCACTTCTGCGCACACGTCACAGTCAAGGAGTGGCTGTTTTAACTTGGACTTTTCAGTGCATATTTGCAACCCAAGGGACTTTGTCTACTTTAAAAGGTTTGCCAGCCAGCAGGAAAAGTCTCAGCCCTGCACAATACAACCCCTTTGCTGCTGCTCTGCAGGACCGGTCTTCGTTTCTACACGGCGTGGCACAGTCCGATCCTGCGCGAACCGGCCCACCGAAATGGCTGGCACAAAATCATGCCCCGAGCACGGGTCACTTTTCAGCTCAGGGGTGCTGGCTGCAGCCGAGGCTGGAGATGTTAACTGGGCTGTGCCAATGCTCCTGCTGGGATTTAAAGCTGGAGGGTCCCAGCTAGTGGGTCTCAACCCTTGGCTCAGAGTCAGATGGACGCCACGTTTGGGGTGGGATTTTACCCCATGGTCAGATTGGTAGGGGGTAGGGGGGCTTGCTTCCCCTGCAGTGGGGGGCACAACTTCCACCTGCGATCTTGTGAGCATGTTTTCCAGAGGCAGACGCTGGCTGCCACGGTCCCCCTGCTTTCCCTGGGGCAGGTCTGGGACTTGTGTCTTGTGCTGACAGTAGTTGTGCAAAAAGGGTGAATGATGGGTTTGTCTGGGATGGTTGGAACAGGGCTGATCCTGCCTCAGGCAGGGGTTGGACTGGATCTTAGACTCATAGAAAATGAGGGTGGGCAGGGACCTCCCGAGTCCCATCTAGTCCAGCCCCTGTTCAAGGTAGGACCAGCCCCAACTACATCATCCCAGCCAAGGCTTTGTCTACCTGGGTCTTCAAAACCTCCAAGGACGGAGATCCCACCACCTCTCTGGGGAGCCTGCTCCAGTGCTTCACCACCCTCCTCGTGAGAAAGTTTTTCCTAATATCCAACCTCAACTTCCCTTGCTGCAGCTTGAGCCCATTGCTCCTCGTTCTGTCCCAAAAGGCCTCTGAAGGTCCCTTCCAGCCCCACTTCTCTATGATTTCTATGAACTCAATCGTGCACAGCTATGGATTAAAATGCAACTCTCCCCCCCACTTTTAAAGGCACTTAGGCACCCATCTCCCACGGAAAATTAATAAAAAGCAGGCACCTAACTTCTTGTAGGGTGCCTCGAAGGCCCCACTAAGCTTTCCCCTCTGATCACATCTGGCTCAAAGCAAGGTGCAGGATCAAAACTCCCTTAATTAGAGCCTGCACAAGTTACTTGCGGGAAGATAAGCACCTGACCCCAAGAACCACCTCCCCTTGCCAACACCAGGGCTGCGGCTTCTCCGCCACAATTACAGATGTTGGAGCCTTAATGACGGTGCTTAGCACTGCTGCTTCCCAGCCTCAAAGAGCCAAACAGTGGTTAATTAACCTTGCCTGTGAGTGAATCTTCCCCAACATCACCCCGCCCCAGCATCTTCATCCTAGGTCATACAGCACCAGCTCTTGGCCCGGGTCCCCAGGTTCTCTCCTTTTCCCTTTGCAGGCAATGCAACTGCCTCTGTCAGCAGCAAAAACCTTGGAGCGTTTCCAAATTTCACCTTTTCCTTGGTGGAGCAAGGAAACGTTCCTGCTCCATTGCCTACATTTCACAGCAGGGTGGGGAAGCGTCTCACCCGGACCCCTGCAATTACAGTGATTACTGCCTTGAGGCCCCCCCTCGCTGCAAGGCTGGGGGCCCAGGAGACAGATAAAATCCCCTACAATCGTTTCCCTGCACCTCCTGATTGCAAACTCCTCCTTACCAAGGAGCGTCCCAGCCCTCCATTGGGTGCAACGGGCCCAGCACAGGATGCTCCTGGCATCCTCCTCCTGCACGGATTACACAAAACGGTCCCTCCAAGCAACCAGTTGTGCATTAGGGTCCTACAATGTTGGGGACGGAAACAATCACAGGCAGAAACGCGGGATGTCCAGGTCTCCTGAGTCGCGGCCGAGGGCACCAGGATGCTGGGAATCTCACTGCCATGGCACCACTACTACGGGCGCTTAATGAGGACTCAAGTTCCCAGTACTGCACCCAAGGAGAGCCGCATACCTCAGCACCAGCCTTGCAATCAGACCTGTGCAGGTGCCCCCCCAACCCTGTCTTTGCCAATGCACTCTTCTGCTTGCATGCAGTTTGCTCTTTGTGAAAGGTGCCCTAATAACACACCTGGAGACCACAGGTATCCAGTTTAGTGACTGGAAGAACAGGGACGTCAAAAGCCCAACTCAAGGCAACTCCAACGTGAGCTGGAGACCTCCTCTGGAAGAAGGTGGACCAGTGTGATCTCAATAAGTTTGGTGAAAACCTGGTCAGGGTCCACTGTAATGGGGACAGCGTGACCTCCAGATCCCAGAGCTGGACCAAGACCCCGATTTTAGAAGAGATACCCTCTCTCTGTTCTCTTCCAATGCACTTGACCTTCCATGTTAACCATATATATAACTTGTGCTTGCTGGAGGATCCACAACATCCCAGCTTCTTCCTTGTGGGTCCCCCCTTCCGGGGGAAAAGACGCGAAGCAGAAACCACCGCTGACTCTGAATCCTGGCTGAAACTGAACTTGTCCTTTTCTGTAATTGTTTAACGAGCGTCCTTCCCACCAGGCCAAGGTTCAGAGCTTGAAGCGGGGCTGTACGTGTCATTCAGGTCCGCGTGAACATTTTAAAGGGGCCTCTGAGCAAGGTTAGGGCCCCTCTGCTTTGCTGACGGGAGCAAGCAGCGTGGGCATGGGAAGGGGTAACGCACCGCTCTCAGAAGGGATGGCCCCCTCTAACCGAGAGCCAAAGGCCCCTTCCAATTTAAGGGTGAAGGAGCAGCAGAAAGAGCCTCGGGCAGGGAAAAAAACTGCTCATTATGAGCTGCCAGGGAACAGGTACTTGGGGATTTACCTGATGCAAGCACTTACGGCAGAACAAGCTGTGCTGCAGTAGCACCACGGGCTCCAGCTTTGCACGGGAGGCAAAACAGGAGCGCAGCAGAGACTCAGCACCCGGAGGCTGAGCCAGCAAGCTGCATCGGGAAACACCTGCGGCGGCTCTGGGAGGCACCTGATGGGCAAGGGGCAGGACCAGGGGGTATATAAACACTGCCCCGAGCCAAGAGGGCCGCCTGGCCCTCGAGGCTGCAGAGACAAGAGCTCCAGAGCAAGGGGAACACAGGAGCTCTCCTAGCTGGCACCGGGGCTGCCCTGAGCAAGGCAAACCGGGTGCTGGTGCCCCATGGGGGGGGGGAAGGGAAGCCTTGTTATGCAGGCAGACGGCCACCGCTTATGTCTGGACCCAAAGGGGGTTTAGATCGTATTTGCCAGGCTTTCAAGCAGTGGATTGGGAATGACTGAAAGGGGAGAGTGTGGATGCCATGGGGGTTTAAACCCATAGTGGGGTGCCAAGGGCACAACTATATTTAGAGTCCTGTTAGGGGCCTTGATTCAGGGCTTAGACCCGAAGGGGAGATCAAAGCCTGGAGAGAGGAGGGAAAGGCTGCAGCCTAGCTTGGACGGGAGCCGGATAAGGGCCCGGGAGCCTGGTGCCCACGGAGGGCACAGCTGGGTCCTGTGCACGAGTGGGATAGAGAAAGGGGTTGGGGGACCAGAATGGGCTCATTGCCTGATACAGGGCAGAGACAGCCCTAGAGGGGCAGGATCAGGGCCAATGGCCTGAAGCCCCAGACGGATGCAACCCAAGAGGGCGAGACTCAGGCTGGGACCCAGAAGCCAGGCCCAGCGCTGTGGGCCTAGGCTAAGGGAACGAGCGAGAGAAAAGGGGTGGACGCCAGGAAGGCTGAGTCCCCAACAAGGGTGTAAAGGCCTAAGGTAGCTTAGTATTAGACTGGAGCCAAGTGCCCAATGAATTCATTAACTGGCAACACCTGGGAGGCATGGGCACATCTGTAGGGGGGGTGGGGTTCATCATCAGCCCTTAAGGCTAACAGGTGCCCTGGGAGAACTAGCTGTCATCTAGAGAAACTAAGGCTCACTTTAGGACCCATTAGGCAGCCTCCCTTCCAATGAAACCATCACATCAAGGCATGGCAGGCAAGTGAGAAGAGGAGGGCGCCCTAAACCTGGAGCAAGGTAAGGGTTGCATGGCCCCTGGGGGCATCCCAGCCACCCCTGGAGCCCAAACCTGGCTATACCACCTGCTCCAAAACGGTTAACCAGGCATTCAGGCTGCCCCTAGGCCCCTGCCAGTGTACCACCAGCATCAGCTACAAGTCTGGACCCAGACCCAGATCATTGCCATGGGTACAGGAGATCTCACATCATACATATGTGCTTTGTCTTGGGAGATAGGAGAATCCTACAAGCCCACTGTCCCAAAAGAAATGGCTTTTGCTAGCAGGTTTGTGCAGCACTGCAGACCTCCATCCCCAGGACTAATTTCTGCCTCGAGAGGCAGCAGCTCGGCGGACCATTTTACAGGTCCAGAAGAGCTCTTAAGGCATAGCTGTAACGCTTTCCAAACACCCTTCATTCCAGTAACTGCCAGCCACAGCAGGATTTAACCTCACCACAGAGCTGGAGCTGCTGCCTGCTTGCAGTGTCAGGCTAATGGCATTCGGGAAGGCGCGTTTGCCCATGAGCTCACTGCAATCCACTCCTGTTTTCCATGAGCTGAGCAGAACAGCTTGCACCGTTACCCAATACTGCGAGCCTGGGTGACAGATACATGCTTTCAGGAGCAGGGAGACGTCTTCATTTAAATGGCATCTGTACAGCAGGTGAAGCATCGGCTTCAGCGTCCAGCACAGTCAGGTTATCATTTTTTGAGCAGCAGACTGTAAACATGCCCTGTCACTCATCCAGTCTAGTCATGTTAAAAGGCCCCGAGCCAACAGGAGCTACGAATGGCAGGCAGGCTGGCTGGCTGCCCTGTTAAGAGGCACAGAAAATGCAAAGCCTCATTGGAGGCCTTTTTAGTGCAAAAAAACCAAGCGTAACTATTAATCCTGTCCCAGGCCCAGGGCACAACTCACGACTTTCACACATAGGTGGCATGCAACTTGCAAGCACAGAAGCTACTGTGGAAGGCCTCCTAGTGTGGCCGGGACTATCCCAGGGTAAGAGCACCTTCTTGCATTTGTGCTTACCCCACGTCCAACACAACTCCAACTACATCAGAAGCAGGCACTTCGGTCCTGGGATCAGGGTACACGCAGAACAGACTAGTCCTCCTCAGCTTGGCCAGTCACTTCACCCCGCACAGACAAGCCCTTCTTCTCTGTGCCGTCCCAAGCACCCGGCCAAAGGGACTGCATCACCTACAGACACCTCACAGCAGTGAGAGCTCCCACTCGCTCTCTTCAAATAGTTAAATAGTAGTTTAAATAGTAAATGATGAACGCCATCAGCATTCACCATTTACGCACCATAATGAGTGTGTGTATCACTCTTGTCCTACAAAGATCCAGAATGGTCCAATTTAAGCATTCAAAGACATATGCCCAGTCTCCAAAATGTATGTTTGACTTCACACAATCATAAAAAAATGAGGGTGGGAAAGGACCTCGGGAGGTCACATCTACTCCAACCCCTGCTCCAAGCAGGACCGGCCCCAACTACACCATCCCAGCCAAGGCTTTGTCTACCCGGGTCTTGAAAACCTCCAAGGATGGAGATTAAGGTTGTCATCTTAAGAGCAAAAACATTCCTAACACATTTGGGGTGCTTTCCACCAAAATCCAAGGCTCTCTAGCAAGTCGGCATTCCCAAGATTTTCTACCCCAGCTAGAACTATACGGGAGGTGAGAATCTCAGGTCTCTTAAAATAAAGTCACAGGACACTGGGAATTGGGGCTACACAGACATGGCAGGACCAGCAGTAACATCATGAGAGATGCCAGCCCTGAAAGCACCCTGCCAATAGGAAAAGTCTCAGTTTAAGACTTTGATGAGAATCCAGTTTGCTTGTTACTTTTTATGAACCGAAGGCCTCAGTTTAGGCAAAGTCTTAAAAAGTATGTGCAAAAGCCCCACCAGCTCCAACAGACCTTGAGCAGTGCCTCACCAGCCCGTCTGCAAGAGAGTTTTTCCTGACCGAGGACCTTCATTTCCTTTCTCCATATTTGGCTTTGGTAAGGAAACGGTGGGAAATGAAGTCAGCTCCTCTTCTGTTTATATTCTGTTTCGGTTTCGGATTCTCCCCGCCGTCACTTGCACATGGCACGGGAACACTGAGAAGCAGGCGGGTTTTCCCTGACTTATTTTCCAGAATGACATTACAGGGGTGATGCTGTTTCTTTTGGGTTTGACACTGTAGCTCAGGGTTTTTTTTGTTTTTTGGGGGGTTTTTTTTACAAAAAAGGTGTAAACTGGGGACCCAGCTTCAGTGGGCGTCTCTTGAAAGCTATTCTAAGCGTAGAGCTGGCTAACATTTTCCTCCCGAGAGCATCAATTTGTTAACCCGAGCCACCTCATGGTACCTACAGATAGATCCACATCTGCAATTGCATACCTATGTGTGCATGCACCATCTCCCATGCATAGATAGCGAGATAGACATAACTGATACAACAGTCATACAAACCAGAGGAGGAGGACTGAAGTGCTATCTTTGCATGAAGTGGTTTAGGGTTACTGGGCTGGGAGGAAACAAAGAGACATCCTGTTTATAGGCTGTAGGACCGGAGTGGATAAACAAGGACAGGCACGCAGAGCCTTGTTTCAAAGGGTGGAAAAAGAGAGACTTAACGGGTCGCAGAATAATTAAATATCTGTTACGGTAGATGCCTGAAAGTGAAACATAAAACTGCCAATGCCATTTCCTTGCTCGACGCATCCCCTCCCCTCCTACAATACCCGAGAGCCTGGGTTACATCATGTGCTTCGAGCGCCGGGGAATGTACAGTATGTACTGTAGTCCTAGCAGCTGCGCCCAGGCTCTCGCATGGAAAGGCCGAGGCCGGCAAGAAGAGAGATGACAACACCGCGGGTCTGTTATCGAAGTGTCCTCATTGTCCCCTTCCCCCACACTCACCCTTTTACTCATCTTTCACGCTGATGTTTTGGCTGCTTCCTGACAACCCATGACAC
>NW_017728995.1:32585496-32591841 GCF_001723915.1 Gavialis gangeticus | reverse complement strand
AGATGCCTGAAAGTGAAACATAAAACTGCCAATGCCATTTCCTTGCTCGACGCATCCCCTCCCCTCCTACAATACCCGAGAGCCTGGGTTACATCATGTGCTTCGAGCGCCGGGGAATGTACAGTATGTACTGTAGTCCTAGCAGCTGCGCCCAGGCTCTCGCATGGAAAGGCCGAGGCCGGCAAGAAGAGAGATGACAACACCGCGGGTCTGTTATCGAAGTGTCCTCATTGTCCCCTTCCCCCACACTCACCCTTTTACTCATCTTTCACGCTGATGTTTTGGCTGCTTCCTGACAACCCATGACACTAAACCCGAGCTATTTTTCCACCCTGCTATTCTTCCACCGACGCCCACGGGCCTGGAGCTTTCTATGTATTTGGGTTTAATCCATTCGTGCCGTCATGCTGGGTCATGCTGCTGCTTTGGCTCTTGCGGGGTCAGGCTCCTTTAGCAGTGTCTGATAACACAAGAAAGAGGACAGGTCGCGGCGTGAGGTCTCTAGGTCAGTAAAACTCGCCTCGCTTCGGAGAGCATCCCACCCACGTCTGGATGATCCTCCCTGCCTCTTGCTTTGCAAAAGGTTAACTGCACCAGCAGGAAAAATAAGAGCAAATCAAGAGGGGCAAGGAGCTGCCCTCAAACAACACAGGGCACCTTCTCTGCAGTGCAGGGCTCGGCAAGTTGTTTAGTATTCACAGGGAGCACAGACCTGGAAGGATATTGCCGGACTTCGAGGTCAATCCCCTGTCCCAGCAGGCCACAAGGCCCATCAGAAACGCATCGTGCTGCATCTCAAACTGCTTATAAGCCTGCTGCTCTGGTGCTCGGCTCTTCCAGGACTGCGCTATTCAGAGAGAAAGGATGGCAGTGAGCTGCACGGCCTTTATTTTCTCCTGGGTCAGCAAAACCACACTGCATTGCATGGGAAGCGTTGGGAAAAGAGCCTCTCAGGGAAGACCACACTCGAACCAACAAATGCCACCAGCACTCAATAACCCAGGGTAGCTCAAGCATCCTCAAAGACGGTCCCAGGAGTTACCAGGCCCAGGCCAATCTTACATGTAGTCTGAAAACAGGGGTGGACTGGAAGAAAGCATAGCACAGACCTTAACATGGGAGATCTCCTACCAAGGAAAATGGTAGAAACCCCATCCCGCAGAACCAGTAGAGTTAGACCGGAGACAATACGAGGACATGTTTGGCGGGGATGAGTCCAGAATGGGACCATGCAAGACTCCTCCATCACTAACATCCACTATCCTGTGACACCTGACTGTGTTCCTGCTGCCCTGGAGAGAGGACTGAAATGGCCAGAGCCAAGAGAGCTAAAAGTTCATCTAGCACCAATGCACCAGCCATGATAACATCCTGCCCCAGGTCTCTTGAGACACATTAATAATAAAAAAATCAATGCCCCACTGAAGCAGCAATGGCAAGCAGTCTCCTGGGGGTAACTGGGCAGGCCCTGGGCACCTGCCAGCAGACAGTAAGGAAAATGAGCTGTCCGTGCCCAGGCTCTGTGGGCAAGAGATGGCACTGGGAAACTGCTCAGCCCCCAGGGAACTCTGCCTTCCTGCCTTGCCTCGGGTGCTTCTTTGAGTGCACCTTTTATTCATTTCCCCATGTTCTCCCATTAGCCCTTTCTCCCTACCCTCAATCCAGGACTCATGAAAGGCTCCTACAGGATGCCTGAACCCATGTGCGAAGCCTTCTCTTCATGGGAGAGATCCCAGGCAAGACGACGCCGATGCCGCTTCCCAGGTTCTTGGCTCCTTCATGACACCCGGCAGCAACTTGAAATGGATGCGCTGGGGTCAGACGCACCTTCTGCCAGCTCTGCTTTTGCGTGAGCTTCTCTCGGAGCCCCTCGCACGCGCTAGGACGCCGGCATGCTACAAGCTGTGACAGCAAAGAGCAAAAATGTGGCCCCTACACCTCAAACTGCCCGCGTGCCAAAAGGGCCCATCCAGAGTTGGCCAAGTTGCAAGCCGTGAACCATCACCGCCAGCACACGCGCAGCAGAGCTTGCTGGAGACTATGCCAAAAGACCTTAAAGCAGCCACGCATCTTTGCAGAGAGATCAGAAGCAGGTCCTGCCTGCGCACCTGCTAATGCAATGTCTCCTGAGGCCTATGAAAGGCAGCAGGGTTTGGACACGAAGCCGTGGGCTGAGAATTGGGGGACCAGGAGTCTAGTGCCCGCTAGGAAGTCTTCAGCAAATTACATTCCTTTCACCACTTCCGGCCTACGTGAACCGTACGCGCTTCGAGGCACAGGCTAACCCACACTCCGTGCAGAGCCTGGCACAATGAAGTCAACACATGGGAACTGGGCTGATTGAGTTTGCAGAAGCGAAGATGGAGGGGGATTGAACAGCAGCCTTCACTTCCCTGCACGGGGGCTGCAAAGAGGATGGAGCTGGACTGGTCTCACTGGGGACAGATGACAGGACAAGGAGCAATGGGCTCAAGCTGCAGCAAGGGAAGTTGAGGTTAGATACTAGGAAAAACTCTCTCACTGGGGGGTAGTAAAACAGGTTACCCAGAGAGGTGGTGGGAAGTTCAGAAATTTTGCATCTTTGGAAGTTCTCCGTCTTTGGAGGTTTTGAAGACCCGGCTAGACAAAGCCTTGGCTGGGATGATGTAGCTGGGGCTGCTCCTGCTTTGGACTAGATGTGACCTCCTGAGGTCCCTCCCAATCCTCATGGTCTATGTTGCTGTGCTTCGAAGGGCATGCCGGCACTGCCTCCTGCCCGGGTCTGGGCGCAGCTCTGAGAAGCAAGACCTCACCTCCTCCACGAACCCGCTCAGCCCACTCCCAGACCCACGAAACCAGCAGAGAAGACACATCAGGAGCTGAGCGCGCCCCTCGGTCCTGAGCTCTGTGGCTGACTGCAGCCACTTGGACCCACACCCCAGCCGCCTACTCTGTCCGATTTTAGGTTGAGACTTAAAAGGGTCCTTTCCCCACTGATGGACCCAGACTTGCCCACAGAAGACAGGGAGGACCCATGTTCAGCCCTGTAACCAAAATATTGAGCAGGAGAAGGCAGCATGAAGGGGTGAAGCCACGATGGTGGGGATTCCTTGGGTTCACCACCGCCTCCTAATGCAGCAGACCGGCCTCCAGGCTCCTATTCACGTGCATGGGACGAGAAGCCTAGCTGAACCAGACCCCAGCCTAAGCGGGTCTCTCTGCTACCGCCCCAGGAGGAAAACCTGTGCCATGACTCTCCCACTCCCTTTCCAGTCCTGGTCTCCTGAAGGAAGTTCATTGAGACCAAAAGCAGGAGCTTGCAGGGAGGAATGACAGCTGCTGCCTGAGCGGATGTGTGAAAAATTCCTGACAGGCAGAAATAATGCACCTCGCACGTCTTCTGGTGGGATCGAAGCAATAAATAATCTAATGGAAGACTGACGCGGGGAGTAATAATACTGTGTTCTCGTTGCAGACGCCACTCCCCCTCCGGATGACATCTGTCACGGCGTGGATGTTCCTAGAACAGGGAGATATTTTTAAATCTCTCGAAGTGGCTAGAAACTGCGAGCGTATCAGCCAAAATACCAGCCACTGATGCGTTTATATATAGACCTGTCCAGTTATAGATAGTGCAGACAAATAGGCAGCCTCTAGCTATGTCGTGTGTACGGAGCTGTTGTGCCGGCCGATCTCAAAACACTTGGCAAAGACCGCTTGGCCTAGGTCACCCTACTCCACACATCCCTCCACCGCTCCCTCCCCAGGCTCGCTTTCGGGGCTCTTCCTCTTCCACCTTATCTGCTCATCTTCTCTTCCTCTTTCGGCCGTGCTGCTCTTCCTGGCTTCAGCGGCCTGCCCATGCACTTCCCCCACCTCCTGCGTCCAGAAAACCCTCTCCTGAATTGACCCATCACTTCTCCTGCTCCTAATTCCTTCTCAGGACTTATCCTCTTTGAAGGGGGCTGCAGCCACTGGTCAATGAACCTGTCTGGATTCAGCCCACGTAGGAGTCCAGGCCTGCGGTGCAACCCTTGGTAAAAGTTAGAAGCAAGTGGAAGCATCGCCTAATAATAAAGAAAAGGGTTATTAGCAACCACAATTGAGTTTTGGATGCCAGAACTGCTATGATTTCTTCCTGAAGCCTCCACTGCTGCCGAGCCCTCCTCGCTGCAAAGCATTACACCGGAAAATACAATGATTTTTTTTTTCTTGAGCAACTCTAACATGTCTCAGCCTTTGCAACCCAGAGAGCTGCAGCCTTCAGACCCAAGTTGATACTTAAGCCCTTGATAGAGTTATCTACCTAATAATAACCCTAAAGAGTGCTCTGCGCTTGGCAGCGGGCCAGACCACACGCTGCCTTGCTGCAGTTTATTTTGTATTTTTGTCAGACGTGGAAACGTTGACTCGAGGAAATTCAGAGTCTTCCGTGAAAACTGTCAGCTCAGACTTTTTTTTTTTCTTCTCTCTTTGTTTTTGAGGAAATGATTGGGGGTGGGGAAAAAGGGTAGGAGGGAGGGAGGGAAAAAGTCAGGTGGCTTCTTGTTCCTTTAATTGGTTTCTACTCTTCCCATCGCCAATCGCTAGGAAGGAAGCTGACCCTTGCGGTGGAAGCAAGGCTGCCACCCGTCCAGCGTGGAGGAAGCAATTGCTTGCATTGACTCCATGGGCTTAACACAGGCTTTATTCAAGACTGTGCAGAAAGGGACATGGAGACAAATACGCAGGGACTGGTGCATTTTTATAGGATGAATTTAGGGCACTTGAGCAAAGCAGGGTGTCCACTGTCGAGGGCTGCTCTCGGGGGGTCTGCTGGGGAAAGACGGCCCCCGTCAGAAAGGACAGTTGTTCCACCGCCCCGGAGGTTCGGCACACTTCGAACCCAAGGACCGAGGGCGGCTCCGCAAGCTGAGCAGCTGCACGTCAGGAAGGAGCACGGCCTCGGTGCCAAGCTTTCAACGGGCCACG
Source organism: Gavialis gangeticus (assembly GCF_001723915.1). Taxonomy (NCBI): domain Eukaryota; kingdom Metazoa; phylum Chordata; order Crocodylia; family Gavialidae; genus Gavialis; species Gavialis gangeticus. The sequence goes on along the minus strand of NW_017728995.1, from coordinate 32,586,891 downwards.
GGCCACGAGTGCAGAACAGCCACTGGCCGCGGACAGGAAAGGGGCCACGACCTTGAGAGCGGCTACAGCGTGGATGCACGCTGGACAGGAGTGCGAAAGATCCGGCTGGGGGGGCCTGGACAGATAAAGCCACACACTCACACACACCCAATCCACAACCACTCACACACACACGATCCACAACCATTGTCTCACACACCTGATCCACATCACATGCACACCCAATCCACAACCACTGACACACACACCCGATCCACAACCACTGACACACACACCCGATCCACATCGTCACATGCACACCCGATCCACAACCACTGACACACACACACCCCCAATCCACAACCACTGACACACACTTGTTCCATAAAGTCACATGCACACCCGATCCACAACTGTCTCACACACCTGATCCACGTCACACGCACACTCGATCCACAACCACTGACACACACACCTGATCTACAACCATTGTCACACACCTGATCCACAACGTCACATGCAAACTCGATCCACAACCAATGACACACACACCCCGATCCACAATCATTGTCACATACACTTGATATACAACCAGCCACATACACCCGATTCACAGCCAGCCACATACACCCGATCCACAACCATTGGCACATGCACGCACACCCCAATCCACAACCACTCATACACACACACACATACACACACAATCCACAACAACTGTCACATGCACCCAATCCACAACCAGTCACAGACGCAAACACACACACACAATCCACAACCATTGTCACACACACGATCCACAACTGTTGTCTCACACACATACGATCCACAACCACTGCCACATACACGCACACACTATCCACAACCATTGGCACACATACACACACACCCCCCACCCCCCAGATCCACAGCCGTTGCACATGACATAGCTTCATCCACGAGACCACGCGCACGTACTAGGACACACGTCATCAGTATCGTATGCACGTGCATGTCACATATCGTTTGTACGTGCACACCCCCCGTACGCGGACATCTGCGTTACATCGCATTTGCACAGCCCATACACCGTAACAATTCAGACCAATGCCACGGCACGCAGAAGTACACCGGCTGTGGGCCCCTGGTACAAGAGGCGGGTCCGCCAGTCTTCCCATGAACTGCCCTTGCCCCTAACGATGCCCAAAGACCAGCACAACAACAGGGCATCAAGCCAGCAAGCGCCTGACCTGCAACCACAAAGGCCAGATCTTGCGTCTCTCTCCGAAAACACCACCCGAGACACCTCGCAGAATACACAGCCTACACCTTTCCCACAAGACCTGAGGAAAGGTTGCGGGACCTGAACCTGTTCAGCCTTCAAAAGAGAAGGCTGAGGGGGGATCTTGTGGCCTGTTATAAACTGGTTAGGGGGGA
>NW_017728995.1:32575310-32584980 GCF_001723915.1 Gavialis gangeticus | reverse complement strand
GGTCACAAGCTGGCGGAGGGAAGGTTTAAGTTGGACATCAGGAGGCGCTACTTCACGGTCAGGGCGGCTAGGGTCTGGAACCAGCTTCCAAGTGAGGTGGTGCAGGCTCCCACCCTGGGGGTTTTTAAGAGGAGGTTGGATGACCACCTTACTGGGGTCGTTTGACCCCAGTGCTCTTCCTGCCATGGCAGGGGGGCGGACTAGATGATCTGCTCAGGTCCCTTCCGACCCTAGAAACTATGAAACTAAGACCCGATTATTTAGCTATTTGCTACATTTTTGTTGGCAATTCATTAGCTGCCCTTAGGGTTGCTAAATTTTTACCGCTTTATAAAACCCCAAACCATTTGGGCTTTTATTTCTCTTTTTCGTTCCATGACTCTATTTGCTCGGTAAACAGACTTGTGTGTGCTTTGGATCGAATCGTCTTCTGTTTCTGCTTCATCAGCCTAGAAACAGAACAGTATTTGGCAACCCAGGGTAAACCATTTAGATCACTATCTTGTGTCTCCCCCTGCTATAATAGAATAATATATTGCAAAATACTATACACACCGCCTGCTCCTGGAGAGCTGCTGTAAGCCGGAGATTAAATGGGAGATTTTTTTTGTTGTTGTCTGTACTCAAAGATAATGCTAGTCGGAGTGCATGCTCGTGAACTCGCTGAGCTCAGAGGTTAAATTCCTCCTCTCAAAAGCGAGTTGTCAGCACTGACGGCTCTTCCTTAGCCCGTAGCGCAGGTTGTATAACCGTCTCTTTGCTCAAGGCCTTGTGCGCACCTTGTGAACGGGACGCTAATCATTTTTCAAAAAAATAAAAATAAAAAAAGGAATACAAATTTCAGAGTAGTCCGAACAGTCAGCCAAGGTCACAACGGGATAATTTTATTCCTCAAATATTCACAGAGGGTGCAATCTGCTGTGCCGGGGCAGACGGCTGGTTGCATCCCGGCTGTAGCAGCAGAAAAATACTTCTAAGGAATCGTTTTGCAAGGGAGGCGTTTCCCTCCTCTGTTTTCCCAGCATCGCCCCAAGGGCATGCGGCTGGGTCCCGAGGAGCAAACCCGAAGGAGCACAATGAGGTTCTTCCATCTCCCTGTAAGTTTGTGCAGTTTTCTGCATTACTTAAAGGCTCAGGAGGTCGCCCGCAATGGTCTCAAAGTTAGGCAGCTGCAGATCATGCCCTCTGCAAAAAAAAAAAAAAAAAAAAAAAAAAAGCCATACAGACAGAAGAGCTGGGCCTCTCGTGAGCATTTAAAAATGGGAACGAAGAGGTTAGAGGAGCAGGAGTCAGAAGACAAAATAGTTCTAAGTGAGAGGTCTGGCCGAGAGGCAGGGTCAAGGGCTTTCTCTGCCACAGTCCTCTTCTGTGGCCTTTGCCAAGTCACTTAATCCTTCTGCACCTCCAGTCCTCAAAGGTATGAGCATAGTACTAACTGATCTCACAGAAGCAAGGCCCAGATAAACACAGGTCCTACGGGAAGGAAAGCCATGGAAGTACCTACAGCTACATCTACACAGCCAAAGGCAAAGCTGTGCATGGGTTCTTCAATTAGGCACTGTAAAGTTCAGCCACGTGAACACATTAGCACTCCACCTGGGCTAAGTGGCCCTGCTGAGACACAGTATATTATCTAGTATAGTATATATTAATTGAGATACACTAGCACGTTCATACATGTACACGGCTTCCAGGACCTGAGCTAGCTTAGGGGACTCTGCAGGCCTGCACTGGGCTACATAGACAGCCGAAATATGGTCATCTCAGCACAATCAGCAGGGAAGGTGACACACCTGAATAAGGCAGGTGGCATTCCCGCTTCACCAAGTCCTCTCTCTCCCGCCACTGCTCAGATGCCCCATAGAGCCAAAACCCAGAGCATCGTTTTGCTGGGCCAGCTCCACAACCCAGGCCAGCCGTCAAAGAGAAAGAAAAGGCCGTCTCCAGCTTCCGGCACGTTGATGGCGTAATGGATTGTATCGATCTATTTGCAGACCGACTCGTTTTTAAACCGGCTCGCCCCCTCTTCCATTCACCGCGCCACCCTCAATTACGGGCTGTAGCAAAGGAGGCGAGATAACTGGCAATTTAAGAGGATGGGAGCTCGGGTTTTCTTCTCCTCGAGTGGCATGCTGCGTGGCGGCTGGAGCGAGGGCCACGAGAGGCAGACTTCATCCTTTGCACTCGCTGGCGATAAGTATCTGAATATGGAGGGTGAGTGGGGGCAAGGGGAGGGAGAGATGAATGGCTCGGTTCAGGAGTCCCAGCACTGACAAGAAGCAGGCAGATGGGATGGGGCCTATTAAACATCTACCAAGAGGACTATAAGGGTATTGGGGAAGCGACTGCCAAGGGAAAAAGGAGGCCTTGCACAGTGCTGTTCATGGAGACCAGTGTCCCCATCCAAAATAAATATCTACAGGTCTTAGAAGGGCAAAGATGTGAAAGAAAAAAAGAGAGAGGAGTCATTTAAAAAGGGGGGCAACTGTTCTGTAAAAGCGGAGGGACTAAAAGAGGCCAAAAAAAAAAAAAAAATTAGGTCAAGACCTTGATTGCCAGGCTCTATCAGACCTGGGGCCTGGCAGCAGGCCTATGGTTTGATTAGGAAGCACTGCACACCGCGGGCACACAGCACACAGAGCACTGTACACAGGAGGAAGCAGATGGTTCGATGACTCCTCTCCAGCTCAGCCCCCATGACCCTTCACTTGCATGTGTTTGCAAACCTGACTTGTCTTCTGCTGTAGTACGGATGTGCCGCAGCACGGTACCAATCCAGTAACACGGGGGGACACCCTGAGATCTTCCTTACCCCGACTGCTGTCCTACAAACTAGCCCTTTCAATGGCTCAGCGACAGTCGGAGGCCAGCTCCCCGGGCTGGCTGAGCTGCAGAAGTCAAATCCTCTGTCAAAATGCCCGAGGACAAAATCAGCGTGAAGCGGAGGGAAGCAATGTATTTCCATGTCTTTTAAACTCCTAGCAGGAGGAGCTGCCCCGTGGCAAGCAAAGAGTGTCCCTCATCGAAAACATCTGACCAAAGTCAGCCAGGTCCAAGCCCCACCAACTCCAAAGCAACCTCTGGTCCCGGGAGAAGATTCATCCCAGTGAATGAATTGCAACCGGCTTAACCCACAACCAAGAACTACCTACATCATCTACACCAGTGGTCTTTGATGATCTCGCGAGGTCCCTTCCAGCCCCTCACATCTATGAAGCTCAGCCTTCAATGCCCTGCATAATCCTATCCTGCATTATTTTTCTCCTTTCCTCCACCTCCCTTCTAGCTTTCCTCTCAATCTTCTTTCCCTCCAGCACCTCTCCCCTCCTTCCTGGCAATCCCCAATCCATCCGCTCCTGTGCCTGGCGCTACCCCCTAAAAATCCCACCTCCAAAGCCTTTTTCTTCCAGGAATCTTGCCTTATCTTGCTTGCCTCTCCAGCAACCCCCCACCCCCCCGGGCTGCCTTACCTGGTCCTGACATGCATGCCCTGTCTAGCTCGGACTGCAAGCTATCCAGGACAGGGATCATCTTCCTCTGTTTGTCGAGGGCCATATACACTTACGGGGCTGTGTAAGTGATAAATAAGTAATAGCTGCATTCCAAGATAGCTCCGCATGCTCCAGCTCACTCGGTGTTTGCTTTCTCTCTACAGCGCTGCTAATCTAGAGCCAGCTGCCCACAGGACTTTTGCTCCTTATCTCTTATCTCCCTTTTTGCAAGGCCATTACTTAAATTTATCAGTAGTCTTCACAAAGGGCTGAGGTGGGGAGGTGGACAAACCTCAAGGGCTTTACAGATACGGCTCACCCCCAACCTCAGCTCTGAAGACAGACACAAGCTTGGGGGAGTGGGGCTTGCGCCTCTGAATTTCAAACACGGCCTGTTTCCACTTGGAGAGCCTGACGCAGCAAGTCCGTACAGCTACATCCTCGGCTGCTGGAGGTCAAGGGAGCTCCCTCCAACTCTATGCAGAGTTACACCCCACCTGGACCTTGCCTTTAGGCTAGAATGCCACAAGCCCACCCACCCCGTGCATTTTGGCATGCATTAAAATGAAAGGATTTCCCTGGGGTGAGGAGAGACAGGTTAAGGTAACGAACAACTGTGTTGCAAGCTGCGAAGTCGAATGACCCTGGGAGAAAATCCCCAGGCTTGAAGTGTGAAGCAGTAAAAACACCATGCCCAGGTCCATGCAGAGCTGATTGAAGTACCGGGCTGGCCATGTTGGCACCATCTCAGCATTATGAAAAAGATGTCCAGCAGGATTAGGGCTTCTTGACAGTCAGCAATGTGAGACACTCGGTCAATAGGCTAATAAGGGCAAGATCCTCACCAGACAGTCGGCGCATAATCAGCTGCTGGCTCCTTATCTGAACTGAACCTCGGGCCTCTGAGTTGCATTAACTCTTGCAGCTCCCAGATCTCTTGCCTCGTGCAGACCCAGCATTGTGGTCCACAGGCGGCTGGCTCAGATCTATCCCCCCCAGCTGTGGCTGGCTCATTCGCCCTCCTACTCCTTCCACTTGAAATAACCTTCTGCATCGGCTCCAAACCACGTGCATCGTGTCTCAGCCATATTGAGGCCTCTTCAGCTTTCGACATCTGAGACAGAGCTTTCCCAAATGACTCCAAGAACAACGCAGCCTTCCAGTTACAGCGTGGATGGCAGGCATTGCTCTCTTGCATGACAAGGGCCCTCATCTAAATCCTTAGCAAACGCTTTGAAAAACAAGGGAATGAGGGTTCACAACTTCCAGGGACACCGAAAGCACTTATTGTCATCCTTGCTCCAAAGAGGGGACGTGGTGATTATAGACAAGCTGATTAGCCAGGAGCTAGAAGTGGTCAACAAAGCGGTCAACCAGGAAACAAAGGAATGCTGTGCAAGAAAAATACCCTCTGCTCTTTCCATGAGCACCCTTATCACCATTACCTGTCACCAGCTAGAACTGCAGGACAGTTGGTCTAGCAAGGCCCTCAGGAGGTCACTGCTAGTCCAGCCCCTTGCTCCAAGCAGGCTCACCCAAGTCTGAACCACCCTAGACGAGTGTCTATCTAGCTTATGGCACACGAAGTGGCACAAACAACCCCCCTGTGCAACTACCTGAAACATCAAGAACATCCTGGCTTGGCAGAAGTAAAGCAGAGGGACAAGGGCACTGCCAACGTCCTGCATTGCATGCACAGGGGGTAGTCTGTTAAAATACATTTGAGCAATCCAACAGAGAGGGCTGCAGGGCAAGGTGAAAAACCCCCAGAGTTCAAACCAATCTGACCACGGGGTATCAAGGTCTTTCCTTGTGCCAAATGCTATGACTGATTTGCTGCTGAGTGGAGGCAAGACCCCCTAGCCAGGAACCTACCGGTGTTTTAGTCCTAAGCAGGAGCACTGGATCATCCCCATCAATCTTCAGCCAATACTCAGTGGGGAAGGGGGAAAAAAACCCTAACACCTGCAGCAGTAGAAAAGGAAAAAAAACCCTTTTCAGCCCCATGTAGCAACCAGCAAAGGCCAGAATGATGGAAAAACCAAACTGCATTGCAAGGTAGGGACTGCAAACACAACTCCACCCATCACACACCCTGACAGGAGAGCCAGGACTCCCCTTTCTGGCACCCGGTCCCTTGCACCACCTTGTCCCGGCCCCCCAACCCTGTTGTATAACCCTGATGGTCTGTTCTGCATCCAGTTTCTACCTGCTGTCTCTCATGATGTCCAAGCAATGCAGGTGCAGGGAGACTGAAGTGCCAATGGTCAAAAAAAGGCTGGGGAGATCTGTGCAGAAGTTTTCACATCACACTGGTCCCCATCCACAGGGACAAGCCGGTGGCTGAACTGCTGTGTAATGCATCTGCCAGCCAGAGCTAGAGATGCAGCCGAGGCAGGATGGAGCAAGGCACCTTGCACAAAGGCACTCTGAGCATCCACTGAGGGCTCACACGAGCAAATGCCCGGCGAGCTGTGAATTCACGTCCTCCCTTACTGAGCACTGCACCCATATACACACACCGAATGCCCCAGACACCCCATGATGAAGTCTCCTTGCGTTGTATTTGCGCGGCCCTGCAAAAGCAGCTGCTATTCTTCACCTGTGGCTTTTGTGCAGCCGTATCGGGCACAGTCACAGAGCCCAGAGGTGGACAGCAATGTGCAGAGCACATGAAGGCAGGTCCTTCAAGTGGCAGGGCTCTGGGGTTACCATCCTCAAAAAAGACTAGTGTTTTTACGTGCTTCATTTCCAGGCCACATCACCAGGACAGTGTTTGGAGTGCCTGGAAGTGGCCTGGGTTAGATGGAGAGGGAGCCTGCTTCTTGCTGTTGCTTTTAACAAAATAAACCCTGCTGTCAAAAAACCACTTCCAAAAGCCCTGAAAGGGCTACAAAAGCGCCAAGCCTCGAGATTAGGAGTCAAGAAACGTGGGTGCCATGCCCAGATGTGTGCCCCTGGGTAAGTCACTCTGTGAGTATGAACAAACACGGGACTGTGAATTAAAAAAGGGGTTGGGGAATTATTGCACGTGAGCTGCACTTCGGTAACCATATGCAGGGGCTTGCTCTTGCCCCATGGCAAGTAGAAACTGAATGGGGGCCAGTTTCAGTGAAATGGGGCTAAACTGGCCCCTTTTATATCTTCTACTTAACCTGGGGTAAGCGTGGACACACGGGCAGTAACCATGCAGTAAGTCCCCATCCCTTGTTCATTCACTGTAATGAGCTCATTTGTCCACAGCATGTATCTGCCACGTGCACAGTGGGGTTGATCACACTTCCCAATCTCTTAGGAGTGTGACAAGATTTTATTCTTTGGGATCCCAAGATGGAAAGTATCAAATCTGTACTTATTCAGTTACTGGTGATGGAAAGAGTCAACCCCTACACCAAAGCAATCAGGACTCGTGGTAGAGGTGATCTCTGTTATTAGACCAACTAGATCTTTGCACACAAAAAAATTCTTTAATTGCAAAAAAATTTTTTTTTTTTTTTTTTTTTTTGCAAAAATCTAGCTGGTCCAATAGAGATCACCTCTACCATGAGTCCTGATTGCTTTTGCCACTAGAGCAGTACGGCTACAACCTGGACATCTAACCCCTAGACCAAGGGATTTCTTCTTGTCCGGCCAGAGCCTCCACAAAATCTCCACGAAACCACCATTTGCTCAAGGATGGCCCAGCCAGTTGGCTATAAGCTCTTCCTTGCAGTAAGATTTTTTTTCTAAGCAAATAGAGGGGTACCAAAGACAACGGCCCACTGTGAAATGATTGAAGTTCCCATGCAAACAACCCATTAGCAGAGTTCAAATGCAGTTTAAATTACTAGTTGTTAAAGTGCTCTTCAATTTCATGGTAAGTTTCCAAGAAAAATTACATGCTATGTACTATTTAATTGATTGTTTTCTACTTCTTAACATCCATTTATTCCCTCTCCCCATCTTTTTTTCCCCCAGTTTCAAAAGATTATAATGACTTCTTTTTTAAAAAAAAAAAGAAGGAAAAAAATACCGTCTGCGCTGATGAAGAAAGATTTATCTAAAGAATGAAGCTGTATAAGAGGGAAGCAGCTGTCATAGCGGAGGGCTCAGCTGGAACGGGTCTTTGTAATATCTGCATAATAGAGGCCTGAAAATGCCCAGCAAACAAAGCTCAAGAAGCAGCTTCTTTCCTTAATACAGAAAACCAGTGTTTCCAAAAACCCCACTGATCTTTGGAAATATTATCACTTCTCAATAGTCCAGTATCAGAGTTTGGGGTGGTGCATATTAGTTTCCCACTACAGAGAAATCAGTGAAACTGAGTCTGGATAATATTCTGATTTTTTTTCTTTAAATTTTATTTACATCAGTTGGACCAGTCTTTGAACACGGTGGTCACAAACAGCATGCAGGCAGCTTCTCTTTCAAAAACGTCATCCCTGTTGCAAGTCCCTGGGTCCTAGGATGCAAACGTGACCTAAGAATTGACCCCCATTAGAGAGATGCAAAGAAGCAGGAAACTCCCCTGCGGTTGGTACCAGCTGCCACAGAAGACCCAACAGCAACACGTTTCTTCCACGATGGCACGCTGTTCATGCGTTACGGAAAAGAGCTTATCAACCAAAGTGAAGCTCCAGCTGGTGCTTCTCTCCATTGCAAGTTGCCCAGGTTATATCAAAGAGCATCAGCAGGAATCAGTGGTATTAAATACACATGGGGCACGTTTATACATGCACATTAGCCTATTTTAATGCACATTAAAGCATCACTCAAAAAACCCCATGCTTTTTAGTTAATGCACCTTCAAATACGCTCATATGCATTAAAGCAGCACTAAAAAAAATTGTGCTCTTTAGTTAATGTGCATTAAGAGAAGCTAATGCACATTCTCCTGTGACCTCACAATGGAGGTACTAGATTTAATGTGCATTAACTGAAGTCTGTTAATGCATGTGTAGATGCGCCCACAGGTTTCAGTTTAGCGCAGAGTAATTTCTGGTGCTTAAAGGGCAAGATGTTACTCACAATAAGAACAATCGTTTACGCTTACCAGCTCTTTTCAGCCAGTTTAAGACAGTTACAGAACAGCAGGCAGCACACTGTGGTTTGACATTAGTAGAAGAAAGGCCTTGTGGGAGCTAGGAGACCTGCATTTTATTTTCAGACTTCCTATGCCATCTTGGCACAGCAACCTAGCCAACCTGTGCCTCAGTTTCTACACCCACAGACATGAGAATACCTTTCCAGGATGAGAATACCTTTCCTGGCTCCCAGGTTCAGCCCTTCGTGAAGGGCTCTGAAATCCTTAGAGTACAAAATAACATTAGAAAGATGCAATAATTAGCTGTGCAAGGCTACTGAACCCCCCACACTGCCCCCCATTTGGTACCATGCCACATCCATCATCCGCCATCACAGGGCCTGAGAAACTCATCTCAAGGTACCAAAGCTGGCACAGCTTAGTGTATTTTCAGCTAACACATATAGCCAAATGCTGGACTTAGCAACCCACCCAGCTACTGGGGAAGGGGCAGAGCCCGAGTTGAGTCCTCCCTGCAGCGGGAGAAACAAGCCAGTGGATCTCAAGTGGATCAGTGGGTAGATCTGCAAGTGGATCTCAACCCTTCTAGATGCAAGGCCCTCCTCGAAAAATGCCAGCTGTCAAGCTTTCACTCGTTTCTTGCCGACAGAAAAAAACAGAGCAATTCTTCTCTTGCAAAAAGCCTGTAGAGATCACAAGGCAGAACCGTTGTGATGCTCTGGATTGCTATTTGAGGACTCTGGGTGCATCTTGTGAACTGCGCAGAGGTGTCTGCACACGTAACAGTGCTAATAATGTGTGGCACCCCAAGATGTAACAGTACCGCGGTTGAGAATCACTGGACTAAGCAAATGCCTTGCAGTGAACACATGCTCAGGCTTTTATGCATTTAATGATATATAAAAAGCAAGCTGCTTTGCTAGGCAGCACCATGCCTCACGGATTACAGGAGTCCTTGGCAAGGCATACGGTAGATAACCGCTGAACCCAGATAGGATCATCCTTTCCCTGTTCTCCCATCCCACCAGGCTTTCCCTTATGGCTGTATGCACAGAGCTCAAGATGATCCTCACTAGGGCATCCACCGTGAGACCCTGGTTAGCACCAGCGAGCGCAGGATCTGCTCGCTTCTACCAGGCAGGCTGGACTGCAAGCT
>NW_017728995.1:32545343-32570310 GCF_001723915.1 Gavialis gangeticus | reverse complement strand
ATCCCACCAGGCTTTCCCTTATGGCTGTATGCACAGAGCTCAAGATGATCCTCACTAGGGCATCCACCGTGAGACCCTGGTTAGCACCAGCGAGCGCAGGATCTGCTCGCTTCTACCAGGCAGGCTGGACTGCCAGCTCTGGGATGCAGTCCTCTGCGGTCACCCATCCAGCAAGAACAACTGGGGCAGCACCAGCTTGCTCCCAACCCTGCCCAGCTCCGTATGAACCAGCCTTGACTGGGAGAGACTGGCTGGGAGGCAGGGGAGGACTTTCACCTCCTGGGTCTATTGACTCTTTGGCTCCCAGCTAGGCTCACTCGACGAGCATCCTCCGTGGCGGTGAGATGCAGGAAACATCCACAGTGAGGTGGGAGAGTGGATACCAATTTGCACACCATGGTGAATCAGAAGTGAAGGGTTTGGCCTTCCCAATGAAATGCCTTTCAACTATTCTCTCTCAGGACCTGTCTTGGGAATCATTGGAAATTCAAGGAAACTATGCATGAAACAGAAAAGAGATGCACAGGGATGGAAATGCCTTGAGACCTGGGGCTATAAAGCATAATAGGCCCCAACATCTGATGAAATAAACCCTGTGATGGCAACATCTTATGCTATCCACCACTGACTTAGTTAGTGTACAAGGTGCAAAGCGACTCTGTCTTCTGCCTAGTACGCCACAGAAAGGAGGAGCAAAATGTCACCATTTTTAATGCCAAATTGTGCACGTTTCCCCTCAAAAAGCATCAGGGCTGTGTTTAAAAGGAGGGGGAAATCCTGAAACCGTCCCTACGTGAGGTCGCCACAATCTTTCCAAGCGGGGTGCAAGGCAAGGGCGGGCAGGTGAGCTCCCTGCACCACTAAACGAGAACGCATGGAAGACGACAGGGCTCCTCCTAAATCCAGAAGGACCAGACGCAGCAGCCCTCCGGCATGAAAGGACGCCACGCTTTGCACGGGGCATCAGGGCAGCCAAGCCACAGGGCTCCAGTAACATGGAGGACACGTGGTCTCGCTGGGGGATGGCGCGTTTCCAAGAAGCACAAGCAGCAGAGGAAGCCTGGCTTTAGATAGCGGCATTGGGCTGCGAGTCCAGAGCAAGGTGAATTCCCAGAACTGCCGCCGCGTCTCTTGGTGACCTCGGGCCAAGTCACGATTTCCCGGCATGTTCCCTCTGCATGACTCATTTGTTTAGGCTGCAAATGCACCGGGATGGGGGCTCTCTCTTGCTATGTGTTGGGACAGCAACCAGCGCAGCACGGCCCCGATCTCAGCCGGTGCAGCAAAGCCAACGCAGCTGTCGCAAATCACCGCAGATGCGCGTCCGGCGAGTTCCCCGTCCTGCTGGCCACGATGACTTGGGGCTGAATCACCCTCAGCTCGCACCCCACCCTTGCATCCAACTAAACCAGGTGCCGAGAAGGACGGAGCCAGCTGCCCGCTAGCCCCGGCCCCGATGCAAACTCTTCCTTTTTAAGAAGTGACCGCTGGCACCGTCCTCTTACGAGAGCGCTCATACCAATGCTACCTTTTAAAAAGCAGGGAAAGCCAATGAGAGCAGGCTCAAATCTACCTGGCGATCTGCTCGCTGGAGAGAGGAGGTGGGTGATGGTGACGGGCACCGGTCATTGGAGCTACCCTGTATTCAGAGCCCTTCCAAACTGGACGGATTAAGGATGCATCTCTCTACACAAAGCACAGGACCCAAAGCCAGGATGACAAGAAATGCCCCAAAGAAAAAGCATGCTACAGACTCGAGAATCATAAAGAAGGAGGGTGGAAGGACATCTAGTCCTTCCCCTGCTCTGAGCAGGACCAGCCCCAACTCCATCATCCCAGCCAAGGCTTTGTCTACCCAGGCCTTAAAAACCTCCAAGGATGGAGACTGCACCACCTCTCTGGGTGACCCGTCCCAGTGCTTCACCACCCTCCTCGTGAGAAAGTTGTTCCTAATACCCAACCTCAACTTCCCTTGCTGCAGCTTGCGCCCATTGCTCCTTGCTCTGTGAGAAGTGACAACACGAACGCAGAATGGCAGACTCCCCATCTCAAACCCTGGCCATGCTTTTAGCTGCCACGAATAAAGCAGGAAGGAAAATGCTTTTTTTTTTTTTCCAGTAAGTGCTGACTCTCCGGACGAACCATAGTTTCCTTTCAGGAAAGGGAGATGGAGGGGAAAAAAACCTCAGACAGCTGCAACATCAGGCAGACTGAAAACTCGTACCAAAGGGGAAACGCAGAACAACAGGAAAAGCCGTCCACGGGACAAATCCCAGCTAGCTCAGATCAGCTGAGCCCCTGCAGCCTTCCACTGCAATAGTTAGACATTAACTTGTGCAGCAAAAATACCCGAGGGTTTTACGGCCCCAGGAACACCCACGGCTGCTTCTGCTTGTGCGACGCACTGCACCTCCGCTGCATCTTACCAGCCGATTGCATGGACCTCTTTCGCTCCACGGTGCTTTATTACCCTACTGTATGAACCTGGGAAGCCAAAGGGAACAGCCGGCCTGCCTGACGCCTGCTTAAATGATCCCCTCACCTCCAGCCTACCACTAGGCCTCCAGAAATGACAGGCGGAGACATTTGCTTTCGTGCACAGCTCAGCAGGACTCATCCTCACCGCTGCAGGATGGTTTTCGGGGTCCCTTTCTGCTCGACTCGTGCACAGGAGCCAGGCCCCCGGGACATGGCACGCGTCGTCCCCTCCCTAGCGAAACGCACATGCCATGCTTTGATGCAATCCATCTGAGCAAACAAAAATCCCGAGCCACTTGCTCCGGCAGCAGTGATGTACTTACTGGAGTTCAGCCGCGCTCCCCTCTCGCCGATGCCTTGCCTTCGAGCAGACTGAATTTGGAACGAGATCCAGGGCCGGCAGGAGAGCGGAAAGCTGACCACAATGAGCTCCCAAAACAAGGGCAAAAAGGAAGGGAAGGAAGAAAAAAAAAAAGGGAAGAAAAAAAAAAAACTTACTACAGGAATTCGAATCCTGCTTCCACTCAACCCTGAGTCACCTCCCCTCCCCTTCCAATAGATCAGTGCAATGGGTAAACATTTCCAAATATGGAGATCAGGACTCAAAAGGATGTCAGAAAAATCACCCGTCTCTGCCTGGCTTTGGCACTTGGAGGGCTTGCCCCTCCGGGGACACGCAGGCCACTCGCCGCGGGCAGCACGCAGGGGACGCTGCAGGTTGCGGGCTCCGTCTGCGCCGCCGTCCTCAGGTCAGACCTGAGGCCCCGAAGCCTGGCACACAGGGGGCCCTTTTTGTGCAACCCCTCCACGGCCTGCACCGGCTCCCTAGCACGCAACTGGGAAAGCCTGGCAGACGGGGGGCCCTTTCTAATGCCCAAGTGCAACCCCTCCGCTGCCTGCACTTCTTCCCGAGCGTGCAACTGGGAAAGCAGACAACACTATGCCCTAGGGACGCAGACACTTGAGACTCCAGAAGCACCCCCTCCTCTCACCCCAGTGCCACCAGAGCCAAGCCTGACCTTGCCACTCGATTCCAGTTAGCAGGAGGTCACGGAGCACTTCCAGGTGATCAGGGAGCCCGAGGCTCGGTCTGCTCAGGCATCCACACGTACTCGACCGCAGACTACAGCACGGGGGGAGAGACCGAAACCGGTGTGTGCTCACAGAGGAGGCATGGCCCCCGGACCTAGGCTCAAATGCCCACCAGTCAGCCCCTATGGGGGATGCCCACCCTGGGCCCAAAGGAGCCAACCCAGCCCTGGCTAACCTAATCCATCATTAGGAGCCACCCTAGCCCTGGCTCATTTAATCCATCATTAGGAGCCACCCTAGCCCTGGCTCATTTAACCCATCATTAGGAGCCACCCTAGCCCTGGCTCATTTAATCCATCATTAGGAGCCACCCTAGCCCTGGCTAATTTAATCCATCATTAGGAGCCACCCTAGCCCTGGCTAATCTAATCCATGCATTAGCAGCCATCCCAGCAGCGGCTCATCTAGTCCATAAATTAGGAGCCACCCTAGCCCTGGCTCATTTAATCCATCATTAGGAGCCACCCTAGCCCTGTCTAATTTAATCCATCATTAGGAGCCACTCTAGCCCTGGCTAATCTAATCCATGCATTAGCAGCCAACCCAACAGCGGCTCATCTAGTCCATACATTAGGAGCCACCCTAGCTCTGGCTCATCTAGTCCATGCATTGAGTCCTGCTGAATTTTGCTGCCCCGCAAGGAAACGAGCGCTGAAGAAATGGAGACTCTCAAGCAGTGGGGAGCAAGGAGGCAGCCCCCACAAAGCGCACCGCTGCAGTTTTCCATGCGTTTGATCAGTGATTCCCCACTCCAGGTGGGTCGCCGAGCCCTGTGCAGGGGAGTGTGACCCCAGGTTTCAGACCTCAGCAATTCCTACCAGCCTCCTCTGGCAGGACCAAAAGGTGCAGGAATCCCACCATAGAAAGCCCCCCAAAAAGCAGAGACTCAAGGCCCTTGCCCTGCAAGGGAGGCATGGAAGTGAGGACTGGCTTAGTCAGCCCATGAGACGGGCCGTGTAGTAGCTCCTACGAAGCTCGAACGATCCCAAAATCTCTCCATCCCAGACACAGCAGCCCCTATAAAGAGGGAGCACCCAGTGTGTTTTCTGCCAGCATCACAAATGCCCTTCTGGCTCCACTGGCCCACAGATTTCAGGGGAGCAAACCCCATTTCCCCTGCTCAGGAGGGAAAACCAGACTAAAACCTTTCCAGCCCTGCTGCCAGGGAAGGAAGATAACAGCTGCATCATCCACCAGCTTTACTGAACACCCAGAATTTGAGGAATGTGCAGTTCAGGGCATTTTCAAGCAGGAGCAGACTGCCGAGCCGATGCTCCGCACGCCGCTCCAGCCCCGCTCTCCCCCTCCGAGACAAGATGCCATCAGATTTACAGGCAACGAATTCCAAAGCTGGCTTTGTCCATGTATGGCCAAAATCAGGGATACAAAGGGACGTTTTGCAAAAAGCATCATCTGCCTGCGGACAGTACAGCGATAAGGGCCCTGCAGGACCATAGCTAGCTAGAGCTACAGCTGAAGTGCCTATTGCCCCAGGTGCGGCTGCTCTGAGATCTCAGGTGACGGAGATCCCCTTGCTTTCGAAAGAGCAGGGGTCACTGCTTGCAGGCTACGAATCAGGGGTAACTTCATTACCAGGGGTTCCTGCTGCCTTAGATGCTCTACAAGGCGGGATGTGCACATATACATTTCCTTGTGAAATATATGACTTCTATGAGCCATCGATAATCCCAGGATAGCACAGCACGCTGCCTTGACGGCTGATCTGGGAGAGGTGGCCGTCTGGGTCTCTCTCAGGGGATTCTCCCTGTGCACTTGTCTATTTTTCTGAAAAACAATTACAGCTTCGGAGAAAGCAGCTGCAATGGCTTTTGGCGTATGACCCCAGACCATCCCTAGTACTGTCTGCAGCCGATGGTGTAGATATGCTATCCAGCCATCTAACAGAGCATCCGTCACCCCAGTACCAGGGGCTCTGATGTCACAGGGATGAGGCTCACAGGAGACACCATGTATATCACTGCCCAGTTTCACAGTCCTCGTGCCCACACAGCTCCCAGGAGAGGGTCACACAGGCCAAGAACAAGGGGAAACACGCTGAGATGCAGCAAAGAAGTAGGATGGAGCAGACTAGACCCCAAAACAGAGAGGGAGAAGCAAGCCGAGGGCTAGCAAACCTATTGCAGGGACACGCCCACCCCTGTGGCCCGGGGCAGCTGGAGCACAGATGGACTGAAGTCCTCGGCAACATTTAACGAGCCTGCGGTGCCATTAACACGCCTGTCTCTGCTGAGAAGGGAAATATTAGCTGCATCAGCTTGAAAGGCAAATCGCTCGCCCGCCCTACCAACCACGAGAGGAATGCAGGCGGCAGCGAGCCACACACGACGGGGACGGGGGGACAAATCCCAGAGGCATGCCGGCTGTTAATGCTACCTCGTGTTTAGCCAGGGTCAGGCAGGACATGTTTTATGGCTGCTTGGCCTCCAACGTGGGACCAAGCAGTCCAAGACCTTCAGGGAAAGGGCTGGACTCTGCACAGCATGCAACATCCCAACAGAAGGATGGGCTTATAGCAGGGGCCCTGGATTCAAGGCAGCCACCCGCCCATCTGGGGAAGAGCTGCTTTCCAGGAAGCGGCCAATGCAATAGGAAGCCCGTGCTAATTCCCCCCCAGGAGAAGGCAATGGGGACTCACACAGGGGTTATTCGGAACCTCAACAGCTGGACGCAACAGCTGGATGCAACAGCTGGATGCAAAGCCTGGCATGAGGAGCACGTGCATGGTCTGCTCTGATGTTCTGCAGTGCAGGGTCAGTCCCCCAGGCTCACGTTCCCAGGGCGGCACTGAGGATGCTTCCTTCCCTTCCCTCGAATTTGGCCGTTCCCTTGCCACTGGTATGCCCACGATTCAGAGGGCAGCTCTCCCCGTCTCCGCACAGGACAGCAATGGGTCGTGCCAAAGAGAAAAGCACACCTACCCCGGCCATGAGACATCTGCCAGGTGACATCCTCCTTCCCCATAGCGCCAGCCAGGGAACCACTGAATCGCAGGGAAGCCGGGCTGGAAGGGACCTTCAGCCCAACCCGTCCGAGACAAATCCATCATCTAACCTGTTCGTAAAACTACCGTCAGCCCTAACACAAGGCATCACACCCGAACGTGCCACAGGGAAAGCGGGGGGACCACGGCAGGCAGTGTCCTGCAGCTGTAAAAGATGATTAATACATGCTCAAGAGATCCCAGGCAGAGAGCACGCGTCCTGCTACCGAGGAAGGCAAACACCCTCCAGTCCATACCAGCCTGACCAGGGGGTAAAATTCCTTCCTGACCCCAAATGTGATGTCGGTCTGACCCTGAGCAGAGGGGCAAGACCCTCCAGCCGGGAACCTCCAGCTTCAAGGCCCAGCAGGAGCACTGGCACACCAGGAAGAAAGAGCCCAAGGTTGAAAAACATCAGATAAAATCCACCGCAAGCCTCTTCCATAGCAGCACAGACCATGTCAGTAGGCCACTGGGTCAGACTGTGACTAATTTCATGTATGCAACACTATATCACCAGGATGTCATGGTGCATTTGATTCACAGAACATCCTAACAAGACAGAGATGCAGATCGCAGCTCGCACGGCCCGCCGCGGGCTCCCGGAGCAGGACAGGGAGGTAGGGGTGAACAGCGGACCCTCGTGCAAGGGAGCCACATTGGTGAGCTGATGCCTGGCACGGTCAGATGTGCTGATACGCTGCTGCCAAACAGGGTCAAATTCACAGAGACGGGCAAAGCAGGCACCGACTTTTATATGCGTCTATGATGCTTCTCTACGAGGCTGAGCTTAAACTGGCTGCAAACCTGGAGTGTGTGCATGCACGCACCCCTTTTGCTTCTACATGCTGTCAGGAGCATCAAACTCACCCTAGACCCCGGGCTGGATCTGGACCCTAGGGGCTCCTCCCAGGCCAGATCCGTAGGGCCGTGTTCGGGTAGCCTGCATGGAGCCGCACGTGGGCACCGCAGAGCCAGCGGCACGCGGCAGTGAAGAGCTCTGGCCAGGCAGAGGCATGGAGCCAAGGTCCCACGGCTGCAAGGAACCACGTTCAGATGGTGGCACGGAGCTGAAGCCAGGGGCATGCGGTGGCCAGACATGCATAGGACTATGCTCAGCATGGCCACAAACAGCTGCATGCGCCCAGCTCCCCGCCAGCACCACGCTGCCCGAACATAGCTCTGCACCACCACACCGTGCCCAGCCGTGCAAAGCTAAGGTGTGCCAGATGAGGCAACCATTCCTCAGGCCAGACCTGGCCCGCAGGCCATATGTGCAACACCCCTGATCTATATAATATAGGATACTATATATGACAGCTTACAGACAGTCAGACAGATGCTGGCATACACAACGCATGTAGAGTACAATACAGTATGCATATTATGTACGTTTCGACACACATATACGCACAGTATACGCTGTGCAAGCGTGACGTGTATATACCCCCACACAGACGAGACACACACGTGCTATCGCACCAGCACACCCACTTCAGAGAGCACAAAAGCAGCTATAAAACTCAAATCAAAGCTCACCAACATGAAAAACTTTTCACAGGTGCTGAGCAATACAGCTCTAACGTGTCAAAATGTCACTGCCCAGGCTTCACACTTTCACCAAGTCCCCTCTCCGTGAAAGGACCGGGCGTGCTTTTTCACGGACAGTCAGACACCGTACTCGACAATCAGAAAAGCCTCCGACTCCTGTGAGAAATCGCCGAGGTGCCTATAGCCCCAGCTAAATGGCTGTACATACCAGCTCTCGAGCCGAATGGGAGACAGAGGAACAGACACGGCCACACCGAAGACGTCCAGGGTTTCTTCCTTCCCGAGGCGCCTCCTGAGTCACGACTTTGGATTTCTTTCCCAGCCCTGCGAAGAGACAGAGTTATCCATGCGATGCACGCTGGAAGGGCCTCCTAGCAATTGTTTGCCAGCGCCTGCAGTTTAACCCGCGCGACTGGGAAATGCAGCGTTTCCTTCCAGTGCTGAAGCAGAGGGAGGCTTAAGTATTTGCAGATTCCCCTACGACACCCGCTGTCTGTGATTTGTGACCACGATCCTCGGGCGGGATGGAGAGCAAAGCACGGTTCGGAGGCTCTGGGCGAGGGGTACAACGAAGCACGCGGCCTTTGGAGGAGGACGTGGGCCGGGGGGGCATGCAACAACATAGGAGGGTGAATGGAAAGGACTTCCCAGCAATTTTGGCGAGTCCATGTCTGTTAGGCCCTGATCTATTAAAGTGGCTGGATCTAATCCTCTGAATCAAGGGTCATGTAGACAGGGGCAGACCCATTTTACTCTCAGCCTGAGCAGAGCAAACAGCAGTGGGGAGGCTTCTCCCAGGGGCCTGCTCCCCTTCTCCTCTGCAGGATTCACACCCCAGGTCTTCTTCCAGCCCTGACCCCAGCCTCAGCACTGTCCCTTTGCAGTCAAAGGCCGACGGAGCAAGCTAGAGGGACAGCCCGAGAGCATCCCCCCCACCACAAATTGCATAGCCGAGATCCTCCCATTTGGCGGACTCTCGCAGGGGGACCTGCCCGCAGTGCAAGGGACAGGTCTCCACCCTCAGCTACACCAAGTCATCCAAGCCCCAGAAGAAAGAGATCTCTGCTGCCAGGTCAGTAAAACCATCAGGGTGGCGACCTTCCCAGGTAAGTATGCACTAGGCAACGCTGCCTTTCCTTGCACAGCCTAAGCTGCTTGCTCTTCCTGTCCTGCTCCCAGCATCCATCCAGGCTCACTTCTCACACACTGCAATGCACCTTTTCTCCAGTTTTGAGAGATGCAATCGTACCCCGCTCCGGGACACTGCAGCAAGGGTCATTTCCAAGCCAGCTGCTATGACCATATCACCCTTGGCTTTTCCTCCCTCCAATGGCTTTCCCATCCTCTATCGCATCACACTGAAGCTGCCCGTCTTCATGCCACTACGCAAACCCCACCTCACCCATTACCCTGTTCACTACTGAAACGCTGACTCCCACCTCGGTTCAGCTCATGGGGTCAGCCTCCATCACCTGCTTTTCCAACACAGCCCTTCTCCCATCCAAGAAGAGCAGTCCATACGTGTCCCCTGAAAGCCGTGTCATTCTCCTCCATCATAACACAACCCTTGCAGCCACCCTACACAAGCACCATACAACGGCATGGTCGCTAGTCCCACCACCTGCCACGCCGCCCGGTATTACCAAGCCAAATATGATGCCCCCTGCCACGTGACCCGCTCGGTATTGCTGCCCACAGCTTGGGGATCACGGAGCTGACGTCTACATCGTGCGCGAGGAGCCTGACGACACCTCTCACAACCCGGCCCCTTCTTCTGCGTGTGGGGCAGCAGGACAGGACAGGGCACAGATGCCAGAGGAAGGGCAATCCCTCAGTATGCTCCCTTCTGCACCTAAGCATCAAAGCAACGCGTTCGCTTTGAGTGCCCATCACTTCTGCACCGGGGCGCAGAGGTCGCCACCGTCGTCAATGGGAGCTAATGGAGAGTCTGCTCCATGACGATGCCTCTGCACGCAGGCGTGGGCTTCACACTAAGCATGAGGATGTCACACCATGTTGTGTCACCTCGACTGAGCACTGGGGTGGACACACAGCCACACTCTGCTACCTGAGCCTACCCAGAGGGACCAGCCAGGGTCAGTTGACCCTTTACCCCTTCCTATAAAACCCCTGACCCAGTGGAGGAAGTGTCCAGGGACAAGGCTCAATCTGATACCCACGGGTCCAGAGATTGGGCAGCAGGGGAGGGGTATCACCACACCCCACCACCCATTTTTCAGACTTGCAGGGAGCCCCTGGGCCAGGTGACACAGCTGGATCTAGCCCACGGGCCGGAAACACGCCTGGGCCTAGATGCAGCCCCATTAACAGCTCTGCATATGGCAGGTTACGGCCAAAGATGAATAACTGCCCGGTTTTACTGCAGGTGAGCTCAGCCAACAGGCAATCTCTCACCATCCATCATAGAAGAGACAAGTACAAGCAAATATTATGGTTGTGCCTGTTAACACTTTTCATCGGAAAGCAATGTAGTTACATGCAAAGTGGGTCCTGCCCAGCGGCTCCTGGCAGGATGCCCTTGGGTCTTATCTGCCATGGGGAAGTCAGGGAAACCTTCCACCCTCCTACACCGAGGGGAGCTCAGGGCAGGCAATGCTCCTGTGACCCGGCCTCGTATCAAGCCTGTTCATCAGACGTGGGTTAAGTCTGTCTACTGTACACTGGGGTGGGGGGAGATAAGCATGTGAAATTTTTGTTCCATTTGTAAACACAGCTCTGAACCTGTGACCTGACCTCCTGCATAACCAGAGTCATCGCTGCACCCTGACAGACGCAGTCATTTATTCTGCTCGCTGTAGTGGAAAGCTAGAGATCTGGAGACCAGATCGATCCTCACCATCACACACCCAGCCCAGCCAAGGGACCGCCTCATCCATCTCACCACTTGAGAAGAACAAGTCAAACAGCCCTGCCAAGTACCAGTAAATCTCTACATCTGGTTCAGAAATGTCTGTGCTCTCTCCTGAGTAATAGTGCAGGGCCCCGGGATGAGTGAACACGAGCTCTGCTCTTTCATTTTTACACGCACAGGCTAAATTGTCATCGTTTCGGGCTTAGGGAGAGCGAGAGGCTAAGAATGAAGTCACCGCCGGGTCTCGAAGACCTACATTCAAAAAGAAAGGGCAAATTTATCATATCAGCTGCTGCATTTTGTCATCCAACCGTCTCCTCCGATAAGGCAGAGAGATCAGGAGGCCGAGATAGAGTCCACAACCACGCTAATTTAAAACGCACAACGCCACCGCATGTGCACGCACAACCGGCTGCAGCCTCCAACTTGACCCCAAATTACCTATCGGGACCTTTGAGTCAGAGTTTCATGTCCTGCTTTCTGAAGGCTTGATGGAGCTCACCAGAAAGCAGCCTCTCCCGCCACGGCCTCGTCACTATGAAGATATGTGGATAGCCCAGGGATACAGCACACTCGCCTTACCCACACTTCTCACTCAATGGCAACATTTTTCCAAAAAATGTTATGAATTCTCCTAAAAAAACAAAAAACTTTTTAAACAAGCCCTAGGGGAGAGGCCTCACCCAGGACACAGGTCCTATCAGCCATGCCTTGGCCACCCACCACCTTCTGATGGGAAATTTCAGACCTGGTTTAATAATGGCTATTACCACAGGTCATGACTTGCAGGGACAAGGGTTTCTGGGTGGCCTTCTGTGCCATCAAGAGGTATTACCTGCATGCTGGGGTCAGGGAATGATGGTACATAGAGTCAAAGGGACTTGACCAAGGTCACCCTGAAGTCTGAGGAAGACTGGAATTGAACTGGTGATGCCACGCTCCCACCCTCGGCCCAGAACATCCTCCGGTGCCTGCAGCTCCCCTGCTCTCTGCGAGCACCAAGACTGACCTCCTGGGGATGGGAGGGGAGGCACTGCCTGAACACTAAGGGTGCATCTACACGTGCACTTTAACGCACATTAGCTTATTTTAATGCAGATTAAAGCATCACTAAAAAACCCATGCTGCTTACTTAATGTGCATTAAGACAGACTAATGCACATTTTCTTAGTACCTCACCATGGAGGGCGTTTTTACGCATGTAAGCGCCGCAGCACCGGGCACTTCGAAAAGCGCCTGGCACCACAACGCATGCAACTGTACAAGTGGCGAAATGAACATCGGCGCTGAGAAAACGGCGGCGGTGCTCTTTTGAGCTAACACCCATCGAAGGTGCTTTAGTTCAAAAGCGTGTCACCGCCATTTTCTGTGCATTTCGCCGCTTATACCACTGCACGTGGGGCAGCGCAGCGCACATCAACTGGCATGTGGGGCAGACCCGATTAATCAATAAGGTATGCATCTAAATGCCCAGAGGTACTAGATTTAATGCGCATTAACTAAAGTGCGTTAATGCTCATGTAGACACACCCTAAATGCTGCAGAGACTACAGAGCAGCAGATATGTTACTCCCCAACAGGTAACCCCAGGGAGGGAGGTCCCACTGAGCCTTTGCTCCACCAAGGCTGTGACACTTCCTAACCTGTGGAACAAAACAGCAGGGACGGGCAACCTGTGGCTTGGTCCCAAATCTGCTGGCGGTATTGGGAAGCCTTCCCATGAGGCATCCATGAGTTTTGCAACTGGATCCCCAGCCAGGAAGGAGAACTTAGTATTTCCTTGTGCATCTAGCACAAAGCCATCTATGTCCCAAGGCTGCATCCAAGGGCGTGCTCAGGGTCTGGCAGGGCTGGTGGTGGGTGGGGCAGGACTCAGCCTTTACCCCAGGGAGACATGCCTCACATGCCTGAGTACAGGTGCCTAGACACGGCCCCAGGACAGCAATGCAGCTTAGGATCACAGAGGGAGCCAGAGCCAGTGTCTCCTAACCAGGAACCCAGCCCCACCTGACCTGAGCTCCTCTATCCATCCTAGCTAATGCATCTCAACAGCTCTCCCCAAGGGAAACCCACAGGCTGCTCCATTCCCTGTCCCTCTGTGTGCAACACCCCTGCTGAGCTAAGATAAAGGCACGGGCCAAGCTTTTCCCCACTGCACACAAAAGCAGCCCTGGGAATGGGGGGAACATCCAGCCTTGCCTAGCAAAGAATATCAGACCCTGGCCCTAACCCAGCGTGCAGGGACCGTCACCCTACACAGCCGCCTCGTGACAACAGTGCAGCAGCCCTGCTCCTCTGGAGCAACACATGGCCAGGGTTATTCCCCTGGTGTCAGTATATTGCTCCTTGCCTGGAGGAGATGGGGCTTTGAGGAGCAGAAGCAAAACCCTCTTCCTTTATGCACCAGGTAGACGCCCTTCCCTGTGCAATATGACCATGCAGGCCCACTCAGCTAGGGGGGGCAGAGGGCAGTCTTCCACTGAAGGAGGAAGCTTTAAAGCCCCTTCCTCTGAGAGCCACAGGAGGGAGGGAGGAGAAGGGAATGCAGGAGGCAGAGGAAAAACAGGAAACGAGAGGATGAATAGGAGGTCGGATGATAGCATTTCATCCCTAGGGGCCTAGCTACTCAGTGTCATACTATGGGACAGAGTACAAAGGAAAGTCCCAACCATGCAAATCAGGTAACGGGGGTATGAAGCACTAAGCAATGGTCTTCATCCACCAGCCATCATCTGCCAAGAGCCACCACCCCTCTCAGCCTCTGCAGTGATCCCTGGCACTGAGAGCAAGAGGCACATGGGAACATGTGTGGGCACAGCTGGAGACTATTTAAAGACTGCCATGTCCCTCAAGCATGCGTGCAAAGCAATGATCTACTTGCTGATCCACCCCGACCACAAGCAAACCCACTCCCCGCCCCCAAAGACATCTGCTCAGAGCATGCAGGAACCTCAGCTCTTCTGCACCCAGGATCTTATCAGGAGTCCTGATTTGCAGAAAAGGTCAAAACAGCTGTCATCAAGGAACAGAATAACCAGCTTGGTGGAAAGTCCACAACACAGGAAAGCCCAAATTCGTGGAGGAGCCCTCCCTGGATTTACTTGTAGGTCACTCATCATCTAAGACTCCCTGGAGGGGCAACAAGGAGCTTTTCTTCTCTAGGTTTGTCGCACCCATCGCACGTGCTTTTATTTTTTCTTTGGAGGCAACTGAAACAAAAACTCTCGCTCTGGATTAGAGACTTCTACAAAGCTTTGGACACCTAAATCCAAGCGTCCAGTGGCTCCAAGGCACTTCGCTGAAGGATGCACCCTTTCGATGGATGAGCGCAGGGACCTTTCTATGGCATTGCTCAGAAATGCATGCATGAATCAAAGCTAATATACAAGCCTAAGAAAGTCTTTGAAACCAATTCCATTTTCATCAGAAACTACCTAGGAACGCCAGCTGCTTCGGACCACGGTGCTCATTCATTAGCAGAGACGTAGTCAGGATTCTTCTATTTATGCCCTAATCGGACAAAAGCAACTTTTTTTCTTTTTTGCTTTTGCCATGATTTGGGGGGATTTCAGCTGAAAAACCAACAGTCCATTTTCACTAGCCTGTTTATATTGTTTTAACAGAAGGCCCCATCTGGCCTGGAAAGGAAGCATCTACCAAGGACCCATTTGACTGGAAACTTGCAGTCGGCCCTGCTGGGAAGCCCCAGGAAACCTGGGTCCACCGGCACCACCAAAACCAATCCTACAACTTCACGGGCCGTGGCAAACACATCCATCGCCCAGATACAGCTTGTGCCACCCTTTAGCACAGCCACAGAGGCGTATGGGCAGCAGTCTGTGGAAAACGGAAGTCGCAGCAAGGTAGGCGTGTGGAAACTAATTGGAAGCGAGAGTAATTTTCTTCCATTTACTCAAGAGGATAATTACTTTGGATAGGGCTGCATACCCTTTTGGCTTGTAATTAGCCAGTAAACCAGGTCAGGGTTTGCTTCATATTAGCAAGACTCTACTAGGGGTTGTGCTTTTGCAGCCAACGAAAACAAATCTGTGCCTACCTTTCACCCCAAGTATAACTTCTCAGCATCCAGCGCAGTTGCCAGGGGAATGAATAGCTCCTGAA
Organism: Gavialis gangeticus; assembly: GCF_001723915.1. NCBI lineage: Eukaryota > Metazoa > Chordata > Crocodylia > Gavialidae > Gavialis > Gavialis gangeticus. The sequence goes on along the minus strand of NW_017728995.1, from coordinate 32,555,194 downwards.
GCAAGCTCTTCAAGCACATTAAGCAAGCACAGGCAAAAAGGGAGGACAGCAGAGGCAGATGGCGGCAGAAAGCACGTGCCTGGCACATGCGGCGATGTGATGGCATGCCAGCCCGAGGACGGCTGGTCTCGCGGCGAGGCTGAGCCTGGGACTGGTGCAGTCTTCTGCTCTATTGCAAGCTCCCTACATGACCCCAGGCAGGTGCCTTCCAGAAACAGGGGAGAATAACTCTGCCCTAATGCATGCGGGTGTTGTGAAGACAAGCAGGGTAACGATAGCTGCCGTCAAGTCCCTGCAGGGGGGCTGCAAGGAGGATGGAGCTGGACTGGTCTTAGTGGGGGCAGATGACAGAAGGAGCAATGGGCTCAAGCTGCAGCAAGGGAAGTTGAGGTTGGATATTAGGAAAAAAACTCTCACTAGGAGGGTAGTAAAATACTGGGACAGGTTACCCGGAGAGGTGGTGGGATCTCCATCCTTGGAGGTTTTGAAGACCCGGCTAGACAAAGCCTTGGCTGGGATGATGGTGTTGGGGCTGGTCCAGCTTGAAGCAAGGGGTTAGACTAGATGTGGTCTCCTGAGGTCCCTTCCAACCCTCATTTTCTGTGATTTTATGATATGTTGGGGACGTGTAGATGCATGTACACATGGGTATTCCTCACACGTGCATGTGTGCTTATGTCCACAAAACTCATTGACAATGACTGAGAAATGCTCACATAACTACCCTAAGAATCACAGGTCTCACCCCTCTGTCAGACTAGCTAGCTACTGGAGTTTTAATACACCGTCACCCTTGCAAAGCACTGACTTAGCCCTGAGCTCAACCATCAAAAATGACTCCCGGGGAGGAAGGATGCGGACATCTATCCCAGCCTCTGCAGCTGACTCGCTGCGCACCCTAGGCAAGTTGCTTCACCCATCTGTGCTCAATCTTTTCAGGTGTAGAAGAGGGAGCCCTACCTACTGCAGAAGGGTGCTACTAAGCTGATGGGTGGTGGCGGACAACAGACCAAGGAGCAATGGGCTCAAGTTGCAGCAAGGGAAGTTGAGGTTGGATATGAGGAATAACCTTCTCAATAGAAGGGTAGTAAAGCACTGGAGCAGGTTACCCAGAGAGGTGGTGCAATCTCCATCCTTGGAGGTTTTGAAGACCTGGGCAGACAAAGCCATGACTGGGATGATGTAGTTGGGGCTGGCCCTGTTTTGAGCAGGGGGTTGCACTAGATGGGACCTCCTCGGGTCCCTGCCCAACCTCACTGTCTATGAGTCTAGATTTGCTTTATGAAGACAGACGAGGTCGCTGCATCCAAGAGCTTGCAGCCCAAGGTACAAAATGTGATGGAAGATCACAGGGAGTTAATGGAGTCTGATAAGGATCTGGGTGAGAAAAGAACAACCCAGGACCTCATTCATTGAGTAACCAACTCCCATGCGAGTTGTGCTCCCACCGCCTCTACAACTCACCTGCCTCATGATTACAACTCTCCCGAAAAACCAGGATGGCCATTAAAAAAACTGAGTTCCCAGGCCAGGCGAGTAGAAACAGGTACGCTCTTCTGTTCTATCTGAGCAATAAAAGTGAATGACTCAAGCCTAAGGACCTTCAAAGCCAATGAGAAAAATAATTAAGGTGCACTCTTCTCTGGTTGCTCGAGCAGTTGGTAGCAAAGCACATTAGAGGAAAGGACTCGGATGCTAGATGGCCCCGATAAACTGGAGAAATGATCTGACAACCGGAGGGGGACGTTTAATAAAAACTAGTGCAAAGCACACCACTCGGAAAACAAATGGCAAATTCAATGATGCAACCTGGGGAACAAGTGGCAAGTTTGCAGCAAGACCCGAAAGGATCAGGGGGCAACAGTGGATCAGATGCTGAATTATAAATCAACAGTGTAATCCACCTTCAAAAAAAACTAATGGCATCCAGGGATGCTTTGAACAGGAGTGCCCTATGCAAGGCACAAAAGCCAACTCTTCCACCCTGCCCGTCACTGGCATCCAGGTCTGGGCAACTCACTTGAAACAAAAAAGATACAGACGCTGGGGAATAAAGTGTAAGAAATTTAGGGAACTTGATATACAAGGAAAGATGGGAAGAACTGGGATTACCTAGACCAGAGAACCACTGAAAATGCCCAAAAAAGGATTGTTATGAAGATAATGGTGACTGTCTCAGGCCATAAGACATCATAGGTATAAATGGCAATGTGATTTAGGTTAAATATAAGAAAGATGCTAATTCTAAGCATGACTAAGCTATGGCACACATTATCAGAGAAAGCAGCTACAGCCCTTCTAGAGTCTGTGTCACTGGAGGTTTTGAATGCAGGTTAGGCAAACATGCATCTGGGATGGTTTAAACCAGGAGAGTTTTGCCTTCAACAAGGATCTGGGCTAACCGAATCCAGTAAGTCCCTTCCAGGCTTATTTTTATTATTTTAACCTTTCTGAATCTCCACATGTCAATACCTCCTTTTCTTCCTCTGCATGTTGAACTTACTAAAAAGAGTATAAGCACAGGCCAGGAGGCATCGGTGGCATGAACGTCTATGCCTTTCCTGTCCCAAGCTGCTGCATTTCGATTACGTTTCCTACTTTTTTAAAGTGCTGATGTATTTCTTTTCTTCAAACCTGCAACAAAGGACATCTGACAAACTTTGCAAATAATGAAAAAGGGGGGCGCTAAAATGAGCAAGATCTTCCAGGAAAAACCTCTCTCCCACTTTTTAACTATCTCTACGTCTAACCTCAAAGGCACGGACTGTGGGCTTGACGTGGTCCACCAAGCCAGGATCGAGCTACCCGAAGGTGAAGACGGGGATGCTGCACAACCTGCAGTGGATCGAAGTTTTGCCAAGCAGCCAGAAGGCAGAGCAACTTCCCGCTTTCTACCACATCAGGCATGGAGCTGCCTCCTGGTCCTACCCAAGGTGCAGGGACACTTTGCCATGGACTTCAGGGGTCTCCAATCTGAAAACAACGGGCTGGGAGGGGCTGTGCCAGGCAGCTCGGCCAACGCGCGCCCAGCTCGGATGTGCCCTTTATGCTCTGGGCATTTCTCTAGCAAAGTGCAGACACGCTCAACTTCCTGGTGGGCTTGAGATCCTGCCGAACACCTGTTCACACCCGCTTGCAAAAGCACCACGCAAACGCTGAGGATGGCGTCAAGAGGGAGAGACCGGCCAATTTATAGCTGGGATAGCTGCACCAGGATGCAAACCCACGCAGTTTCTTCTGGGATTCCTGCCCTGCCTCCAAGGGGACGCTGCGGCTCCAGCCAGCGCATAACCTCCGCCAGCCTATACCCGCTGGAGCAGGGCAGAAAAACTCTACAAGACGTTTGCTCCCTCTTCCAGTGCAACCCAGCACTGCCGCGCGGGCTCTGTCCTCCGGGCATCCGGCGCGCTCGGAGAGGACCCGGCTGCCAACACCATCCCAGTCCCACCTCCCGCGATCAGCCCATTAAAATCACTTGGGGGAGCGAAGCACGAGGGCAGTGCCAACATAGTGTCGCGGTTTCTAAGCGCCAGAAGAGCAGGGTCCTGGGACAAGCTTTCTACTCCGAGCGGAGTGGGCCAAAGCTGAAAAGAGCTCAGCGTGCTCATGAAAGATGGAGCTGGTCATCTGCGACAGCAAAAAGATGGATGCAAAGACCTAGGAGGTCCTTCCAGTCTGGCGTTCCCGAGAGGCGCGACTGCTTCCCATCACGGTGCTCTCGTAGCTATTCAACCCTCTCCCAGCAGCAGCAACAGCTCTCCTTGCCCCAACACGGACAGGTGCATGGGTTATCGGGTCCCGGGCTCCGTCGTCATCCCGCTGCAACATCCTCGATCAACCCTAGTCTCCTTCCCTAAATCAATCCTGCCATATCCTGGAGTTGTTTGCACGGTACACTCCAGTGCAATGACATCTTTCTGAGCTGAAGCTGCCCAGAACAAGAGGCAATATTATAGGTCTTTCTCCAGGTGTTTTACTTCACCACACAGCTCCAAAGTCCCTTTGGGGGTCAATCTGGCACATTCAAATCTGAAGGCTGCCCCATGATTAGCGACACATTACCATTATCATGGTGTATTTGGAGTGTATTTGGGTATTGACCATGATGGCAACAACTGAGAGGATGAATGAGTACAGCTCCAAGAAGGACTTGTCCAACCCATCCAGAATTACACTGATGGACCCCATCCTGCTTTCATTCCCATCAGGTCTTGAACAGCCTCCACACATGGAGTTGCCAACATCACATTTTGACTCCTCACCTGCGTATCCACCAAAAGAGATGGCACTAAAAACAGGAGCTCTGACAGTACACAGCTACCTGCAGAAATCCAGTGACACAGGGAGACGTGTGCATGGCGAGATGGCAGCACACTCCACTCGGTACCAGCTAATTTATCTTGAGGAGTCTCTAGGAAAAGGCATCCACTGCCTCACCATCATTTACCTGCAAAGGGAAATTCAGCAGCTCTTCTGGCCAGGTGCCTACACAGAGCACCGCCGAGCCGGGTTCAACATAGCATTGATGCCAGATGCTTGCAGTACAAGTGCGCAAGCAGCCCAAGTGCTACTGCACAGTCTGCAATGCCTTGCTCTTAGACTGGATGTACAATAACAATATATAAGAAGCCAGCCAGACTCTTCTTTCACATCACTGTAAATTAAACATATGGGTACAAACCCAGAGCCAAGCAAGAGGTGAATCTAACCCACCTGCCTCACATTCTCCTACGGATCGAAGGTGCAGCCAAAGGAGAACGCAGTTGTAAAGCACTAGATCCATGGGTACGTACAGCGGGAAAGGAAAATTAAGTGACGCCAACCCACAGCCGGCAGAAGGGCACCTGGATTTACAAAGCAGGGAAGCCTACAGAAGCAAAGGTCCCTCCTTGTCTTAAACATACAGATGCGTGACGGCCCTTAGCGACATCTCCGGGGGCTTCCCAAAGCGAGCGTGCACAGACACACCCCATCACAGACCCTCCAACCCAACCACGTGAACAATCACAACACGAATGCTTCACAAGACACGGTCCGCATGCACCCAGCCACTGCCAAAGCTTTGGGGGTCTGAAGATCCCTGCCTACTGACACCGATTCACGCTCACCCGCGGTGCTGGCAGCATTTCTGACTTCCTCCGGCCGAAGACGCATCAGACCAGGGGCTTGGACTAGATGTGACCTCCTGAGGTCCCGTCCAACCCTCATTTCCTATGATCCTAAATTTGCCCTGGAAAAGAAGGGAGGGCTGCAGATGAGAAGAAGGGGGAAAGTCAGAGAGGACATCAGCTGATGGGACGCACGAGTCTCCCCTACCTATCCCTTCACTTAACATTTGCTCCTCGTAGATAAAAGGCTGCCCGGATGCTAACCATCGCTGCCCATCATCTCCAGACCTTTACAAACTCGGTTAAGGTGCAACTACCGGGGCGATACAGGGAAACTGTTCGGATTATTTCTGCCGCTGCAGTTTCTAGAGACCCCAGAGATCAAAGCCCCCTTCGTGCTACACATAACACACGCAAGAAAAATCAAGACAGATCCTGGCCCCAGAGCTGAGGAATAGGGTGAGGCAGTGGTGTGGGTCCACGGGCTGAATCAAGTCCCTGGGACTGACCCGAATGACAGCCCCACACACCCTGGATCGGGGCAGAGGGGTCCAGCCTTGCACACACTAAATCGGGCCCCATTGCAACAAATCCCAGCCACAGTCCTGCATGCACCGAATCGGGCCCCAGCCCCAGCCCTGCAGATGTCAAATTGGGCCCCACCACTGCAGCACAGCCCCAAATGCACTGGATTCAGGCCCGCTGCCCCAGCCCCGTGCACACTGGCAGGATCCCGTTTGCAGGGCCACGCTGTCTGGAAATGTAGTGGTGGGGCAGCAGTGCCAGCATCAATCGTCACCACCTGCCCCTCCACCCCCATCACTAAGTTTCGGGACCCCTGAGGAGTCCCAGCGGCTGAATCTGACCTGGCCTGGAATAAATCACGTGGCTTTCATGGGGACATCCATACGGACAGGCTGCCTGATGTCAACAGAAAACAAGCAATGGCTGAGATTTAAGGGAGGCTTCGGAGCGGTTAGAAACTCAAATCCCACCAAACTGCAATGAGAAGTGGTGAAATTTGGGCCCGCGATCCCTTTGGCAGTCCCAGTCTATGGCAGGGATGCACTCAGACCCACACACAATCCTTCCAGGACCAAACCCCGCCCGAAACCGAATCGCCAGACACTGAATACAAGAGCTCAAAAAATCCCAGAGCAGAGAGGTATCCCCACCCCGGCGACTGCTAACGTTCGCCCGCCAACATGCGCGTTGCAGGTATGGGAGCAATCATCTCACTGCAAGCGTGCCCCGAGTCCATATTTCAATGCCAAAGCACAGGAGAGAGAGATGTCAAGTATCCACCTGACATCCCTGCCGAGACAGATGCAGTACATCAAGTGTTTGCACAGAGGCATCACTTCTCCATCAGGGTAAATATAGCACACGGGCCTCCGGCTAGCAGAGGGACTATCATAAAACGTTCAAGCCTTCCTCTCCCGCGCCTGCTTATCTTAGCCTACGTGATGCTCCTCTGGCACTAGACCCCGAGCACCGTCCTTCATCCTGTTCGCAGCGCCTGTGCGGGCAAGATGGACACGAACCTGGTACCGTGGCCGTTCCCATTTCAGACCCTATTTTCAGTTGCTCAGACGAGCTCGAACCATTTCAGCTGAGGTCTGCCTCCGGCTGACTTCTCCTGTGCAAAAACTTATTAACAGGAGCGTCTCATGCAAATCAAGGGAAGGCATCCTCCGACTGGCGAGGCCTCGTAGCGTGCCCACTTCGAGGCCCTGCACTTCCAAAAAGTTGTGGATAGATTGGAAAGAGTCCAGAAGAGAGCAATTATTCACGTCCTGGGGAACGTGCCTTATAAACACAGGATTAAAAGCACTGGGGTTATTTAGACAGGAGAGAAGGAAGATAATGGGGATTCAATAACCATCTTCAAATGCCTAAAGGGCAGCTATAAAAAGGTTGAAGACAGACTATTTTCTGTGGCTGTAAGGGGCAGGACTAGAAGCAACGGGCCCCATGCTGCAGCAGGGGAAATTTAGGTTGGAGACAAGGAAAAGCTTTCCCATTAGGAAGGAGGCAGCAGCATCAGGGCAGGCGCTAAATCGGGCCCCGCTGCCCAGAGAGGCGGCAGAGTTGCCATCCTCGGAGGCAGCTAAGACAAAGTTAGACACTTGCCTGGTTTAGTCAAAGACAACCCTGTCTTGAGCAGAGGATTGCACGAGATATGACCTCCTGAGGGCCCTGCCAGCCCAAATATGCTATGATTCAGCCAAAATGCTTGAGTCATTTCTGAGAAGGAAGCTAGAGGAGGGGGAAGAACTGCCCTGGTTTTGATCAGACTTGTTTCTTCAGCAACTCGTCTGCACCCGGGCTTTGAAGCAGGAGCTTGAAATTTGGTGCAGAATCACAGAAAATGAGGGTTGGAAGAGGTCACATCTTGTCCAACCCCCTGCTCCAAGCAGGACCAGCCCCAACTGCATCATCCCAGAGAAAATGAGGGTGGGGAAGGGAGCTCAGGAGGCCACATCTAGCCCAACCCCTGCTCCAAGCCCAAATCCGTCATCCCTACAAGCAGCCTGTGTGTCAGGGATGCACCAAATTTGGCCAAGTTACAAGCCTTTAGAAAACCTCCTTTTGCACTTGTCTACCAGAGACTACGATGCTGTTAGCTGATAACTTCCCTCGACAACCTACCCCACAGCCCGCGGTGGTGCTTTCCCCTCCGTTACTGCTCTGGGGCTGCAAAAAGCAGGCTGAGTCTAGGTCTGGATGCCCAAAATGAGTGCAAGGAGTCTCCTTCTCTCTCCTATGCTTTGGATGACCCCCCGTTGGACCCAGGCAAACATGCACATAGGCGGAAAAAGAGTGAACTGGGACCAGGAGCTGGGTGGGGGAAGACAAAGGAAAGCTGGAAACTGGGAAAAGAATGGGAGTCAAGAGGGAAAGTGGGACCTGAAACCGGGATGGAGAATTGGTCTGGATAAGCAGGGCCATGCACTGAGAAACTCAGAAGGAAACGGCAAGCAAGGGGGCCTGGGAGACAGGAGGCTGGAGAGAGATCCAAAGTGAATTACAAGTCGATCAAAGAGATGGAGACAAGCAGCCGGCGCAGGCGCCGAGGCCGGATGTGGACCCTGCGTGCACGAGGCCTGATGAGACCTCCTCCAATCTGGTCATCCACGGTCAAGAAAGAGCCAGTGAAACAGGAGCAGCTTCAGGAAAAGGCAACTGGACAGACAGGGAGAGTGGAAAAGCTATCGGCAGGTGACCAGAACATCTTGACTTCTTATCCTAGCAAAAAAAAAAAAAAGGCTGAGGGGGAGCATGATGGACGTCTACAAACGCATGGGGGAAGCAAGCCTGAAGGAAGGAGAAGAGCTACTTAAGATGATGGACAATGCTGCCCCAAGAACAAATGGGTACGAAGTGTCCCCAGTTAAATTTAAAGCTGGAAATTAGAAGGTTAATTCACGAGGGCAGCAAGACTCTGAAACAGCAGCCAGAGCACAGTGGGCAAAAACACCCCTCCCGCTTTCAGGTGAAGCCTGATGCATTTATGAAAGGAGGTTAAGGAAAACCAGGCGACTGGACTCAGTGACCCAAGAGACTTCTTCGAGCCTGTGATCTTCTGCTCATTAAGTCTCCTCTTCCATTCTGCACGCTGCAGAAAAATCGCACATGATCACGCATCGGCACGAGTGCAGCGGGGCTGAATTCAAGAGAAACCACCTTTCTGACGGTTTCTGACTTCCGAGCTGGACTTTGCAACCACGAGAAAGTTATCTGAGCAAGTTTATGGTTGCAGGTGTGAGCACAGTGCCCAGGTGAACGCCCCAACACGCAGCCGCGCGGCACGCTCGCTCGCTCTCAGGCTGAACTCGAGTTTTGCCCCTAACCCTAACTGCTGTCTACACACACAAACCTCAACGGCTCAAATCAGGGCGAGCGTCTGAAGTGAGAGTAGAGCCAACACAGGTAATTCTCTGGAGACGCGTCCGCTTGAGTTATGGCAGCTTGTCGTGTTAATCCCGTCACCCTTTGTAGCTCAGCGCAGTCTCTCCCAATCGCTCGGAGGAACTCAAAGGCATTACCTGGAGCTCAAACCGGTTGCAATGCAGACAGCTCCTTCAGGGTTTGCTTGTGTTTCGACCCCGCGGCGGGCCTGAATCGCTTGCACAGATACACCCACACCGGCCGGCTGGCGACCGTAGCAGCATGGAGGCTCAGCACAGGCTGCAAAATTATTTTACCCACCTGAGGCCCTGGCTGGCTGTGCTGCTGTAGCTAGGCTGTTAGCAAGGCCAAGCTGGCTCAGGTGCAGCCAGACAAGCTGCAGTCATCACACCTTTGACCTGCAGCGCAGACACTCCCTTAGTCTATTTACCTCCCAAGAAAACACACCTTGGCTGCAGCAGACGTACTGCGGGGCACTGCTGATTACCAAGAAGCCAACCAGGTGAGCCGCCCTACAGAAACAAGGGGCCACAAGCCATACAGTCATCGAAAATGAAAGGACCTCGGGGGGCTCATCCTTAGACCAGTCCAGTCCCTGGCGTGCACACGTACCCGTGAGCCCACAGGATTGTGCACTCCAGGCAGCACATAAGAAAACCACGCACCCTGCCCGAGTGAAGGGCATTCGAAACAAGGGTGTCTCAAAAGCACCTGCTCACCACCCTCTCCCACTGCCTTTCTCCCTTCCTTTCGCAGCACCCGGTCCCCTTTCACTCAAGGTCAGCACGAAGGGTGCAGAAGTGATGACAGGCCACCTGCTCCCCATCCCTG
>NW_017728995.1:32538938-32540343 GCF_001723915.1 Gavialis gangeticus | reverse complement strand
CGAAGGGTGCAGAAGTGATGACAGGCCACCTGCTCCCCATCCCTGCCATGCTGTCCCCCTACCTACCCCGCTCCCTTCTCCCCTCCGGCCTCCGCAGACATCAGGGCAAGGAGCTCTGAGGAGAGATGCAGGACCGGGTGATCATTTTATTTGGGTGAAGGGATGATTCATCCTATAGCAGACCCATCACCAGTGTCCAGCAAGCCGGGGAATGCAAACCATTTACCTGGGGGATGGTCGGGAACAGGAGCAACTAACTCCTAGATAGCAGTCTCCTCTGATATGCATAGGATGGAAGGGAATTGTTCCTTTGCTTTCTGAGATAAGGCGGGGTGAGGCACGGCAGCACAGGCCAGAAGGTTGCACCTTTTAAGCGGCACTTCAAAATAAAAGGCATGGAAGCACTAAGCAAAACAGAGCATCCCCCCGGGTAGAAATAAGGAGCACTGGGGTTTTGCCCCTGGGACACGTGTTCAGCTTGTGAACCAAAAGTCAGTATTTTCCCCACAGATAAAACGTCTGACTTTGAGGTTTGCAGCCACGGGATCTTCTTTTTGTTGCTGTATTTTTTGACAAAAAAGCTTTACCTCACCCACAAAAACCAGATGCTTCTCTCTGAAGTCCGGCGCCCAACTAAAAGTTCGGTTGCGTGCTGGGCAGAAAATCTTCAGTCCGTTTTAGTTGGTCTTAACCAGCCTAAATAGCAGGAAACGCAGAACGCCGGCGCAGAGGGAACACCCAGATTCGGTCGAGGATCTATCATTGTTTTCTTCCATTTCTGCCCATCTCATTGTGCAGTTCAAGGGACCGCGTGCCCGAGGTCCCTTCCGAAAGGGACTCTTTGTAGGGGTTCAGCTCCATCCTTTCTGCCTTTGCCAATGAACCGGGACCGGTCAACACTTCGCGATCGCTTTGAAGGAACTCCTCGGCCCCAAGTCCTTGCCTCGGCCCAATTCGTGGAGGACCCAGGGAAAACAGCCCAGAAGCAAGGATCCGGGAGCAAAAAAAAGCAAAACTCCAGGGCTTACAAATTGATGGGGATAAACAAGACCTGACTGCTCCTAATTCAGCGCTAACAAGATAGTTTGCTGATAGTTTACTGAATGTTAATTGAATCCTCAGCAGCTGTTACCAACTGTGGTGATCAACTTAATTTTAAATTAAATAAGCAGTGAATGCTCAACTGAACTTCTGTTACATTTCACCCAGAACGTGAAGTATGGGGGGCTTTTAATAGACATTAAACCAGGCAGTTATGGCAAGTTAGTTGATATTTTATTACCGTAAGATAATGGCCTTATTAAATCTAAAATAACTAGTCTACTCGAGGAGGAATTATACAAGGCTTGGCTGAAGTTTGTCTGGCTCAAATGCATTACCAGGCAGATTTACTGGCTTGTGGGGG
>NW_017728995.1:32533846-32538880 GCF_001723915.1 Gavialis gangeticus | reverse complement strand
ATTTACTGGCTTGTGGGGGGGGGGCCCCCCCCCCCCTTTTTTTTTTTTAAAGCAGTGAACACTGCTAGAGAAGAGATGCAAAAGATGCTGGAAATCCACTACCCAGAGAACAAGTCCAGCTACCTCTACGGTTTTCCCTGTGTTTCTCTCCTGAAGCATGAATGGATTTCATCCTCACCGCGCTGGGGAGAGGGAGGACATATTGCGACCATTTTACAGAGGAGAACCAAGGCGCAAGGAAGAAGCAGCAATTTTGCTCTATTCCCCAACAGAAAGTCCACGGAAAGTGAATCCATCTCAATCCCAGTCAAGTATCATCCTGCTGGGCCAGACAGCAACAGTACCAGCGTGCGCTGAACCAGCATGGGATAGACCTCGCTGGCCCTTCCCCACCCATCCAAAGTCTTTTTCTTTCGCGCCCCCTTGCATCCTCCAACATTTTGCGTTGGCACGCCGAGACCCAAACTCATTTCACAAGGGATACCTAAACCCCATGAAAGAGAGACGGCGTCTTTCAACAGCCGCGGATCCAGCCTACTTTCAAGACCCGACGTAGCAGTGAAAGGCATTTCATCACACCGCCCAACCATTCTCCCTCAAAACACCTTGACCGTCATTGCAAAGAGTGACACTTTGACCGTTCGTGAAAGCAGCACGAATCTGGACCAGGAAACCTCACATGCACGCGCGCCGTCAGAAGCAAAAGGGGTGCAAAATGCATAAACTTCTTCTACAAAATCACGAAGATCAAGGAGGAGACAACGCGCAGGCCAAACAGGGATAAATTAAGGTAGGTACCGCATTCGCTGTGCAAGGCCTCTCTTCACATCTAAAGTACTCCCTGTCTCTTTTTCAGGCTTTAAACGAGCAAATGCTATTGCTCTAGAGCAGCTAATCCACAGGGAAGATAAAAGACTTACTACTGCGGCCAGTTTAGGCAAGACCCTGTTAGGTCTAGAGTCTGGGCCATGTGTTGGAGAGCCTGAAGTGGCCGGGTTGTGGTGGTGGCAGCACTTACGTGTTGTGTATGCACACAAGTGAACTGCATTCTCCCCTACAGAACCCACCAAAAAACCAAGAACAATTTAAAAGTCAATTAAATTCATGCAACTCGACTACAGGAAAATGGAAGAAAAGCGCACACACACACACAAATAGGACTGATGGGGGTCTCATTAATAACGCAAAGGGAGAAAACTGGTCCGGCCGGTGCACAAGGGCCAGCCAGGCCTCAGCTTGAGACCCCATCAAGCCGCTAACGAGGAGGAACCGCTTCAAATGCTCCTGACCTGAACATCTCTGAGCGTCTGAAAAAGGAGGGCTGTGATGCACACGAGCCTGCATCTCGTCTAAGAAAAGGTTATGGGCAACCCACGACGCCATGGGTGTTTGTTTTCCTTCCTTCAATGGATTGTGATACTCTACAGACAGCTTGCGAGTGACTCACGCGTGTGCGAGTGTCACCCACAGATCCCAACAGCAGATACCGATCATCTAACATGACAAATACTTGCTGACGGAGATTTCAAAACGATCATTTTCTTGCCGCCTCTCACGCCGGCTCAGAAAGTGATCGAAGGTAATTCTCCTTGGGATCAGGGGAGAATCTCTGCTCGAGTGTCTTTGCCATTCATCCTAATAGCTACGATTAGGCAACATTTTTCATATCTGGATTAGCAACACGACCGCCTGTCTTTCCATGCCCGGAAGCACCGGGAGCAGCACCTGCTAAGCACCAAGTCTGGCCGAAGCAAATGTCTTGAATTGTCGAAAGCCTGTAGGCATCATGGGGGGTTTTTTTGGTCTGTGGTTTTCGGTTTCATTTATTTTCTTTTCACTGTTTGTTTCTATTTTACAAAACAAAAAGCACACCACACTTTCTGACATTCCCTTTTGCGAGTCTCGACCGACAGGCGTGAGCTGACTGCAAAACCTTTTCTTTCCGATCCCCGCGTTGAGACTGCTGCTTTGAAAGAAGTCCTTCAGGTAGTCGTGGGGCTCCTTCAAAGTCCTCCCGCATCAGGAGAGGGGCGAGATAACAGACCTTAAAAGCATGGCAGTACCTAAAGGAAGCACGTGCTTCACTGGTGGCATTGAATGATCCTGCTCTTAAGGCACCCATCGCAAAGTTTATTTAGGCTTCCCTTTTCTGCACCCATTTAACACGGCCATGGGGGCAGCACGCCGTCTTGGACATCGTCCGCACCCCGCGTGTTCAGCAGTGGCTGTGAAGGCTGGACGCAGGGGAGAATACTAGAGTGAAAACTGAAGTTTAATGTTTTTACACCAATTCACCTGACAAACCCCGGGTCCATCTATTGCAGCACCCGTCTCCCGCCGTGACTACCCATTATGCCAGGTGCTCCTGAACAAAGCTCCCAATCCTTCTCAGTCAAAAAAGATTTTGAACATGGCAGGTTTAGCATCTCTTCCAAAACCGGTAAGAACGAACCCCTCGCAATTTCATTAAACGTCCCCCCCAGGCCTTGTGCTACGGGACGTATTAAATGGATACGCTCTCTCCAATTTGCTTACTTGGTGTTTTTTATTTTACCAGCTCTCCCGCGCTGACTTGCAAACACCGGCAGTCTCTCTTAATATCTCCTTCATCAAATTTTTTTTTCCCCCAGCCCTTAATCATTTCCATCATCCTGCTCTGAAATGCTCTAGCTTCTCTTCACTGGGCAGAATGAAGGGAAAGCAACCCGCTTGAGGTTTCTGGAGGCGTTAACAGATCTGGCATCCAAACGTGAAAAAATTACTTTAACAAGCACGACAACACCCATACTTCGAAATTAAATGACATCAATGCCTGATGGGGGCCCTCTGGACAGTATCATCATAATAATAATAGTAATAATCACTGAGGAAGCTGTTCTGATCCCAGGGCAATACTAACAGCCATCATTTTGCACCTTTATTAGATTCAGAGATCAAAGGTATGCCCTCCATGGGCATCCAGGCTCCTGCCCCCCTTGCACATCCCCCATGCAAACCCTCTCTACATGTCGCGTACCCCTGACACGAGCATCCTTCAACGTCTAGCAGGGGCGAATGCTACAAGGGAGATGCCCGAATGCTTGAATTTTAAGCTGTCACATGTTACAGCGCTGGCTCCTGCCAACTGCAAGAACAAGGCCGTAGCAACGGTGCAGTCAAAGTGGGACCAAAGCTGGTATTCAGAATTAGATCATTTTGAGATCTCATCTGCCTCAGCATGTAGTAAGCAAATGGTGATCACTTTGGAAACTGGGATTTCCAACGGTTGCTGTGCTGCCTCTCTGTCTCTGTCTTATACAGCAGCAAGGTACCAATATAGTTTTAAATTATTTTGTTTCTCTCGTTTGCTCTTTTCGGTCAGCTGCCCTAAGCTTGTTGGTGGGCAGGACAGTCCAGGGTGGTGCAGTCTCCATCCTTGGAGGTTTTGAAGGCCCAGGAAGACCAAGCCATGGCTGGGAAGATGGAGTCGGGGCTGGCCCTGCTTCGAACAGGGGCCCCCGCGGCCTCCTCCAGCCCTCACCATCTATGATTCTATGACGTGCATCTCATTAACAGCTAAATAATTAACCAAATCAATAAATAAAATATATATTTAACCCCATAGCAAACCGTGGCCGACAGGCAATGCACACACCTTTCCACGCAATGTTCCCCCTGCCGCCCATCCCCAACCACGTTTGGATGGGAAAATCCCCGTCAGGGAGCGTGCAATTCAATTCTCCACCGCCAATTCAATCCTAGGCCCCACCGCCAAGACACCTAACAAGGAGGGGAGACAGCGCCAATTGTAATGGGTGATTAAGATGCGTATGACAAAGGTACCGGTACCCCGCGAAAAAGGAGAAATCCAGGAAAGCCACCGCGCAGGCAGAGTGCTAGAATAGGGAGCAAAGCAGGTAATGCGTCTGCCACGCGACCAGTCTGCTATACTTTGGGGTGGAGTATGCAGAGGCATTCCTGAGACACGCGTGCACCGAAGCACGCCGATAAACCGAACGGGGCTCAAAGAAACAAAACCAGACGATGGAGCGAGTGGGAGCAACTTGCAAGAGGCCAAGAGACCAGTCACCAGGCTGCCTGCAAACTGCAGAAGGGAGTTCAGGCCCAGAGGCAAGGAGGAGGTCTGTAGGGTTGGAAGCTGCCACGCTGGTCTAAAAATCCCATCTCAGCTGGTGACCAGCTGCCACGAGCCGCCGGGGCCCGTTGATTCAGAGGGAAGCACACGGGACCTTGCAGAAATACCTCCCAGTCATTGTTCTGGACGGCAGGATGGACGGGAGTGCTGCGGAAATCAGGGTGCGCGCGTTTTAACCGTGCGGCATGAGAAGGCACAGCGACGGCAATGCCAGTGCCCGATCCAAACCCGAGCTGCCCCCAGGGCAGACGCACCTGGACGGACCGTGCATCAAGACCAAGCGAGAGAGAGAGGCAGAATGCATGTAAATGCAAGCAGCAAGGATAAGGGAAAAAAGCAGACTGACCACGGCCCAAAAACATTTCTGACAAAGTTCCCGTCACGCTGCGGAATAATTTTCTGAGACAAGCCTTGTCTTTCGGGGTCCGTGCGTGATAAAACCCTGCAATGGAAACGGGCTGAATACCCCCACAGGTCTTTTCCAGGATGCATCGACGCCGGGCAACAGCTCTCGGGCAGCCAACAACTCGGACCGCAGCTGAACCGGTGAGCGAAAGGCTCTGGATCCCATCCTCGCTCTCTTCCCCCACGGTCCTATACTTAGTCCCCATGGCTGGAGCAGCTGGGAAACCACCATACCCCCTGGCATCAAAGCCTCCCACCTCCCAGACCCCATCGACACGGCCCCCTTCGCCCCAGCGGCACCCCGCCTCCGCTCCTGGCGGCCCCAGGTGAACTTTTACTGTCGGGCCCTGCTTCGTCAGAGGTAACGATAATCACAATCGTGTTTTCACCATTTTCAGCCCCTCTGTCCGTCTGGGCCCCGGGTCGCCCGCCCCGCTCCCCGGCGCGCAGAAGAGCCGCAGCACCGTCGGGGCAAGGAGCGAAGCGGGCACCGC
>NW_017728995.1:32530697-32533111 GCF_001723915.1 Gavialis gangeticus | reverse complement strand
CCCCCCCCCATGGGCATCCAGGCTTCTGCCCCCTTGCACGCACTGCCCCCTTGCACACTCCCCTGAGGGTTTCCAGGCTTCTGCCCCCTTGTACACCCCCCCCCAATGGGCATCCAGGCTTCTGCCCACTTGCACACTCCCCTGAGGGCTTCCAGGTTCCTGCCCCCTTGTACACCTACCCAGGGGCAACCCAGCTCCTGCCCCTTGCACACTCCCCTGTGGACATCCAGGTTCCTGCCCCCTTGCACACCCCCATGGGCATCCACACTTCTGCCCCCTTGCACAGACCTCCCCCCTTAGGCTTTCAGGCTTCTTGTCCCCTTGCACACACTGCTTCCTATGCCCCTTGCACTCTCTCCCTTCTCTCCCCATCCCCTTGCACGCGCCTCCCCTCTTATTACCTTCCTCTCCCAGGGGCGCAGCCCCCAAACACAAAGCAAAAGTGGTGCCAGGCTGGGCCCGGCCGGGCAGGAGCCGGGGGCTGACGTCAGGGCCCCAAATTCCTGCCTTTGGCTGCAGGCAGATTTGTCCTTGTAAGGGCTGCAGGCAGGAGAGGGCGGGCGAGCGGAGCAGAGAAGGAAGGGGGATGGCCTGCCTTGCAAGGGGGAAAGGAGCGGGGGGGGCAGAGGGGGTTGCAATGCCCCGGGCAGAGGAGCCGTGGGGCAGGGAGGGGTTGCCCTGCATCCACCAGGAAGGATGCTGGTACAGCCCAGGAGCCAGCGCGGTGTTTAACAGGGCGGCTCTAGGCCTGCATCATGGAAACCCAAAATCCCTGCGCTCGTGGTGAATGGGCGCGTGGCATGGTGCACCGCAGCCCTGCAGGGTGGGGGGGTTTAGTTTGCACCCCGGATTCAGGCATGTCGCCTAATCCATTTTAATAAAGCCTCACCTGAGTGCCAGGCCTCCTGGGTGGGCAATCACATTTCCCTTTGCATTTCCCCACCCCCTTCCTCTCCCGCTGCCGGGGGCTTGGAAGAAACCGAGTCCGCGACACAGGACGGTCAAACGCACGGAGACAAAGTGGGGTGGGGGGAGGGAAATTCTTTCCTCGAATATCTCTTGGTTTGATCGTTCTGCAGTTACGTGCGAGAAAACCAGTCCACAAGAAGCCAGAGGCAAGCGGCGGTTTTTAGCTGGATCGAGCGTGACCCCCGGCAGATCGAGCCTGGCGTGTTCACAGTCGGACAGGGCAGCATTTGCACCAGGGAGCGAGCAGCGTTGCGGTGCCGAAGGCAGCTCTGCCAAACCTCGCTCTTTTGGAAGGAGATGCTTGGATGGCTTCTCAAGCACTTTATAAGTGCCTCGCCCTGGCGATGAAGGATTTTGCTCTGCGCTTTCAGGAGACGTTTCAAATCTCACTCATCACTTCTGAAATCCCCCTCCTTCAAACAGCAGGGTTTGACAGCCCGCGGAGGAGAAGTTTGCCTGCTAAATTGCAAAGCCTGCATGGGTTAGGGGTGTGGAGACTCAGCGCAGCCTGCCCGCGTGGATCATATTGCCGGATCAGGGCCAGAGCCCAGGAACATTTGGTGGGTTTTGGAGCACGGAGATTTCAGATAGATGCAGGCCCTCGAATTTAGCAGGCAGAGGCAGAGCAAGAGCCGACTGCTGGAAGCCGAAGCTAGGGAAATGCAAACTGGAAATACTGGGCAAGTTTCTGACAGTAAAAGGAAGTCACACTTGGAAGACAGCTTACTCGAGGCACACGATGGCAAATCTTCCAGTCAGGTCTCTGAATCAAGGTTGCACCACTGCCCAAAAGATGCACGCCCGCTCAGCTGAACGACCCCGGACTCTGTGCAAGAAACAGCTCAAATCCTGTCACTCGTATTGCGCCGGGCAAGCTCGACGATCCCTCGTGCGGCACCACGTGCCTCTGAGCTGTACGGCTTCTAAATCAGAGCCCGCAGAGTTATTTACTGTCCGTTTTTCTCCTCTGTTCAGTGTTTTTATGCAAATCTGCAGCAGACCTTTCATTATATCACGCCGATAAAAATATCTTACATAGTTTCATAGTTTCTAGGGTCGGAAGGGACCTGAACAAATCATCAAGTCCAACTTGCAATTTAAGGGAAACTGGTTTGTCCGAAATTAAACAGCAGCAAGAGTTTTCTGGTTAGCCTCCTAGAGAAAGCCAGTGATCAGATACTCTCTTTACTACAGGTCCAATGTCTGACGCGTCCTTCCCCATTGCAGTCATGGAGTCGACCCGGTCAGCGATCTGGATGAAGGGGTGGAAAGTAACCTGTTTAAATTCGCTGATGACACCAAAATCTGGGGGGAGGTGAGCACGCTAGCAGGGAGCGAGAGATTGCAGAGGGATCTGGATAGGTTACAGGGGTGGGCTAACAGGAACAGGATGCGTTTTAACACGGACAAGTGCAGGGTGCTGCACTTGGGCAGTAGGAACCAGC
>NW_017728995.1:32523788-32530435 GCF_001723915.1 Gavialis gangeticus | reverse complement strand
TTTTGGGGTTTTTGTTGTTCTCCCGCCCTGGCGGGGGGTCGGGCTAGAAGATCTACTAGGTCCCTTCCGACCCTTAATCTATGAATCTATGAATCTATGTTAACGGGAGAAAGAACACTTTTTAAATCTTTTTTTTCCCCCCCCCAAAAAAGCAGCTATAGAAATGTAAAGTGCTTTCCAAATATTAAGCCGCAGACCTCCAGGCTACTAGATTGATTTTGGCTCCATTTTGCAGATGGACACACTGAGGGTAAGACTTGCTTTTTCAAAAGCAGCCTAAATGAGATCCTGTAAGTCAAACACGACCCTTTGGGCGGGGGGCTGGACTCCATGATCTTCCGAGGTCCCTTCCAGCCCTAATGTCTATGAAATCCCATTTCATGAAAGTTACATCTGCGGTGAATACAGAAAGCCACACTAGGCTTTCTAGGCAGGGCCTAAGCTTGCCAGCTATCTAAAACGATCACTTTTGCCACCGTGAGAGATAAAGAAATGTGACATCTTCAAGTACAGAGTCTGCGGCCGGGAAAATCCTTCACACTCAACTTTTGCAAACTTGCCAACTTTCCCTAGTTCTCTTCTTAGAATCTGCAAACTTTCTCTGGTCATCGAGCCCAGTGGCTCCCAACCTGTTTTAAACTCGAGGCATCCCTCCATAGATTTGAGGTCCCCCCTTGATAGACTTGAGGCAGCCCTCGGAAAATGCCAGCTCTTCGTTTGCACTCTTTTCTTTTCTTTTTCTTTTTTTTTGAATACAGGAAAATAATAGAGCAATTCTTCTGTAGCCAAGAACTCCGAAGCAAGTCAGATGCTTTTAACGATGCGGATTCCTATCTGAGCACTGACCTAGAGGAGCTAAAAATGCTTTCCCTGCATTTCCCTGCATCCCTTTCCCTATAAGTGACCTATGCCCTGTACTAATCCAGCACAGGATGCATGGTACTTGGCAGCTGAAATGCAGGGGAGGAACTGGGAGACCAGCTTTCTGCTCCCGCCTTTGCTGTACGACTTTGGTCCACTCCCTGTACCTCGATTAGCCCGCGTGTCAACCTGAAGCACGAAAGCGGGGGCCGCTTTCCATGAGTTTCCCTACATCTCTGGGCTTTCAGCTGGGCAAGAGGGGGAAGAGAGAACAGCCTGAAGGAAAGCCTCAGATGCAGATCTCAAGTGTGTTCAACGGGACGTCGGCCAGCAAAGCCTTGGGATGCAGAATATAACCCAAACTCCCTAATGTTTGGTGGTGCTTCCAAGTTTCCAGTTGCAGAGAGCCGGCCAAGGGGCTCTGACACACTCCCTTTACCAGTCGATATCCCGCACACGAGGCGGTTCGCCTACTCAATGAATTCGCCTGCAGGTAAAACTTGGCAGATTGGGAATGACACCAAGGAGGCACCTTTCGTTGCAAGTGCAGCAGCCTGACTTTCAGCTTAAGAGAGGACTTGGTTAGCCACCTCCTCTGAACCAAACCTCTGGGTCTTTCTTATGACCCGTTGATCCATGGTTGGACGATGGAGATGATTGTTTTCTCGCTGCCTTCTGCTGCAATGGGTTAACAATTCCTGATACTAAAGTGGAGATGGAGGGAGAAGGCATCCCTTGAAAGCCTCAGTGTCCAACATCAGAAGTATCAAAAGAAGACAAAAGTGGGTGGGAGCAAAGGGAACAGCAGCATGGACAGACAAGGAGGGGCACCATCAAAACCCTTTTTCTTGCTTCACGTCAGAGGACGTGGGCATTTTGCTGGGTTTTTTCCCCCAAGCAGCAGGTAGGAGCTAGGGAAAGCAATGAGCTGAACTTGAGTATTTTTCAGCAGCTTTGTTTGTAGGCCTCTCTGCATGCGAGACATGCTTAACTGGTGGTAATCAATTATGAACGACTGACCGGCAGACCAGCCCCGGGTGGGATCCTTCTCTGATTATACATGCAGTAATCTCCAGAGCAAACCCCCGTAACTTCACTTGCACGCCCAGCTACAAACAGGAAAGCAGCTCTGAACCTCCTCGTGAGATGCACGATTCGTTCACAGCCTCCGTTTGACTTGCTGCCAACACTCATTCGGTAGCATTTTATTTTCAAGCAGTTAGTTGTTTATACTTGCCATCCCAAGCGAGAAAAGTAAAGAGCTATGCCTGCAGCATCTCAGGCTTTGTCCAACTATTTCCCTTTGCCTACCTTCTTTTGGAAATGTACTCTTTGTTCTCGGTAACGTTTGGGCTTCATTTTCAAATGAGGAAGCTCTGTCATATCATATCGTAATTGCCACAGTTCAGCAGTGCGCCTATGCAGCATGCTTCAATCTGGTTGATGATAAGAGAGTCTATGTGCGAATGGCCTGCTGAATGGGGAACAGACTTAAGGATGTGTTTAAGTATTCTTGCGGGTTGAAACTTAGACGACTATTGAGAAATGTGGGCTCGAGGACTTGGAGGTACTTGGCTTTACCACTGACTCAAGTCACAACTAGAGCTGGTCAAAACTGTTGAAACGCAGCCCGTTTCCCCCCCCAATAAAATTAAACAGAAATAATAAGTTTAACTCATTTTTCATCCAGCTCAAGGCACCATCTCCATAGACCTGGAAAACTGGACTCATATGTCATCAGGGTGTTGCAGGTTGCAAGCACCCCTCCCGCAAAGATTGTCCCCTCTCTCCCTCTGTTCTCCCCTTTTCTATGAACTTTCAGCAGGCGTCTTAATTAAGGCTGAGTATTTGCCTCCCCCCTTCCAGGTTTTTGGTGATGAAAAATTAAGTAGCTTGCTTGGAAAAATAGAATCAAATACGTTGAGAAAGGCAACACAACTAATATGGTATGATGATAGATCTGATATATGTTTAATGTTTCCATTGACACACATGGTTTGGCAGGCTCTTTCTTTTAAGCGCTGGGCCTCCCCGGTGGGAATGGAAACGAGAAAAGCGCTAACCACGTCTTCTCCTGGTAGCAAAAATGGACAGGGGCACCTTGTTGGAAGAATGACTAGGAAAGCACTAAAAAAATGCCCATCCTGGCTCCGGAAAATATTGGGCTTGTTGTCAGGGAAGAGAGTGACCTACGTGAGAAGCTTTTTAGTGAAAAGGCTAAAAAAATTAGCAGATCGAGAAACTGGATGGGGCTGTTTTACATGGAATTTGCTTATCTCTCTAGTCATCGACACTTCTGCTATGCGTATTTAAGATTGCGTCGGACACGGTCTCCCTTGTCGGGAGTCGAGTAGCTCGGTTGGTTGGGTGACTGGTTATGAAGTGGACTGATCCCAGGTGTGGATGCTAGGTGTTTACTCACTATTTCTACTTCCAGCGTGACCCTGAGGCTCACCCAGCCTCCTGTCCAAGAGGTACGTGGAGCTACCTGGGTGTAAAGGTGGCTGGAGCGTGGTGCTGACCTCATCGCCACCTCCTCGTGCCGAAGGAAAAAGCGGAGCCCTGTCAATGGGGCACCTGTACCTTGACAGCCTCCCTCGTCAATCCTGTAGATTCGTCTTCTTTTATGCAAATAAAATCAGAGGGGAAAAAAATGTGCAGTCGCAAAAATACGATCATTCTGAGCAAAGGCTGGCAGCTAATGAATCTCACATCTGATATTTACAGCTCCTCCAGACGTAACGCCACGGGAGACGGGAATAGTACGGAGACACATCGAGGGATTAGAAGTATGTGGTGGGGGTGGAAAGGGTTGGCAAAAGACAAGCGAGTCTATCTGATAAGAGGAAAATCTGAAGCCAAGATGAGAAAAATGAACAGGACAGACCTGCATGACACAGGCCTTGCAAACAACTGAGTATTTGCAAAGGTGTCTTGTCTTCTGAGCATCGGTTCCCCACCAGTAACTGAGGTCGGGACTGCTACAGGCACAGTAGAGAAAGAAATGCATTAGCATGGGGCTGCATCAGATTGTTAATAGATCTCTTGCAAGTGATCCAGGGACCGTACATCCTGCATCTTATGGTTGCTTCTTGCCAAATTTAATTTTTCAAGCTCACACGTAAACACAGGCGCATCAAGCTCATACCCAGCTTTTCTAGTGAGGTGCCGTATGGGCACCTAAAGATTTCAGTAGTAAGCAAAGAATGTAGAATATCACATTTTCTGATGTCTTCCAGCCTTCAATTGATTGCATGACAAATAACTGTTGAGGATGCATAAGCATCATTCTTTTTTTTTTTTATGTCAGAGAGATGCTGTTGAGAGAAAGAATTGACTTTCGGATCCCAGGATTCAGATAAACAAAGGAAACCGATGTCCGTAGCATTATGGATGTCACTGCTGTAAACCAGTGGTCTGTACAGAGCAGCAAGCAAGGATGAGCAGGCTTGCAATTATTTTATCAGCACGATTTAGGAATGTGTCATTTAAAACCCATCTGCAGAGATGGGGGCGAACCCTAACGCCAGGTTGGATTCCTCCAAGATGGGATAGATTTTGCAGTCAGATGCTGACTTTGCAAAGTAGACCCAAACAGCAGGAAAAAAAAGCCATTATTTTACAAATAAAAAGATGCATGTTACCATCAAAATGTCAGCAACGTGAGCCACTGGCCCTACCTGATGTCAAGGTACTCCTGCTTCAGGTGCCTTGCCTCTTGCCTTCATCTGCCCCGGGCTGGAGTCCGGTGGTTCTTTCCCAATTAGCGACTGGGGCTTGGGGACATCCAGCCCCTTGTGCCTGCAGGCCCCACTGCATAGCTTCCTCCCCACCTGGGACCAGCCTCCTCTGAAAAGTATTTTGTTCTCATAGCCATTGAAACCAAGCATTAGCAAGAACCCACCCACCCACCAGCCTACACGGTCGCATCCAGCCTTGCTGCAAGCGTAGTCGGGTTAGCTGGTCTCTTCAGCTTCAAGAAGAGAACAGCACCAACCTTTCTTCTCCTCGCAGGCCCAGGTCCAGACTCAACCAGGTTCTGGCTCTCTCACCTGCTGTATTTAAGCTGGTTTCATTGCTCCCCATGGAGAGCAGGCTTGCTTTGGCACTGTCTTATCATGACCCTTATGCAGAAGGCCCCAGTAGTTGCAAAGAAGAGCTAGCCCAAGGAGGGTCAGCTCTGCTGCTCCCATCCTGGTACATGGTACCACGCGAGTACTTGGATTTATCTATCCCACATATGGAAGAGCAACCCCACGTTTGTCAGTCAGCCAAAGATCTCACCCGTTCTCACTGTCCGCGGCTGTCTCCGAAGTCTTACAAACCACAAATTGAGCTCCCTCCCTGTGTCCAGGTATTTAGCAAAATTTGCAGATTCATTTGGAGTCTGACATGGCTGCACCGTGACAGCGTGTCTGCTATGACCTCAAACGTGCGACCTTTGGGCTGTCAATGGTGCGCCCTAACACCCACATAACCCCTGCCCGTGCGCAACTCTCTGAGGTCAATAGTTGGGCCAGTGAGACTGGTCCTTGACCCCTTGACTGAGGGTCAGGTGATAGGAATAGGTCAATATTATCCCAGACGGAGAAACTGAGATAAAGGACTCACCTGATGTCTGAGGTGAAGTCTGAGAGGGAGCTGGAAATTGCATCCCGATCTGCTCCCGCTCTCTCCCTGCCGTGCTTTCAACCGCAAGACGTTCCTCCTGCTCCAGCGGCGGGCGGCCACTGAAAGCTCCTTAGCAAACAAACGAGATAAGTTATGTCCCTTCAATGTGGCAATTGTAGCTGAGGCTGGGTTTACAGCGGCTCTGAGCTCACTTGTAAATATATGCAACGGATTTAGCAAAACGTGATGAAGGCTCAGTACTGCACCCAGATCTCATTGCCACCCCTGGCCTACAGCAGAGCAGGGGAAAGTGGGTAGGTTATACTGGCAGAGTACCAAAAATTGTGGCTTAGAAAGTTTAATTAGTGGGAGTCTAGCCCCAAAAGTATGACATTATCTTTCTATCTGAAAACCAGCAAACTGAACATACACCTCCATTTTTGAATCTCTCCTGTTGCAAGAGCCCAGCTCCTACCTGGACCTTTAGCACATGCCTTGTCCACCCAGTTGAAAAGTGAAAACCCAACAGAGAGGAGAGCGCGGACGGATTCAGTAACGCTGCTACATCACAGATCCATAGGCACGCGCGTCAAGACATCAGGCCTCCGATAACCGTGAGAAATTTGCCCCTTTTTATTTCCCTGGTTCCAAGAAAAATGGATCCTTGACATCATTGACCTTTATTTTATGCAGACCGGCTAATGGCACGGGGTAGTCTGGGTGTCTTAGACAAGTCACTTGAAAACCACCCCGTGCCCGCTACCCCAAGGTTGATAACAGTCTTCCACTATGAAGGCAGCTGAACCGAAAGAAAATACAAATCAAAGGAATTCAGTACCGATCGACTTGCACTAAAAGCGTTTGAAATGAACAGCCACGTGATTTCACTTTGGGTCAGATGAAAAGTTTTGCTCCGTGGGATGTTTTAGTTGTAGGGGCAAAGGAAATGGAGGGTGGGAATCCCTGGATGGGGAGAGTGGGTTTGCTCACCTTTTAACCAGGAGCTTGGTGCTAAAAAATCTGTCTCCTGGTTTCCAACAGAATAGGGAAGTTTTCTTATGCTTCAACTTCTTTGTGGCTTCCTAGCGTGGTTACCACCATCCCCCCACATGCTGCAATGCTAGGTGCTTCTGGAATAGAGGAGTGCTTTCTAGCTACGTTGCCCTCGCCCGGGG
>NW_017728995.1:32518016-32518788 GCF_001723915.1 Gavialis gangeticus | reverse complement strand
GCAATGCTAGGTGCTTCTGGAATAGAGGAGTGCTTTCTAGCTACGTTGCCCTCGCCCAGGGGCACTTAGTCTCTTAAAACACCCATTGGAAAGCTGTGGGCTGTGCTGCTCCATGCCACTGTGCACTGGGTATCCAGGAACTTCTTCCCTACCCCAAAACACCTCTACTGGGTCTTCACAGTATTAGTTTCCCACCCACACAGGGTGGATAAAAATCAACAATTAAAAACAAAATTAAAAATGGATTTTTTTGTATTTAAATCAGATTTTTTTTCATTAAATCATATTTTTTTTGCTAAGATACTTTTTTAAAAAAACCTATATAAAGATAGTTGTAATTTAAGATATGTTAAATCTTAAAGATATCATCATGGGATAGGGATGATAGCTTCTAATTATACACTGCTTGAGACAATATCTTCACGTGAGCTTTTTACAAGTTTTATAAATAGGTCACAACAGGCCATGGACTATATTAGGGGCCCAATCTTCTGGCATTCCTCTATTCTATATATATAAAAGCCGTAGTCTGTCTGTCTGTCCATAACGCTTTATTTACACTCTGAATGGTTATCTCAGCAGCCAATCAGAGTGCTCCAAGAGCGTTTGGACAGGAGGTGGCGGCGCGGCGCAGCACCGCCATGATGGCGGGGATAGAGGGGACGCAGCAGGGGCGCGAGGCTAGCACTTCTGGCCTCCCCACCAGCCCTGCTCCCTGGAGGCAGTGGTGGCATGGGGTGCTGGCCCAGGGGTGCTGGGGGGCAACGCTGTG
>NW_017728995.1:32508083-32513016 GCF_001723915.1 Gavialis gangeticus | reverse complement strand
GGGGGGCAACGCTGTGTCCCTGCCTGCCCCCCCCCCCTTCATTCCAAAATGGGGGATGGGGGAACAGCCCTGGACCTGAAGTGGTG
The DNA here is from genome assembly GCF_001723915.1 of Gavialis gangeticus. Lineage (NCBI taxonomy): Eukaryota > Metazoa > Chordata > Crocodylia > Gavialidae > Gavialis > Gavialis gangeticus. The sequence continues at coordinate 32,512,930 of NW_017728995.1, read as the reverse complement.
GGGGGGGGCCCTGCCCTGAAGTTGTGGGGGGAGGGTGCAGGGAGTGGACCCAGTCCCAAAGCACAAGGGGGAGCAGCCCCAGCCCCGAAGTGGTAGGGGAAAGGTGTGGGGAGCGGGCCTGGCCCCGAAGCGGCATGGGGCAGGTGGAGAGCAGGCCTGCCCTTGACGTGCTGGGGTGGGCCAGATGCAGGCCTCTGTCCCCGCATGCCCTTCCCACCCCCATCGTTCTTGAAGGGGAATTTGCTAGTACATTAGTAAAGATTAAAGAAAACCACTCTATCAATAGGGACTCGGTGCTCAGTCTGGAAGAGCCCATGAAGCATCTCTGGGATGCTGAGTTTCAGGTCTCAAACTCTGGATTTGTGTCTCCAGAGATAACATCCTCGTTAACAGCACTATATGGAGATGAGAGAGAAGAGACCTCGTTACCCACCCACCACCCCTCTTGTCTCTCTGCAAGTTTGTGTGCAAAGAGTCAAGCCCTTCCTTCTCTCCGGAAGTGCAAAGTGTCAAGAAGTTAAATGAACAGAGGAGATCAAACAACAAGAATGCCCTTTTTGTAGAAAACAATAATTAAATCGAGGCTTCCCCGCCAGTGATTTAAACCATGATTTATACCATGATTTAAATGGAGTTGATTTAAATCAAGCCCACCCTGCCGTGTAACCCACTATTCAAGGCATTCGATTGAATAATGTAAGCTGCTATTCAATGCAAGTGCAATAGGTCCACTTTGACACCTGACACGCAGAGGACAAAAGTCTACTACCAGTGGTAGCCTTAGGGTTGTCAGGGCCCTGAGCAAGACAGTCATTTGGGGCCCCTTAGAGGCTTAATTTTGATGACCTATAAGCAAGTAAGACATTTTTTATTTCAATTTCACTTTGCCCTAGCCATGAAACTTATCCATTAGTTGAAGAAAGAACAAAGTTTTTAATAACTTCACCCCCCAAAAATCTGTTGCAAAATTGTGGGGCTCCCTAAAGTGTGGGGCCCTGGGCGGCTGCCCCGTTTGCCCTCCCATAAGGCCGCTACTGCTACTACAAACCCCAGTTGGAAATCTTTAACCATTAGTTCAAGAGGAAGGTGTTCATGCCTCGAGCTCTGGAGGCCCCTCGTGTTAAAGCATAAGTTATTACTCTCCCTCCCCTGAAAATGCATCCTCTGCTATACCCATAGGTGTGCTGGAAGACGTGGGATCCTTTCATATTCTCGCTTCCCTCTTCTTGTGCACATGGAGCCGAGTATAATTTCACTCAACCCCTCTGACCCTTCAATTAAAAATGGTCCCTTTTTTCTTTTTTTCTTTTTTTGTTTGAGTCAGAGCACTTCCAGCGCCAACTGAACCCCTCAAAAAGTGGCGTAGGAGGACAAAAATGTACCATGCATGCACTTTGGGCTCATGTCTCACCTCGCAAGTGAGAAGGGAAACTCTTAAAGGCTGTGAACAAGCAACAGGTTCAGATCTCAGTGTTTTGATCCAGCTGCAGGGCAGGGGGCGTTCCCCCTAATTTTGAGACCGGTGGCTGAAAGGAGCTGGGCCACAACCACCTCTACCAGCAAGAGGCCTTGGAGGAGCAAACCTTGCTAAGAGCTCGACACACGGGCGTTGCCGCCCCGGGATTAGCAACTCCTCCTGATACTTGAATAAAAATTCTTCAGGCACAAAAAAATGTAGGTGTTTCAAAGCTGTAACCAACACCGCTGGGGTTTTCAAACACGCAGCCTAAGCATTCCTTGATGCGCTTTCAGATGCTGTTCGGGTGTTTGTTTTCTTTATAATTGTGGTTATAAAACCTGGAGATGGTGTTACGTATGGAAAAACACATCTCTGAGTGGCAGGGGATTTACATGAGGGGGTGGATAAAAAAAAAAAAAAAAAGCTCTTTTCTTTATTCATTGTTTTCTTCGGAGACCAGCCCCTGAAGTTTCCTTGTCGGTAATACAAGATTTTGTAAATAGAACAAAGAGCCTCCTTACTCTTATATAAGCTCCAACATAATAATGTTGCATCTTGGCACCCAGCTCACTTGGCCTCGGGAACCTGCGTCCCCTGAGAACAGCCTCACCAGCCAGGACGCTGCTGGCACCCCCGGGGAAGGTGCGTCCCGTCGAGGGGCCCCGCACACCCTTTTTCCAGCCCAGCACCTGCCTGCTCTTTGAGTTTGGGATTATTCAAAGGGACACTGGTTGCACACCCTTGCAGGGGTATTTCTCTTGATTGGCTAGCAGAGCTGGGGGAAGCTCAGAGCCTGCCTCCCGGGAAAAATTCAGACCAGTTTTATTTTTATTTCATTTTAATTCCCTGCAGTCCTGAATTGAAACGAAACGCTGCAATACAGAAATCCCCCCCACCCCACATTTTGTGAAATTCCTTCCTAGAAATGGTAAAAAGGCACTATTAAGTGGTTTTATCTCAGAAACAGCAGCTAGGTACCTTGGGGCAGTGGTTCCCAACCTTTTGTGTGCTGTGGACCAGCAAACTCTCCCTAATTGACATAATTTACATATTTACTTGTTTAAATTTACTATAAAGTGCTGCCCCGCACACTCCTCCAGCCCCCGTGCCACAACCCAGCAGCCTGCCCGCTCGCCATGGCCCAGAGGTTGGGAGCACCTGCCTTGCAGGAAGACAGAAACCCTGACGTGGGAGAACGAGAGGTGGGTACCGGGACATGCAGGGTCCTGAGTAGGGGGGGAACTGGGGTTCAAGGGCACTGGCACAGGGGGGAGAATGGAGGACAATGATATGAGAGAAGGATGGGGGGCTGCAGGGACGCCCTGAAATGATGGCAGAGGAGGGACGGTAGCACTGCTAGGAACCCCTGGGAATGTAATGCATTCACTCCGCAGAGGCACCCTGGCGTACAACCCAGCAGCCAGAGCAATAAAGCCAGCTGCGCTCCAAGAATTTCTCATCGGACTGTTTGCACGGAACAAATGCAACTATCGATTGTGTCAATTCAGTGCTTTCCAGGGAACGCGGCTCCAAAGTCCCACCAGCTCGGCTCGCAGAAGGCACCCCAGAGACTGGCAGGTTCAGAGAGGCAATTGTCGGAGGCTAGGGAGGGACACCGAGAGGCTAGGAGCGGACTGTGCTGCTAGCACCTGAGGATGTCGGCGGCTGCCTACGAAAGCCGCACGATTAATCTCTACGGTGCCAACCTGCCCTGCCTGCAGACTAGCAGGGCTACCCCACCGCACCGCTTGGGGAGGCTCCAGGTACAGAGATCTAACATCAAAGTCCACAGGACCAATGAATTTTAGGTCAGGAGGCAACAACATTGGAGTTGAGATCTCCAGACGTGGCCTCGCCAGTGCTGAACAGAGGTCACTCAGGTCACTTTGAGCCCCGTCACATGTTCAAATTGAAGCTGGCTAGAAACCAGCTATAGAGTTGGTACACATTTTCAAGCACTAGCTTTGTAGCTGGTTGGCCCTCTATAGCTGGACAATCATGTTTGTGGTGTGATAATTACTTTGCACATGTGGCCAGTCGGAATTTATTGTGCGACTAGTTCATTGGGTCATATATGTAACATGGAGCAGGGACCTAAGGGAGACATATAAGCCAAATAGGAGTAAGCCATTGTAAACCCTAAATAAAAGCACCCGACACAGACGTTTGTACTGGTTGAACTGAACGGATCCAAAATCAAAAGCAGACAAAACCTAAGCAGCAAAGAGGCATGGAGAGGGCTCCCAGACCTGAGACAGAGTTTGCAGGTGCAACAGCTAAAAAGCCATCTTTGTAACAAAACACCCCTGAGCACAAGAGTCACCAAAAACCCCATACCAGCTAAATGGAAGCAGTTCAGAGCAAGACCTTTCTTTAAAAGCCACGATTCTCTCTTTGCTCTGCAGAGCCATTAAACAACACACCATGTATCTGGTAAAAGGGCCAACATAGTCCAATACAAACAAATTCATTTGGGGATCTTGCACTGGCTTGAGATGCAGCTTTTCATCCACCAGCTCCTACCTCCCCGCTTCCTTTCTGGTGTAAAGCCTAAATTTGAATGTAAGATCTTTGGGGCAGAAATCACCCGCCACACTGGTCTGGATGTGGAAATGCACCCAAAAGAGGACAAACATCCCCATTATATAATGATCAGCCCGTGACCCCTTAGCTTACAGCTCTTCATGCATGAGCTGCTTGCACTTTTGAGCGAGAAGTGAAGTGATTTATCTTGAGGAGCGAAGAGGGAAACATTAGACAAGACTCCTAGCAATTTCAGGCAAATATATAACACGAGCAGCAGGCTTGCTTTGCCTTTTACCGTGCCTCTGTCTGAGATTTCCAGTAAGTCTTTACTGATATACGGTCAGAGTTAAAACTGTAATCTGTTTTAACTCTTTTTATCGCCCCTGCAGCAGTTTCTTTGAAGGATGGCCTCCTCCCTGAGGAACTCCACATCAGCCCATGTAGGGAAGCTGTTCAAATAAATAGGTGACGTAAAAACGTTGCATAAAAGCTGCTCTTGGAGAGCTCGGGAGCGGAGTGGATAAATAAAACAGCACAGCCGTAGCAGGAGCAGGGCTGAGCAAGGGGGCACCGGATAGAGCCGGGCTTCTGCCGGCAAACAGAGGAACTACTATCCACGACACCTAAAAGTGACCAAATCTAGCCCCTTTCCTTCTCCTTGTAGTGGTGACCTTGCTGTGCCTGCTCCCACCTTAACCTCTCCAGGCCTGTAGTCCCCATGGGGCCTTGAGTTCATGTGCCTATCTCCTCCCACCCCTGCACTGAACTCTGCCTCAAAGAGTTATTTCTGCAAAACATCTCCTTTCTAATCAGATCAGTCAACTGATTGGCAATGATTAGGCCACAGCACAGCAAAGCACCA
>NW_017728995.1:32498558-32503083 GCF_001723915.1 Gavialis gangeticus | reverse complement strand
GTCCCCATGGGGCCTTGAGTTCATGTGCCTATCTCCTCCCACCCCTGCACTGAACTCTGCCTCAAAGAGTTATTTCTGCAAAACATCTCCTTTCTAATCAGATCAGTCAACTGATTGGCAATGATTAGGCCACAGCACAGCAAAGCACCACCTCGCACCACCTTACCTGCACAGCATCCTCCTACGCCACCCTCCATGCATCAGATTGGAGTTGGTTTGCGTGCTCTTCAAAGCAGAGATCGGGGTTTATCTCTGCTAGAGTTGCTCCTGATAGTGTTTTGGAGTAATGTTTTGCATTTCTACCTGCCTTCCTTTCAAGGAAATGAAAGTTGACGAGATACCAATCATGGGAATTCGAGTGAGCAGTAATGCAAAGATGGGAACACAGTTCAGTAATTTAGAGAAAGCCAGTGGGGTGCTACGCTGCTTCAAAGGCTGAACCTCAAACAAGATAACGAAAGGTATAACAATATACAAGCAGATGAAGAGGCTGCACTCGGAGACAGTCTCTTTCTTGCAGAAGGCTAGATCGCTCCCATACAGCATCACCACATCTTAGCACCTCACTCGGAGCCCTATGACACAAGACCACCACAAAGCAACTCCGTTTTCATCACGGTGCTGACCGAATGCTGTTCAAGATAATGCAGCATGCTGTACCAAATGCAAATGCTGGGATATTCTGGGGGTGTCCAGATGTGATTTCAGAAGCCAGAATGACCTCACAAGGGCTCTGGGCAGGATTTCTGGGTCGCAAAATAAGAAGAGTCGAGAACAGTCAGAGAGCACCGATGGGCAATGACAGGTCCCAGAGACATATGGCCGAGGGGCTCTTGTGGCAGGGACCCTGAACAGCTAACCATGGAGAGAAGGGGAGATGGGCAGCAAGCAAGGGGAAACACCCCTGTTATCCTCCCTGCAGCTGAAGGAAAGAAAAGCTATTTTCCTTGCAAAAGAAGGGCAAAGCTGCTTCTACCCTTCTCACTCGACTGGAGTTTCTGAGGTCTTGATTTGAAACTCGATTTTTAATGCTTCATGTCTGGCCTTGAGTAAAAAAAGAAGCAAAAGCTGCTTTCTATTTTGGGCAAAACAACAAAGAGAAAGAGTCTAAAATATTCATAGGCCGGTCCATTTGCAGCCGGCGCTCAAAAGGGCAGCTTTGTGTCGGGAGCACCGCAGTCACACTGGGATCTGAATGCTGGTCTGGCTAGTCCTGAACCTCACCCTGGATAACTGCCAATACCTAGGAGATTTAGAAACGTAGCCTCCCTCCTCCTGGTGTGGTTCGGTACCAAGGGACCGGGCGGGAAAGCCCCTCTTGAAAGCAGCAGGTGCTCACAACACAGCCAGAAGCATGGCCGGTCTTCTCCAAACAGCATCTAATTTTGCATAGCTCTGTTAGCAGCGCGTGGCAAATGATGTAGCCCAGCGGCACCCAACCGTTTGGCTACGTGGGCCGGAAAAATGGTGCAGGGTTGGTCCACGAGCCTGGTCCGGCCTGTCCCCCAAATGCAGTGCGTAGGGTCAGCCCAGCACCCGACCACAGCTGCAGCCCCAGTTTCATGTGCACGGCCATGTCATCCGGCCCGCAGGGCTTGGAAATTGGGTGGCGGGGGAGCCGTGGCTGTCTTAATTGTCACCGCAGCTGCAAATTTGGGCCAGAAGAAATAGCTCTATGGACTGGAGGATGAGCACCATTGATCTAGCTCCTTTCATTCAGGGGCTTGGGTCCGACCAACACAGCAAAGACGGCAGCAAAGCGCCAGGGCTTTGTGTGGGCTGCCGACACGGCGTGCTAAGCCTTCGTAGTCCGGCCTCCTAGCGAGGTGCTCCCTTTGTTTCTCCTTTTCACAACCTCGTCCCCTGCCAGCCGGGTTGCAACAAGTTCCCCCAGTCCTCCCTGCGCCTCCGGGCCCTTAGCATCAGTCAGCGACACAGCATCATGCACTTGCTGGACAAGGCACAGCATCTGCAGGCTTTCGCACCTTGGTTTCCTCTCCCTGGAGACCCAGGTCCTCGGGGGCGATCAGCGACAGACTCTGTGTCTCCAGCCTTGTTCTCGGTCACGGTGCTAGCTATCCAGATGCCTCGGCCCCACGCGTGTCCACGTGCAGCACGCTTCTCTGGACGGCTGCCAAACATCTGGAAGGCACTGGAGGAAGTTAAAAAAAAAACAAAAAAACCCCAGTAATGACCAGGGCTCTTGATTGCTCACAGTGGCAGAGCTTTCCACCTCCAAATGGCCGGTCAGATTGTAGGGGCCAGAAGGACTTGCCATGTGGATGCCTTTGGGTGGCCTACATAAAATGACCTGGTAGGTTCAACCCCCTCTACGTGCTGGGGGATTGGGGTGAGGGAAGGACAGAGGGAGACTTGCCTCCCATGCCAAGACCCCGGCAGGAAACACTGCTGGCAACCTCTACAAGGAAGAGGATGCCTTAATCAGCACACAGATAACAGATAGTATCACAACACTGCAACGTTCCCGACCCCACAAAAAATCTTTTAGAAGAAGGCATTAAAGTAAAGACATTTTTGCTGGAAAATGGGTCAAATTTCTATTCCAAATAATTTAGTTATATATAATACACATAAGGAAGGTGGACTTGCCCCCACAAAAAATCGTTTAGAAGAAGGCATTAAAGTAAAGGTATCCAGGCTGTAGCCGTATTGGTCTAGAGGAAAAGGCAATCAGGACTTGTCGTAGAGATGATATCTTTTATTAGACCAACAAGATTTTTTTGCTATTGATCTAACAAAAGATATCATCTCTACGATGAGTCCTGATTGCATTAAAGTCAAGACATTTTTGCTTGGAAATGGGCCGAATTTCTGTTACAAATAATTGAGTTCGATATAATATTTATACATAGGCAAGGGGACCAAAGGGATTAAATAACTTGAAAACCCAACTAAGGGTTTTGTTTCAGGTGAACAAAATGTTTCTGGTTGACCCCCAAGAGAATGTGTTTGGTTTGGGTGTTTAGGAAAAAAAAAACCCTCCATTTGTTTTCAGTCTATTTGAAAGTGTGTGTGTGTGTGTGTGTGTGTGTGTGCGCACATGCACATGCACACACGCCAGTTTTTCAGTCCAGTTATGAAATGAAAGCTCCTTTTTTTTGCCCATTGCTAGCTGGGACCTGACGGGGCATGTTCTCCCGCTGCTGCTTTCAGGCTGGGGTGAAACCCACACGGGAGCTGTTCAAACAGGTGGTAGAAGCAGTCGGTCCCATGTGATCATATACTCGATGCTAGCAAGCGCTGCCAATAGGGCCATAGAAACGAGAGTGCTAGGAGACCTGTAAGATTGTCTCCCTCATCCTGTAAGGGGACCGTCCTGTTGCTGATCCCACAGGCTGTGCTGAGCATGGCTCAGATCCGTCCCAGACCCTCACAGTCGTTTTAGCATCAGTTGCTTTTCTACCCAGCCTCTGATGAAGCATGGGCATAAAAATGGCAAACTTTTGCAAAATGTGGGTGGTGTTGAGGTGGGATGCTGTTGCTGTGATGGTCCCAGAACCATGCAAGAGGTAAGAAATTTTGTGGGTGGCATCTTTTACTGGACCAGCTGCATGGCTGGAAGAGACACAGACAAGCTTTCAGGTATCCACACACTGAGGGAGGACATTGATTCCCGAGAGCTTGTCTGTGTCCATCCCAAGCGTGCAGTTGGTGCAATAAAAGATATCACCCACAAAAGTCCTTGCCCCTCTCAAACCTTTACAGACTGTGGAGTGGATGAAAGAAGATAACCTATGGACACCGGGATGGAAAGAGCCACGGGTCCTTCCGATCTGTCCCGCAGCTCTCAGCAAGGCTGATGGTGGATGTGTCTGCTGTAACACAAGCCCTTAACCATTCAACAACCACAGCCTCACACCCATCCCCTTGCAACTGGGTCTTCTCAGACCCAAAAGATTAAGCAAGCCCAGTCAAAGGATAACCCAAATGGCTAGTGGCAGCAACAGGAGAAGTCCCAGCTGCTTTGGGTTGCACCGGCAATGCCTCAAAAAAGCACAGGGGTCCTGCTCAAGGTGTCTTTGCTGAGCACTACACTCCCTCCCTCCGGCCCACTCCACAATAGCTTCGTCTGACACCGAATTCAGATACCACCACAATGACCAATAAATACGTTACGTAAAAACATTGCATAAAAGCTGCTCTTGGAGAGCTCAGGAGCTGAATGGGTATATAAAACAGCACAGCCGTAGCATGAGGAACAGAGAAGGTTCACACTTGGAAGTCTTTTTTCCCATCACAAAAATTCATGATGAAGCAGATGACAAAACAAGGAGCTTTCCTGACCCTGCCTTCTGGAGGAGGATGCAGCCCACAACCTCATCCTGGCAGTGGGATTTCACTTCCAGAAGGGATTTGTTTGTAGTTTGGGACATGCCAGTCCTCCGCTCACTCATCTCAGATGTAGGGCTGCGGGCTCCCCTCCTTCTTGATCATGATGCAAACATGAATGAAGGCCCAGTTCTCCTATATGTATGTGTGTGTGTGTGTGTGTGTGTGTGTGTGT
>NW_017728995.1:32486612-32498247 GCF_001723915.1 Gavialis gangeticus | reverse complement strand
ATATATATATATATATATATATATATATATATAGGGGAGGGGAAAAGGGAGTAACACTTGCCTTGTTCAAAGAAGGAGATGCCAGTAAAGCTAGAGCCGCTGTCAAGTCAAGGTGCAAGGAAGATGCATGTCTGCTCCACCTGGGGCACTGGGATGCAGTGCTACAATTGCCTTGCTGGGCTAATATGAGGTGCCCATCATTGCATGGGGTTTGCCCCACCAAGTGAATACTGGCCAGCAGTGGGCAACTATAAAATGGCCACGCATCATGCATCAGCACCATCCCTGGACTCCTGGGCAAACTTTTAGCATGCCAGAGATAATGATCATCGGACAAAAAACTCTCTGGACCCCAAGCGGCTGCCCTTTCCGCCTGCACCCAGCCCTGCCAGGCATAGAAATAAATGAACAACACTTCCAGGACATTCCTTCCCTGGGAGACTCTCATTATCTGTAATTAAACCGCGCTCACCCCCAACTAAGCAGTCAACGTTTGGGCAAAGCGGAGTCACAGGTCATGGGGAAGCAGAAAATCCCAACAAGGAGTTCTTTACTTCAGCTACTTGCTCCCTGGTCCGGCCCCTGCAAGAGACGGCAGCAAGTAGCTGTTGCTGCTGAATATAAAATCATGTTTACGTGCCAGTGAGCCAAAAGAAGTCACTGTTGTCCCCAACACGACAAGAAGCAGCATCAATAAAGATGGCCTTTTGTTCCCATCAGCCTGGCAGAAGGTGCCTGTCTTTGATGACTCAGCTGAAGCTGACAAGGTGCCCAGTCATTTTATTATCAGGTTGTCAGCCCAAGCTCGCTAGTGCCCTCTTATTTATCGCTTCACATTTCAAAATCACGGGCTTGACTCACTGCAAGGCCTGAGGTTATAATGAAGTAACCCACTCGTCTTTGAGCTCATGCCTTGCTGGAGACAATGCAGATTGCAGAAGAGCACCAAGGAGGGAAGAGGATTGCAAAACAGCCTGAGACTCGTCTTTTATCTAACGCATGTGTGGGTAGCGAAACTGCAACACCAGAAACTGCTGGGTACAAAAGTGGGCATGGAAGTTCAGATGTCATAGGGTTGAAATGCAGACGGGCCGGTGTCTGCAATTGCAAACAGAGCACCCAAGCCCCATCTTAATACTACATTGACTTGAAAATTGGGTAAACACATTTGAGCTGGACTGCTCTCAGTGGGGGCAGGTGACAAGGAGCAATGGGCTCAAGCTGCAGCAAGGGAGGTTGAGGTTGGATATTAGGAAAAACTCTGCCACTAGGAGGGCTGTAAACACTGGAATAAGTTACCCAGAGAGGTTGGGGAGTCTCCATCCTTGGAGATTTTTAAGACCTGTGTAGACAAAGCCTTGGCTGGGATGATGTAGCTGGGGCTGGTCCTGCTTGGGGCAGGGGGTTGGACTGGATGTGACCTCCTGAGAGCCCTTCCAGCCCTCATTGTCTATGATTTTATGAAAAAGGGAAACAGCAGTAGACCAAGATGTCTTGCAAAATGTCATGTAATACTTTGTTTTCAGTGGAACAACAGATGATGCATCCTAAGACCTATGGTCAGTTTTCAACTGGAAAAACTTATTAGCCATGTCTTAAGTCTTTTTTCAACAGGAGTTGAAGCCCTGGCCAGTGTAGGAAGCTACTTTAGCTATTGGAAGCTGAGTTACTCTTTATTCTGCCAAATAGTGGCAGCTTTGTGCTGAGACTGAAGAATTGTTATAAACTGTTGTAAACAGCAAATGATGGGTCCCCCCCCCATGTAAAGTACCTGCACATTTGGGTTTTTCTTCTTCTAGGAACTATTGACCCATTGGAAGCAGGTGAGAAGCATCACAGAGCAATAGTTTTGGTGCCAAGACCACTGGCGGGTTGTAAGGATACCGTGGGAATTGGCTTCCCTCACACGAGGTCACTTTGGGAATAGAGAAGCATGACACTAAATGCCCTTCTGGTGGTGTAAATGCTGGGAGCAGAAATGCAAGCCCCTATGTGGGGAATATGGAGCCAGACTGGAGGTAGTAAGGAGCTGTCTACTTGGGGAAAAATGGATTAGCTGCAGCGGTGCTCAGTGAGCCAGGACCAGTCCACAGGCCGGATGCAGCGTGGAGTCGGTCAACAGATGTGATCCAGCTGTGAAGTGACCCAGCTGCATGTACCACGCAGGGCCATGCCATCTGCTTATGGGGCTCCTTACAGGTCTGGAAATTTGGAGTCAGGAGAGCAGCAATCAATGCTGCCTCCACTCCCCCGTTGCCAAATTTCCAGACTCACAGGCTAGATAACATGGTCTCACAGGCTGGATCTTGCCCGTTGAGCACCATTGAACTAGGAGAGCTCCTGTTATGGCTGAAGAAAAGAGCTTTTCCATTCCAGGAGAGGAATATCCCCATGGTGAACCGTTTTGAAAGCGGTGTTTCACTCAGTCTCTCCCAGGAGACCTGTCCCTAGGCAAGCAGAGGTTGTGGTCTCAAATAAAAGTTAAGGAGAGAAGTGCACAAGGACAGGGAAAGCGGACGGCTGAAAAAACAGTCATGTATGCAACAAAAAAAGGGTAAGCTGATAAACATGCCATGGGGGAGAAGCGAGTCTTTCACTCCCTCCCCAGCACATGAGCCTCATCCTGGCAAGCCACAACTTCCCCCACATCAACTTGGAGGTGCCAGGGTTGTGGTGCATGGGGTGAGGAGATGGAGGGAGGGACACTTTGCTTGTGCAAGTCTCTGCGAGGAACTGCGATGGGCCGTGCAAACCCAAGGCAGAGAGGCTTGCGGGCCCACGGCTGCTAAAGGATCAGGGAAAACCATAGCAAGGTCATTTGTTCCGCTCTAACGCTGGCACTTCTGCAACACCAACATGTGTTGAGCTGGGACATGCTCTGCTAACACCAGCGGAGTTACACTGCATAGCATCCCTCCAGGTTTGCAGGGAATTATCTTCCGTTTTGCTAATGAAGACACTACAATGCAGGCCAGAAACTCCCAGCTTGCCCATAAGCACCCAAGCCCATACTTAGGGAATGAAGTGGCTTGATTTCCACAAGGCCTTGTGAAACTCTGGGTCACAATTTTGGCCCCACGGGCTCATTTGCATACATGAGCTGGTAGCTAAGCCCGGAATAGAAACCTGGCCTTTACAATCTGTCTCACACCGTAACCACAAACCCATGCTCACTGCCAATAGCCATTAGCTTACCACAGTCCTCTCGGCCCCCGTTCAACTCACAGCACCCCCACGCGGACTCCCTGCAACCCACAACCGGGGATTTCACATCCTTTTAACCCGATGGAGCCGCTCCATGGGTCCGGCAGACATCTTCATTTCACTGCCCCCGCCCTGCATGCAGCTGGGGGAGGATGAGCAGGACTCGAACATGCAGCTCCCGGCTGAGCCGTGCTTAGGAGACTCCAGTTGCAAGGAATCGCACCCAGCCCAGAGCTTTTGATGCCCCCGAATTTAAGAGTTCAAAAGCCACCAGGGGAGAATAAACCTAAAGGGACCCAGCATCTCTTATACAGTCATTTCCTGGGCTAAAACTGCAATTTAAAGAGCCCTGCAGTTTACCAGAAAGTCGTGAAAAAGAAAAAATTTGAAAACACACGCATTTAAACATACACGCTGCCCCAAAGCACAGGAGGCAGAGCGCTAGCTGACTAAAAATGAGCCTTTCGAGTGTCCCTGCTAAAAATGTCGCTGCTAGGGGCAAATGTGCTGCCTGTCTCAGCTCGTTAGAGAAACTTCCCGTCTTGAGACACGCATTGGAGAAAAAGGCTGGTGGTTAGTTGCTACCTGAGGGGAGAAGGGCTGGAGACTAGGAAAGCCGCCGAGGAGCCGGTCCGGTCAGGTCACTTCGCATCTGACCCGCGAACATCAAGCACGTGCGGCACGTGCGCTCTTGGCGGCTCCTCATCTTGCCCACCACGATGTCCCAGCCCTGTGCTACTTCTCCGAAGGTTAGACTGGCATCTGCAACCTCTGCATGGGGCTCCAGCTGTGCTGTGCCGATGGCTTTCGTCCCCCTCCCATAGCAAGCACAGGGCCAAAGGAGGTGACCCCCTTGGGAAGAAGTGAATGCTCCACCAGCGGGAGGGTCATCTCAGTTGGGTCAGCCGCATCGGCCTGCTGCTTCTGAAGGTCCTCATGTCTGCGGCTGCAGCCCTGCAAAGGATACCCGGTTCTCAGGGGTCACCCTACAGAGGAGGAAAAAGGTGACAACAAGTGACCTACCTACCAGGCAGCATGGCATCTTCTCCATCCCACCCTGGCTTGCTCCCCTTAGGGCACGCTGTGCAGCACCGTCCTCGAGGAATCGGACCTCCGAACCCAACGCTTTCAAACACCAAGGGAAGGAGGCCGAATTATTCCGCTCCAGCCCAGCACTTTCTTTGGCCCTATATGCCCCTTTATTTATAAAGACACCCCTTTATTTGGCCCACTATGCCAAGGGTCTGGCCAGAAAGATGGAGCTCTTCCTCCAGCTTGAGGCTGATGCACAGATGCTGGGATAGAAGCTAGCCCCCCTTCTTGCCTCCCCAGGCCAAGTCCCAATTTAGCTTCCCACCGGCTGTCTGTGCAGCCCATCTTCCCCTCTGGAAGATCGATGCCATCTTCCTTTGGGGCGACTGGCGGATTATCCCCCCGTGCAAACAAACCCCGTTCTTGCTGCCAGATAAACCCACTCGATCCTGCAACAAGAAGCATTTCTGAGCGTTCAACAGCAGCCAAACTCACGATGGGAAAAATAACAGGTGTTTGTCAGGCCCTCCTTGTTTATTCACAGTACTTAAAATAATTGCTTTAAAAAAAAAAATCCTACAGAGATTTAATTTTCCATGCTAAGGCATTAACAAAAAGAAAGAAAGAAAGAAAAACAAACCCCGGGCCGGGCTTGCTTTAGTTTAATGAGATTCATTACGAAAGAGGTGTTCCTTCTGTTGTGGTAGCAAAGAAAGCTGCACCCGAAAGCGCCGAAGGAAAGAATGGCGCTGCCAAATCCACCTCCCTCTTCGCTGGGCTTTCAAGGGGCAGCTTCCGTTATCCAAACATGCAATTTTATTGTCAAGGCAGGAGGAACAGCGATTAAATTTCTCCACTTGGTTTCCTTCATTGGCCACCTTCATTCTGGCTTTTTAAAGAGAAAAGATAGCCCCAGGGTAGCGATCCCTTTGCTCACCCTGAGCACGGGGAAGAGACCACGCATCCCAGACACGCTCTGCCCACTAATTGCTCCCGTGGGAGGTCACCCCGGATAGATCGATGGCAGTGGCAACGTCCTTACAGGAAGGGTGACAAAGTGGACCTAGGTGGGTTTTCCTCTAGGACAGAGATTTGCAGACAGCCTGCCCAACTCGGTGCACCTTCCTTTTCTAGCAAACCCAATGTCCGGTGACAGAGCTCACCCGAAGGTGCTGCCGTCTTGGCTGAGCTGAGCTCCTGGGTACCTGCGTCGCACCTAAGGCTGTTTGGGACTCGCCAAGGTGCCAGTCCCCTGATGGGCCCAGTCTGGCACGGGTGGCTTGGAGCATGGGGCTCAGTACTTACAGCCATTTGCATTCAAAAGGCACTGGTTGCTTTTGGCATAGCAGACTAGTGGTTAGAGCATACTCAGGAAGCAGGAGATCTTAGAGGGCTCAAACCTGTACCTTCCCTCTCCCAAAACAAGGGCCTTAGACACCAGGCTACATCTAGGCTGGGCTTAGGGTCCTCTACTCCCCTCCTATTGATGCAAGGCCCCTGCAGAGACCAGACAGAGAGAGCAAAAGTCCTTGACTGAAGCCTGCTGATAAGGGCGCACCCCTGGGTAGGGGAAGCCAGCTCCCCAACCTCTTTGCATTATATCAGATGATTTAATGCAAACTGCATCGGCAGACCCTGGAGCAGGGGCCAGAATCCAAGCTTCCTCCTATGGCCGTGCACAGATGCAAGGGTTGGAAGGGACCTCGGCACATCATCGAGTCCGACCCCCTGCCCTGGGCAGGAAAGAGCGCTGGGGTCAGACGACCCAGCCAGGTGCATGTCCATTCTCCTGTTAAAGACCCCCGGGGTAGGGGAAAGCACCATCTCCCTTGGAAGCACGTTAAGGAGAGATTCGTCCGAGGCCAAGGCAGCATCACTAGGAGGAAGATGGTGCTGAGGGGTTTGTGGAAGGGCTCGGAGGCCCAGGAAGCAGAGGGGAGAGAGTGGGACGTGAATGCAAGCTGAGCCAGAGGCGCAGGCGAGGGCTGCACACCCACGCTGCAAGAAGGGGCTTGAGCTCTGTGCAGGCAGCAGCGGGGAGGCAGCCAAGTGATGCGAAGAGGGGAACGGACACCCGAAGAAGGCCGGATGGGACCACGACATCAGCCCGAGGCATTCAGCATATTGCGCAGCCACGGACGGAGTGGAGCCCAGCTCCCGAGACAGCAAGAGCCTTCGTTCCAACTCCAGACCTGTCACGGTCCACGTGCAGCAGCTGGGAGCACTGAAAAATTACCCAGGGTGGCAATCCCCCACCCCCTTGCAAGCAAAGCCCGTATGGGCGGCAGTCTGAGCATTTTGCCGCTCCCCCAAGGGCTTTTGGTTCGAGTGCCCCGGGAGCAGACGCGCTCGCCTGGCTCCCCTTTGCAGCACGGGCACCGGTGACTCTACGGCCGACACTTCAGCTCAGCTGGAAAGTGGCTGGTGATTCAGCACCGTTGCCGCGCCGGCGTTGTAGCAGCCCTGCTCCCGCATGGAGGATTATAGCGCTAACAGAAGGATGATAACTGTGCGGCAGAGCATCAGGGATTTACGAGCCGGTGAAGGAAATGAGAATTATAGGTGTCCAGTCCCCATGACAGAACCGTCATATATTTCTCTAACGAAGTGTGTGACAACAGCTCCATAAATTCACATAGTAACAGAAGCAAGTGCCAGCTCGTCATCGCAGCTATTTAAGGAGCCAAGTGGCACTTGGTTATTGCAGAAGTTCACAGTTAGTTAAAAATAAGCATGCAGAAGAAGTCACTTTTAGACCAAGGCTCTTTTCAGATTTGCCCCAAAGATACCTCCCACCGAGTACACCCCCACCCTCTTGTCCTTCTCGACCCAAACTTCCCTTAGTTAGCTATTAGGCTATAAGCCAACATCCCAGCTCAATAGCTTCATCGGTATAAAACCAGGTATAAAAAATTGGGTCATATTCTGTTAACAGCAGCACAAATGCACTTTCCAAAATTCAAGATGCGAAATAACTGAAGCAATTTTCTCGGCGATTGTGCTGGAGAGCAAATAACCCCAGCGCTCTTCACAAGACGCCGGGTTTGGCTTTTCAGTGCTGTCTCATGATTAGATTATTTCCAGCACCTGACTGTTAGCGCAATGTTTTCGGTGCTAATTTAACACTTCTTGTAAAAATAAAATAAAATAAAATAAAAATAAAAAAGCCAAGAAGGGGGGCGGAAAAAGCTTTTAAAGGTAAAACTACAAGGCAAAAAAATAAATGCACGTCTCTCTATCACTTTTGCTGCTCTCACTCATGACGTCAAGAGACAGACTCGCTTTTTTAACAAGAGACATTCCTGAGATTGCTGTATCTTTGCAGGGCTTTGGAGGGCCTGGAAAGGGATGTCGCAGGTAGAGGAACAAGCTTAAATTCTCCTTTATCCACAGATGACTGAAAAGGCCCTTTCTCCCAGGGAAAATATTAGCTTTCCTTTCTGAAGGAATATTTCCCAGGTTTGGGATGCTCAGGGTTTTTGCAGCTGTTGGTTTGATAAAAGCTTTGAAGTTGTCCACAGGAAGCAGGGGACTTTCTGCAAAACACTGAGTTTGCTCAAAAGAGCCTGGGCTCCCCCTCCACAAACAGGTGGGTGGAAAGCAGACAGCCAACCCTACTAAAAATCCCTTCCTTATTTTGAGGGCTGGAAGAACAGAGGCTCTGATTTCAGCTGGCAGTGACAAACGGTGTCCGATTGCACAGCTCCTCCACGGATAGTGGATAGTGTCTCTGCGAGACTGCTTGCACAAGGCTGGCGGCAGTGCTTCGCACACATGGTTCATTGCTAACCAACTCAGGAAGGAAGCTTACAGCTCTGAATTGCAAAGTCGGAGTTGCAAGATGTCAGCAGTCCAGCGCTAAACTACAGCGAGTCGCCAAGCACAGGAAACCCTGCACAGAGCCCCGACGGTCCATCCCTCCGCCATTCAGTTCAGGGCTTAAAAGCAGACCTCATTTTTTAACTTCCTTTGGATGCTCTTTGCTACTCTCCACACGCCTCTCGCAAGAGAGGTTATTTACCCCTCGGTGACAAAAAAGCGTGAATCAGGCAATCAATGAGCCAGTGCAAAAAGACTTACTGCAAGGGAAGCCCTAGGTTTGGGTGGGGGTTGCAGCTGATCTGAGTCTCATTGCCAGCACTGGAGGACAGGTAACCTAAAACTGAATCCGGCAACTGTCCATCTCCACTCTGCTAGGACTCTGCTAGGAAAGGCTGAGGGAAATGGGCTGATTGAGTCTGCAGAAGAGAAGACCGAGGGGGATTGAATAGCAGCCTTCAACTCCCTGCAGGGGGGCTGCAAAGAGGATGGAGCTGGACTGGTCTCAGTGGTGCAGAAGGAGCAATGGGCTCAAGCTGCAGCAAGGGAAGTTGAGGTTGGATATTAGGAAAAACTTTCTCCCTAGGAGGGTGGTGAAGCACTGGGACAGGTCACCCAGAGAGGTGGTGCCATCTCCATCCTTGGAGGTTTTTAAGACTAGATCAACTATTCTGTGTCTGGGATGATGTAGTTGGGGCTGATCCTGCTTTGAGTGGGGGGTTGGACTAGACATGACCTCCTGAGGTCCCTTCCACCCTCGTTTCTATGGGATGATGTAGTTGGGGCTGGTCCTGCGTGGAGCAGGGGGCTGGACTAGATGTGACCTCAACCCTCGTTTTCTATCATCCTATGACTCTGAATGGTGCACGTCTCTCCGACAGGCTACAAGGGCGGTCCAGGGCGCAGGCTCGAGGGGCTACAGGTCAGGAGCCAGGTGTATTTGCAGAACAACAGAGAAGACTAAAGTCTGGCATAAAAGGGGCAGCACAGAGGTGCTGTGGTTGTTCAGCGAAGAAAGCTCAAACAGGGGCTCGGCCACACAATCACCATTTCTACCTGTGAGCGACTGTTCGCATTCATCAAGTTCATCCCCACCTCACCATCCCTACAACTGACATAGAAAGAAAGCAATTAAAAACCTGCTAAAATAAATAAAGAAAGGCACTGTGGAGGATATTACTATTCATAGTACCGCAGCTTGTACTGGCGGATTTTAGCCTCTTCTTTAATCTGTTTATTAAAAGGTTTTGATTAGCTACGTATTCATAGACTTTAAAGTTAATAGCTTAGAAGCCTCTGCGGCATTTCATTTAAACCAAAGCTAACACTGAATTCCCTTTAAACTGAGGCAAATATGTAAATACGAACAGATCAGTTTGTGCAAGGCAAGTTCTAAATTTAAAACAGCAACAAAGAGCTGTTTCCCAAGCGGTGGATATAATCTGAACCTCAAAATGCTCACCTCCTATACAATTACACAATCCAAGGGGGGTTTAATTGTTGTATAGATATTCAATGCATTGCTACACACCAATATAAATATTATAGCACAGGAATAATGTGCTTTATTACCCTCCTCACTATTATAGCACAGCCCTTCCAAAATGTTTTCACCTGGAAATCTCCAACCACATCTCCATACATTTCATCTTATTACCATACTCCCAGGCTCATTACTGCTATCCTCATTTTTTCCTCCAGTCGTTAGAGCTGCTTGCTGGATCTTGTCATACGTGCAACCCCCACCCCGACACGCGCTTGCCTTGGGTTTGCTTGACTTGACACATGTCTTCGGTGGGATGGATCACATGCAGAAAGCTAAATGTGCGCATAAGAGCTGGCCTTAACCTAGACTCGGGTTTTAACTAGGTTTGTGCAGAAGTTAGCACGGTGCCTTGAGTAAGACCTTAAACGAGTCCTACCAGCACTGTCACGCAGAGATAAGGATGAAGGCGCCCTTATGGGGAAAGAGCAGAGATTAGGCTAGCAGCCCACCAGCAGGCTTTGCAAATGAAACGTGCCCGTGTCAAACGGCGAACGTCGGTGCCGATTTCAATGCTTGGGTGCCCAACAGTGGGAAGACACACATTTGGCATTCAATAAGGGGACAGCATGACGAAAGCAGGTGCCGTGTTTGAGAAGAACAGCCTTTAACACTGGGTTTTAAACCTTCTCCGCAGCGTTACGGCAGGGTTTGCTCAACTCCCACATAGCTGCTTGTAGCTTTAGCTTTACTTTGAGGGCTCTTGTGGTTTTTTAAGCAAAGGGCTAATTCGATATTGTGAGGCTACCCCACAGTCGATCAGCAGTTCATAAGTGAAAGAACCAGAGCTGACAACTGCTAATATTTTATGCACTGATGACCACTACCTTGTAACCCATAGACAAGTCACCTTCCTGTAACAGTAGTAGGGTTTAATCTTGAGGTTTGTTGTAGTCACTAGAGGACAGGCTGAGAGTCTAACCCAAGAGCAGCTAAAAATGCATACGCCGAGCGGATCGCAAGCCGACTTAGCCTGCAAATGTATGCAGGTCCCGCAAGGCAACAGGACCTGCTGATGGGAGTAGGTCACCCTACAATATTCATGCCGTGATATCAACAGAAGCAATCCCAAACCCACTAAGTGATATCAATCCTGCACTAATCCCACCAGAAGCTGGAGCTATACCAGGCTCACTTTAGGGTCCAGGAGCAGTGCTCAGCCTCTCATAGCTTTGGGCTTTATTACTACTACTACTACCATTATAACTACAACTATTACTATTACTACAAATACTACTGCTATTATTAATACCTTTGCTACTACTGCTATTACTATTACTACTACTGCTACTACTACTATTATTACCACTACTACTGCTATTGCTATTACTATTACTACTGCTGCTGCTTTTATTATTATTATCCCTCCTTTTTTCCGTACCATGAATTTGCCTTTCGACTAATCCAGATGCAATAAAAACTCCATTTAAAACAATGCTTATATCCTCAGGTTATGGCTCTGTATCACATCTGACTGAAAAAGAGAGAAAGAGGAGCGCTGTCAGACCTACAGCAAACCCAGAAGCAAGCAAAATGGCAGCTAGTTATCCTTCATGGTCAGAAATTTAGAGTACATAAGAGGGGACATAGATTATTTGCTGCCCTTTGCATTTACTTTGGCACTAATATCAAATTTAAAAAGGGGAAGTTATTAAGCAAAGGTAATTGTCTGTTTTGTGGAAGGAGCCTTTCTGAGGCGCTGCCTGCGGCACTTAACTTGAAGAAGGTTAATTATCTCATGGTGGAAGTCAGGTCATTATGGTTATTATGGACAGTTAGGAAGGATTCAGTCTGACGTCCAAAGCCCAATAACAGGGCTGGAAAATGGAGATGACTGGCTGATAGCTGCAGGTTTTTAATTAGAAAAATGACCCTTAGAAAAATAGAAGTGGGAAGAGCTACGTCCTGGCTGTACAGTCATCATGGGATGGGAACTGTGCTGCTAGGATGGTGACCTCTAGAAAATGGTCTTAGCTTCCAAACTGGGCATCTCTAGGACAGAGGCTTGTTAGTGCAGGAGGTACGAGTGTCACCAGA
>NW_017728995.1:32459446-32481612 GCF_001723915.1 Gavialis gangeticus | reverse complement strand
ATGGTGACCTCTAGAAAATGGTCTTAGCTTTCAAACTGGGCATCTCTAGGACAGAGGCTTGTTAGTGCAGGAGGTACGAGTGTCACCAGAGCTGGGCTCGGGCCATGAATTCGCTCCCAGGAGCGGTGGTCAGCCCTGATCGCAAGAGGCAGGATGGTGAGACCGGTGATTGCAGCTGGTTGGAAAATGTCATCTTTCCTTAGGGAAAAAAACAAAAGCCAAGGTTTTCAACCATTCCAGTTGGATCCAGAAGCTTTGCAAGGGAGGAAGTGGGCTGCTTTGGGGCACGCAGCAGCCCCTGGGGTGCAAGGGGGTGCAAAGTGCCTCCCCTTGAGGGGGAGGTTGCCCCTTGGCTGCCTGCTGCAGGGCAACCCTTCCCCCTGGCTGTGACGCGTCTGACATGACAGCCCAGCACCTGCTCCGCTCCAGTCGAGCAGTTCACGTGTCCTATATTCAGAACGAAATGCAAAACTGCATTTGACTGAGCTTTACCTCAAACAGCTCCTCACGCTCGCAGGCAAACCACAAGCCAGCAGGCCGGGGCACGCCGCGAGAAAGAGAGCCTTTGCATTGGCAACCGCTGCTTGCTACAGCAGCCTTCCTCAGTGACCTCAGCCTCGCCAGGCCTCTGTCGCCTCTGATCAAATCTCATCGAGGCCTGCATTTCCTCCCCCTCTCCCCGGAGCCTCACACGGACAGGGGCGTGCAATGTGTGCTGCAACCCATTTCTGTGGGACCTGTCCCGCTGCTCCGTCTAGCAGACCAGAGACAGTGGCACATCGCTCTTTAGGGTCAGGAGGGATGCTGAGGTCGTTGCTCTTCAAGTGCATGTGCTAGGCGCCGTCGACACAACTTAAATGCACCCCCTAAGTGCAACTGGGCGAGATACTGCACAGCGCATCCCCCTCGCACAATCCTCCCCAGCCCAGCAAAGGCAATTCCCCTCCGTTCTCTTATGCTTTCTTATGATTTTGGAGCACGAGCAGTGAAAATGCATCTTCTGGACAGCCGTGATGATGCTACAGGTTTCTGTATCTCTCACCGGGGGCCCCCTGAGCTTCCCCTCCTAAGAAGAAGAGACTCATTTCAGCTTTTAAGTTATTTCTGGAGGGTTTCTCCCATGATCCTAGAAGAGCCCCTGCCCTGTTTAGGCCCTTTAGTTGCACTCCTCGAAAGACTGTATTTTCTTTCTTCTCAGTTTCCTGTGCTTACTTGGGCATTAAATGAAATATCTGCTCCGTCGTAGCGACCCACACTCCTCAGTTTTAGGGCAGAAGAGCCGCAACTGTGATCCAGCTAGGGCTTGTAAGCAGCTCCAGGATGCTCTGCGGGTGTCGAAGGCAAGAGGGCTTATTCTAGCAGAGCATGGGGACTCCAGCAGGGTAAAACCACCTCCTCCAGCAGCAATACTTAAATGCCTCATCTCACCTGCCATGTAGCTTGGAGCTAATGATCGAGGCCTCACTGAAAGGCCCAAACACATGAAGCAGAGTGATGTTTCTGCACAGAGATCTTCCTCTGGGAAAGCACTAGGAAAACAGTAGCTAGCGCTCTTAAGAGAATAGGACTGAGAGGGGAGTAATAGATATTTAATCCAAAAGAGCCCACAAACATGCCCTAGCATCTGATGACTTGCTAAAGTGTGTCCACTACGAAACCCCAGAGCCTCAAAAACCAGGTAGAGAGCTGGAGGATCAAGGGAATCCCCCCCCTCCCTGGACCCTGCCAGGGTAGGCCATGTGCTAGGTACAATGCACCCAGATCGCATGTCGTTTTCTTCCAAGACTGAACAAGAAACTCCAGGATGAGGGCAAATAGCACTAACCTCAATGCTTCTCTTTCTCCACTTCACTTTACAGGGGCTCACCTGCAATCTCCCCCTCTACCCTCCTGCTTGGCTTCCTCCTACAGATCGAAAGAAGGAAGACAGGTATCCCCACACCGATTTCTCTCTCAAGACTTGCTACTGCCCAGCACTGGGGGATAGTCTACATCCCCAGTAATGCATGCTGCCTATCTCACGGCAGTGCGATGTTCTGGGGTAGGAAGAGGCACTTCGCTGTGCAACTACCCCATCGCCCGAAGGAAGCATACGGAGCAGGGGACTGGGATCGCTCTTCTGCCGATCGGTGCACAGCCCTGCTGCGAAGTAGACAAGATACAGCTGGCACTGTTATTGCCATTGTGCTGGTAAGGAAACAGGAGCATGGGCATGGGCAGATCTACCAGTTTGAAGAGGGGGGTGCACGGGGTGAAGTGCTCCTTTCCATGCAAAAACAAGGCCTATTTTTCTCTAGTTAAAAAGAAACTAGAAGCTTTACTGACATACCAGGGGCCTAGGGTTGTATTATTCAGTTTAAGATTGAAGCAAAAACAAATGTAACTTCATTGGGATGAATTAAAAGCAACCTGCAGCGTTGGCGGTACTTCTCCAGCCACTTGAGACATCTCCTGTACGTTGCCCGTGTCTCAGCTCCATACAGTGAGGTGGGGATCATGACTGCTTCATAAACCGTGAGCTTGGTTTCAGTTCTGAGGTTGCAATCTTCAAATACCCATTTCCTCAAGCATCAAAAGGCTGCACTTGCACCTTCAAGGCGCTGTCGGATTTCTTCATCAACGTCAGCCTTCTGCGAGAGGTGGCTTCTCAGGTACGGGAAATGATGTTCTCTGTGGATCTGGATTACCAGAGCTGGAAACTGCTCGTTAAGAGCTTGTTGATGGAGGACCTTAGTCTTCTGAATGGTAAGCATCAGTCCCATTTTCTTGCATGCCTTAGTAACGATTGCCTGAACGTCTGCTTCCAAGTGCGCGCACGCTACAGCATCATCAATGTACTGGAGCTCGATGATTGAAGTTGTGATGCTCTTGGTTTGGGCACAGAGTTGGCTGAATTAGACAAATTAAACAGGAGTTTAGCTCCACTCCAACTGGTGGTGGTCAGATGTAGCATGGTGGTAAGGAATATCGAGAAGAGTGTTGGAGTGACGACAGCCTCACTTAACTGTTCGTGTTTTAGCTCATCCATAGGGGTTTTACTTTGTAGAAATCCAAGCACTCGACAGAAAGTGAGGTGAGCATTGTTCAGTGGGGAAACCGAGGCACAAAGCTCTGCAGGGACCTGCAGTGCAAAAGGGAAGAAATGTACCACCAAGGAAGCAAAACATCACAAGCGGATGTCAACGGTGCTCGAGCTTCATTCAGGGAAGGCTGTGCTACATGATTCTGGCTTGGGAGTCTGTGAATAATGGAAACTAGGTCTTCCGACTCCCATCCCAGTGCCACTAGGTCATGCTGCTCTTTCTAAGGCTGCCATCTCCCTACCCCTATCTATCACTCCTGCACCCTCGGTCACTCCATCGTCCAAGCCGTCTGGGTGACTTCTCATTTACCGCTCCCCTGTTACTATGGACTTCTGCAGTGTGTTAAGATAAGACCCGGCTAGACAAAGCCTTGGCTGGGATGATGTAGTTGGGGCTGGTCCTGCTTGGAGCAGGGGGTTGGACTAGATGTGACCTCCTGAGCTCCCTTCCAACTCAAACCAGACACGAGAGAGATTTCAGGAAAGCTGGATCAGCTCTGTCCTCTCATTTTCACTGGGCATCTCTGCAACATCTGCCTCCAAATAATGCAAGGAGTCATCCTCTTGCTATGTTACAAGGTTTGCTACCTTCGCAGCCCCCAGCAAAGGGCACACACATGTATTTCCAACATGACTGGAAGGCAGAAATACCAGGCCACCTTGCAAAAGACCCAGTTCCTATAAACTAAATGACCATGATTGCCATCACCCCTTTCCTGCCCACTTCAGGTAAGCCTCAGCCTCTTTAGGGGATCAGGGCAGAGGAATCTCTTTGCTTCCCAGGTTCACCTAAGTGCTCCTCTGTATTGCAATAGTAGAAGCAGCAGCTCAAAACATGAGCAAGGGCCCGTTCTGCTCAGACACAAAGAAAAGGATGGTCACTGCTCCCCAGGTCAGGAAGGAAAACAATGGGGAGACCTGATGCCAAAATTTCTGCAGGTCAATGGCAGAGCCAAGGTGAGCACCTAGCTTACCCCCAGTATCCTGTGCATCGAACAGCTCTTACCTTTGCTCATCTCAACATTAAACTTCAAAATGATCATCTTAATACAAGACTCAGCCACAGCAAAAGGAGCCCATCCTCCCCCAGTCAGTACCCCTGTATCACCTGGAGCTGGACCAAGCCAAATTAGTTGCAGGCATCAATTCAACCATTGAGGATAAGCAGCTTTGCCATCACTAATGCAGGCCAACATGCATCCTCCGCAGATCACTTTCTCCATCTCCTTTAGCCTCCTTCTCCTTTAGCCTCTTAATAAAACAAGAGGCTGGGACATTTGGGTGCAGAATTGCAGTACCTGGTTTGTTTTACTAATGATTGAAAACCTATGTGCTTATCTGCAATCACACACGAGTAGCCCTGAGAGGTCTGGGTGGCCTCATGGAGAGGACATTGGTCTGGGTGTCAAAACGAGCAAATTCTGCATTTCTCACGGATACCCAACAACTTGCTGGACTCTTGTGATCCTACTCCCCCTCTCTGTGGCTCAGTTTCCCTGCCTGCAAGATGCGGCGAAGGAAACCTCTTTATAAAATGGTCTGAGAGCCTCAGATCAAAAGGGCTGAGCATGACTATTAGATGTGCCATTTAAGTAGCAGCTGCATTTTTAATGCAACGTTAACCTTTTACTCCACACTGACTACCAATTCATATTTCTCAGGACTGCTTCTGATATGCTAGGTATTTCAACAGCCTTTGAAAAAGAAAAAAATCCCAAAAAACTGCCAAATGCAAAAACAGACTCTCCCTATGCCTAAAGAAGGGTGCTTGTGCCTGAAAGCTTATAAAGAACAATTTTTCCAATTATTTAGTTGGTCTAATAAATGATATCATGTCTGCCCAAAGAACCTTAACTGCCAAAATATGCATTTCTGCAGCTGTGAGAGTTCTGCAGGAAAAAAATGCCTCTGGTTTGAGGTTCAGGGTGGGTACTATTATTTTGTCCTGGACCAGCAACAGGTTTAAGGTCCATGAACCAGCACAGGAACTTTAATCCTTTGGGAAGTGCGATAATGTATGTTTGCAATACATAAGGTCAAAGGTTTTCTCATATCCCACAGGACTACCAGGGTTTCTGTAGCCAATGCTATGCAAGGGAGCGATGTGGTTGGCATCACATCTAGCCATCTTTGATGCCCTGGTCCAAAGGGCCAGGTGCCTATTTACAGCCAGGTCAACTAGGGTTAGCCTTCTGCAGCTGTCCAGGGCTCACCTTCACCTCTCTGGAGCCACAGCAGGACACCTTAACTACTCTGCTACCATACTGCATAGAGGTTTGGTACGTGGTAAATATGAGACATAGCACTGGAAATCAAGCTGCCTGGGAGCTGGTGTCTTTAGTTTGTAACCTGATTGAATGTCTCTGATTCAAGTCAAAATATTTATGTGCATCACAGCAAGGGGCCTGGGAATCCCCTTTCCCAAGTGGGTCAGGTTTTGCTTCTAATCCAGCCAAGTCACAGACCAATTTTAAAGAAATATTTTAAAACTCCTTCCTGATATCTCTGTCTACGGTTGGTCAGAACATCTCTCCCCATCTGGAGTCCGAACCACTGACCTCAAGGTAAGTAAAGGAACTTCAATTTATGGGTGGCAAGATATTAAAAACAGCTCCAAGTGAAGTCTCTGAAACTCTGATTTTTTTTTTGTTTCCCCTGGAGAGGATATGGAGAAGGGTCCAGGCTACAGATGTTACTGATGCTCAGTTGGGATGATCTCACGATGAATGCAAATCCCCCAGTCGGGCCAAAAAAGCCTTTGCACCTCAAGAGCATCCAGTTTGGTCTCTCTGCAAGAACGGAGATCCGGCATCCCATCTTAACCGAGAAGTGGAGTGGCATTGAGAGACTGTAGATGAGACGCGCTCCTTCCCTGCGGCCTGCCGGGAGTTTTGACCCCCTGGGACTCTATGAGATGGGGGACAGAGCGGCCCATGTGCAGTTTACTAATAAACCTCCATTTCGCTCCATCCTGGGATAACCCCCTTTTAAGCACCCCTGAATAGCACCCTCCTCTGGACCTCAGCCTCCAAAAAGACTAAGCCCAGCCCCTGCCCTTCAGGTCATTTGGCCCAAAATGGGGCCAGCTGCTGGGCAGGGTGGAGACTGCCTTATCAGCTCTTGGTTAGATCGCAGCCCCAGGAGAGATGCACATCCACCCCAGCCCTGTTTCCCAAGCCGCTGAAATGCAGGCAGCGTGAGACAAACTCTCCCAGGCCAGTCCCTGAACCCACCCCTGTATTCCTGGCCTGCCAGATCACCCCGAGGTGGGGAGGGCAAAGGCTTGGCTCCATGCCTCCTGCTGCTGTCTCATTTTCCCACTCTGATGGGAAACAGGGCACACCCCTGAGCCAGGAGCCCTTCCAAATCCCGGAGGAGGCCCCAGCCCTGGGAGCGTAGCCATGGGACTGGGCGGACGGGTAAAAGGCTGCACCCGTACAACAACCCCTGGGGTCTGAGAATGGGAAAATACGGGGTGGCCCCAAATGTCATGGGGCAAGAATAACAAAATTAAAGCAAGGGGCATTTTATTCCATGAGGACAGGCTGGAGACAGACAGCACTAACCTCAATGCTGCTCTTTCTCTGCTTCGCTGTGCAGCTTCCCACCTATGATCTCCCCCGCTACCCTCTAGGTATGTAGAAACTGGACAGGCATCCTGGCACCAATTGCTCTCTCGAGACAGTGCTATGACCCAGCATGGGGAGGGGGGATAGTCTCCATTTCCAGTAACCCAGGCTGCCTACATTACTGCAGGTGAGATGTGCAGAGGCACTTTGCTGTCCATCTGCCCTGTAGCCAGGGGGAAGCATATTAAGCAGGGGACCAGGAGGGCTGGTCTTGCCTCTGCTGACTCCTGTACACTTCACAGCTCCATTACTATGCCAGTGTTATTAGCTCTTACCCCTCCAGCAGCACAAATCAATTCACAAAGGGACTGAATAATAGGATTTGAGGTACAACAGAGCCCAGGACTCCTGCAGCTAACCCAGCTTGTATCGATAATAAATGTGTTAGGCTAGGAGCTGTTCAGGGCTGGACTTGCTCTTAATGTTGTAATAGGGCTGGAGTGTTGTAGCTGTGATGGTCCAGGAAGCGGTCAGGATTTTTTTGCATCTTGAGACGGAGCACTTACGGCTCCACAGCTTGTCCGACAGCTCTGCCAACCCAGCAGCTGGTCCAATAAAAGGTAAAACCTCACCTCTTACTTTTAATGGGCACACAGGCAAGATTTCCATGCAACACAGCCCCGACAGGAGTTGGGGTTTTCAGCCTCTGCCATAAACCCCACGACGTACCTCAAACCCAGCCAGAAGCTCTTGCAGTTACACACATTTCTGCCATATCCCCACAGCCCCAAGCTCCAAACACGCTGCTAATCACACCGCAGACCCGGCTACGCTGTGACAGCAGGGCAGAGACATCCGGAGACTTGTTGGCACCGCTAAAACCACTCTGGACTCTGACCTGGGTCAGAGCTGCGATTCAATTGCTTGAGGCAAATGGATCGCCTACCCACCAGGGGCCCCTCCCAGCCCCACAGTCGCATTTAAACGCCACCGCGAGCCACTTAGTTTCAAAACACAGGGCATACTTTTCATGGAAAGAAGAAAATTTTGCAACAGAGCCTCGGCTGTTCCCTTATTGAGGAACTCGAGATGCTCTTAGCACCTCTGAGACTTTGCCTAAGTAGCAATTGGGATGTACCTGAAACACTCTTAACTGCTGGATGCATTTATTTCCTTCCTTTGCTGGATGCCTTTATTTCTTTCTAGAGAATAATAGCCTCTCATCTGGGCCACTTTCTCTCATCTCTCTCTCTTGCACTTTCACAAAGGAGCTAAAAAGGACAAAAGAAAGAGAGCCAACAAAAGAGCAGCACAACTGAGATAGCCATCCTCTGCCTTGAGGTATCAAGAAAGTTTGCAAAAAGATTAATTTCTTGACGGGAACTGGTCATGTACCTCAAGCAGAGCCCTCTGACTTGAATCTATGCCCCTGGCCTCATGTTTCGCTCTTCTTTTTTTCCTCAGGTAGGAGGTTGGACTAGATGACCTCTGGAGGTCCCTTCCAGCCCCACATTTCTATAACTCTGACACCACTGGTGCTCTGACACTCCCCAAATTAGTTTATAAGCATGAGAAAAGGAGAAATAGCATCCTAGTACCTTTGGGATGTGGAGGCAGCACTCCTGGGTCCCATGCCAAACTCTGCCAGTAAGCTACTTTATGACCTTGGGCCAGTCGCTTCCAAGACGGGCTGGAGCTGCATGAAGTCTGACTGCATTGCTGCGATTGGCACCTGAGCTAATTCGGTAGAAGCCCCCTCAGGCCTGACTATACAGGGTGCAGTCCCCTGAGCTAGGTAGCTTGAGTGCCAGTAATAGCAGGCCAAAAGAATCACAGCCCTTAGTGTAGGCTGCAAAAGTCACCCAGAAACCTCTGAGTGAGTACTTGTGGACCTGTCCTTTCCTGAGTTTTGTGCTGCACTGGCTACCCGGAGATAGCTGGGTTATAGCTAGGCCTAGCCAGGCTGCAGTCATACTCTGGCTATGTACAGACACATTCATTTTCTCTTGAGAGAGTTGCTGCTCTCCCATGAGAAACCGCGAGTATACAGATATTCAGAATTTTTCTCCCAGAGCAAAAATGGCTGCTCCAGGAGAAAAACAACCTGGGACCAGCCAGGGTTAAATCACTCCCAGGAGAGTTTCTTCTGGGAGAGTGAATGTCTGTATGGGTTCTCTGACTGAAGTGTGGACCTTATTTGTACTCTGACTGCCCTGAAGCTGTTATTTGTACTATGGAAGCACATCAGAAACACAGCCCAAGTCAGGGAAGCCTCCTTTTGCTGCCTCATTCTTACCTTATAGTCCACAACACAGGTGTCCACATTGCGCTCCTGGTTGCTGGTGTGCAGGCCTTCTAGGAATTACTCTGTCAGCAACTTGTTTCTCTTTTCTTTTTATGCTTGGCCCTAATTAAGACAGTAGAGATGGGAAGGGGGAGAGGGAGGAAGGCAGAAGGGCCAGGGACAGAGGATTGTGGGATTGCTGCTAATGGACTCCTTACGCCTGGGTAAATTCCACCCGCACAACAGCAGGGTTGGCTGGGAGTCTACAGGAATTGGCATCGATCTCCCGGTGACTATTGAAAGCAATCCAGGAGATTGATATTTTGAATGGGCTGAACAGCACAATTAATGACATTACATCGTGTTGGAAAAAAAAATCTCCCAGAACAGCTTCAGCCAGCGTTGGCAACCCTACATGGCATGGAGGGAATATGCTAGGAAGTGGACAGAGAGAGAGTCAACCTCAAGCCTGGATGTTCAGCAGAGCCTTCAAGTTAGGCTAGACTTTGCCAGAGATTGAGCTAAGACATTTCAGTGTATGGTCAGCAAGCATGGGTGCAAAAGACCCAAAATTTTCATAGCCAGCTCCTCCACACACATGCACACACACACACCTGGCTTTCAAACAACGCCCCCAGCCTCACCAAACTCATCATCAGAAGCCATTGCTCTCCAAACACCAAATGGAGCAAGATCCTGTCTAAACAATGAAGACAAACTGTCTCCATATCAGTACGTCTCTACCATCCCTACAGTCAACACACCCCATAGCAAACCCAGCAGAATTCGGGGATCACATATTTTTGATACGTGAGCATGTAGGCTCTCCAGACACCAGATGGCCTTAGGAAAACTATATGGGGGAAGCTAAATGCTCCAGAACGAACTTTCCCAGAAGAACGATTGTGGAAAGAAACACCTGATCACCAGTGGGAGAACACTTTTTACAAACAATTTCTCCACCTCTGACTTCACAGTTTTTGTCCTCAAGCAAAACCTACCCTCTGGCCAGGGGACAGAAATGCATAACTTCACTGGACACCAGAAACCATGGTCTTAATAGACTATGGTTTCATGGCGCATAATAACTTACCTCCTCCCTCTGCTAACCTCTCTGGGCTCCACAAGTAATAATGCCTCTCTTCCCTTTTGAATGGTGTTAATCTTTTACATAATTAGGTTTATCTATTTGAACTGTTCTTTTCTTGGTTTGTAGCTAACTGATAACTTCTTGCTTCACAGATTCACTGCCCACTTCCTTTTTTTCTTGTAAAGTGATTGCTTTCATTTACATAATGGGGTTAAGCAAAAGTAATCGTTCTTGATTTGGGCCGTATCTGCTTTTTTCCCCCCAGGAAGGGGCATTTTGGATGCAAATGCTTGAATACTAATCTCCCCCAACCACAGAGTTGGTCCAATAAAAGACATTACAAAACAGACCTATCAGTATAGACACAGCCTAATTGACTTGACCAAGGTCACATGAGGTAGTCTGAGGCAGAGGCAGGAAATGAAAACAGAGCATTTGAGTCATAATCTGAGCCCTTCATTGCCACGACCCTTTTTCTCCCTGCTCTACCTGGGCTTCCTCTCTTCTCCTAACCTCTCTTCCTATGTAAAATGGGCAGCGGGGACTGAAAGGGGCAATGAAGATCTGGGGGGGCCCGGTGGTGAAAGTCACTAATTCCCATAAAGCAACCCGAGACCCTTGAACAAGAGGTCGTATCAATGCATCAATTCACAACCTACAAAAAGAACAAACAGGCAAAATTGAAATATTGAAGGAGGAAAAGAAAGTGAGACAAGATGTGATTTTGCGTCAAAACTCCTTTTCCCCTCCAGTGGTGACTTACTTCCCCCCCGTTATGCTATTGTATAATAGCAGAGATAAAAGGTAATAGCTTTGTTGGGGTTTTCTTTTCTTTTTTTCCTGAGGTCTCTTTATTAAGCAAAGCCGCAGACTTCCAGCCCTGCTCTCCACTATTTTCACGAAAACCTGATGTAACGTTACCACTTGATAACGCCATTTCTGGTGTTATTCTATCCCCTTATCTTCCTTGTTCTTGGGGAAGTGATTAGGCGTTGTCAGACACAGAGCATCTGGACTCTCGCTTGCAATAGGGCACCTTAAGGCAGCTCTCAACAGGAACTGCTGTAAAGATAGATTCCCACTGACAGATCACTCTGCGCCACTCAAGATAGACTCAAGCCGACATGCCTTTTTCCTAGCACATCTCCAGGCCCCACTTATTTCAGACCTGGTTTATTGTGTTTCTCCCTGTCAACGTTCCCAAGGTTGTCCTCGATTCACCGATGGGTTCATGTTTGGCTCGCTAAAGGACGGATAAGCCCACAGCACAAGACAGATAACTTGGCATTAAAGATGGACACAATATCGTTGATCATTTGTACCAAGTGGCAACAGCAGGAACCGAACTCAGACTCGATCCGTCCTGCTCCAAAATGCCAGGTGTATTCAGAGGAGATGATCCATTTAATGAGCTAACAGGTACCAAATCCTGACTGCATCCAGTAGAGACCAGGTAAGCACATACCAAACAGTCAGTTTATTTTATTAGCTTAGTATAGTAACTCTCTCTTACAAATGCACAAAGGGCTTTGCATATGAGCACCGCTTTACCCCAGCCTTGGAGAGGAAGTAAAACTGCAGCAGACAGAAACATCATTTCAGAAAAGGGATTCTGAGATTTTAAAATACAGCATCCTTCCAAATCAGGCCACCACCCCCTCCTGTCCCCCAAGCATAGGGATTCTCCTCGAAGGAAAATTCTGCTAACATTTGCTTTGGGATTGAACCATTTCAATGCTGCCTTTTTAAGCTGTTAAAATATACATAGTGTAATCCAAAAATTTAAAAAAATGGAATTATTTCACAACAGCGATAAGAAATGTGTCATTACAACAATAATACTCAGTAATAACAACATCACAATATCAACAGTAACAATTTTGGCAACACTAATGATGATAATAACAACATTACTGTTCCTCTGTGGATTATTAACAGCCTGCCACCCTCGTATGGCATATAGGGGCTAGGGACAGACATTACACATAAACCGGTTTAAGTAATCAGAAACTGGCTGAAACCTGTAACACAACAGATGTTCAGGGCACATAAACCCTTTTGAAAATGGCTGAAACTGGTTTGAGATAAAACTTGGTTGAATGTAGTATCAGACTTAACAGATTTGGGTCAAACCAGTTTATGCAATGTCTGTCCCAGACCCCTTGCTGGTTTAAGTTAAACCAGACTTCCCCAGCATCCCAGCATGCACTTTGGGCTGGGCAGGGCTCTCTGCTCCACAGCAGGGCTGGCCCCTCCCCTTTTCCCCTGGCTGCAGCTCCAGCAGAGACTGCAGGTGTCTGCCTGGCTTCCCCCTGCTCCCCCCGCCCCCCCACTCCCTGCTAAGTAGGGATTTCCCCCATCCCCTCTGCCTTACACAGACACACGGCAATAGCTAGCAGATCACACGCTGGCTACAGTCTGTGCTGTGGCAAACGGGACAAAGGCAGAATCAACAGGTAGCTGGTAATGTCCCTCTGTTGTTTTCTTAATGGGCTTATGAACTCTGAGTTAGGGGCGATAAACACCATGTTATCAAATGCCTGCTAGGCTGGTCTGGAGGGGGGAAACCCTGCCAGGGCCTGGCAAGGGCCCCCTCAGCTCAGCACTGTAGAAGGGAAGGGAGGGCTGCTCTAGCGCCCCGTCCCCCTCCCCCCCCAGTTTCTAGCCTGAGCCCCTGCAGGCATGTGCCTGCATTTCTGGGATGCCTGTGCAGTTACAAACTGATTCAGACTCAGACTAACCTGCAAAGATTGAATCAATTCAGGCTTAAGCTTTTTGAACGTCTGCCCCTAGCCAGGGACACCAAGTCCATGCTAACTCTCAAGGAAGCCTGATGCATATGGATCACCCACGCTGCAATGCGAAACGTTTGAAGTTTCCAAGTCCCAGTGAATTGACTCTACTAAGTCTATGATTTCATCAGCTCTCAGCCTGAGAAAGAACAGTTTCACGGCAATCTGAATTGCTTTGTTTTGTTATTAGCTAGATTTGCTGGAGTACAGGCCTGGATTCTCAGCTGGTGTCAACAAAGGGGAGCTGAGGCTTTAACAGCAGGCACTGTAAGCAATGAGTAATCAGAGACTGCTTGCCACTGGGAGCCACACAGGGAAAGGATTTCCTTGCTGCTGCGTGACGTTGTAGCCATTATGAATCCCTTGATCACTGCTGCTACTGCAGCCAAAGCCCTGTGATGCCGAGACATGGAGTATCTCTGGAGAAATCAACCTCCATGTTTAGAGATTGCAAGGACGGCTGGAGGAAGAAGCGAGTCAGGGGCCCTAAGCTTCTTGGAGCTCAGGTACCTGCATCATCCCCTTTCTGGGCATACTCCAAGAGGCTGAATGGGCCCCACAGGTGGAAAACCCTCTGTACTGGGAGGAAAACCCTCCAGATTCAGAGGGTAACTATCTGGGGGGGGAGGGTGTGGGAGAGAGGGCTGCACTGCTGAAGCCAAGGATGCCCGTTGCTGAGAATAATTAGAGGAATCCAGTCGTCAAGAGCCATCTAATCGAGCCCAAGGAAAGAGGAGAGCTGGAGCTACTCAGCAGTCTCTAGAGAGAAAGCTTCGGGCAGGTATGACTCATTCATTTTTGAGGAATAGAAACACAATCCTGGAAGTGGACCCCGGGGACAACGTGTCCAGTCCCCTGCCACGTCATCAAAACTTGCTAAGATCAATCTTCGAGCAGGTCCAGCTGCTCAAAAATCAGGAGTCGGGAACCCTTAAATCCTGATAAGGAAAGAAATTGGGGGGTCTTTTTCTTTGCACTGATGTTGTACTTTCATGCCTTTCTTCGCCCCACGGATGGGCTAGACAAATACATTTGAAAAAACCATGAAGGTTGAAATGCTGGCATCTTCACGTGCCTCCCAGGACTGAGTTTGAAGTGCACCATGTCAACCTGGTTAAACGGCAGGACGGGGCCACAGCAGGAGTCACCCTGCTTTACTTACTATGCTAGCAACTAAGTTATAGGGACCTAAAATGGTACCTGATTTAGTTGCCAACCAGCGTGAAGGTTGGCAACTAAATCAGGAGTGTGCATGGCATTTGCTTGACCCTTTCTGCTTTAGGAGTCTATTCCTTGTAAAAGAGCTAAGGCTTTTATTTTTAAAAACCTGACTTTTATTCTGATAGTGGCCAGTCACGGGCATGCAAAAGTTTCCACCTCATCTCTGATGCTTTCCGGGAATCACCATGGAAGGGAGCAAGTCGAGTCAGTCTCTCTCCCAGGTGCCAGCCCCAGTCCCAGAGCAGGCATTTGTTTCCATTCACGCTGTGTGGTCTGAACATATGCAAAGGAGTGGGAAGTGGCCTCCTGCCTCTTCTGTAGCTAGGCCTGGCGACAAAAAATCTCATTTTCTCTCTTCTGATATTTCTCATAAAGCCCCAAATGTTGCTCTTCCATGGAGCCTTCTCCACGTGCGTAACCGAGCAAGTGATTTCTCGTCCGCCTGCACAATATTATCATGGTGCCAAATGTTTCCTGTCTCCCGTATTCGAGTGCTCCTCTGTTCTGATCAGTCTCATCTGCTGCCCGGTATACCATTCCCAGCCAGGAGACAAGGTAGATTTGCACCTGATAGACTGACATATGCTTTTGTGAGCAGGAGCTTGCTTCATTGGATGCAGGAAGCAGAGCTTCAAAACAGAAAGCAGTATTAGCATACAAAGGGGAGGGAAGCAGGAGGAGAAAAGGACAGGGCACTGCTGGGACAGGCAAAGTCTAGTTCATCTATAAAGGTGCAAACCTGCCCTGCCTTCTGTCTAACATGGCTCACCACCTCCCTCTACCATTTCCACAGGTAGACCAAGGAGAGAGATGCCAAGAGCAAGGCCGACCCATGAAGACAATGACACTCCTGAGCTAGCCCAAATCCTGGAGACCCAAAATGATTTTAAAGCAAGCACTGGGTATATAGCAAGGCAGCACTCAGTCTCACATTGCTGGTGGGCCCGTCTTCACTCTACAAATCCTGGTTCCCTCCCTCTTTTCAGTGCTACGCCTTATTAGCAGAACCTTAGCCTTTTCTGCAAGCATATATGAGACGCAGAGCTGATATCACCGAAGGATTATTTAGTCTGGAGAAGAAAAGACCTGGGTGGACAGGAGTGGGATATGATAACACTCTTCAAATACCTGAAGGACCATTAGGGAGAGGATGGAGCTGGGCTTTTCTCTGTGACCATAGGGGACAGGCCTAGGAGCAATGGTCTCAAGCTGCAACAGAGGACACGGAGGTTGGAGACTAGGAGGAGCTTTCTAACTCTGAGGGTGGTCAAGCACTAGAGCAGGATGCCGAGAGAAGCTCTGGCATCTCTGTCTCTGGACATTTTTAAGAATAGGTTGGATAGACACTAGCTGGGCTGGCTCAATCAGGGACAATCCTGCCTTGAGCAAAGGGCTGGACTAGATGAGCCTGTGCGGTCTCTACTACCCTGTGATCCTGTGTTCCTATAATGTTGCAAGCTCAATGATCTTGCAGCACGGGTTATTTCTGCTTGGCTTTGTTTCAATGGTGCACCAATTAACTGCCCAGCCCCTTCTCATCACCCGCCTTCACCATCCTGGGGTTTTTAGCCCTGGCCTTCAAGACACTTTGCTTCAAGGAGAGAAAGTAAAATCATTCCCATTTTATAGCAGGAGAAGTTGAGGCACAGAGGTCACAGGCTCATGGCACAGTCAGCAGCAGATCTTCATTTTCCTGGCTCCCTACCCAGGGCTCTGCCTGGCACTGGATGTGCTGCAGGCTATTTGGTCAAAGGACTAAAATGCTAGGACTGGGACAACACTACAAAACAGTGCAAAAAATCAAATGCCAGCAATGGGATAATGCTCCAAAACAGTGCAAAGATGTCTTGAAGCAGCAGGGAAATCCCACCATCTCTAAGGCTGTGCGCATGAGCAAGACTCTCAGGTGCATTGTTTGGGCTGTGATTACATGATCAGTCAAACTCAAACGCCTCCGACACCAGAGTGGTAGGTTGTGTTGAAAAAAAGCTTTTCACTGGAATTGTAATAAGGGCTTGGATTCAACCTCTGCCCTGATGCCTGGTATTAAATCATCTCCATGCAGGGAGTATATAGGCAGCAAGCAAATGCAGAGCATAACTCAAGCAGGGAAGATGCTTCCCACACTGCGCCCCGCAATGTATTCTGCTGTCTCCAAGACAGCCAGCTCAGGCCAAAATCAAAGCAATCTCATCAAGTTGCAGCAAGGAAGATTTAAGTTGGTTATTAGGAAAAACTCTCTCACCAGGAGGGTGGGGAAGCACTGGAACGAGTTACCTAAAGAGGTGGCGGTATCTCCATCCTTGGAGGTTTTTAAGGCTTGGCTCAACAAATCCCTGGCTGGGATGATGCAGTTGGGGCTGGTCCTGCTTGGAGCTGGGGTTGGACAAGATGTGACCCCCTGAGCTCCCTTCCACCCTCGTTTTCTAGGATTCGATGATCCACAACATAACTTAAAACCTGCCTGCAGTGACTCACACTTGGTCCTGCTGACATCCGGTTGTTCCCCATCCAGAGCGTTGTGACGTCTGGGGAGGCCTGGAGATCAAGGCAAAGAGCCCTATTTTCTCCTCCAGGAAAGCTGCAGCCCAAGATTGCCTATAGCCTGTTATGCGGCGGGTCAAACACGCTGGGAGCTGCCACCTACCAGCGCCCTCATAACTTCCCAGTAGCCAAAGCACAACACTTAATACTGTTACCATCCCCAAGGGTAGCAGGCCTTCCTGGGCATTCTCTCTTACAACAGGTTTTCAATGGAAAACTGGCTTTCTGGAAACCAACAAGAAAAAAAATGCTGATTTTTTTTTTTTTTTTTGCATTGGTTAATGTAGCTTAGGCATTGCAGTCGGGTTGCTTCGTGTCCCCCTTTCTTCCAAAAGCCAGGCTCTTGGGATGCATTAAATCTCCCTTGACGCACCGCAGCAATGAAGCCAGTCCAGGAGCACGGCCTCCTCTGTCCAGCACTGTAATTCAGACAACACAATTTAGCCAAGGAGCCGGGTCTATGGAGACCACACGCACCATAACGCTACCCCCCATGATGCAGCGCAGCCTTTCTGGTTCAAGTCAACCTGCTGAACTGGGATTGAACTGGGATTGGATGCATATGAAAAAGGAAATACCTTCCTCCAGCAGCAGCAGCATTTCCATTATTGACATTTTTATTGTTCTGTCTAATTTTTTTTCCTTCCAGCTTTCTCCTTTCTACTAAAAGTGGACATTTTTCATTGGGAGGGGGAGAGGGGAAGGAGGAAGGGGAGAGAGAGAAACCACATTTTTTTTTAACCATCTCTGTGGGCGCTTGTATAAGGATAACCCCCCACATGTAGCTCATGCGCTCAGAGCACGTTGCGCCCATTTCTCAGATCAAGAACGAGCGGCATTTCATAGATTCCATAGACATCAGGGCTCGAAGGGACCTCGGAAGATCATCGTCATTTATTTTAATAGTCTTCACGGCTAATTTGACTGGCTCTCCCAGGTAATAGCGGATCTCCTGCTGCCTTGTCTATGAGTCTGCCTGACATGCAAAATACAGCCAGGAACATGCTGATCTTCACCCATTTTTTGCATGGCCGAACTTAAACTAAAAGCGGCTCAGCCCTGACTTCTGGAAAGGAAAGCTGAGAAGTGAAGGAGCCTGGCCTCTTTGTAATACTAGTAGTCTGCTTGTCTGCCTGATGTTTTCATACAGGGAAGGGTTTAGCCCAGCACTTAGGTTGTATAAAAAACTTCCACCAAGTGCAGGGGGATGTGAGCAGACAGCTGGCTGTAAGTGCAAGCCTTGTGCAGACCTCCCCCTACCCATTGACCAGAGGGAACAATCATCTCCATTAGAAATGGAGGAGACCCAAGGAGCCATCCAGCCCTGTCTTCCCCTGTTAATACTAATTTGCTCATTCTCCGCTACCATGGTAGTTGATGACAGATATGGGAGAAGAGAAACCTAAACCTTCCCATATCTGACATGACAACTTTCTGTCTTTCTGCAACCCCTTCTGATGACAGCCGATAGCTGATGCTTCAAACACAGGGGGGTCAAACCCCCTAAATTGGCCAATTCCACTTGGAAGGCATTTTTTCCCAATCTCTTTTCCTGCACGGGGGTTTGCACCCTTTACACATTTTCAGCTTGGCCAACAGAAATTTTTTTTCCATTCAAGTCTTTAGCAGGT
Organism: Gavialis gangeticus; assembly: GCF_001723915.1. Classification (NCBI taxonomy): domain Eukaryota; kingdom Metazoa; phylum Chordata; order Crocodylia; family Gavialidae; genus Gavialis; species Gavialis gangeticus. The sequence goes on along the minus strand of NW_017728995.1, from coordinate 32,463,399 downwards.
TTTAATTCCAAGTCCTTGACTGATCATCTTGCAGCAATGAGTTCTTTGGGTTAAAAGCAAGCTTCCTGAAAACTAGCATTCATAATTATTATTTTTAAAGGGGCTTCTAACCCTTTCTTTTAGGAGAAAAATCTGTTCCATGGTCCATTGCACACCCAGGCACTTAAAAAATAAAAGAAGCATTGGCCCAAAACCTCTTTTTTGGGTACAAATAGAAACACGGCTGAGGACTATCTCATGCGTGAAGTTATTCCTAACCCATCCCAGCCTGATTTGTAAGATTTGAATGTGAAATATTGACAACGCCTGTCCAGACTGGCCTTTTTATTGGCACAGCACATGTACCCAGTTTGGAAACTACAAGTATCGCTCCCTTAGTTGGCAGGGGCTGTAAGGGGAAGGCTCTTGTACCAAAACAGACCAAAAGGTAGGGAAGAAGGGTTAGGAGGCCAGTGACAGGGAAGCAGCAGAAGCAGGGGGGGCAGAGTAAAGGATAAGAAATTGCACTTGTAAAAGAAGCAGCAAAAAAAAAAAACAGAAGAGATGATTTTGCTGCAGCACGGACCCCACCCAGCCCCTGACATTTCACCCACTGGATGTTGCAAGGGTAGCAAACGTCTCGGGGGATGTAGCAAAGGGAAGGAAGAGCAGCCAGGCCGTGTCCAGTCCCCGGGCGGGGAGCCACGCCTGGGCAACTGCACCCAGGACGTGAGCGCCGAGAGACCCCAAAGCACAAGGTGCCACCGCCTCTCTTTCTCGGCGATGGGCCTGGCCACGAAAGGAGCCGGCGACCAGGGTTAGGTTCCCAGCAGATGCCCGTGGGAAGGGGGGGAAGCGGAGTGGAAAGCGACAGCCGTGTGCGAGGGCAGCCAGGACTTGGCAGCAGGAGCTCTCTCCTTATAAGGCCAGGCTGCTTGCAGCCGGCAAAGGCTGGCAGGAGCCCTGTCGAGCAGGCAGCGCTGCCTGCCCAGTCCCCCCGATCCTGCTTTATATGGAGCTTGCATGCACACGAACATTTTTTCAGGCTCAGTGCATTTCCCTATAAACAAAGCTGGGGGGAGGTGGGAAATATTACCCATAAATCAGGGTCTTTTAGCTTTCGCATCAGAAAGATGTCAGCAAGCAATATTTTGCTTTCTCCCTGCAGAGCTTTGTGCAGGCAAACGGTGCTCGCACTCGTACGTTCGATTGTGCGCATGGTTGTCGCCACGGCGGGTGCAGAGCCGTGCTCACAGCGAGGCCAGGTGGCTGCAGGTGCCCCGCGTGTGCAGGCAGTCGTGGTGGCAACGTGCACAAGGGAGTATGCCCGTGTGCCTGGAAGTGTCAACCCTATTTAGCCAGGCCTGCGGAGAGGCATACTCATCGTCACATTATCCTGGTTACCCCCCTTCGCCAATCTTATCTTGAGGCAAAGGCGGGGGGGGGCAAAGTGACTTGCGGGAAGTTGCACGGGCCAGTTCAGCTCCCTCCCAACCTCTTTCTTAAATGCTGGGGGGGGAGTTGATGACCTTTTTCTCTTTATTTCAAGACATGCCCCTGCCTGCAGCTCCTCTTCCAGCCCTCGCAGAATCAGGCCTTGGCCCCTGTTCTTGCTGCATCTCTGCTGTTGCTATCAGAAGTGGGCAGCCGGTTCCCTGCCCAGATCTGGAGACATAAGAAAGTTTGGTGCTTTCTCTGCTTCTCTCGGTGCACCCCCTTCCATGGGTTGAAATGACAGGCCAGCAGGCAGGGACCCCTGGAAATGTGGGAGGGGACCCAAAGAACCGCACAGATCCAAGCAGCCACCAGACCCTGGCTTATAACCACATCCGTCTACTTCAATCGCTACAACCCACCTCCATGCCCTCCTTAAGTCCCCTCGTGGCCCTGGCACTCGTATGCCAGTTCTTTTCACCTAGCCCCAGCCCTATATTTCTTCTTTTGGAGCACAGCAAGACTCTCCTCTCCCTTTCGTGGACCCACAGCTGCCTGGGCACCGACATCCCGTGCATCCTGCCTTCATCCATCCTTGCAAAGAGCCTTGCTGGCATTGAAGCTGCCTGCAGGGATTTCTGCGTGATGCCATCACCGCAGGGGCAGCTCCACCTGCCTGAGGGGCTTATCTTGGAGGCAACTTCGAGCACCCTGCCCAGCCAGCAGCCAGAGCAGGCAGGTTTTTGTTTTCCTTTCAAACAATCCCTTATCAGTCGCAGGCCAGTTCTCAGTGAACTGTAGTCTCTATTCATTAAGCAACCTAATCTCCAAGCCATTTTGGCAGAGCATTACCAAAACAACACCCGGGGCTGAATAAGCGAGAGGGACAAGATATCATCTCAGATCTCTGCATATGACCTTTGTTGGAGGGAGGAGGGGGATGTTGTCCACTTCTTACATGCATGCTCCCATCTGGGGGGAGCGGTAGATACACCAGAGGGCAGGGCTAGGATTCAGAGAGACCTGGACACATTGGAGGACTGGGCCAAAAGAAATCCTATGCAGTTCAACAAGGACAAGTGCAAAGTCCTGCACTGAGGAGGGAGCGATCCCCTGCACCGGTGCAGGCGGTGGGTGACAGGCTGGGCAGCAGCTCTGCAGAGAAGGACCTGGGGGGGCAGGGGGCAAGAAGCTGAATAGCAGGCCTGTGTGAAGTGGCAAGTATTCACTTTGGATTCGGCCAATTCGTGGGACAGCGATTCAAATCACTGCTCCAATTCGATTTGGCCGAATCCGATTTGGAGATTGAGCTGCCGCCAGATCTCCGCATCAGCCAGGCCAGGCCCATCCCCTGCCCACTCTCCCAGCCCAGCCGGCCCCAGCTCCCGGCACTTGGGGGAAGTCCCGACTTGGCAGGTGCTGCTGGGCAGGGGCGATCCCTGCTGCCCCCCACTGCCCCATGCTGCATGGGGGGCTCCGCACAAGCCCCCCAACCCCCTCCCTCACCCCCATGGGTGCCCCACCTGGGCCAGCTCCGGCCTTTTAAGAAAAAAAGCCACCTAGACTCACTGCTCCTGCCAGCAGGAGGGCAATCCCTGCTGCTCCCCACTGCCCCGCACCACGTGGGGGGCTCTGCATGAGCCCCCCCTGAGGCCACTGCAGGAGCAGCAAGTCCCAAGGCTTTTCTCCATTTGTTTTTTTTCTTAAAGGGTGAGAGCTGGCATCTGTGGAGGGGCCGGGGGCTCATGTAGAGCCCCCTGTGCAGCATGGGGCAGTGAGGGGCAGCAGGGATTGCCCCCTGTCCGGCAGCACCCAGTGGGCTGGGGCTTTTTTTTTTAAATTACCAAGCAGGGGCAGGCAGGGGTCCCCCACATGGTCCCCTCCTCCCTCCCCCAGCACTTACCAGCTCTGAGTCCGGGTCCAGCTCCATGCTGCAGCTACCGGGAGCTGCCCAAATCATCAGAGGTCTCCGAATATTTGGGAAGGTTTGAATCAATTCAGACCTTTAAACTGTTCCCCTGATTCGATTTGGATTCGGAGATTCGACTACTGAATTGAATCACAACCTGAAGCTTCGCACCGCCCTACTGAATAGGAGTCAGCAGTGTGCCAAGAAGGCTACCAGCATCCTGGGCAAGGGCTGCCAGCAGGGCAAGGGCAGTGATTTTACCCTCTATTCAGCACTGGGGAGGCCGCATCTGGAGTCCTGTGTCCAGTTTTCAGCCCCCCACTACAGAAAGGATGTGGACATGTTGGAGAGAGTCCAGTGGATGGCAATGAAAATGGCTGTGGGGCTGGGGGACAGGACTGATGAGGAGAGGCTGAGGGCTGGGCTGATTGAGTTTGGAGAAAAGACGACCGAGGGGGATTGAATAGCAGCCTTCACCTCCCTGCAGGGGGGCTGCAAAGAGGATGGAGCTGGACTGGTCTCAGTGGGGGCAGATGACAGGACAAGGAGCAATGGGCTCAAGCTGCAGCAAGGGAAGTTGACATTGGGTTTTAGGAGAAACTCTCTCACTAGGGGGTTGGTGAAGCACTGG
>NW_017728995.1:32441347-32454446 GCF_001723915.1 Gavialis gangeticus | reverse complement strand
TTTTTTTTTTTTTTTTTTAAGACACAAGCCACCCCTCAGACTCAAAGCACCCTCTCAGCAAATAACAGCTCTTTTCTTTTTCTGTTTTTTTGACTAAAAAAAAAAAATACTAGAGCAACTACCCTGTTGCAAAGCACTCAGAAAGCTCAGAGCTAATCAGGATGTTTTTGACACTGGATTCTGATCTGAAATCTCTGGGTTTATCTTGCGATTCCTGGGTAGCCAATTAAAAGCTTCTCACAGCCCCCTGGTTGAGAATCAATGCTCTACTACCTCCCTCATGCCAATCATGGTAGCTACCTACCCTGTAAAGGTATACATTTGCCCAGTGTTTGGCCCAGTTTGCAGTGATGGGAAAACTTCTCATGTCAGGGTAAAGCTCTTCTCTCATTGTTACTTTAGGCTCCATCTACTTCATTTGCTGCCCTTCGTCTTACTCTTGCATAGTAAACCCTTTGGGGTCATGGCTATCTGTTACCTGTGTAGTGCCTGACATAAAGGAACCGATGCCTGCAGGTACAAGAACAATTCAAATGATTAATGACTACCATCACAGTATACTGTGATCTCCAACTATCATCACCCAGGGAAACTGCTTGGTTATTTGCTATCTTACGGTAGTGTCAGGACAGAGGACCTGGTATATTAACCCCTGTATCTGACTGGGTAGGAAAGCCTGGCTTCTATCATCAGCTGTAGGTTTGACGGTCAGTCTTTAGGATCTTTATAGCTTGATTAATAGTTCACATGTCCCATCAACAAATAATTCACTTGCTCAGTGTAACAGGGGGCTTTCCCGGGACCAGTCTGCCATTGGCCCACCCACCTGTTTCTGGGTCAACCGCCCGCCTCCTCGCCTGCCATGCCTTGTTGTCTCTTAATTGGTTCTAATAAGGCAGGAGGCTGCCCATTCTTGCCCCAATGGCAGGGGCACTATCTGCAACTCCATTCCTCCCCTACATCTCAGCCCAAGCCTCACAGTTGGCATCCAGGTGACAATGCTCCCAGCCTAGAGCTGGACCAAGCTTAGCCCTTGTTGTCAGGCCTCAGATTCCCATTCATACCACCCTCCTCTCACAGGGTCCCTTTCACGCATCAACAACCTGTACTGCCTTGCTCTCAAGAGTCAGTCCCTTCGGCCATAGGCTTTATCTAGTGCACACCTTGGGTGGCAGTCTTTTGGGCCTCTTCGGCAACCCTCACCAAGGTAGTGGCCAGCCAATTATCCAGTCAGGGCCAAGCTTGCCCTGGCCTCTCCCAGGGAAACTCTATACAAACACACCACACTCCCAGCCCTCTGGTTCCCCTCTCACTGGGGCCACAGGGCTTCCCTCCCCAGTAAGGGTTGATGGCCATCACCATACCTGGCCCCACCTGGGTCTTACTACCTCTTTGGGTTCAGGTGTCACAGCCATGCCTGGCCCCCTTGTACCCACAGTGTTGTGGGGACTAGGGGTTAAGGTGCCCCAACCCACCTTTCACTGGGGTGGTAACTGGCCTGGTATTTCCTGGGAGCTCCCAAACCACTGGGAGCCCCACCAAGCCACCCACTCCCAGCAGGGTGCAGTTTTAGGTCATGCCCAGGACCAGGAGCCTCCAAACCACCCCCTACAGCTCTTGCCCATACCTCCAACATGCTCCATACAGCCTTTCAGCCAGGTAATGTTTCTGCCTGCCCTACCAGCAGCAAACTGCTCTGTTTATATAGATGGCCAGAGATCTAAAATGGCCACCGTAATCAAGCACCTGCCGGCTGTTTGGTTCAGCCCTTGAAGTGTCAGGCACCAACAGTGCCCTGCCACACTCAGTAAGACACAGAATTTGGCAAGCAGACAAATCTGCCGGTCGCTTATTGTTGAAACAAGTTGAGGAACTTTTTGGTTCACTGAGAGTTCAGAAAAAAAAAAAGTATTGTTTTGTGTTGAGAGCCAAAGCCATTTTCTAAATTATTTCCAAAAAAAACCCCTCTGATCATTTAAAAGTCTGAATTTTTTTTTTTTTTTTTTTTGCAAAAATCTGGTTGGTTTAATAAAAGATATCAATCTCTACTATGAGTGCTGATTGCCTTACTCGTTATTAAAAACACTGAAGTCAAAATGAAGCATTCTGCTCCTAGGTTGATTGATATATTTTGTTCAACCCCAAATAAAATATTTTGCTTCCCCTCCTCCCCCAGTTCTTGAAAAATTCAGTTCAGAGACATTTTGAAATTAAAACCACTTTAAAGAAAAAAATCCAAACATTGACTTTGAAGCTGTTGAAATTAAACCATTTGACTTCTAGATTTATTTATTCTTTTTGGTGCTCCTTTCCCTCAAAGGAACAGCTCAGTTCAACAAACCCTAATTTGTGAAATGTTTTTGATGTTGACAACTCTGCATTTTTCACCAAAAAGGGCTTTTGCTGAATCATTTTCCTGGCTCGTATCCTGAGTATATGCATATAAACACCTATGGGAGCAAGGAAGCAGCCCCTAACTGGAAAGGACCCTTACTTGAATTTGTATTCAGTACCTGCTCACATAAAATACCTTTTCAATGCAATATGCCATGCACTGAGGCTCTTAATTCATTTTCTACTCAGGCAAATTTTGCATGGAAACCCCTGGGTGTAATTCCTTTCTGCCCTGCCCTGGAGCAGTTCTCTACACTAGAACTGGTCAAAACTTTTATTCAAAACCTTTCGTGACAGTTATCTATTGGAAATGTCCAATTGAAAAGATATGTTTCAGGTTTCTCTGCAACTTAAACCCCAAAATGTGGACTGATTTATTGCTGAGTGAACAACACGATGTTTCACATGGGAAAAAATTCAATAAAAGCAAAAATATTGTCTGCATTTCCCCACAGGAAGTTTTGCTTTTTTTTTTCCTCAGCAAAAAATATTCTGACTGGGCTCTAAATGATTTAGTTTGTTGAATAGATAGGCCGCAGGGATGGCTCAGATGCCTCCTGTCTCTGGCGGCTGGGCTTCTTGGTGGGTCCATTTGTCCTGTGGTGCACGACTCCGACACGGCGAAGGCAAAGCATCGCAGGAGCCTCCAGCTCGGGAGGGAGGCGCAGTTTGTCTCGGGACCCCAACTCATATCTCAGGGCCGGAGCTTGTGGAAAGCAAAATGATGCTCCTGTGAGGCTCCAGGGCCTTTTCAAACTCAAGCATTTTGGTCTTCAGGAGCCCAGCTTTTTTTCCCCTGGCAACTGTGGTGGGCATGCGGGTCGCAGCCCGGCTTGCTGGCTCAAAAGGGCTTCGAGCCATTGGTGGGACTTTCCCACCAATCAGGCGGCGATGGAGGAGGGGGGGATAAACCCTGGACCTGGTTGGGAACTGCACCTTGCAGGCCCGGCCGACTTCAGGGGCAGAGCCCCCAGAGAAAATAAAAGGCGTTGACGAAGCATAGGGGGTGCATGCGGGTGCACGTGTACCCCCTGAGATTGGCCGTGCACCCCTCCTCTGTGCCTGGGGGGCCTAGGGGACTCACGATGTTTGTTGCTTATAGGGCTCCCCTTTCAGGTGTTGGTGCTGGATGCGACATCCCAGTGGAGGGTCAGCTCCCAGACCATCAACTATTTTGGAGTATTGTGTATTGCCTATCCTTTGTAAGTATTTATTCTCGTATGCCAGGTGTATTTTTATATTTCGAATATGCATCAATAAATTGTACATAGTTAAGTAACATTTGCCTGGCCTGGCTCTATAGAGGATAGAGGGATGTGAACCCAAGCGACAGCCTCCCTCTCACAGCTCGATTGCCGGTTCACCTATCCCATCCAATTGAGGACGGGGCACACCCTTGGGTTTTATACCAGGGCTACACAACTGAAAACTTTCAGCAGGCAACAGACAGTTGGAGCAACCCCCTCATCAACAAAAAAACCCCCATTTGGTTAGCTGAGAAGCCAGGTTTTCCATTCAAAACCAGATTTGACACAGTTTTGAGCAGCCCTATTGAGGGCATTTCCTACTTATAAAACCCGTTGTCCACAAAAGGTCCTTTCTGGGGGGCCAGCTTTGCAAGGGAGGCGATGGATAAAACAATTAAATGCAGAAGGCCAAGAAATAGTTCTCTCAAAGGAATGGGCAGGAACACAGAGATTTGAAGCAGAGCCGTGCAAAACACCTCCGCGCAGGTGAGAATCTGAAAGAGGCCTCATTTCTGAAGACTGAATCTGAGAGACCTGCGATCTGGTCGTTGGTTCAATTAATGCGGCATAGACTAACTTGCAAAGACAAAATCGATTCAGCCTTGGGCTTTCTGACTTTTGGGACCGAAGTTACGCTCAGACCAGTTGGAGTGATCAGAAACGAGTTGAAACCTGTAACCCAACAGGAGTTCAGTGCACATAAACCAGGTTCAAAACAGCTGAAACTGGTTTAAGATCAACCTGGCTGAATGTCGTATCAGACTTAACTGATCAGGCTGGACATAAGGAAGAATTTCTTTACTGTCCGAGCCCCTATGGTCTGGAGCAGCCTGCCATTGGAGGTGGTTCAAGCACCTACATTGAACTCCTTCAAGAGCAAATTGGATGCTTATCTTGCTGGGATCCTATGACCCCAGCTGACTTCCTGCCCTTTGGGTGAGGGGCTGGACTCGATGATCTTCCAAGGTCCCTTCCAGCCCGAATGTCTATGCAATCTATGAAATCAATGATTTAGGTCAATCCGGCTTATGAACTTCTGTCCCAGACCTGACTGTTTGCACGTAGCCCTGGTAGTGAGCGCATCTGTAGAGCCTCCGTTGCATATAGCTGCTATGAGTAGCTGCTTGTCCGACTTCAGCCCAACATGTTAACATATAGTTATACATATATACATATATACATATACATGCAACCAACTATATGTTAATATGTTAACTACCCCTCAAGGATCAAATGCACCGTAGGGAGGGAATCCACCTTTCCCTTTCTTTCCCCTTCCTCTGGACTGAGCGGCCTGGGGAGAGAGGAGGGCTACACCTGCCTGCAAAACCTGGCTCTACCCCTGCCTTTAACTGCTCTGGGAGGAGATGACTTTATTGTCCAGGACCATCAACCTGCATCAAACAGGCACACACACAGTAGGGCCATGGGCTGACACTGCAGGTGCTCCTCCTGCCGTTCAGCCTTGGCTCAGGACTGCAAGTGTTAGCGACTTTTTAATTTCCTGCACCCCCAGGCAGCCTGGAAAATATCCCACAGATAACCCTGATTCAGCTCCTCACCTGGCAGACAGTCCTGGCTCTTCCACCATGCTCCATTGAGTGCAGTAAGTGCCACACAACCCTGATAAACCACCGTGCTAGCGCGGTGAGTCATTTTAATAACACCGAACATGCTTTCCCCCCGCAACTTCCCAGCAAGAGAAGGAAATGCCTGCCAGCGGATGAAAGACCCACAACAAATTTCCAATACGAAAGGGAGTTTTTGGAGTCAGATTAAAGCTCTCACAAGTTCAGATCAGGACTTCAAGCCAGCTGAAAAGAGACGAGGGACCAGGAAACCAGTTGGCTTGGGGGATTGGGAAGAGGCCACAGGAGCCTTTGGACACTACATTTCCAGGTTCACAATTTAGTCCAGGTTCGGAATAAATGGAAGTTAATACTATGGGGCCCATAAAATGTGACTAAGGTCTTAGTTCAGTCTCCTGCTGTCACATGCCACCCCATCATATAATTGTATTTATGACCTTATGAGGCTTGTAAAGGGTCTCTTAAAACTATTACTCTGATCCTTAGGCACTTCCAAACCCGCACTCCTCCTGCTGTTAGAAACCTTCCTTTAATTTGCAACCTAAATTTATTCATGGCTGGGTGATGCCACTGTTGTCCTCCAACTTAAATAACTCTTCTCTTCCTCCAGGACGGGAAACAACCAGCATCATCAATGGCAATTGAAGGAGAGAGGCCAAAGACCGATTGAGCCACGGAGACAGAGCCACCATCACACACTCAGAGCAGGGATAGTAGGATTTTACCACTGTCTCCAAAGACTGAAAAGACTTTGCAGATCTCCTGAGCTTTCTGACCCAAAGAGCCAGCCAAGCCAAACTAGTGCTGATGTCCCTCCCTTCTTGGCCTGTGTTTCCTTCCACCTAGCTCTCATTCCCTGGCTATGTACCATGGCGATGTGACACTTAGGCTAAGGTTTCCAAAGTTGTCTGAAGGAGCTGGGTTGAATTGGGCAACTAGCATTTAAGGCTGCAGCCTTTTCAAAACCTCAGCTACAGGGCCAGAGTTGTACACTGAAGTTTGCCACCCAGATGAAAAGCCAGGATAACATCAACAAAAGGGTCTGACTCAACAGTGGGGTTCCTAGACGCTGCCGCAAACAGACCTGAGCCAGTAATGCCTAGGCTGGTTTGGTGGCTGAACCAAAAATATCAGGACAACACATTAGTTGTGTCCAACTGAATCTGAGGTTTGTGTGTGTGTGGTGGGGGGAGGGTGGCAATAAAATGGAAAACACTGAAAAACGTTATCTTAGGGTCTCCAGGAAGATTTCATTCCCCCGAAACAAAATTATACATACATACATATACATATATACATATATATACATATATATACATACATGCACACACATATATACACACACACATATATACATATACATATATATACACACACACACACATACATATATATACATACATATATACACACACGTATGTATATGTGTATATATGTGTGTATATATGTGTGTGTATATATATACATGTACATGTATATGTATATATGTGTATATATATGCATGTATGTATGTGTGTGTGTGTGTATACACATACATACATTTTTAACCCGTTTCTAAAATTTCAGGTTGCCATCACCATTTAAAATGCCCTTTGAAAATGAAAAGTCAAAACGCTGACCTTGCAAAATGACAAACTGTTGTTAGGAGCACTAACACATGCCTCTTTTTTGGACTAAAACTATTCCCCAACCTTGCCCAGATTCACCGGATCTCCATTTTTGGCCACATTTATTTTGTCAAGGGGGAATTTTTTTTTTAAAGAAAACCCTTCACCTGGCTCTTTCTGTAATACAGATAAGCAGTGATGACTTCTGGGTGTTACTGACCTTGGCCTGATGTTTAGCAGCAAAGTGGAGACTAATGCTTCCAGATCCCATTCCTAATCCCCTGAACACCCAATACCTCACTTTGTTTGCTCGCTATTAAAAAACATACTTTTTTTCCCCGGCCCCACCTTTCAGACAAACCCGTTCTGCCTGTGGCCAAGTTGACATTGTTCGTGTCCTTGAGCGTGTTCAGGAGCAATGTGCAATGCTCCTTTCTTGTTACAGGACTTGCCTTATCAGCCCAGACAAGGTTTGGGTTGCAGGCGTGGCTCCGTGCCAGAGGTGACATGCCTGTCACCACAGACAGTACGTGGTGGCCATGGTATGGCATATATAGAGGCAGCAGACTTCTCGTTATCAGGGACTCCAGGAAATTGCTCTCTCACCTACTATTCCTCACAGACAAGCAAACAACACTTAGCCATGGAAGATGGATCGTGAGAAATATAATCACTTTTAAACAGAGCGATCAAGGACCATTAGGCAGTTTGCCCACTGAAAGGCCAGGCCAGATCCTCAGCTGGCATGCTCTACCTCCAGTGGCACGGTGACTTTAGGGTGCAGACAGGATGGAGATCTCAACTGGAAAAAGTTCTCAAATCCCAAGGGATTTGAAGGTGCTTTACAAGGGATGGACCAGTCAGGATGACGGTTCCTCAGGGGCTGGCGTACAGATGCAGCTATGTGCGTCTATGTGGCATACAGACTGGCAAGACTCCCTGTGCAAGACTCAGTAAGACATCGCCAGTCTGAGTCCATAAGACAGAAGAGCCCTACCTCTGCATCTTCTTCTGGACAATTTGGAAGCAGCATATGGAATAGAGATGGAAAAATGACCAAAAATACCCGTCATCATTCACATTTAGGTCTTGCTTTGAGGCTGAATTTTTGCTTAGATAGGGTGCCTGAATATTTTTTCCGGTCATGGCAACATAAAGATGTTCTCAGCCCTCCCACCCTGAATCTTGATTTCCTTTAATTTATCTCAGAACTCAAAGAAGTCATTTGCATTAGCACCCGAGCTGTTCCAACCATGTAGTTCAATATTTGCTACAAATGCCACCGCTCTCCCCTTTGTTGGTGAATCATTTGAAAAACATGCCTGGTTTTCCTTATATGTATGTGTTACTTCTAAGTACTTTCAAGTAGCAGCAGATATTTTTCAGGCAATGGATTAGTCACCGTTTGCCTTGACTAGCTATTTGCACTGTGCAATTCATCACCAGAGTCGTGTAATGTGGCATTCTCCCCGCTGCCTTTTGATGAATGCAACTCTTAAAACAGGACAGCGGCAGCGGTAACGTCAAACTCCCGATGTGACTGTTCGAGTGAACCATCCTGCCAGAGATTGCAACAAATTCAGGATTTGCAAAAGTTTCTCAAGTACCCGCATTCAGATTTGCCTCTCTCCGCCCACTTGCCCCCACCTGTCGCTGATGTAGCCCTGGTTACATGGCAGCCAAGTGTCTTGTCTTGCAGTCTGTGAAGGATTTAGCCTCAACACCCCAGCATATAAGATACCATGCACCATGTTCCCTGTCGCACGAGGAGGATGCAACAGTACTATGATCCCTGTTGCCCAAGGAGGATGCAACAGTAGCGTGATCCCTGTTGCACGAGGAGGATGCAACAGTAGCGTGATCCCTGTTGCACGAGGAGGATGCAACAGTACCGTGATCCCTGTTGCACAAGGAGAAAGGAAACCTCAGGCACAGACTATTTGCCCAACGCCATATGCAAAAAGTTTGTACGAGGACATGGGCCAGGACCCTGAACATCAGCTTCCACTTCCATCACAGTAAAACACATTTGAAATGATAAGCAAAGGAGATTGGGGATCTTCATGGGAGGCCTTGGGCATCAGTCTGTGACAATCCCAGCCATGATGCACCTGGCTGCATTATCACGGTCCATTTGCTTTATGTGGAGCCCTGAAGTGAGACCGTAATCCCAAATAGCCTGGGGAGCCTCAGGACTGCATGGGACTTTCTAGCACAGGAGACACAGCAGAGGATCTGCTCCAAAGCCCATGGAAGCTGATAGGAGTCGTTGCCCTTAGTGTGCTTTGCACTGTGGTGTTTGGGGACCCTGCAGAGCTAGCGGTCTTTGCAAGAGATCTGCCTTGTCCTGTGTGGGTCCAGCTGGCCAGGCAGGACAACTATGTTTTCTCAGCAGCAAACCCAGACGCTCAGCCCTGGAAAGCCCCATCCCCAGTCCAAGCTCCATCTCTCCTTCCAAGCCAAAGCATAAGAGCAACACTATAAAGGCATCATTACAGTCTCACAGTCAACCTGAATTTCCCTGCAAGCTCCCTAAACTAACCAATAATGTTCTCTAGGGGCTACGTGCTGTCACGCAGGCATGCAGGACCCCCCTGAAACACAAGTACGGCCCCCGCCAGGAGGTGGCCCGGCCAACTTTTCTGCTCCATCCGCACAGTGAGGCTCCATTTTCTCAACCCGCTGGGACCATCTCTCTCACGGGCCAAACGGGACGTCCCTGGATGTGATCCGTGGAAGCCGATGGCACTCAGTTCCTGTGCTGTGTTTTGGCTCCAGTCCCAAAGGCAGAGCACTCCCAGTATATTACTGGGCTAGGCCGGGACGGCTTTTTCTCTGTTTTAAAGATAAAATCCCAGGCCAGAGTTTGCACAGCTGGAAGGTAAATGAACTTGCTACACAGAAATCGCCCCCTGCCCCAATGAGCACCAGCAGCAGAGAGACAAAAGTTGCTAGAATTTGATCGTGCTCATTATTAAAACTTATCTTTAACCATCTCTCTCTCTATTGATTTCTAGCCAACTATTAACTAGCAATGACCTTAGTGACTTGAAAATAACTGGGAAGGCAGGTAAACAAAGGGGAACCGAGCAGCATATGAAGAACCAAGGTATTTACAGAGCCCCCCCTTGCTCTTGCTTTTTGCTATAAAGTTGAGCTGAGTATTTTTCCATTCGACCACCTAAGCCAACGGGCCAAGAAGCCAAGGGAATGCATCAGGTACCAGCTTAGAGGAGGAAACAAGATGTTATACACCACCACCTCTAGGTCTCAGACTGAAACAAGGCAAAGTCAAGCAACACATTTTGGGACCTTAGCTGCGCTGTCTGTGAACCCGAGTTTCCTTTCAGCGGACACACTGCATTATACCCAGACCTATTTTTTTCCAGCGCCATAAACCAGCATATTGCATCCGGTGTCACCCCAGGTAGCTTTTTTTGCAGCTGAAGGAGACGGGTGCTGAAATCGGAAGCTAAGCATTCACTCATCTGAGGGTTGCCTTTCTCAAAAGTGCTGCAGGTGGAATAATATTCCCATTTTACAGACGGGGCATGGAGGTACAGGGCAGGGGTGGGGCTTGCCACACAGGACGTGCATAGCAGAGCAAAGGAGTTGGACCCAAAGGTCTTGACTAGCAGGCCCAGGTCCTTAAGAAGCGGCCCCTTCATAAATCGTGGGCTTCCAGCGACTGTGGGAAGATCTCTGGAGGAGGATCCCATGCGATTGCAGCACTCTTGTCTGCAAGCCAGGGCTGCAAAGGCAACAGAAAACACGAAACAACTGGGGAGAGAGGTGGAAGTTCCCCTAACATCTCTGAACCTTAAAGGCTTGGCTTCGAGATGAGATGACAGACAATTCGTCCCTCCATAAGTGATATTTTTCTCTATCCCAGAAGGACACAGACACACACGTTGGCACTGGAGGATGCCATTGTTATTTTATTTTTTTCCCCAGGAAAAAAAGACGAAATCATCCATTTACACTGGACAAATTACAAGCGCTAGAAGCACCCGAGGAACCCAAAGAGAGCAACTCTACTGCAAATAAATATATGGTGAGGGAAAAACGTATTGATTAGCCTTGTAAACGTGGTTGCCGAATCAATAGCAATTTCTGGAAATGCTTGATATTTATTTGGTTCAGCTTGTACAACGAGGATAATAATAAAAGTACTTAAGGAGCGTGTCTCCTGACACAGTCACTCTGAGCCCCTTACAACCAGCGAACAGAATAAGGTACAGAGGCTACACCAGCTGTGACTAATTTGCTACACGTTTGGAAAAACCCAAGTGGAAATCTCTGCCACAGCAACGCCACCAAAAAAATAAAATAAAATAACTGGCTCCCAAAGGCTTTTACTCAAGTGAGCTCCTGTTGACTTTCCTGGAGAATTTTGCCTGAGCTGGCATGCAGGAACCGGCCCGATCAGCTGTAGGATTATTTTTTTTAATAAAGGAAAAGGACAAAGTTGTATTGGAGGGCTGGAGTCAACGCTGGAGCAATTATAACAGGGAGGATGTAACGGGGGTTGGATCAAGTGTGCTTGAGGGGAGCGGTGGGCATACAGCCGAGTCCGGGTCTGGTCAAGTAGACGGGCATCAACCATCTCCATCCTGTCTGGTGCAAAATCCTAATGCAAGGAGGATTCATGTTCCCTTGATGGGACCACTGAACCATAGCACAGCAAACAGGCCTGTCGGGCACAATGGTGTCAATGCACCATAACCCTTTCCCTGAGCATCTTCTGAGCTGCTGGATCACAAAGATCTTTTATTTCTCTCCCTGTTCTTGTCCTGCACCCCTCCTCAGAGGGGCCGAACACGTGAGGCGATACCAGCTCCGCAGCCCCAGTGCTTGGGTAGGGTTGCCAACTCCGGCTGAAGCTATTCGGGGAGATTTTTTTCCCCCCCAACATGGTGTCATGTCATTAATTGTACCGTTCAACCCATTCGCAACCTCAATCTCCCAGACTGCGTTCAGTAGTCACCGGGAGATCGATGCCGATGCTGGTAGACTCCTGGCCAATACGGGGGGGTTGGCAACCCTATGCTTGGGAGAAGAGGAAGGTATCAGGACACAGATGAGATACAGGTGAAAATCCTCCACGGCCACTTCCATCTCTCACCCTTCCCCAGCTCTTAGGAGCATCACCTGGGGGGAGCAGAAGGCTATTTAAGTCCTATAGCTCATGTTTCTCTCCCTCTCTTTCTCTACAGCAAGACAGACAGCTTCCTTGCACACTAACATGAGATCTTAGCACAGAGGAGGTTAAAACCCACCCACTGGCGCCCACTCAGAGCCAAAGATGCCCCACCGAGGCTGTTCAGCGTGGCAGTGTGCTCCGCTAGTCCTGAGGCTCTTGTAGGCGACACATACACATCTCTAATTTCTCTTGAAGGAGGTGGCCTGTGCTGCTCTAATTGCAACGAACCCAGCACGTTGCATGGAGCCTTTGCACCCTTTCTTTGCTGCATCTGTGCGATTCCTTTAACCCGTCTGATTTAGGGAGCCTGGAACTGGACCAGCCAACCAGTTCCCCACTGACCCTTTGAGCAAGCCCTGCCTCCTTCCAAATCACCTAGAGCTGGGGGGGGCGGGGATGGGAAACCCCTCCTAGCAAACCCTCAAGCAGTAGGGCAGGAGGTGCTGTGCATTGCTGCAATCGCTGCCAGCTCGACTTGCGGGGGCGATGAATGTGTAGAAGCACCGGCTAATGGGGGAGAGCAGCTTGGAAGGAACTGCGACATGAACTGAGTCCAGGGGATTTTGCACTCGCATCCTCTCTGAGGTCTCAAGCAGGGCTGGATGCAGGCACGGGTGAACTGGGCGGCTGTTCGGGGCCTGGACAGACAGGGAGCCCAAAAATGGTGATTTTTATTATTATTATTATTATAGAATCATAGAATCACTGAGTCGGGAGGGACCTGGACAGATCATTGAGTCCGACCCCCCGCCACGGGCAGGAAGGAGCACTGGGGGTGGAGGGGTCATAAGACCCCAGCCAGGTGCCTATCCAGTCTCCTTTTGAAGATGTCCAGGGAAGGTGAGAGCACCACCTCTCTGGGGAGCCTGTTCCAGGCTCTGGCCACCCTTACCATGAAGTAGATCTTCCTAATATCCAGCCTAAACCTATCGTCCCTCAGCTTGTGGCCCTTGCCCCTGGTGACTCCAAGGGGGGCCCTGGGGAACAGACTGTCCCCGAGTCCCTGCTGGTGGCCCCTGATAAGGTTGTCAGCAGCCACAAGATCCCCCCTCAGTCTTC
>NW_017728995.1:32413464-32436347 GCF_001723915.1 Gavialis gangeticus | reverse complement strand
TGAACAGCACCGGCCCAAGGACCGAGCCTTGGGGGACTCTGCTGCCCGCACCCCCCAGGTCGACATCGACCCATCCACCACCCCCCTCGGGGTGCGCCCCTGGAGCCAGTTTGCCACCCATGTGACTGTGCATTTGTCCATGCCGCAGTCCCTCAGCTTGCCCACCAGAACTGGGGGGGACACTGTGTCGAAGCCTTCTGGAAGTCCAAGAAGACGACATCGACTTCCTCCTTCCCATCTAAGCTCTTTGTTACCTGGTCATAGGAAGAGACCAGGTTGGTCGGGCAGGATCAGCCTGGCATGAACCCATGCTGGTTACCCCTCAACATCACTTCCCCTGCAGGGCTCTCACAAACGTGGCCCTTGATCATTTTTTCAAAGACCTTCCCCAGGATAGAAGTGAGGCTGAGTGGCCTGTAGTTGCCGGGCTCTTCCTTCCTCCCCTTCTTGAAAATAGGGACCACATTGGTCCTTTTCCAGTCCTCAGGGACTTGGCCCCAGCACCCGGAGTCCTCGAACAGCCGTCATTATCCTTATAATTGGCAAAGGGGACCCCGATACTGAAAGTTTTCCCGGGGCCCCCAGGAGTCTAGCGGTGCTGGCCTCAAGACGCTGACAGTAAAGACGAAGAGCCCGTCTTAGCACAGCAGGCCAGCGAAAGGGTGGCACCCACTTTCCCCCACTCTTTTATGGGGACTGACAGGAGCTGGGGCTGCGCTGGCTTGTCAGTCAAGCTGGAGAGAGGGGAATTTGCTAAAGAATGGGGGAACTCGTGTCCCTGGAGGGGGGAGGTTGCTAATCCTCATCCCTGTGCGCTGTGCCTGTTCTGTGTGGGATTGAAGGGCTCAGCATGCATTTATTAGCACCTAATTTATTTGCTCATGCAGCAGCACATCCCTCTGTTAGAGACCCCTTGCTACCTGTGCTACCAGCCCAGTACCCCCCCCAAGGGGCTGACAAATGATGACTAGGATCCATCAAAAGCGTGCGAATACTCACACTTACAATTCAAATGGGTCTGCTCCTCCTTTACAAATTTTTCAGCGGTCTGCAAATGAAAAAGAGGTTAAAAGCCCATGCACTAAGTGCAGCCATTATGCTTCTGGTGGGCGTGCGATGTAAGCTAAGGGCACACGGGGCTGGGATTTTGCACTGAATCACTTCTACTCTTCTGTGCCTCAGTTTCCCCTGCAGCCTGATGGAGACAGTGTTCCCCTCCCAGGGGTCTGCGTGCCTAGCGAGTGTTTGCTGGAGACTTTGAAGTCCTAGACGAAGAGCTGCTGTATAGCATTTGCATGCTACCAAAGTCACCAAAATAATTTGGGGATGGGAAGAGGAAGGGATTCAAGCTAAGGAATGGCCTCGCTGTATTTAGTCCCAGGTTTGCCTCCATCCCATGGAAACCTGGCATTGCTCCACTCGGTTCTTGGTGTAAATAATTGACATGAGAAACGCTGACTCATAAGTCTGGGGTTACAGGAAAGGAAACTTTGTTTCTTGGTTAAGAAACAAATCCCACAGCACCAGCAGCTTCCTCTCTGCTTGCAGACAAATCTTTTGCCACGTTGTGAGCCTCGCTGGTACTCGGGCCTTTGCAGGCGACAGGCTCGCGGGCAGGTGGAGGACACGTTTTCTTCGGTGGTTTCATTTTGCCTGTCACTCCGCTCCGGGGGAACCCAAGTGCTACCTCTGCGACAGCTTGGCAATCACACCTATTTGAATAAAGCGGAGCTGAGTGCAGCTATCCTGCTGGCAACCCCAGGCACGTCCGTGAAAACAGGCAGCTCCTAGCACGCAGCGCAGCCCCTTCAGCCGAGACACCTTTTCCGTGCGGCCCAGCTTGCCAGGGAGCACGGCATGCTGAGATGTGAAGTGTCCATGAGCCACAACTCATTGGGTATTAAAGGCAAGGAGAACAAGAGTTTGCAGCGTCTTTGCAGAGCAATAGTTTAGCCAGCATCACGTAGAGAAGAGGAAGGCTGGAAAGGACCTCAAAAGACCAGCGAGTCCAACCAAGGAGCAAACCTGCAACTTTAGCATCATTAACCTTATGCTTTATCCAACTGACCTAAACTGTTTTTACATTACTATGCTACCAGGGGCCCTGCCTGAAAGCAGGACTTCCTTATGCTTCATGCTGAACAGATGCAAGCTGGAAGTGCCTTGTGCTGTGAAGAGACAGCACAGACGCACAAAAAGATACTCCCATTTCACAGGTCGGGAACTGAAACGCAGGTCCTCAAAGATACCAAGGCCACCAGCTCCTACCAGCTTCCATGGACACCTGGGAATTTTGGGGGCCAGACTTTCAGGATTTGGGTTTACAGACAGGAAGTAGGTGGCTCAGTGGGGTGTAGAGCCAGGTCAAAGTCACAGACAAGAAACCATGCACGTTTTTGCTGGCATTAAACCTGTGGTTTGGTGAAATTATTGCATAATAATAACCTGGGTTGGGCTGAATTCTCCTTGTTTCATGTCTAAGCTCATGGTTTCACGACAGAATTGCACATCACCTCTTTACTCCTCCCACTTTGCCAAGAAACTCCAAGAAACCTTTATCTCCAATCAGGTGTCATTCATCACTCCACGGTTTCTGAATAAATTCAGGCTGGTCCCAGTTTGAAGCTCCCTCCCTCCTGTGTTTATTAGGGTAGTTTCTAGGGACTCATCAAAACTGGATCCAACTTATGCAGGGCAATCTATGGAGAGAGTGGGAATGATTTCCCTGCCCCAGAGAGCTTACAGTCAAAACAATGAGCCGTAAGTATGTCACTCATTACCTACCTGAGTCATACGAAAGCAAGAGCTAAAGGTTTCTTCATCATTGAGGGGAGGGTTGTGTCAGGGAAAGAGTTTTGTTCAGGTTTATCCAGGGCTTGATCATGCCCAGGTCTTTCCCCTCCATGGCTGTGTCTACACATGCGCATTTACTGCACAGTAACCATAATTACTGTGCATTAAGGGCGTGTGTCTACATGTGCACGCCCTTGATGCATAGTAAATATGGCGACTTAAGCTGACTTGAGTGTAAATTTGATACGTGCATGATGCAGGTATCAAATTACACCCGATTAGTTACTGTGCAGTAAGGCACAGTAACACTGTGTGTGTGGATTGATTTGGGACTAACTTTAGTCCCAAGTCAGTCCACACACAGCATTAATGCACTTTAATGCCTGCACATGTGGACACTGGACTATTACCACTGACTGTAAGTTACTGTGCAGTAAATGTAAGCTGGTGTATATACACATGTAGACACACCCCATAGTCAGCAGGAAGTGGGAAGGAAAGGAGAGAAGAAAAATACTTGATAGATATATAGGCCATGAGAAGCCTCCTCTGTTGAGGAATGGAGAAGAGCAGGAAACTC
Organism: Gavialis gangeticus; assembly: GCF_001723915.1. Lineage (NCBI taxonomy): Eukaryota > Metazoa > Chordata > Crocodylia > Gavialidae > Gavialis > Gavialis gangeticus. The sequence goes on along the minus strand of NW_017728995.1, from coordinate 32,432,974 downwards.
CAAAGTTCACCATGTAAATCTGATCAATCCAGGTGGTGCTTAACTCTCATGATGCTGGATGGAGTTGGAAACCATAGGAGAGATGACAGACGGGGAGATTAGAAAGTGGAGATGTGCTGCTTTAAACCTGCTAAGACTCACTTCCTGAGTGAACATGAATATATGCGTTTACGTGTGCGTGCGCATGCATGTACGTAAGAGGGAGAGAAGGCAAAATACGAACAGAAGGACTGGGAAGAAAATCTTACCCTTTTTTTTCAGGAGGCAAGAGCTCCTCACTGTAACGGGAGTGAGCAGAAGGGGTCTTTTCTTGCAGTGGAAGTGTGTGCCTCCTTGTTAAAGAAGAACCAGCCTTGGAGTGAAGGGAGATGCTCCCAATGCAGGGCCGGAGAAGCTACACAAGGGGAAGTGGCTCTTGCAAACACAAGTCTTGAGAAGACTCATGGGGTTTATAAAAGCGTATATAAAAGGAAGAGCAAAGTAGACTTTAAGACCCATGCAAAAATCATGAGAGCTGGCAATGCAGTGGATCCTCACATCCGCTTGGGCTTTCGGAGACAAGCGTTTGCTCCCGCTGCTAGCTGGTGGGGCCTATGACACACAGTTGAACATTTCTGATGGCCTCCAGGAGAGGGCAGTGGCTGAATTTTTCACACCAGCATTTTGATTTCATTTAGTTACACCCCCACACATTCATTCAGACGCTCCCCTCCACCCCATTCATTATAGTACACAGCGCAGTTTGCTTTTTCAGATCACTTAAAACAAATGAGCTCAGATTCACTGAATGGGACGATCTTTGCGGGGTAATGCATCCAGGAATCCGTACCGCTGCATCATGATTTATCCTCTTCCATTGTTAATTTTTACAGCGAGCGAGAACATCGTGTATGCTTGAGCAGGCTGGGTATGGTAACTCCATTAAACTGATGCTTCCAAAACACAAAGTGGCTCCAATGGTAAAAGATTGCCATGACAAATGCACTTCAGTCAAAGGCATGCCAATACCCCTCTCCACAACAGCTTTTCCACCCCAAAGCACCATATTACGTAATGCCTGAGTCAGTCGTCTGCTCCAACTGTTGCTGGAGTGACTGAGGAGTAGTTCTAGCTAGGCATGTGAGCTGTCCCTAAAATGAGAATATTTCAAAAGATTGGGGGGGTGCATGTGTGTGAAGATTTTTTTCTTGCAAACCTTGTGGCTGGCAGCCTTGCACAGTGTATTTCCTGCCTCCTGCTTTTTTTTTTCTTTCTTCTTCTACTGTTGCTGTGTAATGAGATTGAATGTGAGATAGAGGAATTCAAAGTAAAATTGGCAACTGGCATATTCCCAATAATGAATTACCCGCTCTCCCCCCTCTCTGTACACTGCCACATTTTGGGCAACGGGGTCACTGAAACCCATGCAGAGAGAGGACCGTCCTCCCAAGGGTTGTACAGCATTCGGCACAATCTGGGCTCGCGACCCTGCTTTAAAAAAGGAACTGCTCTGATGAGCCACAGGACACGCTGTTTCTTGGGAGGGTATAAATCATTACTTATCACAGAAGAAAAATGCTGTGGTTCCCAAGAGCAAGGACTGAGCTGGGAATCCCTGAGCTCAGGTCCTGGAGCAGGTGGATCACTTTGCTTTTCTCTAAGGCTCTCGTGATCCAGCTATAAATGGGGGGTGTGCCACTTAACTGATGCAGCATGGATGTCATGATCTGCGAAGCGCTTTGAGATCTTTTAATTACCGCCGTCGTACAAGCACTGCTGCTCCTACTGCTACCTTGCAGCACTTCTGATGGGGCAGAAAGGACTAACGCCGTCCACCTCCTTCTGAGACTGCGAAAAGACTCTCCCGCACAGCTGTTCCACGCAGACGGAGGGTTCACAGTGAGCAGGACCTAGGGAAAACTCAACTATTCCTATTTGCTACTCTATAATTAATTATTCCAGGCATGCCTGGTTTTCAAATGTACTAAGCATATTGAGACAGGACCCAGGTACTGCTCTGCTGAATTAATTCATTGCACATCCACCCTGGACGAATGCAATAGCCATGCTGCAGGGGAATCCAGCAACGCGTGACACAATGCACCTGCTGATGGTGGGTTCCTCAAGTGACATGCAACCTCAGTCTTTCCAGCCTTATCCTGGCAGAAGACACCTCGTGAGCTAGCATGTAACTATCTATAAGGCCTTCACACCTATGGTGCCCCTGGTATACTCAGGGGGAAGATCACAGAGTCATAGAAAATGAGGGTGGGAAGGGACCTCAGGAGGTCACATCTAATCCATCCTCCTGCTCCAAGCAGGACCAGCCCCAACTACATCATCCCAGCCAAGGCTTTGTCTACCCGGGGCTTCACGGATGGAGACTCCCCCACCTCTCCGGGGAGCCTGCTCCAGTGCTTCACCACCCTCCTAGGGAGAGAGTTTTTCCTAATATACAACCTCAACTTCCCTTGCTGCAGCTTGAGCCCATTGCTCCTTCTGTCATCTGCCCCCACTGAGACCAGTCCAGCTCCATCCTCTTTGCAGCCCCCCTGCAGGGAGGTGAAAGCTGCTATTCAATCCCCTCTCCACCTGCCAAAGAGGCCGTGTTCTCAGCACTCCAGCGGTCTCACTGGTGCCCAGGAAAAGGAGGACTTCATGGAGGCACATGGGGGAGGATAAGGAGGCAGCATCTGGGATACTAATAGGGAGCTCCTTCCAAGCAGGGCTGGTGACAGTCTGGGCACATCCAGGGAGAGTGCACCTGGCCTATCCAGGGAGCCTGCACCTATTGCATTTACAAGTATCCCAAGTTCAAGAAGCGTATTAAGTTACCAAATGTTCCTCCTGAGCTCATCAGCTCTGCAATGGTTCAGCAGGGGATCAGCTGTGAAAGGGGTTTATTATAACTGGGCAGCACGCATGCAAACCAGAAGGGAATGCCTCCCTTTTAAGCAATTACTGTTTGAGCCCTGCAGAGATGCCAGCCCTGTCCCTGCAAACCAACCCCAACCAACTTCCCCGTCGCAGTGCCGACTCTTAATAAGCACTCAAAAAATGCCCGCGTCCCTAGAAAGCAGTTGTGTGTTGTTCAAGTCCTCTAGGAAAATGCCTCTCTAGAAAATGGCAAAAAAACATGTACCACAGCTAGGTAACAGAGGAACTTGCGACAATTTTCTCGTCCTGAAAAATGGTTGTTTCTTTCCCCTCCCAGAAAGTCAAAATGTTGACAAGGTTTGTGAAGCAAAACAGCTGGGAAGAAGGCTGCCTGGGCCAATCAACACGTTTCAATTCGGTCATTGTGAAAGGTTTCTTTTCTTGATTTGGACCATGTATTTGTACATGACAGAGCTGCTCTCAGGGCCTGGATTAGCTTCAGTTGTGAAGCGCAAAGTCATTCTTGCACCCGAGCTCGAGACATTTCATTGTGCAACCCGCGCGGCCCCACTTCCAAAGCTTGTTTTCGGGGCGGGGGGGATGCAAGTTGAGAAATCGGCCAGACACCAACCTTTGCCAGCAAAATGTTTCTGTTCAGATGGAGAAGTGTCCCCAGCCCAAGACGCATTTCATCGGGAGGTTCCTGAGCAGCCCCCGCACCGTGTTCGCCTGGGTCTGTACAGCCCCATATTGCGCGGCGCTCAGGCCAATGACTGCGTCTTGCTTAATTGCAGATGACTAATACCACTTCGTCTGCATTTCCGCGCATTCAGGATTCATCGTTGCCACACACCAGCATTAGGAAATTGCTTTCGCGGACGTCTGTGAGACATGCAGGAAGACGAGGGCCTTCTACAGCACTTCTAGGGGAGGAGCTGAGGATGCTGTCCCGGGAGAAACAGGGCTGAAGGGGATGTTGTCTGCAGGGTAATGCATCCAGGAATCCGTCCCGCCACATAACAATTTATCATTTGTCCTCTTCCATTGTTCATTTTTAAAGTGAGCAAGAACATGGCGTATGCTCGAGCAGGCTGGGCATGGTAACTTCATTAAACTGATGCTTCCGAAACACAAAGCGGATCCAATGGTAAAAAGATGGCCATGACAAATGCACTTCAGTCACATGCATGCCCATACCCATTACTCCCCCAAAACAGCTTCTCCACCCCAAAGCACTGTGTAGCAGCATGGATCCAGGAGGAGGAAACAGGCCTGCTGTGCCTATACTTTTGGGGCATGGGATCTTCTCTGTCTTCAGAGATGCACAGGGCAGCGCTTCAGGGACATTAGTGGAGCCCCGTGCATTCAAACTTGACCTCGCGGGTCATTCAAAGCTCGGTTACCTGCCCGGCCTTCCTAGACGGAGGATGAAAACCATCGCCCTCTCCAGCCTCGTGCCTCATTTATTCACAACAATTTCAGCCCTGTCCCACGGCCTGGAGACCAGAGCCCGTGAAAACATTTGGCTGTGCAATATTGCTCAGTGTGGAAGGAGGGGCGGCTCAGTGGGTTGAGACACAGATAACGGATGATTCCCCTCTTCCCTGCTGTGGGTTCCCTGTGTAACCCTGGGCAAGTCCAGGTCCAAAGATGGACTTTGGCTTTGCAATGCCGAGCCTTGCAAGTGAGGTACGGGTGTAGGAGAAGCAAGGACCCCAGGCACTATTTGCTTAGGGGCTGTTGCATGTCACCCCTGCAAGGCATGCCCCATGGTGGGGGAGCCACCTTGGGATTTTGCCCCAGCTCCTTGAAAATGTACCTGCGTCCCTGCTTTGAAGCACACACCTTGTAGGGGGTCCTGGCTCCTGGAGGGGGACCCTGGACTCTGCGTGAGGTGCATGGCCCAAGCAGCCTGCATACAAGATGCTAAGAGCAGGCAATGGGGAAACTGAGGCAAGGTGCATGCTGCTAGCCCTGCCTTTCTCTCTGGGGCTGAGGGGCTTCAAGCTGGGCTGCAGGGATGCTTCTCCATCCTTGCAGGGTCCAGAGCCCAAAACATTCCCCTGCTGTTGGTCTACTTAGGCAATAGCCTACTGGTCACAGCACCCACCCAGGGTGTGGGAAACCCCACGCTCAATTCCTTCATCTGCCTGATAAAGCTCAAGTATTCAGGTTGTAGTTGTACTGGTCTAGAGGAAAAGGCAATCAGGACTCATAGTAGAGATGAGATCTTTTATTAGACCAACAAGATTTGTGCAAAAAAAATCTTTAATTCCAAGGTTTCGGGCACAAACACCCTTCTTCAGGCATCGGACAAAAGATTGTAAAAGTTCTCCTGGGTAGAAATGAAAGTTCATATTTCATAGGATTTCACAGAGGAGTCAGTAGATGGAAAACTCCTTAGGGCAGGCAGTTCATAGCTGGTCTGGAGCCTCTCACATCTTGCAAGGATCTGTGATGATGCAAATTACCTTGAAACAAAGGCAGGAGCAGGAGCCCAGGTCTCAGGTGGTCACAGTTGCTTCCTGCTTGGGAAAATAGAAAGATTTCATTTAAAAAAATCGGCTAAAATGATGGACCTCAAACTACTTTTCCATGCCTTGTGGCACCAGATTACGGGCCGTTCTGGGGTGAGACGGACTGCTTTGCCCACAAGTCACCCCAGCTTCCCTGGGCCAGAAAGAGGAGTAGGGGCCTGATTCAGCTCCAGGCAGAAGTCAGTTTCTGCAAGCGCTGATGGGCAAGGGAGGGCATCAGTAGAGGTGGAATGAGGATGCGTCTCATAATCTCCTTACATGCTGTGCCCATCTCTTGTCCCTGGGGTTGCATCGCTGAGATCAGGGGAGACTTGGCCCCTGGCAACACCTCCGGGGCCTTTCATGCAAGGCAGACTACCAGCGCCGTGAGCCGGGGAGAGGCATGTGAACCAACGGCAAGGGGTTCAGCCCCCAGGGAGAACCACAATCGAACCCATGTCATTTGCAAACCCCTTGCCACTCCTCACCCTTGATCATCAAAGTGTTTCCCATGCCCTTCATCTGGTTTTCGTGTGTGCTCGCTCATGAGCCTGCCTCCCTCGCTCCCCGCGCAGCTCTGAGCACCGCCAGATCCTGAACCCAGGCCAGCCTTTCGGTCCTTGCTTGCCATGCCGGCCAAGTCATTTGCTGCAGTGGCCTGAATCCACCTGGAGATATCTTTCTGCGGTGAGCCAGGGAAAGGGAGTTCTCATCGAGGGGAAGGCTGCCCTGTTTTGGTTTGAATACAGTGCTCCACAAAGGAAGATGACTCACGGAGCCGAATCATTAGGGGGTGAAATGATGTTATCTAATGAGGAAACATTTGATGATGCTTTTAAGAGTCTACGGAGAGCAAGGAACTGGCCACAGAGGAAATAAAAATGTGAAAGCGTTCAACATAAACAGTATTCGAGAAACAAGATCTCAAGTGCGCAGAGAAGCGCTTTTTAGCACCCTGTTGTTTCCACCGGGGACCCCATCACTTGTGTTTGCCTCATGTGGATGTGTTTAAACAACCCTCTCCTTCGCGAGTCAAGACAAAAGACCCCCCCCCCGCAGAGCAGATGGCACCTTTTTTCTTTTGAGGTTTTGCCTTGTGTTTTCTTAAAGACAAGCTGTGGGTGAGGTTTATTTAAAGAAAAACTGTCAGGTAGATGTAGGCCCAAAATGTAGGTTTGCTGCAGAGAAGGGTTTTGGGGGTTTTTTTTGCATGATGGAGGGCCAACAGCAACATTCCCACTATTGTTCTCTCTTTCTTTTTTTTTTTTCCTTAATCCCATTTGGAGAGTTGGCTTGTCTGGCTTCCCCTGCAGCACGTGCAGTTCAAACCCCCTGGGTTTGTGCCGGTTCATGAGAACCAGAGAGTAAAAGTGGCTAAAAACGCCACGAGCAAATCCCCTTCCTCTAACGTGAGCAAAATGGTCAAGTTAACGGCTTGATTTGTAGTTCCTGCTGGTATTAATGACTGACAGCCTGGCATGATTAGTAACATTGGCAGAGATTTATTTTTTCTTACAGGCCTCAATCCAGGAAGGTGCTGAGTGTGCTCAGCCCCCGGTAAAGTGAGGGGATAAAAGCCCTCAGCTTACTAGGACTCACCAGCTGGGGAAAGTCCATCTGGTTTTTGACCTACGTTGTGATATCTGAAAGGACCGTGGATAAAAAGTTGACCTGTCTTCTTGGTCTTTAAGCTACTTGCACCGCTTTGTATAGTTAATACCCAAAGAAATAAATACAACAGAAACAACAGCAATAATACATGCTGATGATTTTAAATAGTGACGCTTATAATAATTACAAATACTAGCTCCCCTCTCCATCCCATCCCCTCAAAAAAAACCCCCAAAATCACATTGTGCCCAAATAGGCCTTGTCTACACATGGACTTGCACTGTTTTCAAACCAGTTGGGTTCAAATGGTGCAAACCCCCCTGAGAACAGTTGTGTTTGGTTTGCAAGTGGTTCATTTTGAACTGGTTTAAATCTGGTTTTCATGGATTCAAGCTGAACTGAAATAGGAGAGCTTGGAGCAGCCTTTTGCAGCTGTTTAACTAAATGGGTTTCTCTGGCACCTGGAGCTGACCCAGGGTGATGTTCTCACATAGCCGAGCCCAAAGTCAAACCGTTGCAGCTCAGCAGGTAGAGAAACCCTTAGATTTAGACCCACTTTCAATTAGGAAAATTGCAATGAGAATAAGCCTACGATCCTCTGAAGACTAAAAGTTGCTCTCTGAGCGCGAGGCAGCTGTATCTCTGATGCAAATGTCTGCAGAAGCGCCAGGAAGCTTGTGTGCAGGTGGTTGGGAATCCAGACATCGGTACAACAACAGAGCTTGCCTCTAAGCAAACACCTCTCCGGGCTTCAAAACTGCGTGTGCGCTGAACCCAGGCAGACTTAACAAGTGTGTGTGTGTGTGTGTGTGTGTGTGTGTGTGCTTGCACCTTCCTCCGTGTCCTCCTAAAACTTCACTGCAGCCAAAGTGAGAGGAAGGGCAGCTGGCATTGCTGAGAAAGGAAGCTGCAATTTGAACCTGGCAGGACATTGAGGCAGCACCTGCTCGGCCTTACCTCGGTTGAAGTCAAGAAAGGCACCCAGGCAAATGAGATCCAAATCCAGCCCCGACTGGCGTGTCGCACCAGTGACACACAGAGGGGTTTGACAAGCCTTGGGGCAGGGCTTTTGTCGCTTCATTTACAACTTCTTCCCCCAGAACTCAGACATTGGATGCTCACAGTCATAAAGAAAATTGTAAGGGCAGCAGAGATGAATTGAAGCATAACATCTAGAAGCACCAGCACAGGGCTCATGGGACCCCTGAGACACAGCGCTGCCATCCTTGTTCTCTACACATAGCCCACTGAAGGCTTGGCTTTCCTGCAGAGTGTATCTGAACTGTAATTCAAGTGCAGCCACTGGCTCGCATCTCATCCACACCCTACCTCGAGTGTGGCTGTGCTTCTCACTTGAGCGGGCTGGCTGGGTCGATATGGGTCAAAACTGTCGTGAGCGCAGCTGGTCAGCCGCTAACAAGAGCGCTCTGCAGCGTGGACACAATCGAGCTGTACCCCGGTGCCCCACGAGTCCTCCCCTGCCTTCCCCCCATCCCATCCTGCACCACAGAAGGACAAATAAGTTCTTCCACATTTCCCTGGAGAAGAAACTCTGGAGCAGCTTGGCTTGCAGCAGTATTGAGGACTGCAGAGATCTTGGCGCCGGCACGCACCAATGAGTCCAGCACCAAGATGGGCATAGATACTCCGGGGCCATATGGCTGTTCTTCCTTGAGACAACTAACCTGAGTACCGAGAGCTCAACGTGGCTCGGTGGCGAGGCTGGGTGTTGCCATCCAGTTCCTTTTGTCCAGGCTTCTGGGTGCCTTAAATACAAACAATTGATGGCATCCCCGCCTCCCATAACTCACATATGGGAATATTATAGCTGTGGAGCCATGACCCCCTATTTCCCACCTACCTGCCTTAGAAAGAGAGACAACACCCACTTGGCCCTGCATGCTGAAGCCCAGAGATGCCCCCAGGCAGGACTGTCATCGAAATCAGAGTCCATCCCACAAAAAAATAACAACCCAGTAGGTTGGCTAAATGCGGCCACATTTCCACGTGATGGTCTCTGTTTGTGCCCACCCAACTGGCATCCCAACACCTGCAGGCCCAGGTGACAGCCATATCCAGAGGACACGGGCAAATAGCCTAACATCATAGGTGACAGGCTATTTGCCCGTGTCCTCTGGATATGGCTAACATCATCATCATCATAGAGGGATAAGTCTGGAAGGGACCTCAAGAGATCATCTAGTGGGGATGATCTAGAGGGGAGATCATCTCATGGGGATCGACAGACCTGTACTGGAGTGATGAGTGATCTCAAACAACAGGTATAGGATCAGTCTTTCCTCACCTAAGCAAGAGCAGTGGGTTAGCTTCAATGGTAAATTTTGGACTTTCCTCAGCACTTTCCCACCTAAGAACGTGAGTCATTGCTTTATGGAAAATAGGTCTTGTCGAAGCAACCCGATTTCATTCTGAGATTAGGGTAGAGATTCTGGTGATAAAGGCAACTGTCTTGATGTCAGACTTGTGCAAAGCATTTTTGCACAGGGCATCCTGAGGAAACAGCTTGACACACTACAGGATCAGAAGAGCATATGGTAAACGGGTGAAGAACAGGTTAACTGGCAGATTTTAAGAATTAGATATCTGTGGGGAATCCTCTTCGCCCAGGGTGTCTCTCCTGGGCTTCTGCAAGGACCGATACTAGGCCCGAGGCTATGCAACCTTTCTATCAGTGATCTGGTCCTGTTTGCAGATGACGCGGACATTGGCAGGTCCAGAAGGACGCAGCCAGGGCAGTCATGCAGAGCTGCCTGGATCGGCTGGGAAGCCGGGCCCTTTCGGACACAGCATGTGTTCGTGCCACCAAATGTACCACTAGACATGTAGGAGTGAGGACCGCGGGCCATTGCTCCAGGAAGGTGGGGCCGTATCCTGGCAGGCCGTGCCTCTGAATGGCATCGAGGCATCAGAGCGGCGCCAGCCACTGAGCACAAGCTCTCAGTTGGACGCCGTGGCTGCAATGGCAAATGCTGGCAGGGATTTCATACACAGGGAGGGAAGGGAGGAAGAGTAGGAGGGTAATTTATAGCATGGGGGCGGCCAGGAGTGCTCATCCTGGTGTCCACATTTTAATGTTAAGAAGAAGGCTGAACAATCGGAGCACGGGGAGCTGCAAAAATGGCCTGAGAGCTGGAGAGACTGAGGGAGCTTGGGCTGCTCCGCTCACCAAAAAAAAAAAACGAGAGAGATTGAGAGGTGATTTGATTACAGCACGTTAGTACTTTCACTGGGGGGAAATACCGAGCTCGAAAGGGCTCTTTAGTCTAGTGGTGAAGAGCATAAATAGCACGACCCAATGGCAGGAAGCAGAAGCCAGACAAATTCAAATGATCTGGCAGGCGCACGTTCTCGGGTGTGCTCGCAGGGAGGGCGGAGGCAAGAGCACCCATTCAGCCGAACGTCCTGGCAACAATCAAGCGCTACGCTGCTTGGCTGGTCAATATGACTAAGTCACTTAAGCTTTTTGGAAAAGCCCACCCGGGATTGCGACGAGCGATATCCCATGCACGCTGCTCTCCGTGCTTTTCTGCCAGCACCGTCGGGGTGCAGATATGCACTGACCGTGCTGTAGTTCAGCTCGACTGCGAGAGGAGGAGAGAGAAAGGGCAGTCAGCAACTCCGCGGCATTACCCCTGTCATGAAGCCAAGGCACGGGGCGGGCAGGACGTTATGGCAATGACCCTTGACGGAGTTGCACAAGCAGAAAGGTTGCTCGTGCTTGCTGGACTATGGTCCTTAGAGGAACCTGTGCCAATAAGGGATCTGTGCAGTGGAGCCCAGTTCCTCCGCATGCCCTGCCTTAGGCTGGGGTGGGCAGCTGGCCTAGGAGGTGTTATGGAAATTTTCAGTGGACGAGTCCAAATCCAGTCCTTTGGCCTCACCTGTGCCATACAAAGGGGCCGGAGCATGGTACATCACCCCCTCATTTCTCCAAGGCCCTCATTTCTCCAAGAAGTGCTGTCCTTGGGTTTGCAAAACCCTTTCCTGGAGCGACAGGGAGATACGGGGGTGGAGGGGGAATGAAAAGGCATGGCCCTTATTTCAGCAAACACACGTGCCACGACAACTTTATACTCACCGGGGGTAACTCGACAGCCCCGAAAAGGGTGAGGCAGGTGGTTTAGCATCCGAGGACAATAGGCAAAATCGGGCTTCTTTGGGACTGGGTGAATGGAGCCACCCTGGACAGGGAAGAGGGAGCAGAGGGGTGGGGCAGAAAGCTTTCTAGGGTGGAGGGGTTTCTACGCCGCCTGCTCAGCTGTGGCATGCTAGCAGCTGAGCAGATCTGGTGTCTGGCACACAAGTGTTTGGCCTGGTATGCACCGGCCAGCGAGCAGACCAAGTCAGGGGGCTGTGTGCGCGTGCCGAAGGGGGTCCTGTAAGAGGAGCCAGGTGGCAAAGGACTCCAAGAGGCAATGAGAGCATCCGGTGCCCAGGGGTGCTCGTTAGGATTGCAGCGATAGTGAGGGTAACTCATCAGGAGCGCTTACGCTTCAGCCTCTTGCTTGCAGCCCCTGCCCGCTCCCCCCCACATCTGAGTCACTGGATCTGAGTCACACACCGGTGCTATTCCTGTCCCCTTCCCTTCAGGCAGGGAGGAGAGATTTGTTTTGGCTGGGACGATCTGGGCACCAGAGGGACCATCTGCTGTTAGTTCTCGCACAAGGAAGAGCCTCTCGCTTTTGTTTCGGCGAGGAAAGGAGGAGAGGGAGGCGAGCACCATCGCACATCCTGACACGTCCCTTCTGGACTGTAGGACTATGAGCAACGACTGGTTAGCTACCTCCAAAGATACCTCCACCAGTTCTTCCCACGTGCTTTACCAGGATGCTCTGCCCAAAACACGTCCCTACCTCTGAGGTCCATGGGTGGCTTGTCTTGGGCCAAAGTTTCTTACCCCGAAGCTGGCTGAACACAGACAGCGCACGCTCATCTGTGCTCACCCGAAGAGGAGCCTTTGTAACCCGCTTCTGCTGCTTGAGAGGAGCGAGGTGGGGAGGCTGCAGTGGTGAAGAAGGGATCAAAATGCCTCTCAGCGAGCGTGCGTGCAGGGGTGGTGCAAGCTCCTGCTAGAGATGGGTGCAAGGTCCCATGAGCCTGCAGCCTGCTGTGGCTACCTTCTGCCTTCCCTGCCAACAGGCCTGCCCCTCCACTTGCTGGGTCCCGGGGCACGGGTCTGTGCATCTGTGCAATCTGCCACAACCTGGGGAAGGGTACCCCTAGCACCCACCTCTAATCCAGCAGGGAAGAAGAGCTGGCCTGTTATCCTGCCTTGATTTGCAATGGCAATCAATGGCAAGGAGTCAAATTGGGCAAGCTCTGCTCACTTTAATGCCCAATTGTAGACGCACCAGGGCTTTCTCACCTGGGGTAGAGCCCCTGCCCTGCAAGCGATGAGATGAGCCCAGCAGGGTGAATTCCAAGTGCATCTGGGTGCGAGTCGTCTGGGTAGTGAAAGGCTGTTAATTGGTGATGTGGTGTAGCCATGTGTTATTACGTGTATTGTAGCAGTGCCTGGAGATGCCCTGGCAGCACAGCAAAAGGACAGTCCCTTCTCCAGGGACCTGACAAGCTGCAAAGATATCAGTGGGGCTGATATCAAGAGACAGCCATGCCAAGCCAAGAGAAACCCTTGTTGGGAGGGGTGGGTTCTTGCAGGACTCTCCTTCAGTCCCAAGTTTTGCAAAAGGTCGAATCTCAGGCTGCAGCACCAGTGATCCCAGAGCAGCAGGTCCACCCCAGCCTCCAGCCAGCTAACTCCTGGCGAGCGCCTTGCCCCAGTCGGAGCACTACCCCTGGGCTGTGGCTTGAAGGCTCGTCTGCACCCGACCGCCCCGGCCCAGCCAGTCTCTCTCAGCTCTGGGACTCAATGCAAAAGCGGCCTCCATTTCAGTCTGGACTTTCTCCTAAGGATATCTCATGGGAGGATAAAGCAGAGTTGCACAGATTATCGAGCCATGCCATCAGAGTGGGGAGAAGAGCAGAGACGGCCGATCCCCACTTATCCGACATGCCAGTTTTGACCCCAGATGTGTCTAACAAGGACTTTCTTGGTACGTCTCCTTTTGCCAGCGCTCCCGAGTGCCCTGGCCTTTCTGTGCCACACCGTAATGGTCTCTGCAACTTACCGCGCAGCCAAGTTTAGCCCTGAAGGCTTTGAATAACGTTCATAAACCTTGCTAAAATGGGTGATGTTCAGCGTGGGGCAGACACATGCTACCTTGCGCAGCTGTATTTGCAGCTCTCCCCACTTCCCCACCTCAACCATAATAACCCAGGCATGTATTACGACTCTAACCGCATGTCATACCCCACCGCTGCCCCTCAACTGTAAACCTCCCATCTGCCGCTCTATTTTTTCTGGCTCGGGGCACTCAGACAGCCCATCTGAGACGACGGCGGCACGACCCTCTTCCTTTGTGAATGGTCTGGTTCTTCTACGCGATCGGGTTTATCTATTTCAGCCGCTTCGCTTCGGTCCGATGACTTCTCTCTGCTCCTCTGGGCGACTACCCACTTCCCTTCTTTAGGTGGCCATTTTCATTTACATAATGGGGTTAAGCAAAAGTGATGGTTCGCCCTCGTCTGTCCCTCAGGCTGTACCTGCTTCTTTCCCAGACATGACGGTGGCCCCCAAAGCTTTGTCTAATATCGCCCTGCCGACTAACTATCGAGCTGGTTCAATAAAAGGTATCCTGCTCCCTGCATCTTCCCGACACCCTCGCGGTTACGGAGACGCCGCAACTTAAGTCATGCTCTGGATCGCAGCCCCCGCGCAGCAGAGCCGCTTAGCAGCAGCCTGTTAACAGTGTGTTTGCTTCAGACCCCACCAGATAAGACACATGTGTTGACTAGGAAATGATTATTGTTACCTCTGGCCCTAACTGATCGAGTGTAAAGTACACAGCCTGCTTTCCCCTTCAGTGAGCTCTGAAATCCTCGCTGGAGACGGCTCATCCTGCCAGGCAGCAGCGTGCCGTGCTGCCCTTGCCTCTCTCAGCATCGCTGGGCACGCTACGCCCGTCCCTTGGGGCATGGAGCTCAGGGGATGTTTTCCAGTGGGAAACCCTAGGTTTGCTGATGAATGCTTTCTTCATCCCATCTAGATGAGATGAATCCAGAGTCATCGCCCCTTTCGGGAATGCCGCCCACCCTGTCCTTCCTGGCAAAGGTCACCCCGTGCGCAAAGCATCAACCGGACCCCTGGTTCCCAGCAGGCAAACGCCAATCCCCAACTCCAAAGGGAATGCAAAAATCTAGAGCTCTTGGTTCCCAAAATGATACCTTTTTAATTAGACATTGCAACAACAACAACAGCTCTTTTTCTGCAAGCTTTTGGGCTCAAGCGCCCTTCATCAGGCTCAGGGGAAGTTCAAGATGGCAAAGTTCCCTGAGCCTGATGAAGGGCGCATAAGCCCAAAAGCTTGCAGAAAAAGACTTTTTTTTTTGCAATTTCTCAGTTGTTCTAATAAAAAGGTATCATTTTGGAACAAAGAGCTCTAGATTTTTGCATTTCTTTTTGCCTCAGACCAGCACGGCTGCCGCATACATCCCCTCAACCCCAAAGGGCACTTTTCGAAGTCACTGAAGAAGAAGAATCAGAGGCTTCAGGAGGTCCCTTTGGGAAAGCACCAGGCAGATCAGAAGTGGTCCTTCAGATCTGAATCTCTTACGGGACGATGTTTAGATAACAGGATGATGGAGTCGGTGCCTTGTCCCACCCCAGCTTCGCACACAAAGCATCTGCCCTTCCCCCTTGCCATCTGATGATGTTCAGTGGGGAAATCCCTGCCCCACTCAACCCAAAAGCAAAATCCCCATTAGATTAGGGCTAAGATTTGGCCCCCCGGTCTCAGCTTTGTATCTGGAGTTGAATCTGTCCCTAGGAACAACCTGGGAAGTGGACTCAATGTCATAGAAAACCTGAACTTTGGTAACGATCCTTCAGAGCCCCCAGGTAAGGCTGAGCCACGTAAAAACCTGTATCAAGAGCTCCTACCCAGGGGACCCGGATCCGGGAAATTAGGAGTAAGTCCCCCCGGAGTCAAGGGGGCAACTCCGGTGATTCAGATCAGACTCAGAAATATCGCCAGGAAATAACAAGAGTATAAAACTGGTGCAAGCAGGAGATTGGCATTCAGCCCCTTTGTTTTTAAATGAATTGGAGGCTCTAATGATTGAAATACCTTGAGATATTTCCCCACCAACTCTGACATGCAGTGATTAAAACGCGGAGCTTGAACGAGCTAAAGCAATAATTACTCCTTTTCTTCCTCCCCCCTCCTCCCCCGGGTCTATCTGAATGCATTACGAACCAGCTCGCTGAACTTGTCGAGAGTAAGCCAAATCCACTAAAGGAAAAAAAACCAAATCCTGGGAGGTGTGTACACCGGAAAAGACACAATCTAGGCTACCAGTGTCGAGGGCAAGTTGTATAACGAGAGCCGACTATACCTCAAAAGCCATGTTAGCTTGAATGAACTTATGCAATAAACATTTATCACAGAACATATGTCACTGAGCACCTGCCAGACTTGAGGAGAAGAGCCAACGCAGCTTGAATTGTATATGTATTACCAAAAAAAAAAGGGAACTTGGCTGAGGGAGGCTGGCAGACGCTTTTTACTAGAAAAATCAGAATTGATTTTGAGAAGAGCAGAAATTTCCTGAAACTTCCTTCCCTCTGGGTGGGAATGTAGCACCAGCGAGGAGCTGACGTGGCCCGGGGCCGTCGGGGCTGTGAAGGAGCATCCTCCAGACGGCTCTGTTATCTCTTCTCACCCGTGACCCTCTCCTGCTACTCCACTTTGGGGCTCCCCACACTCCTGATCTTCTTTTATGACCTGTCTAGACAAAGCCTTGCCTGGGATGATGCAGCTGGTGCTGGTCCTGCTTGGCGCAGGGGGTTGGACTAGATGTGACCCCCTGAGGTCCCTTCCCACCCTCGTGGTCTATGATCCTTCTCCCCTTGCTCTTGTAATCGTATTCTCCCCACACATAGCCGTGCCCATTATTGATGCCATGTATTATAGTTTCTACTATAGCCCCTAGGACCTGAAAAAGCCAAGTGCTGCCCAAAAAAGACTCTCCCTGCCTGGAACATCTCATTGCCTAAGGACAAATACAACTGAGAGATGCAGACAGGAGCAAGAGCACAAGGAAATAATTAATCAGATAGCTTTCCCCAGCACGATGGACATGGCACCAGCAGCCTAACCTTTGTCCAGGTGTCCCAGCCATGGAGAGTTTTAAGAGGGGAACAGCGAGGTGGTGCCGTGGGTGTTATGGGGAGCTCTTCCCAGGCGGGGAGGGAAGCGCAGGAGAAAGCATGAAGGGGCTTGTTGGAGTATTTGAACAAGCTGGTGATAGAGGTTGGCATCTCTGTGGGAGTCATCATCTCCAGGGCGAAGAAGAGAGGGCACTTCTGGGCCCACAGCGCAATAGGGGGCCCAAAAATGAATAGGGATCATATAATCCTAGGAAAGAAGGGCTGGAAGGACCTCCAGAAGTCATCTTGTCCAACTGCCGGCCTGAGGCAGGATCAGTCCTATCCAAACCCCCATTTACAACCCCTTGTGAAACCTATTGACAAAACTAGTCGATCCTGTCGCACACCGACAAGGTATAACGACCCTGACCTCCTATCGGCAGTGCATGGGGAAGACAGCGGCCAACATCCTGCTGCTGCCGGGGTTGTTCAAATATACTTAAGAGATGCAAGCACGAAGCCCACGCTGCCTGCTACGGAGGAAGGTAACCCTCCCACCCAGTCCACACCAGTCAAACCAGGGGGTAAAATTGCTTCCTGAACCCAAATGTAGCACCTGGTCTGATCCTGAGAGGAGAGGCAAGACCCTCTGGGTTGAAGCATTGGCACAACCCAATCAACATCCCCAGCCTGGGCTGCAGTGCTTCTGGGGAAGGTGAAAAGAAAACCCCAACAGCTGTAGCGACAGGTCCATCCTGATCCACAGCACCCCCTTCATCCACTCAGCTATTTTATCAAGTTTGTTTGGCACAATTTGTTCCTCGGGCATCCATGCTGGCTGCTCCTGATCAAATGGCGGTGGGCCTGAGTGGCAGGCAGAAAAGCAGCGTTGCAGAGAGAGATGTGGGGCAGGCAGCTACAGGCACAGTAAGCCAGACCTGCACATGCCACCCCATGCTGACCTTCCCTCTACACTGCCAGCACCCCTCCATCATGCCCTGCAGTTGCCCCCCACGTCCGCCTCGACTCCATGCTCGTGGCCTCCTCCAGCCTCGTCCAGGAGCTCAGAGCCGACCAAATCTAGGAACTGACCTGCGGTGGTGAATTAGCCACTTAACTTCCCCCCTCCCCACGCACCCCTCTCTTTTTCCAGTTTTGCAAACCAAGGGTCATATCCTGCAGTCCCTGCACTGCCTGAGCAAGGACTGCAAGGCTTGGTCCTAAGTTTTTCTTACCTGATGCACTCACCAGTAGACAGTCTTTCCCTTTCCAGTGTTTTATCTACGACTAGGTGCCAGGGGTGAGGCTTTGGGCCTCAAAATGCAGTAAATGGAGAGTTCTGCAGTGCTGGGGACAGCAAAGGTGGGCACGAGGAAAGGCTGAGCCATGAGCAAAGAGAGAGCCGGTGGCAGGGATGCTGGTCCCAGTGTCCGGAGCTGCAGAGGGGAGGCTCCCACACCAACAGGGAAATCCCAAGTGACTGCAGAGGCAGGTCAGTGCTAGAGAGGCAGGGACAGACCTCATCCACGAGGCAGGCTGGAGTGAGGATGATGCCTCCCCAAACCAAGCAACGCACTCTACCTCTCTGTAGGGAGTGGCACGAGATGACCTTTCCAATGCTTTGGTCCCCTATCAGTGCATCTTATACATGGCCCATGACAACCACATCTGGGCATCTCACAGCCTCCCTTGCATTTAGCTCCACAGCTGCCCAGGGGAGTGTGATTATCCTCCTGTTAGAAATGAGGAATTGAGTAAGTAACCTGTTTACGGTCACAGTAGGCCACACGATAGGCAATCTCCTGATTAATCCCTTCACCCACTGACCATCCCGGCCCCGGCAAAGCTCTGGGGAGTTGAAAAGCACTGTGCTGATGGACTAGATCGGCTCAAGATCTGGTGCAGAAAGTGGAAGCAGAGAACATGGAACAGAGAAAGGGAAGAAACCAGAGAAGCAAGGCTCTGCAGGGGAGGAGGGCGAGGTGGGATGAGGGAGCTGTGAAGATGGCTCGGCTGTTCCGCGTCTCTGCAGTGGTAAGAGGGGGAAGCCCGGGCTAGCTCTCAATGCCGCTGGCTGCCCGGAGCAGATTGACTCAGAGCCTCGATGCATGTCTCTCAGCGTGACAGATCCCAGCTGCACACGGGGAAGTCATGATGCTATGTGAAAAAGCCTCACCAGGCACCTGATTGTGCCACGTTAATGATGACTGATTCATCAATATTGAAATCTCCCGTACTGCGGCGATGTCCATCCGAGCCCTCGCTTCGCCGTGCCACGGGTGCAGGGTACACGGCCGTGGCGGAGGGCTCTTGCGAGCAGCCGCTGCTGACAATGAGTTTATGCCCTGGAGTCAGAGCACCTGTCATCTCTGCCCTGCTGCCTGCGTGTGGATGCAAATGCCCTCCTCCTTCCCAGGCCCGAG
Organism: Gavialis gangeticus; assembly: GCF_001723915.1. Classification (NCBI taxonomy): domain Eukaryota; kingdom Metazoa; phylum Chordata; order Crocodylia; family Gavialidae; genus Gavialis; species Gavialis gangeticus. Next base: position 32,414,339 of record NW_017728995.1, on the reverse strand, counting down.
TCTTGTGTGGATTGCCTCAAAAGCACCCCATGCCAGAGCACGCCCGGGGTTTTCCTAGGCTGTAACGCGTGCTTCCTTCTATCCCTGTTCATCTCAAAGGAAACCTGCAGAAGCGTTTGGACACCAGGGCTATGCTGACCTGGGGGAGGACAACCTGCAGAGACAGGGAAACACCAATGCTGTTATGCAATGTGCTGGGGGACCCCCGTTTGGGTTGCAACTGCAGCAGAGAAGGGCTGATGGAGAGACCAGAGAAAGCATCTTACTTGCTTTCAGATAGGGCAGGGAAAGGTTATGAACGGGCTAAGGGAGGACAAGGGAAGGCAGCTGCACGCAGTGAGCGAGGAGGTGCATGTCTCATGCTGCCCTGCAAAGACCCTTGCAGAGACCCATCCACAGATCTCCACGCTCCTGCCTGCCTCTCTGCCCATGTGCTTGTCTAGCCCTCACCCTCATGCCGTCAGGTCCTGTTTGTATCGAGGGCATCTCCCTATGCTCCGGCTGGAGCTAGCAATGCTCCTTCTCCCTCCATCCAGTGCAGGAGTCCTCATGGTGGCTAGGACCCCCGGGTGGGAAGGGACCATGCCTGGAGGAGGAAGGAAGGAAAGATGGATAGGAAAGGAAGATGGATGGAATGGATGGATGGATAGGAAAGGAAGATGGATAGAAAATGCTACCACTCAGCTGGGAGAAGGTGCATTCTCCTGGGGGAGGACTGTTTTGGAGAGGATTATTATTTGCTCTTATTAGAGCAAAGCAAATCAATCAAACAAATTAAACACAGAAATGTACTCTAACAGTAAATTGGGTCTGTGAGGAAAAGGGTAAAAAATTGGCAGACAGCATCTGATTCCTTTGAAAAATAGTTTTTAGCA
>NW_017728995.1:32406644-32413318 GCF_001723915.1 Gavialis gangeticus | reverse complement strand
AAAAAAAAAAAAAAAAAGAAAAAAAGAAATCCCCCCAAATGGATCCTTTTGATCGTTTTCCAGCCAACCTGATTGCATGTGTTTCGGTCAGTCTGCAGATGCACATTTGCAGTTCTCCACTGTCCAAAATGGTTTTGTTGTGCAGTTCTTCCTCCCCCCCGCTTTTTTTCTTGAAATGAAGAGTCAAAATGTTCCCCCAGCCCCTCATTTTTGGACCCGCTCTGATGAGATTCAGTTTTCTGGCCCTTCATCGGTCAATGACAGTGTTCAGGGGCTTCCACACATCATGGGAGAAGCATTGTTTAAGGGGCAAACCCTTAACTTGACCCTTATCTATGTATTTAGTGGCCATCACTGCTTCAACAGTACTTTCTTCCCGGTGCCTGGCATCACGGGGCTAGTGGCAACTGGAAGTGGGAGAGCAGATCAGGTACCCAACTGCAGTTGCTACCGCTGAGAATCGGCACCCAAAAACCTCAGGGCAGGCGCTTCTCCCCCGTCACCTCTAAGGAGTCTCCGCTGTGGGTGGCGGGGCTGTACAAAGTGGGGGAAGCAGATCCGCTGCATCAGCTGCAAGAAAACCATCCCCCCCAATCAGCCCGGAGGGGAAAGCAAAAGGCATGAAAGTGAGAGGAAGTGGAAAGGAGCGAGCCGAGAGGTTCAGGCGACAAGCTCACCACCGGAAAACAATAAAAATAAATATGCTCAGAAATAGTATAACTGACATGCAAAGGAGACCAAAACAGGGCCTGAAAATATCCCATGCACGGGCGAGGGGGGAGGAGGAGGCGCTGGAGGGGGCCCGGTGGACAAGCTGCTGCAGCTTTCTCCTCTCTGACTCAGCACGGACGCGGGGGGGGCAGCGAGAGCTTGTTGCGCGTGTGATGGGGGGGTGAGCAGGCAGCCATTCATTCGGGTGCTTGTGCAAACCGTGTGCAATCTCGGATGAGCAGACCCAGGCCCGGGCTCCCCAGAGGCCAGGAGAGCTGAGTAGAGGATAGAGGGAACCCAGTTTTGGGGAGCCGCAGAGGAGGGCTGGGGGAAGGGCTCCGATCCAATACTGCCACACCGAAATGCTGGGTCCCTCTTACGCTTCCACCATGAGAAATTAGGAGCAACTCCAATTAAATCAGCGCCGCGATGCACGTGTGGAGCTGGTGGCCGTCAGCTCTGGTCAGGAAGGACCGTGGGTCTTCATCTGCCTTTCAAACGGGCAGTGAGGCGGAGGGCCCCCCCATTCCAGCCTGGCATTTAGGACTCATTTGAAGCCATTTTGCAATGGGATGGCTCTTGTGCTTCACATTAAGCGTGCTTGTAAGTGCTGTGCAGCACTAGGACCTAGGAACAGAAGGCAAGGCGATCCTGCGCCGACCGGGTACAGGGATCTGGCTTCTCAGCCCAGCTCTGCCACTGCCTGGCTGCGTGACACCGAGCCGGTGACCAGATGAGCCGTCTCCTGGGCACCTAAGCAGTTGTGAGTCCTAGGAGCGGGTTATCAGCAGTGCTGAGCACGCGCTCAGACCGGGCACCCGATAACCGAGACTGCGTCAATGTGTCCGACAAAAAGGACCTAAAGAAACTTCACCTCCCTGCAGGGGGGCTGCAAAGAGGGTGGAGCTGGTCTCAGTGGGGGCAGATGACAGAAGGGGCAATGGGCTCAAGCTGCAGCAAGGGAAGTTGAGGTTGGATATTGGGAAAAACTCTCTCATGAGGAAGGCAATAAAGCGCCGGAACAGGTCACCCAGAGAGGTGGGGGAGTCTCCATCCTTGGAGGTTTTGAAGACCCGGATAGACAAAGCCTCGGCTGGGATGATGGAGTCGGGGCTGGTCCTGCTTGGAGCAGGGGGTTGCACTAGATGGGACCTCCTGAGCTCCCTTCCAGCCCTCATTTCCTAGGATTATATGAAACTACTTAGGTGCAGCCGAGTCGCAAACAGCTCTGCGTATGGACCGGCCCAAACAGGCGAGGCCCAGGGAATACCTACTGCTGAGGGCCTGGCCCCAAGTGGCTCCTGTATCCCGGACCCCAGTGAGCACCACCAAGGTCATACAGCTATTTAAAGAGACACCGCTCGATTCCTATGCACTACGGGCTCGGTGCTAATGGACACTGTTAGAAATGCTGCCTTCAATTTTCCAGCATCTCTCATCCCTGTCTGAAGAGTGGAGTTAATGAAGCAGACCAGTCTCCCAAGGGTGGTTGTTCAGTATTAGGCTACTTCTCTTGAGTGTTTTGAAGATGCAGTGCATTCAAGTGGATAAGTTGAAGGGGTTAATAAGTGCTGCATCTTAATGACTGTTACTATTTTTATTACTGATTAGTACTTACGGGTTTTACCCCAGCCTTTCAGCACCTGTCAGGGCTGGGGCTCTGCTTTGCTGCCAGGGAGCTGCACACACGCAGAGGAAGGCACAGCCTCTGTGAAATGAGCTTGTATTGCAGCATCAGGACTGCACCAAGTGTGGGTTCAGTGCTAGGGGGGTGATGGCTAGATGCAAAATTGCGGGACCATCTTCTCATCCTGGAATATGCTGAGCCCAAACCCAGGAATGGGAGCTTGGATCCGAATCCTACCCCCCCATGCCAAGTCCAGTGCTGGCAAATCCCACCTGCTCTTCATCCAGACTTCGCTGGACTACATAACTATGCCCTGAACTTTACCCACTGAGCAGTGCCATTGGTAAAGCTAGGCTCAAATCTCTGCAGAATCAGCACCGACATTAACTCAGTTTGAGGTGGATTCGCTCTGGTCCTATTCCTTTGTCATCTGCCCATTTAACCCATTTTAAGGCAAGGGAGAGTTTGGCCCCTGCATTCGTGGCCTGGCACCCAGTTAAGTAGGCTGGTTTCCAGAGACATTGCTCTCTCCTAAATCTTTGCTGAAGTCCCTGGGACGTTCAGCACCTGTGCAAGCTGGGCGGCTTTCTGTGCAACACCTCAGCTTAGGGAGAAGCCTCCGGCCCCTTCCTACCTACGGCTGCTGAGCGGCCCATACACCCACAGGAAAAAACCACTGACGTCCTCTTGAAAAATAAATGGAATTAAACCCTTTGCAAAGATACAGAGCGGCAATGAGATCGGGAGATAAGAGCACCGCCCTCTTCCAGCTCTCACACAGCTTTTCAGCAGCAAACCTCAGGGCACTTTGCAATGGAGGGGAGCACTCTTACCCATTGAAATACCTTGAGATATTGCCCCACTCCTGCCCACCTGCACTGACGGGGACAACTGAAACACAAGGAAGGGGACGGGATGAATCTACTGGGTGACATATCAGGACTACAACCCTCATCGCCTGTGGTCCAGTCTAGGGTCCGGGTCACCTGATATTCTCACTTCTGCAAAAGGGGCTTTGCGCCCAGGTAGGAGTTTGTGTGTGTGTGCGTGTGTGCATGTGCACACATACACAACTCGTGTGCATGCACCTTCACAGTGGAGGGAGAAGACCAAGACCCCAGACTCGGTTAAGTTACTGTGCTGAAAGTCCCGGTCAGATCTGCATAGCCCCCATGCCAGCTATACAGAGAGGGGTGAGCTGCCAAGCAGAGCTGAACAGCAGGGCAGCGAGGGGCACCAGCCGATCTGCGCACTGCTCTCTGCTGCGAGCAGCGGTTCTCAACCTCATCAGACTCAGGGCTCTGCTTGGAAAATGCCAGCTCTTCACTTTTATTCATTTTTTGACTATGCAAAAATGCCAGAGAAATTCTTCTGTTGCAAAGGACCCAGGAAGCCCCGAGCCAGGCAGAATGGCTTTGACACACTATTAGAGATCTCCGGCTTTTTGCGTGTGTTTGTTTTTGGGAATCGTGTGTAGCTGCTTGCACACCTAACAGGGCTACTATTGTGTAGCATCCTTAAAAAGAGCTCACAGCACCCAATATGAGCTCTCAGGTGGAGAATCACCAGCTTCAAGGGAAACAGGAGCCTGAGGACTCTTCATCAAGTGCATTGCACTTATTTCCCCGTTAACAGCCTGACTATTTTAGAGCTGTGCTAAGGGATGGCCACTGCACTAATAAAGGTTAAGGCCAGGATGAAACGTGCTTGCAGAGAGAAACCTGGGGCTGGCAAGGGTGGGCAATGCCCGTGGGCTGAACGTGCTGCCACCGGGCTTGAAGTTCAACACATCTACAGCCCCTCTCTGCTTCTTGGTAGCGTAGCTGTGAGGAGCTGCCTGATTTCAAACAGGAACATCCCGCCAGCGAAAGCAGAGCGTGGCTGGTGCTTGGTTTCTAAAGAGATTGCCCCAGAGCAGCAGAGGATACGTGGCTGTCCTGGCACAGTCAGAGCCGAGGGTCAGGGGGGCGGTGAGATTGCCACGGGGGCCTTGCGGTCTCAGCTACCGGGGTCTGCGCCCGGGGAGCCTCTCTCCAGCTATTGCTAACCAAGACTCGCAGAATGACTGGGCTGGTGCCGGGGGCAGCAGAGGAGGCTGCACAGCTCTGGGCTGCCCTTCAGAGAGCTGCCCTCCTCCCGGGACCCCGGGGATTCGGCAGATGGGAACGAAGCGGGTCTCCCAGCTAACGGAGTTTGTGGAGGGAGAAACCGAGGCATAGGGAGGGGAAAGGGATTTACTTGGGGTTTCCCAAATGCCAGCTCTCAAGACACAGCTATGGGGAGGATAGTCCTTCCTTCTGAACCCTTGCCCACCATTTCCAGGCCAGAAATCATCCCAGATACTAAGGCTGATGTAGCCCAGAGGCTCCACAAAGAGCCCCCAGGCCCATAGCCACGGCTCAGCCTCTGAGGACCAGCCGGGAGGTTGGGTCTGGCTTGGGGCACAGGCTGCCAGAAGGCAAGGCTTGGTTATGGTTATTAGCCGTCAGTGGTAGCCCTTTGGACAGACCTACATCCCAGCCCTGTGCTGGGATTCAGCCCACGCAAGCTCCTGCTTGCTTGGACGGCCCCGGAGCTCAAGGCCACAAGCAACCTGTGTGGTCAGCCTGCGTCCAAAGCAAGGCTGCAGCATGCCCCTGCTCCCAGGCTAGTGCCCATGCTTGAACTTGGGCAGGTCTCTTGGAAAAACCTTTGAATCTGCCAGGGATACAAAATCTACCCCAGCTGTGGGCGAGCGGCATAGTGCCCGCCCTGCTTAAGCCTCTCATTTTGCATCCGAACTGGCCCAGCGTCAAGCTCCGGTCCCTGGCTCTCGTTGCACCACCCGTCTGCAGATGAAAGAGGCCTCACCCCTAACATTTCTGTCCCTCCTTTGGGGACAGCTCAAGTCAGCCCTGAATCTTCTTCCTGGCAAGGATGTCTTGTGGTGACCTCTTTTATTGGACCTGCCGGGGCCGCAGACTGCTCCCTCCTGTTGGGGCAGAGCATTCGTGGCATGCAAAGGGAACATGTGGGAATGGACATCCGATCCTCCCCCCACGTGGACCCAGCCTAAAAATAACCCCCCGCGGCCTCACCCTCCCTCAATGCTGTCCGAGGGTGGACAGGGGTGAATCGGCCCCGAACGCCATTGGAGCAGCTCAAGAGCCTGGCGCGGGATAGACAGAAAATAAAAATAAAAAAGGATGAGAGGCTGACAGCTCCTGTCCTGGGGTGGTTTCTCTCTTGCCACCGGCATCAGGGGGATGGAGCTGGGTGTTTCTCTCCTGCCCCAGGCCCTGGGCTGTTGAACTGGCTCGTTGCAAGCTGGCCGGAGCAAGGTGACCTGAAGTTGCTCCTGGAGCCTGGTTTGCCCTTTGCAGAGGAGGCGACAACAGTTTGCTGCGAGAAGTAGTCGTGCTGCTCCGGCAAGGTGACCGGGAAGTGTGTCCTGGTAAATACGGATGGAGGCCACGTGCTGAGAAAGGGATTAACGTTATCCCCAGCCGGGAGCAGGACGGAGGCCAACTGCAGCAGGCTTTCCAGGTTTCCAGCGGTGCTCTGGGCTGCCTCGTCGATGCATTTTTGCACTGCGTTCGGTCCCCGGCATTAGCCGTGTGGCTGTCCGACACCCAGCGGCATCCAAGAGAAGGAGGAGTTGCCTTTGGTGACACTTTTGTTTTGGACTTGCCTGCTTTAAAGGGCTCCCCGCCTTCCTTGCTCAACTAAAAATAGCTTTGCCCAGAGACTCCTCGCTGCCCATAAACAGCATTGCAGACCCTGAGACAGCAGGGAGCAGGCAGCTTCATTAATAACAAGCAGCGGGGCAGGTTATGAGCCATAGCCAAGGTAGCTTGGGAGCGGGGAGCCAATGTGGCCGGCTGCCAAATTCTGCTCTGGTCCCTCATCCGCATCAGAAGAGGCCCAGGGAGAGTGAAACCCCTTCTGGGCCCTGTGCCTCAGTTTCCCCACTTAGGAAATCAGGAGAGGGGCACTTTGTGGGGGTGCGGGGAAGGGATGAGTTGTGAGTCCTGCCCTGGATATGCGGGGTTCGTAGCCCATCAAGTACAGGTCCCCTGTGCCGCAGGCGGTTGCAAATCCTAGGATCCCCAGAATCGCAGGGATTTTCTTCTGGTCTGTCCAAGACCTGGCTGAGCAGCTGGGGGGGACACCAGTCTCCTCAGCCCTGTCTCTCTCTCATTGCAGACCCTCAAAGGCCCCTGCGAGACCGCAGTGCAGCGGGGAAGGTTGTGAGGAAAGCAGGGGTGGAGGAAAATGCTGAAGGGTGTTAACACCAGTGCGGGGTTTGGAGCAGTCACACCTTCCGTCTGCAAACCGACTGCCCCCCCCCCCCCCC
>NW_017728995.1:32399391-32406544 GCF_001723915.1 Gavialis gangeticus | reverse complement strand
CAAACCCCCCCCCCCCCCCCCCCCCCGCACAGCTGTGGCTTGCCACTGGAGGCCTGGGGAGCAGAGGCAGGACCAGGAGACGGCTGGTGAGCTCTACGGGCGGCGACATGAGAGATCCTGGGATAGTGGAGGACTTCTGTGAGGAAGCACGCTCGCGGGGAGTGGCCACACCTGACTGGAACAGGAGCTGGGTTGTGCAGATTAGAGATGACCCTGCCCTGGAGTGGCTTAACTTTAAGCCACATAACTTAGTGCTTCAAACTAGTGCTTCAAACTAGTGCTTCAAACCAATTAAGGTGTTCGTGTGCGGACAATCCAGGGGGTTAAGAGCTCCAGGAGCTGCCCCAAAATCACTGCATGACAAAGCCCTTAGACACGGACCCCCAAGCATCCTCCCGGTACCCTCAGCCCAGCTGAGTCCTGGGGATGCGGGGCTTTTCCTGGGAACATCCTTCACCGGAGGAGGGCCAAGAGCAGCACTCCTGGACGAGATGGGGTGGGGTTTGTGTCACAGCCACAACTGGGAGGTGCCAACCTTGCTCCTGAAGGAGACCGTGGCTTCTGCAAAGCCTGCCCAGGCACCATGGCCCCTGCCTGCCTCCCTGCGAGTGTGCAAAGCCCAGGCAGCCAGTGAGCTGAGTTGTACTCGGGCATGGTTTCCCCAGGTGCCCACACACTACTCACTCAGATACTTTTCCAGCTTGGGTGGGTTGTAGCTGGATCACCGAGCCCTGCATCCCAAATTGAGGCATGCCCAGATGCCTCGGTGAGTAAGAGGCAGCTGGCAGCAAGATGCTGAGTACTAGGGAGAGGTGCCAGTGAGCTGCCCTGCTTGGCAAGGAGATCAAGGGCTAGGGAGTGGGTGGAAGAAGAAGAAGAGGGGCTGGGAACAAGAACCTGGCCAGGGGTGCGGGAGGCTGGGATGAGATGAACCAGCTCTCCATGGGAGAGAAAGACTTGGATACTCCAAAAGCCAGCAGATTCGGCTCCACCCTGATCCACCTGTTCCCCAGGAGGCCATAAACGGCTCTCCCAGGGACTCTCCCTAAAGGCTTGGGTTGTCCTCCCTTGCTGGCGCATGCCAAGGAGGTGCTGGTGCCTTGCAGGAGCCGTTCGGATGTGTCAGGCTTCCTGCAGCGGGGAAATGCTTGTGCAACCCGATGGAAAAAAGCACCCTGCCCTCCCCGCGCCACTTGGCATTGCGCTTACCAGGCTGCGTCTCTCCCAGCTACCAGGCGAGCTTGGGAAGACCGGCCCTCCCCACCCAGAGCCCATAAGATGGGCCCACCTGGGCCCAGGCAGCAGCTGGGCTGGGCAGGGTGGGAGCAAGGGCATGGGGCTGGCTGCTCGTCAACGTAGCTTGTATTTGTGGGTCAGCACAGCTGTAATTAAACACAGGCATGTCCCAGGAGCACGCGTGGGGGGGAAGGTGACCCACACACTTCTAACTGTGCCAGGGGAAGAGACAGCCGTCCCGCCCTGCTCACCGAAAACATCAACTTTCCAGTGAAAACCCGAAACAAAAAACACCCCCCAAGGCATTTTGATATGGAAATGCTGCTGCACCCCCCTGGTAGACTCCGGGTGCCTCATGTCCACTTTGTTTTCTACAGGGTAGCTGCACCCCAATGAGGCATTAACAGGGCTGTGAGGTAGCACAAGGACCACTCTGGGGGGGGACTACCACAGCATTTCCGAATGCAAACACAGGAGCAGCAGCGTGACCAGCAAGGCTGGTACCCAGCAGCAATCAGACCACTGCGAGTGGTGGTGGTACCCAGGCTGGCAGCGGAGATGGATGCCATTATTGCACCCCCCTTTCAGTCAGAGCCTGGGGGCCAGTGCCCCACTCCCCCACCCTTAGTGCGGCTAATCCCTGGAGGCCAAGTTGGGAGCCTGGCTCGTTAGCTCAAGCAGAAGAGGCCTGAGTCCAGCTCACGAGGCCTGGGGCCGACCGTGAGTGTGGCCTTCACACCCGCAAGAAGGGGAGGGCAGGTCATCTGCACGTCTGCCTTGCACTACCACGATCAGACAAGGAACTTTCTGCTCCACGGGGTGAACCCACAGACCGAACCTCCCTCGCCCTGGGGTCAGTCCAGATTAGCGACGTGGCAGACAGGGGAGATGTGCCAGGGTGAGACGCGAATCATGGCCAATAGCCATTAATTCTGCAGCTGCGCGGCGAAGTTATTCCCGAGGTGTTATTATGCCCCAAGTTGGTGGCATGTGCTAGTGCATGCATGCTGTGCTTGTAATTATTACTGACGGCGACATGTGTACTTTGGGTATACCTCTCGCTTTAATTAAGGTGCTTGCTTTGGTGCCTAAATATTTCAGGAATTTTTATAGGAGCCCCCAGATTCCTTAGGTCATCTGGACAGACGTCGCCTTTCAGCGTAGGCCAGGCCAGTACATGCCGGGGCATCCACCAGTGGAAATGATATGCTTGAGGATTGCTGCAGCGGGAAATCTGTATTTCCTTGGAGTGTCAAGGTCAGGGAATCACAGCCCTTCTTGCTGATCAAGGGAAAATTTCCTTGGAAGTGACACCTGAACCCCACGGGGTCTGAACGAGGTCCAAGCCAAGAGCTCACCACAATAGACACCCAAATCGCACCCTGCGTGATCTGTTTTCCCTTTTCGGGGTGGGAAGAGTTGAGGTTGCAGTGCCAGTGTGTGGCAGGCACGTTCCCTGTATGCGGCCGGTCCCCACCCACCCGTCAGCCACGGCAGGAGATGCGCAGGGCTGTGCTTTTTGCTGACAGGTGTCGGAAACAATCAGGAAAAGTTGTGTCATTGGGAATAAAAAACAAGGAAGCAATTAAAGGGCGGCTGTCAATGCGAAGCTCGTGTATCCAAGGGATGTGTCCTTAGCTCAGCCACTAATGACACCCGTAGGTCGTTAAAAGCGAATGAATCATAAGCATTGAATTCGCTTGCCGTTAGAGATGATCTCGAGTGAAACCCCCAGACCCAACAGCCTCCCGACGGGTGTGGGTCGGCTCCCATATTCTTCATGGACTTGTTCACACTTTGCATTTCCTTCAGCTTGGATAAGGAAATTAGACCAGCCCGTTTCACGGTTTCTCTCTTTTTCTTCCACCCACCCAGCTGCATTTCTGAACACCTCTCAGGAGGGTACCCATGTACCAGAGGGAGTTGAAAGTCCATTTGGAGGTCCCCAATCCCTTCCCTCCCAGCCTGCTTGATGTCCACTATTGTGAATTTGTGCATTTTTGCTGTCAGTCTCTCCCTCACCCTTTCCCACTCTTCTCAGCTCCTTCTCCTCATCTGCCCCTGAGAAACAGCGCTTTGTTGGCCTTTCTCTCCTGTTATGCTGCCCTGGGGTGCTGTGTTCCTTGATGCATACTCAAGGCAGCAGAAAAATTGCTTCATTCCTGGATTTTGGCCCATGGGAATAGCAGTGAGCAGGTGGGAGTGCTTTTGGGGGCTGCCCCCGTGTCTCCCCCACCTCCCAGGCCCTTGCTGTCTATGAAATGGGGACAGCAACGTCCCTTTTATTAGGCCGGCAATTCTCAACAAGGGTGTTGGGGCACCCTGGGGTACCGCCAGATCTTTTGAAGGGTGCCCTGAAGTGTGAGGAGACAGGGATGTATGTGGTAGCTGTGTTGGTCTGAGACAAAAAGAAACGCAAACAGCTAGAACTCATGGTTCAGAAATGATCCCTTTTATTAGACCAACGGAGAAACTGCAAAACAAAAAAAATCACGCCTGATGCCAGGCCCCTCTGCAAGGAGGTTGGCACAGTGATCTGTACAGGAATAGAAAACTCTAAAACTCTGGTTTAGAGGTGATACCTTTTATTAGACCACCTAGAAAATAGCTATATATATATATATATATATATATATATAGCTTGAAATATAGATATATCTACATATATATATATCTCTACACACACACACATACATATATATATATATATTGCTTGAAATATATACATATCTACATATATATATATATATATATATATATTTCTTTGCAAGTTTTAAGGCACACGCGCTCTTCTTCAGGCCGAGGGGAAGTTAAAGATGGTGTAAGTCCCTGTAGGTAGAAAATAAAACATCATTTTGAAAGCTATGCATGCGTTTTTTAAATGGGCGGCAATTCGCTTCACATACATTATGGAGGGGTGTCCTGAGTCCAGCGAGGGTGGCTTCAATGCCAGAACCACTCATTTGGGCAAACCCATCTTATGCTGGCCCGCCAGCTTTTAGGGTACGGGCTCTGTCCTGTGCCTTGCAGATCTGTGCTTAGCACGGCGAGTCCTGGGTCTTAGTGGGAGCGCCTGTCCTACAAATGAATAAGGATGATGATAATAATGAGGAGACTTCAGGACTTGGCAGGGCGTGCCTGGCAAAGATGCCTCCCTGTCCTTCCAGCTTAATTTAGGCCTCCAACCTGCTTGACCACGTCCTCGTAAGGGTCTGATGTTCCACTTCGGGTCAGTCTGTGAGGGCGACACTGCCAAGAACGAGCTAGAGAACGTTTTAATTGGGGCAGCAGGCAGCAATACAAGGTCCTTGGTGGAGAACTTCCATGTGGATCAAGCTAACGAGCTGTCTAGACGCAGCTGTCAAGCAGCTCTTCTCCCAGGGCACGATCCAGATCTGAATCCAAATCACCATCCGGCCCTTCTCCTGGGCCAGTTTTTAAACAGAGTCCCTTTACTCTGGCCATCAGAAATAGCCAAGTGCAAAAATAACACCGGGCAAGCACCTGGATCTCCCAGGGAGAAAATACGACCGGGGTATCCTTTTCACATCAGGTGCGGGTGGTTTTAAACGGGAAATGAGTCTGGCTGCTCCTCTGGCAGCTGGATTAAGGGTGCACATCTGGGAAGAAAATGGGGCATTTTGGAGGATTTTCTCTGCAGAATGCAACAGCCAACATCTGGCCCTAGGCTCCGGGACACCGCGTGACTCGAAAGCCGTGGTTCTCTACCTTTCTAGACCCACGGCCCTGCTCAGAAAACGCCAGCCCATGGCTTGCACTAGTTTTCTGACTATAGAAAAATAAGAGAGCGAAGGAATTCAGCAAGCCCGCAGCAGGTCAGGATGGCTTTGACCCTCTGGATTCCTATTTGCAATCTCTCGGCTTATTGTGCAAAATCCTGTTTGCACACCTAAGAGTGCTCAAGTTCGTTAGCACCCTGTGGCACCCTTGAGAGGATCTCTGGGGGCTATGGCACCATGGTAAGTAACCCCAGTGCTGTCAAGGGCTTGGCTTGGGGTTTTGCCCATGATCAGAATCTCTCTCGGGGTCTAGTCCTGGGGTTTATTCCTCCTAAATCATTTCTCTTTGGCTCAGTTGACCGTCAGTCTCGCTGGGCTCTCCCAGCTCCACGCGGCTCACGCATTTGAAAGCAGCAGGGCTCGGTAGGCTACCCGTGGTGGAGTCAGCCCACCCGAGAGGCTGCATTAAGTTTCTCTGTGAAATCCTCCCCTCTGAAATGTATCCTGATCAGAGTCCAGCGTGGCCATGCCTGCTTTAAATTCCCTCCAGCATGGCAAACTGGACGGTACGGAAATGAGAGCTCGGAAAGACCCGCGCTCCCTCTGGGTCGAAGAGAGGGAGGTGCTCAAGAATACCACTTGGATGCCAGCACCTCTCTAAGCTGCTTTTAAGCCACTTGAGCAATGGGACGATTCGCCAACCAAGCGGATGTCCCAGTTGGGAGTTCCTCGCCCCACATCCCTTCCCACCCAGGGCCCCATATTGTGGCGTTGCTGTGCCCCATGAAACAGGGGCAGTCGTCCTCACCAGAAGTGGCTGCATTCGTGCAGGCATTAATCTGTTCTCCCTCTCATCAGCACCCCGGGCGCTTTGAAATCACCGGGGGAGGCAGCGCGGTGTAAGTGCCAGCCTTTTATTACTGCTCTAATAAAATGAATGGGGCAGCTTTTGCTAGGAAAGCAGCTCGGCCTTGGCAGGGGCTGCAGCCTGTGCCTCCCCGTTGCTTAAAGACAATTCTCTTTTTTCCTCCTTAGAGACCACAGATCAGGCCTATCATGGAGGGGACATGCCAATGGTCCAAGGAGGTTAGTGAGGGGTGCTGGTGAAGGGGATGCCACCCGGGAACAGACTGAAGCGAGCTGGATGGCTGTTGCTTAATGGGATGCAGAGAGGGGCTGGGAATTTTGCTTCTCAAGTGGCTTTTGCATGACCGGATGCAACATCCCTATGTGGTGGGGATGTCCAGGGCTGGGGCACGGGGGAGCTGCTGGCTCTTGAGGTTTCCCCGTCCCCAGGGGAGGAGAAGACATTATTTCTAAGCATGAAAAGCAAGTTCAAGACGTCCGCTTTCAGGATGGCCTCCATAACCTGCTCCCATGGGGCGTCAACATGAAAGGGCCCCTGTCCTCCATCCTTAGGGCTTTGTGCCTAGTCAGAAGTCGGCGGCTGTACCTGCGTTTGCTTGCGAGATGGCCTGCGGGACCTCAGCGAGACGGGAAGGCAGGGGCAGGGGGTGGGGGTGTCATAACAGCGATGACTGAAAGCAAGGTGAGGGCCAGGAGAGCCTGGACCCAGTCCCAGCGCTGCCTTGGAGGGGAAGGAGAGCGGGGGTGGCTCGGCTGGGACCTCGCTTTCACTTCCTGCCACATGTGGGGAGAGATCATTATAAATATCTGACTAAAGCAGACTTCTTTTTTCTTGGTATTAGTACAACTCCCCTCCCCCCTGCAACAACAGAGCGGTGGCCAGAGCTATTTCACTTTCCCCGGGTTCACAGGGTGTCAGAGCTGAGCTGGCCAGGTGTATGGGTGCACCGAGCCATGCTGGCTTCGGCTTCCTGCCTTGCAATCCAAGGGCCTGATTCGTCCACCCTTATCCATGCCAAGCAGACATCTCATGCCCCAGCCAGGGGCATATGTGTCCCTAGCTCATCAGTGCTCCTGTGTATCCGCCGAAGAGCCGATGCTCAGTGTGAGTGCGGAGGACTCAGACCCCAGGACTCGCTTGTGCATTATTCACCTAAGGATTGCTGGATCCCTCTGGGATCAAAATAGTTGCTGCAGGAGACAAAATCGTTTCAATGCAATAATGCTGGCAGGGTGCTTGGTGCTGGACAAAGCACTGGGTCCTGCCTCCTGCCTGGAGGAGCTTGCAGTCTGTGTCCAACCCAGCCAGA
>NW_017728995.1:32396269-32399069 GCF_001723915.1 Gavialis gangeticus | reverse complement strand
GTCCTGCTTGGAGCAGGGGGTCAGACTAGATGTGACCCCCTGAGGTCTCTTCAACCCTCATTTTCTATGATGCTGTGACACTTGCTATCTAAAGGATCCCGTTCAGAGGCACTCGGCCCCGTGGTGCAATTAGAGGTTCTCTGGGAATTTTTGCTTCTCGGCAGTCTGGATGCACGGTCAGGGCAGGGGGCAAAAAGGGAACCGAGGGCAAGTACCGCCGCATTGCATGACTGTCCTGCTGTGATGGGCAGCTGGGGAATATCCCAGCAGGCCTGCTGAAAAGACCCTTCTGGTCATGCTTGCCTTACTAAACCTTTACTGACGTCCCTACAAAAAACAAAGTAACCCCCTGCACCCCCGAATGCTGCCGGTCTTCCAGACGCACGAGCTTGGCTGCAGGCCCCAGGGTGCTTTCCAGCGTCTGGAGCTATTTTAGCATCATTTTTAAAATAGCAGATTTTTTTGTTTGCTTGATATCTCCTACATTTCAGTTCCTCTGGTTCCAGCTCCCAAAGGCTGTCCTGAAAGAACCATCCCATGCTGGGTCACGTTCACCCCTGGTGCAATGCACCTCCGGGCAGAGTATCTCTGCACCATTTGAAGCTCCCTTCCAACCAGGTCCAAGCGCAGCACAGGTCTTGCCATTCTGGAGTGAAAGGAGGCAATAGCTTTGATGCTCGGGTTATTTGGAAACTGTCGTGGAGAGCCCACCCTGTGACCCGAGGCACTTGGCTCCTGGGATCTTCAGAGAGATGGTGGTACCCCACGAGGCTGGCTCAGAGCTGCCCACCTGTAATGGCATTAACACAGCCACGTGCCCTCCACAGCAAAGGGCTCCGTGGCACCTAGTATGGAGCAATGTACCACGCACGACACTTCTGCAGGCCCCGGCAAAGGCGCAGTCCTGTCCTGGAGCATACGGGGCAGGACCGACGCATGGGCGATGGGGCAAACAGAGAGAGTACTGTTTATCCCAGCAATCAGGACTTGTGCTAGAGGTGATATCTGTTATTAGACCAACTAGATGCTTGCAAAAAAATGCCTTGAATTGCAAGGTCTACTAACAGATATCACTTCTGCCATGAGTCCCAATTGCTTTTTCCTCTAGACCAACACGGCTACAACCTGGATAATCCGGGTTTGTTCAATGTCTCCTGGCCGCGAGAACTGCAAGAGCATGGAAATGCCCCCCATGGTTTGCAGCGGTTGCTGCTTCTCTACACTTATTATTATAGGCTGTGAGAAACACCCTACGCTGACCGGACCGTGAGACCCAGGGCACTTCTTCCATCACTCCCTCTGCATGCCGGTGAGAGGTGGAAAGCTGTGAGGAGGGGTGGGCATCTGTGAGCGGGAGGCCGTTTGTGGGGGAGGCACGTGGGGCCAGGCCTTTCCCTCAGCAGCCACAGCATGGTGGGAAAAGAAAGCGATGAATAAGCGTGGAGGCGTTGGAGGCCAGCTCTGCAGCGGGATGAAGAGGAAGTGTTTGTAGGTCAGGTGAACCTGTGAACGTCGCCTCTCTGTGTCTCACGTGTATGACATAACCAGGGCCAGCAAGGGCAGGGGCGCCCACAGAGATGGGGTTTGGCCCACTGTCCTGTCCACGGGGACCCGGGGCGAACGAAGCCGGCGTGCCTCAGCACTTCAGAGGACGCCCACAGCGGACACACCAGCTTCTCTGCCACTGCACGGAGCAGCCCGGAGGCGTCCAGCAATGACCCAGGTCCTGTCGGCCGCACGGAGCCATTGCGCTGGGTCTGGGAGGGCTGGTCTGGGGTGGCTCGACAGCCAGGGATTGAAGTGGTTTGGGACCTCTAAAAATGCAATCAAGAAAAAAGGGAAAATCCACAGCCCGCCACTCCATAGTGTTTCTGGAGGCTCTTCGTCACCCTCTTGGCTTGCAAAACAAGCATTATGGCAACTATCGGCCCTCCCAAAAGTGGGAGGAAATGGGTACTGTTGCTTTAAATATATCAGAGGAAGCCAGGATGTTGCAACTGGGAGGAGTGTTTAGGAAGCTTTAGGGTGATGCAGACAAAGAAAGATGGGGTGTGGGGGGGAGCTTCAGCATTTTCCTGCAGCTATTCAAGATCCTTGTTCAGTGCTGGAAGAAAGCAGTTCCTTCTACGGCTCTCTGCCATCATCACCTGGCACAAGGGACTTGGCTTCAGTTAAAGAAACTGCACCTCCCTGATGCACGCACGGGTGCATTTCCCACACAAATAAGGGCAAAAATCCTAATCAACCCCTGCCCCTGTTTGCAGCCTGCCCAGCGCAGCACGGCCCCATCAGGGGTCAAGTGCACCCACCCCGTGCTGCTCAGCCCCTCCCCAAGCATGCCCAGAGGCCTTCAGACTGGGGTGAGCATCCCAGGGCTGCTGGGGAAACCAGAGACCACAGCCTCCTGGCCTCGAGCGCAGAGCGCCACTTCCGGAGCCACGCTGACTCCGGTCACAACACCCCAGTGGTAGACAGGGACCGTGCTCGCAACAGGAAACCCCAGGCTGGGCAGGTGACAGGCGGAGTGAGCACCCCCGGGGACACATCCTCAGCTGCTCTTGGTGTCAGCAGGAGGCAGGTGTCCCTAGGATGTGGTGTCGCCAGGCCCCTGCGGTGGGTGCCAGGGGCATAACAGAGTTGGCAGAGAAGAGGTCAGGGTTGTGCACTGCCACCCCCAGAGTTTCCATGGCAGTGGGGGTACAAAAAGTGTGTGTGTGTGTGAGTGTGTGCGTGCATGTGTGTGTTAGAGGAATGGGAAAATGTGTGTGTGTGTGTGTGTGTGAGAGAGAGAGAGAGAGAG
>NW_017728995.1:32391011-32391269 GCF_001723915.1 Gavialis gangeticus | reverse complement strand
TATTTCTGGTTCTCATGATATTGTCTAGCTGGTCTTGTGCTGTGAATGAAATTATTTGTGTGTGTTCCCATGTCTCAATATATGATCCATGTCTTGATCTTCTGTAAATATCTGTCTGTCATCTTCTGCTGTGATTTTTTTTCTATATTCTGGGTCTGTGTGTGTGTGTGTGTGTGTGTGTGTGTGTGTGTGTGTGTGTGTGTGTGTGTGTGTGTGTGTGTGTGTGTGTGTGTGTGTGTGTGTGTGTCCTCCCCCCTC
>NW_017728995.1:32385478-32386011 GCF_001723915.1 Gavialis gangeticus | reverse complement strand
AATAGAAAAAAGCTCTGTGTGTATGCATGTGTACATATGTGTTAGGATGGGAAAAACTGTGTGTATGTGTGTTAGGGTGAGAAAAACTGTGTGTGTGTGAGAAAGAGAGAGAGAAACAGGGAAAAGAGGTGTGTGTGTGTGTGTGTGTTAGAGGAATGGGAAAATCTGTGTGTGTGTTAGGAACAGGAAATGTTCTGTGTGTGTATGCATGTATGTATGTGTGTTAGGATGGGAAAAACTCTGTGTGTGTGTGCTAGAGGAACAGGGAAAAGGGGTGGTGAGAGAGAGAGAGAGAGGACCAGGGAAAAGTGTGTGTATGTGTATTAGAGGAACAGGAAAAGATGCGTGTGTCTGTGCATCTGTGTGCGTGTTAGAGGAATGGGAAAAGGTGTGTGTATGTGTTTGCATCTGTGTGTGCATGAGAGAGAGGAACAGGGCAAGGAGTGTGTGTGCATGCCTGGGTGTGTGTTAGAGCAACAGGGAGAAGCGGGTGTGCGAGAGAGAGGAACGAGGAGCAGAGACACATGGCCAGT
>NW_017728995.1:32361871-32380478 GCF_001723915.1 Gavialis gangeticus | reverse complement strand
GCATGAGAGAGAGGAACAGGGCAAGGAGTGTGTGTGCATGCCTGGGTGTGTGTTAGAGCAACAGGGAGAAGCGGGTGTGCGAGAGAGAGGAACGAGGAGCAGAGACACATGGCCAGTGTGAGAGGCTAGGAAGGGAAACAAATGATTGAACCCCAGATAAAACTCCTCTAGTTCTTTTTTCTCATAAAGCATCTGAGGCTGTTTCTGCTAAAACATTCTGCTTTTCACAGCAGCCACATTATGAAATGACTTTTTTAACAAATCCATCTGCCTGCTTTTTAATAAGCAGGGCTTTACGCTACTGTATATGTGCAAGGTCTGACCTTTTCATAGGAAAAAACATTCATAACCAAAAACTATATATAGCAGCCTTCAGACTGGAGCAGATAAAGATGTAGGTTATATGACTTTTTTTTTTTAAAGCATAATGTGGGAGGCTGCTTTAAAAAGTCATAAAGTTCTGTTATTGCCTTGAGCTTTCTTAGCATTTACTGAAACACTTAAGGAAAGGCTTAAAAAATAGGGCTTTGACATATTCATACATCTAGGCAGGTACTTTTCCCATGGAAAGGCATCCCCCCACCATCCCTAAGAAATGGAAAGCTTTTATTCCTAAGATAACTACAACTACAGTTTGAACCCCCGCAGCCCTGCAAGCATTTACATACACGAGCAACTTCGGCCCTATGAATAGCACTCCAATGAAGCTACACGTGTGAGTAAAGCTAATCATGCAGTGTTTCTACTTCACACCATATTAGGTCTTATGCTTTAAGTCCCAGCTGCTGGAGTCTGGTGATGACATGCAAATTTTGTCTATCATTTACAAACAAACCAAAAAAAGGGACAGTTCTAGCCTTTGCGGCCACAGAGACAAAGCTTGAAAACACGACCCCCCAAGAGACCTTCACCTCCCCCCCGAAGGCAAATAATGCAAAAAGCCTTCCGGAAAGGCATGATTTTAAAAATGTCATGTTGCTTAAGCCAATCTCAGAAGCTGTGTCATGATCTTGGCACACAGATTAGCATTCGCAATGCTCGTTACGCGCGAGTCCGGGTCAGACCCAACTATTCATTGTCCTTTTGTTATAGCAGAGGAGGGAACTAAAGGGAGAGGAGTTTGATGCTTTTGTGACTCATCTGAGCCTCAATCATTTTGCTGAGTGTCACGAATCTCTTAAGCCTGCGTCTTATGCTTCGGCCCCATCGCTGTTACTGGGCCAAAGTTAAGCACGTACATCAGTCCTCTGCAGCATTTCTTGCCTTCCTTTCCATGATCTGGATGCTTCATCCGATGCTTCAGCCAACACACGTGCACATGGATGCCCAAACACACGCATACGCGCATGCACACACACCAATGATCGTGCAAATACAGATCAGCCCTTAACTCCAGCAACACCAGAATGACGCTTTACTGTAACAGAGCAGCCCCATCACACGCGGGTGTTTTTTGGCACAGCACAAAACAATCGCTCCCATCCATGTTGCAGAATAAGCAGCTTTTCCAGCTGCCGTGAAGGTTCGCAGGGGCTAGGTTAGGAGATAGCAGGACACCTTTCTGCTGCAACTATCAACACAAGCTCCTTTCTGCCTGAGATCTGATTCCCCAGCTCCTCTCTCCAATGGAAAGGAAGTCAAGTGGCAGGGTGCAACCCATATCTTCCAAATCAGTTTAATGCACTTTGGGATTTAAGCAACTTCTGTTTTGACCCCAGGCAGCAGAGCCTGCAGAGCCTAGGAGGCACAGGCTATATGGGTCTCTCTGGGTCCTATATTTACAATAAAGTATTCCCTGCTTCTGTAGAGGGAGCAACACTGGGCTGAGGCTGTTTCAAATCCTCTTGTAGGCACGTCTACACGTGCGCTTGAATGTGCACTAGCTTATTTTAATCCTCATTAAAGCATTTTTTTAAAATGTGCTCTTTTGTTAATGCACAGTAAAATAGGGTAGTGTGCATTTTCCTAGTTCCTCACAATCAAGGTACTAGATTTAATGTGCATTACCTAAAGTGCATTAATGAACGTGTAGACATGCCCTGTATTACCTACAGAGGTTACCCTCATATCCAGCAGAAAGAGCAGTGCTAAGAGATAAATAAAAGAGTGGGACTACATTGCTACGCACATGTACACACGCAGACACATGCAGATACACATGCTGGCAGATTCAGTACAACCTAGCCTTGGTTTCTGAGCACAGCCTCTCCCAGATGTTGGCCTGCTTACCAAAAGCTTGCTCAGGAGGCATGTTTGAAATGATTTTCAGAAACTGAAATTGCTGTAAAGATATTAGACTTGAAAGTCATGGGTGTGAAACACAAAGAAATGGGGCAGGTTGTAGAGATAACTTTATTCCATGTGGGTGGCTTGGGGAGAGGGGAACCCCACCTTCCTTGCCCAGATACACGTGACATTTCCCACGTGCAGGGGCTCATGGCGGACCTCTGTTCCCCAGCTCATGGGCGGAAAAGAGGGAATGGTGGGTGTAAAAAGGCCGGAGGCTGGAACAAGCACAGAGCAAGGTGCCTGTGCGGAGGGAAGGGTTTTTGTGTCTGACAACACCATTGCTGGACAAAAAGCAACCAGAACTCATGGCAAAGGTGATATCTTTTATGAGACCAACTAGATTTTTGCAAAAAACAAAATTTTTTAATTTTAATTTAATTCTTTTTTGCATTAATCTAGTTGGTCTAATACAGGATATTACCTCTACCATGAGTTCTGATTGCTTTTGCCTCTAGACCAATGCAACCACAACCTGGATAGTGGACAAAAAGCATGCATTTTAATCAGCCCAGACCTGGCGAAGAATTCCTTGCATTGGAAAGCTTTTCTAATTTTATCTGAACTGTGCAGCTGGTCCAATGCAAAATATCACCCACCAAAATCCTTGCCTCATGTATTGCATTAACTAGTATATACCTATTGACTTAGGTTGATTTTTAATATATTGGCTGCCTTATAGAGTGAAATCCCAGCCTCAGCAAAGTGGCAAAACTACTGCTGACTTCAGTGGCTCTAGGATTTCACCTCTAGGATATGAATGGGGTATCAGTGCTGCATAGATCTGGCACTGGCTTTCTGCCATGCAGTGAATGTGGATCTGGGTACAATCTAAATCTAACAAATAAAATAAATAAATTAAATGATACCAAGGTGGTGGAGTCATGATTTTCATCAGCATTTCCTTTTCACTGAGCTTGAAGGCTATTTTGAATGCAGCCTACTATTTCAGTCTGCAGCAAGGGTACAGAGAAAATGAGTTTTGAATCAGATACTTTACATAAACCATCGATTTTACTAAAAACTGAGCTATTGGCCTCTTTTTTACTTCTGCAGGGGCAACTTTGCAGGAAGTTTCAGTACTTTCATCACATCTCAGGACATTTTAAGGTGGGCAAAGCCAGCTATAATAATAATAATAATAATAATAATAATGATGATGATGATGGTGATGGTGATGGTGATGGTGATGATGATGATGATGGTGATGATGCCACCTCAACGCCAGTTGTTTATTGGCGGAATTTTAGTTTGATACAACATCCAGAAACAGGTTGAGGTTGTCTTATGTGTATACAGAAATCAAAATGATTTGCCAATTAATTTATGGAAATCATCCAATCATAGAGAAGTGGGGCTGGAAGGGACCTCCAGAGGTCATCCAGCCCAACTCCCTCCAAGCATCTCTACCTATCCCACCCTGTACACATCCATTGCCTAACCTACTAGCAAAACTTCACAGTCAACCTTGACACAACCATAGGGCATAAAAAGAAATCATTCTTTTTCACAGGAAGTATATGGTTATCTGAGTTTGAACTACTTTGCTTGGATAGCCATTTGGGGAATTTGCAACTTCCTGATTGGGAATTTTAGCACTGAAGCATATACGAGTTCAAGAAGTGCCATCCTGGTCTTGCCCAATGTCTTGTCTCTGACGTGGTAGTTGATTTAGGGGGGAAGTATACATCCAGGGCACAGCAAATGTAATCTACCCCGTCAGATCCTCTCTGGCCTCCACTATCATGGGTATTTAGCTTTATCCAGCACAGTTTTGTGCCCTTTTCTTTATCCACACACTCAGAGGCTGTTGACCAGGGGTCTTAGGCACATGCTTAACCTAAGAGACCTCCTAGTGCAGTCAATATTGTCAGGGGAAGGTCTGCATGAGGCTATGGGGCTGGGCCCTCAAACAGCACTTAGCTCCTGCCATATGATGAGAAATCAGGCCTTGGTTGGTTGAACCCTGAGGAATCAGAGCAGCATTTTTACATGTCTCCCTCTTCCCCAGGGATTCAAGGAGAGCAATATGGTGGGAGGGTGGGGGGAAAGGGGACCCATCCCAGTACCAGCCATGTAGGGGGGACCTGTGCTGGGCATGGGTAGATGCTGCTTGAGGACAGGAGGCCTCTGCTATTAGCAACTGGGGGGGCCAAAACCATGCTGTCCTGGGACCCCTCCTCTTCCCATGGATCAAATGACTCCCTCAGCCCTGGGCCACATTGGGATACAAGGACAAGGCCAGTCTCTCTAGCGTGATATATTTGTCCCATGCCTGACCATGTGCAGAGCCATTCAACCAAAAGAGGAGATGAGCTTCCAAGCCGCACGGGGTTTGCAATTCATATCAGACAGGGGGAAAAAAAAGCAACCCCCACCCCCCAGAGCTTGCACATCTCTTACATGGTGAGCTGGTTTGAGTAGGAGGTGGTATAAAGATCTAGCAGTAGTCATTTTTGTGAGGGCTTGGCAGAAGGCGTGTGCGTTAACAGGCGATGCTCTCGGTCTGGCTGGCATATGGCAGCATGCGCATCTCCAGGTTTGTGCCTCGATGCTCACTTGCCAGCTTTGTGCGTGATGCACGGAGGAGGGAAACCATTGGCAGGAGAAAGCCAAGTCAGCCCATAGGCAGACAAGGATCTTTAGGTGAATCTGATATCTTTTATTAGACAAACTTAAATAGTTGGATAGGTGCCCGCTGATGGCAGTGGACTTCAGAGCAGGGTCTCTAGCAAGACTGTCAGAAAAGGAGGAACAGTTAGGCAGGACTTGGCCGGGGGTCGTCAAAATGAGCTGATCCTTGGACATCATTCGTATTTGGAGTATGCATATGAAGGCCGTATCCACAAGCCACAGTTGTATTTCTGTGCCTGTATCAGGACTGTACCAGCTTCTGCAGTTATATGGCTATCCAGATGTTTGTACCTCTGTGGGAAGGGGAATAGACTATACCAGCATATGCATCTTTTAAGTCCATATGAGGGGTGAAATTGGAGTAACTGCAATGTTTAGAAAATCATACCCTTAACTAAGCTACTTAGATACAAAAAAACCCCATGAGAAATAAGCTGGTCTATTATAGGTGATTGTAGCTGTATAAAGTGGTCTTCAAATGGACATCAGTTCCATTCCCACTTGCCCTGAGGCCACAGCAGTGGACAGTAGCATTAGTGCAATGTAGCCACAAGATTTGGCCCAGTAAGTTCAGAAGACCACACTTCTTTATGCAGCAAAGGAGAGTAAGGACAAGTGCCGGGTGGCACTGCATGCCCATTCCTGCCCCTTCCTTCTGCAGACACCAGATCCCAAACCCGCTGGGCTTTGGCTCTTCCCCAAGGAGCACGACATACAATAAACCAAGATCCTGTGTTTGTTGCTTTTGGAAAGTCAGTAAAAAATTCCCTTCGCATTTAGCATGGCACCGCTGTCGAAGGTGGCACTCTGGTCTTCCTTCCTCCCATCTGGTTTCCAGAACGAACCATACTGAAAGGCACCATTCGGGCTGCGGTGATGGGCAGCGATGTGGCTGTATCAGAGGATCCCTCTCCTGGACTGTTGTGCCCCCAATGGAAAAAAATGGCTGCTTCTAGCCAAGTTATTGGCCTGGGGAAAGCACCTCTCCCATGCACACTTCCATCTTTCCCCCCAAAGAGATTATTGAAGGATCAGTGCCTCTTCAGCAAAAAAGGAAGGAGAAGCAGGGTGCGATAACCCTTTCGGGAAATTTCTCACTCGAGTTGCTGAATAAACACCTCTCTCATGTGGCCGAACAGGTGCCTCGATTCCACACCCGGCACCCGGCTACACGGCGGAGAGGCCAAGTGACTCAACGGGTGAAAACACGGCAGCTTATCTCCGGGCGCTATTGCTGATCTGAGTCTCCAGTGAGATCTCAAGTGAAATGAATTGATGGTTTCGGTTCCAGATCGGGCGGGCACGATGAAAAAAAAAAGAAGAAAAAAAAAATCAGCCTTGGTAATTCGACGCTTGCTTTCAGGAAGCCACACACAACTGAAGCCGAGCATGGAAAGTGAGTCATCTCTCTCGCTCTTCGAGATTAACTCGCTACCCCCAGAAGGTGGCAGGGAGGGGGGTAGCGAGGGGGGTGGGTGGCAGGATGGGAAAGCTTGCATTGCAGCTGGATGGGCCATACCTGGAGAGCAGAGCGAGCGCGGTGTCTTCTGGGGTTTGCTCACTAATGCTCACCCCCCGGCCCAGCAAGAACGGCGTGGACACCGGGCGAAAAGTTTAGCAGAGGGGAAAAAAACCCCCCAAAATGTTCATTCGTAGTGATCAGAGTCTCAGTATTACTATTTGGCATTTTCATCCAAGGATATCGTCCCAGCCTACATTCCTTCCCCCGCGCCCCCTTCCCCCAGAGTAGCACCACATTGTAACCGCGCTGTATGTCTGGGTAAGTCGAGGCACCGCGAGCTTCTCACATCATAAATAATAGCAAGTGTGACATACTTTTATCCTGTATACCAAGAACAATGATACTCAATACTCCTCTGTTACAACCCGAGGTGCGCTAATCTCTTTGCAAACAGCGAGTGAGTCATCGCCGCCCCTCCCCGCGAGAGGGAAGGATTATGTTCCTTTTACTGACAGAGAAAAGGATGCGCTGAAAGAAGAAGTGAGCCAAGAGTGACTCAGGGTTCGCCCCGCAGTAGCAGATCCAGGAATTCTCTCTCTGTTTATTCCTGCAAACCGACTCTGCAGCAAAGGTGGCTCGAAGGGTTGGTCCTTGTGGCATTCGTCACCCAGGTCCTCTGAAGAACACAACGTGCCAAAAAACCCCCAGTGCTGTGTTGCAAAGGAACAGCCATGCTCGGTGTTTGCGGCACCCCACCCCAACCCAAAGTGAGCGTCCCGCCACGGGGTGTCACGTCTAATTGTGCCGGTCTCTGGGGTTCACGAGGGTGTTCTTTCACGGGGCCCGTTCCTGCAGCGGGTGCACTTCGGGTCCTTGCACTAGCATGGTGCTCCATAGGCTTGTCTGGGAGGAGGCATTTGCCCACACAGATCCAAAGGGCTGGGACCCAAAGATGGAGCCCACTTTTATTCCTGAAGGCCAAGACCCAGGGGTGGATCCGGGGGCATGCATTGGTGCACTTTCACCCTCCTTTGTTTCCGGCTCCACGCAAAGTTTAAAACCAGCTGCCCAGCAGTGGCAGCTGCGTTTCTATTCAGGAAGCACCGAGGGAGTCAATTGGCTTCATGACTCACTGTAAAGCTGCCTGATTCCTGCTAAACTCTTCAATCCACAGGTGTTAACAACTCTCTTTGTAATGGTCTTCATGTTCCTCCGATCAAGCTCACCTTTGTTCTGCAACCCAGCTGTCTACTCGCTGCTCCTGGTTGCAAAGCTCCTATTTCACAGCACATCGGACTGTGTTTAACTCATCCCAACCAAGTTATATTTGTTTTTGCTTCAATCTGAAACCGAATCATCCCATTCTGGGCCCCTCACGTGTTTGTAAAGCTTTTACCTGGAAAACAATAGGTGTTATTTCAGATGTGATGAAGCACCTTGCAGTCAGCACCCCCTTTTCAAAATTTTAGATCCGCCCATGCCAGGACCCCAGGGAGAGTATTGAAGTGGTCACGCATGTGCCTACGGAAACACTTCTCCCAAGCAATGGCTGTTGAGCGTCCACCGTGTTTTTGGTATTGCCGAATTCACTCCTGCATGAAAAGTGATAAAATACCTGCCAGGGCTTTCAATTCAGAGCCGTTGTTCGTTCCCTGCAGCGACAACCTCTGCAATGGGGCATCTCAAAGTGTGTCTGTCCTCTCTGCTCACGGGGCATTTCATCGTTTTGGAGTCGCCACAGTCTACTTTCGAGTCCAGATGCACTGAAGGCGGGTACTGGGAGCAACTAACTTGTTGGCCGAGCCGCAGGGCTGATTTCGCCGTCGTCAAACAAGGGAACAGCTCATGTTCAATCAGCCTCCATTTCTCCAGTATAAAATGATCCTGATTATACAGGAGGACAAGGGCATCTTTTTCTTGGGGCCCAAGCCTGCCTCCATCGCATTCAGCATCAACCCTTCCACAGACTTTAATGAGAAGAGGCTCAGAGCTTTGCTTTTGCCTACAGCTTTTATCCAGGCAGTGTTGCATTAATTTTTAAGGGAGCACTTGAAAGACATCTCTTCCACCCGGCTCGTCATATGGCAACGTGCATTTGAATGGCACCGAGCTTTAGAGAAGTACGCTGGGCCTACAGCTGTTGCTGGGAACAGGACACGATAGCTTCTCTAAGTTTTACCGACTATCCACCGTGGGATAAGAGAAGGGGGTGTCTTTAAAAGATCATTAGACACATTTTGAATAGGAAATACCAGAATGTGGCCTGGGATGGACTCAAGTGGGATGCATTCAGTGCCTGGTAGGGGTCCGGTCTACAAACGCAATCGGAAAAAAGAAGGGTGAGATGTGAAGAGCGCTGGATGTTTTCCTTGAACATTTTCCATGGTTTCTGGAGCTCCTTACTTCTGGCTTTGGCAAAGTATTAAAAAAAAGCAGCAAAGGGACCAGGTCCCATAGAGCGAACACAGTTTGAACCCCAGATGAGCTGAAAACAAACCGATCGCGGTATTAACGGGTCCAGCGTTAACGATACGTGCGCACCAGAGCTGCAGCCACTGTAAATCACGGCGCGTGGCTCCGCATCGCTCTTTCTCTCGGGGGTCTAAAACCACATTGGGAGGAACGTGTCCTTTTGCCTTCGAAGAGCCACTGCAGGGGGAATAAACAGCACTTTCCCCCTGACGGCTCCTTTCCTTTTCCTCCCCGAGCTGCACCCATTACCTTGACCTTTGGTTTGTTTCCAGTCACCCGCTCCTAGAACAGTTCTAGGGAGGTTAAACGGTGACAGAAGCGAGGCCAGAGGAGTTCAGGGCACCTGACAGCGAGTGACAGCAAACAGCACTCGAACCTGGAAATTTACAGGAATGCATAGCGGCCGTGTTGCTCAGCCGGCTGCAAACCTGCTTCGCTCGAGGCTCTTCCCTCGGCAGGTATGATGGAATGAGGCATGCGCTGCCAAGTAGGACATCGGTGCTGCAAGCAAATGGAAAGTCATTATCCCATCAGCAATCTAGACATAGCAAAGGGCAGGTGGCGAGTGTAACAAAACCCCCCAAGTCGTCGTACGTAACGGGGAGGGCGGGCGCTGGGGTGCAGGTTGCTATTAGACATGGTCCTGACCCAAAATATTCCCCCCATGGACGATAAGAAGAGCGCAGAAGGCAATTCTTGGCATAAGCATTGCAAATGGTCCTGGGTTCACCCTGGCTTAACATCCTGGCTCAAAATCCTCCCAAGTTTTCATGTTTCCAGCTCAGCTGGAGTCCCGAATCTCGTCACCCATGTGAAAATCTGGATGTGAAGGGGCACAAGAATATGGGTGGGGATGCGCCGAATAGTTAAGGGATTTGAGACAAATTTACAGATGGTTATGTGCCGAATAGTTAAGAGATCTGAGAGGAGAGTATGCTGGGTATTATTGTGTGTACCGGTGGGGAGCTTTCACCTCTCAGTATGAAGCATGTTGCAAGGACCGTGTCTCACCCAGGGTCACAGTGAGTCAGATCACAGCCACAGCGAGACTACACCAGCCCCCAGCTCGAAGCTCCATCTTCACCCTATTAGGCCAGGCTGCTGGTCCTGCTTCAAGTTGCACCAAGGCACATTTGGGTTGGATTTAGGAAGAGCTTTCTCACGAGGAGGGCAGTAAAGCGCTGGAACAAGTTACCCGGAGAGGTGGTGCAATCGCCATCCTTGGAGGTTTTGAAGACCCGGGTAGACAAAGCCTTCGCTGGGATGATGTAGTTGGGGCTGGTCCTGCTTGGAGCACGGGGTTGAACTAGATGTGACCTCCTGTGGTCCCTTCCACCCTCATTTTCTGTGAAACTATGGTTATAACTATGAAAGCCTCAAGTCCCCCCTGAAGAGAGATGACTCAGTGAGCCTTTGCAAATGCTTCCCCAGGCTACTGCTGTCCTTCGGCGATGATCCTGGCTGCATGTAATGCCAGGGAAAGCCGGGGACTGTATCAGCAGGAAAGGACCCTGCTTGAGGCATCCCTTGGCAATCTCCTAGGGAAAGCTAGTCATTTGGGTGCGCTGCAGAGCACGGGGGTTAGGGCAGCACGGTCACCCCTCACATGTTGTCTGTTTACAGGAGAAGGGGTGAACATTTCTGTGTAGGAGGAGGGTTGCCCCTCCATATCTGGCCGACTCTGCCGGCTGGTTTGGAGGGCAGCATGGAGCCAGGGCCTGCCTTGCATTGCCTCTGTCTCATACCCCTTTCAGATACCCCCTGCCCATGGGGGCACAGTGCATCTGCTCAGCATTGTAGCTAGTCTTTGCAGAGGGACACAGCTGGGGAACATCTGGCACTCCTGTACAGGCACTGAGCTCTCACACCCTTGCAGACTGGATGTGCAATGATGCCTCTTTTAACCAAACCATGTAAGGGACCAGGAAAACACCAGCCACTTGACCATTTGGAGGCCTTACTGGTGATTTTTGACTGGCCGCTGTTGACCAAACAGGTCACGTGCCTGTTACTGAAATTCATCCACTTCCAAGGCGGAGCGTGATGGCTATGCCGTGCCGGTGAAAGCACGTCACTGTTTTTGGGAGGGAAGATCACTTTTCCAGCTGATCTTCCAGCAGGGGCTTTTATATCTGGTGGGCAGAATATAATTAACCAGGTCAAGACCTGTCCTGGGGAGGAGGAAGCATCTGCACTTGTGAATGCCTGAGACAATGCTCAGAGAAACAAACCGAAAGCTACCCTTGCTTTTCCTGAAATCATCAGCTTTTTTGGGCAGTGCCCTTTGCCGACAGTCATTAATCACACCTCCTTGATTAACGGGCAGGACAGCCGTGACCTCAGTCAACCGTGGGTAACAACCAGCATCGCATTCATTTTTGAGAGATGACTTTAAAAACACCTTTTCCACCCGGCTCGCAATACGTAGGCGTCTATTCGAACGGCCCAGAGCCTTAGAGACACGCGCCGGGTGACCGCTGGTGTTGGGAACAGGACACACGTGAGCCAACAGCCTATGCTTTACTAGCTGTACTGTGGGGTAAGAGAGGGGGATGTTTGGAAACGATCATTAGACATATTTTAAATAGCAAATACCAGAATGTGGTCTGGGCAGTTTGAATGCAAGCTGTTTGCTCCCGAAGCCTAGCAATTCATAGATGAGTGGCTTTTAGGCCCGAAGGGACTATTATAGCTGCCCTCCATAACACAGGCCAGGAGACCGCCCAACGGGTCCTGTCGCTTTTGGTTGAACTAAACAGGCAGTTTTAGAAGTTCCTCCAGTCTTGACATGGATACCGAAAGATGAATCCACCCTCTCTCTAGGAAGATATTCCCATGGTTCATCATGGCTACCATTAAAAATACATAGGTAAGTCAGGCCCACCTTGTACTGACCTTGACAGAGTGATGGTGATGGTGATTTATGCCTAACGGCCCTAATCAGGGAGCAGGGCACTATGCAACCTAGTAACACAAAGGCAATGCCTGATGCCGAGAGTTCACAATATAGGGGCCAGATAATGTCACATGTGGACCTATTCAGCAGAGCCCAAGTGACTTAGGAGCTAAGTCTCTGCCACAAAGGAGCAGGCTGGACGTTGCGAACGGTCAATGAACTGGGCCCAGGGTTGGAGTATCGGGAGAGGCTGCGAGTCCGGATGGAGGGGGCCCAGCAGACCAAATGGCAGAGAGGGATGGGATGCGCTGATAGTTGGAATAAACTTGCTCGGGGCCATCCTTCTCCACTGCTTAGCTCAGGTCACTGCTGGTCATGCCCCACTCCCTGCACCCCTGAACCCAGGCATCCTTTGAAGTAAGAGCCTATGCCTCTGCCTTGTTCTCCTGGAGCTCCCCAGCCTACAAAGCCGTCTCTGAAAGGCTTCTCCCGAGGGAAAGCCAGCAGCCTCATGGAGAGATGCTCTGACACGTTGCTACCTGGTGCTGCCAAGGTCCTCCTAGTAGACAGACTCAGAGCACAAACCCTGGAAGGCAGTTGCCACCGATTAGGACACCTGCGTGCACTGACATAACACGGATGAAGGCTGTTGCGAGGTCAGCGAGGCAATCAGTCACTAATGGCAACTGCTGGCAAGAAACTCTCTCAAATACCAGTAGCTAATTGCTGCAGAGAAATAGGTACGGGGCCAGGTAAAGAGGTGTGGCTCCACTGCCAAGGGGGAAGGCACATGCATTTACTCCAGGGCTTGCAGTGCACCCTCCTGATCAGTGCTGCGTGGGTAGGTGTGCTAGGGAGGGAAGTGTAAACAGACCTTGTGCAAGGGAGTTGGTGCCGTCCTGCTGTGCAAGCTCTGGGAAGAACAACCTGGTGTCGGTGCTGTGCATAGGTGTGGATGGGAGGGGACCGACTAGAAGGATGCAGGAGAATATAGGCCAGATCCTCTGCTGGGATCTGCCGGCTGCAATGACGTTATATCTCTACCAACATCCGCAGGGGAAGAATGGCATCCCCTAGCCATAGGATGCAAGGAGCATCCCGGACCATGGGAGCCACAAGGGATCTGTTAGGATCTACGAGGCAGCCTTTTAAAAGGCTTCTTGGTAGAAGTTGGGGCGGAGATGAAACCTGCCGTGGAGGCTGGATGTGACTTAACAGGGAAGGGAGCCAGGCAGATCCTCTTGCTGTTGCTTTGTCCTCATGCTCTCGCATGTCCCATCCAGTTAAAGTTGCTTATTGAACTGAAGGAGTTAAGGCTGGCTGGTGCGGATGGGAATGCCTGAGTTGCAGTCCTGGAGATCAGAGTCGACATGGCCCTGGGTGGAGAGATGTGTCACCAGGCAAGGAAAACTGGAACAAGGGTTGGGCAAGATGCAGGATGCAGGCTGTCTAGACAGCAGCCCGGGAGATGCAAATAGCACATGTCGCTCATGCTCACGTGCTGTTACGTCATGTGCACCCTAGTAGTGACTGTCTCTGATCTTTGGGCTTGTCTCTCAACTCACATGTGCAAGCTTCGCTTTTACCGGGGTCAGCAGCTCCTGCCAGGTGCATATGCAGAAGGCGTTGCCTCTTCCAGTGCCTTTGACCTATACGGGGACGTGAAGAGGGAGAAAAACAACTCATGAAACATCTAAACACGAAGCCCTGAAGGTTTCTACCCAACCCGAATGCACGGCCCAGCTTGCTATGGAGAACCTGGGCCTTGCAACGACACCTTTTGAGTGGTCTGGAAAATCAGCTAGCATCAAATCTAGTGGCATCCAAATAAATGCTAGAGATTTCCAACTTCTTTTGGAAGGATAGCCCATTGCTCAGGTCATTAACCCTTCCCCTAGCTAGCCCACCCAGTCAGGACGCTTCCGGTTTGATGGGTCCTGCTGTTTCATAACTAACGGAGGTTTTTCAAAAGATCCATCTTTTTTTTCCGGACACATCTGCTCCTTACATTCAGAAATGCCTCCGGTGCTTTCCTAGCCATGTCACCTCTCTGACCACTCTCATCCAAGAATCAGTCATTGTCCATCTTTTGCAACGCTGTCCCAAGAAGATGGGGCTTTTTTGCACCTCCTTAGCAGCTGGTTCAGGCTTGATTCAGGCTGGGGGAAAATGCTTTTAACACGCTTCAGCTCGGAGGAGGGATAAAGCCGTGACTTCTGCATGCAGCGCCCACGATGGGAGTAAGTGGATCGAGTTCTTACGACACCTGCCAAGGTAGATGGAGATCTCTACCCTCCAACCCCGCACCCGAGGGAGTTATTTGGTCGCTTGATTGCACATGGAGCTCTTCTCGAGCCCGGGGCACTCGATACTATCTTCAACAAATATTTGCTTCTCACAAATTTGAGAAAAAGCAGAAACGGGCTCCCAGCAACTAACTTTAGTGCCAGGGCAGTTGGATCTGGATGTTGATGAAAGGACAGAGCTGATTTTTGTGGCTTGGATCTATTTTCAGGAGTTACAGGTGGTGTCATCTGTGAGAGGGAAGGGGCAGGGGCCGTGCTATAGGGCATATGGGCGAGCTATTACTCCAGCGGCAGGGCACAGACAAGACCTGTCGTTTTACAGGCCCAGCGGGATCAACGCTTTCACCATGCCAAACCTCCAGAAATCCTCATCTGACCTACAGTGTGCAACCCCACTGACTTCCCCCCCCAGCAGGATGGATGAGACACCAGAGCGAGAGCCACGGCATTTCTTGTTGGCTCCTCGCCTATGGTCTCTCCAGGGTGCAAGCCAAACCAAGTTGATGAGGCTTCCTGGCCTGTTTCAGATGAAGACCCTGATGCAAAAAGGCAGCATAGTAGAGATGGCCAGGAAGTTTTGGGTGAAACTCATTTTCTCAACAGCAACAAAATAAATCTATTCATAGATTCATAGATGTGAGGGGCTGGAAAGGACCTTACAAGATCATCAGGTCCAGCCCCCTGCCCCTGGGCAGGAAAGACCCCTGGGGTCAGATGACCCCAGCAAGGTGGGCGTCCAGTCGCTTTTTGAAGATCATTGAAATGTTAATTTTTCATGGGAAAGGGGAAGTTTCAGCACATTCAACTCCAAAAAAAAGAACCCCCAGAAAAAACGGCGCGCTATTGATTAAATGTCCCATTTTGACATTTTTTGAGGTGAAAAATGGTACTTCTCTGCTTCAAGTGACCTTTTCATTTCAAAACCTAAGCTCACGCCGGTTCAGAAGAATAAAAAAAAATGCAGCGGAAATCACAAAGGAAGCCTTTTGAAATAATCCAAGCAAAATCCTTTGACAGATGCAAATGGAAGAAACCCCTGCCCTCTCAGAAGCTGTTGTGGGGTGGGAGAAACATTTCCCAGCCAGCTCGTGGTATAAGTCACCAGTCAAAGGTGATAGCACGGATCAGTCGCTAAGTCGGGGTGGGAGCCCAGCTCTCCTGGGGCCTCGTGCCACACTGCTCGGAAAGCCACTCCCTGGCACCGGTAAGCGGGTGGGATGGTTGCCCTGCTGTGTTGAAGTGTGGAAGGCATTACAACCAGGCGCTCAGGTTGGGTTGTACATCCTTGCCTGACATGAGTCAAGTGATGTGTGTCTATCAGTTCGAGGAGGCCCTTGCGGCAGACCCAGCCGGGAATCAAATAGAAACCCTGTGGGCGCATCTACAAGTCCATTAATGTGCCGTAGTTATTGCACATTAAGTTTAGTACTTAGATAACCAAATACTAAATCAATGCGCAGTAACTTGTGCTACTGTGCAGTAGCAGCAGCGCACGGGTTTTTAGTGACACTTCATAGTTTCATAGTCGGTCCGGTCCGAAGGGACCTGAGCAGATCATCAAGTCCGACCCCCTGCCATGGCAGGAAAAAGTACCGGGGTCAAACGACCCCAAAAACGACCCCGACTTATTGCACAGTGGCCTAATACTACTGCATGGCAGTGCATTGCCATGGTTTTGTCTGGCACACTGCTGCGCAGTAGCACCAACATGTGTTTTTGCATACTTATTGCACAGTGGCCTAACACTACTTCACAGCAGTGTATTAGCATGGTTTTCCCCGGCGCGCTACTGCGCAGTGTTATTAAGCTGCTACACAATTGGCTTCTTGTGTAGATGCACCGTGTGCATACATTTTCTTTTTGAAAGTAAAGCCCTGTGGCCCTTTAGACAGATACGGTAGCTAATATTGGCCTTTTTAAAAAGAAAGCTGGCCTGAGGCAGCATTTCAGTGTCCTTCACCGGGGCAGTTAAAAGAGAGGAGTTCCCGTGCTGTCTCTTGCCAAGTTTCCCCCAGCTGTGCACCTCGGGAGCAGCTGCATCATTTCAGCGTATCTCTACTGATGATAGTAAACTCTGAAGCCCACATGTTCAGCACAGCAGGGATACAGGGGCCCAATATGCGGCAGATTTCCAGGAACCACGTGGATCCAGCCCTCTGATATCATCAGGTTTGTTTGGGTCTGCAATTTGTGGAGCCCAAACCAAAAGGCACTGAACATCACAAGTCTCTGCTTTAAAAGACTGGCCTAGATTTAAAACCCCAACCCCCCCAAAAAGGAATGGAAACAACTCGAGGCAAGATAAAGGAACAGGTGACGTGGGAGACAGCACGGGCAAGACCTCCTTTCGGCTCGCTCTGTCCAGTCCAGGGTGCTGTAGTTCAAGGTGGAACAACTGGAAAGAGTCCAGCGCAGACTGACAACAATTATTAGATGTCTAAAAACCAAGATTTATAAGAAAAAGGTTGGGAGACTTGGGACGACTTGACCTGGAGAAAAGACAGCTGCAGAGGGGTTGACAACAGTCTTCCCTTGTCCAGGGTTATTCAAAAGAGGCTGGTGATAATCTATACTGTGTGGTTGCCCAGAACAGGACAAGAAGCTATGATAAGCTTAAATGATAGCAAAGGAAATTTAGGGTGGATACAGTGAAGAGCTTTCTAAGTATGACGGTGGTTGAGATCGGGAACAGATTAGCGAGGGAGGATGTGGAAGGGTTTAAGTCCAAGTTAGACAAAGACTTGGTCCGAATGGTTTAGACAGGGGTGACCCTGCTTTGAGCAAGGATTTGGACTAGACCTGTTTTCCTATGATTTGACTCTAAGAATTGAAGGATTGGGAGTATAATTCATTCCCATCCACATGGTTCTGGAAAGCACGTCATCTCAAAACGACAATACAGGTGTGATGGATAAAGGCAGGATAAAGGTAGCTGTGATGACGGTGCGTGACTTTGAACCAGAGCATTTTCTAATTAAAAATGGGCAGAATCTGGTATTGCTCGAACACACGTTAAATGAATGAAGTCCTGGCTAACAGATCCGTGTCAATGGGGAATTGTCTTTGAATAAGAGCTTTTCTAGTGGAAATCCACTACGGGTTGGCACCGGGTCCAATGCCATTCAACATTTTCATCCATGACCTGGAATTAAACATGTCATCACTGCCAGTAGCATTTGTGGGTGACACGAGACCGGTGGAAAGGTGAAGAGGAATGAGGCTTTGGCAGCCACAGAAAACGATCTGCATTTCTTGGGCCCTTTCAGACAAAACATGCATTCACGTCATCAAATATAAAGTTGGTCTTCTAGGAGCCAGGACTGCAGGCCAGGACGGGGGACCATAACGTGGAAGACAGCGCCTCTGGGATGAATACGGGGATCACAGTGGACAAGCAGACAAGGATCTTTGGGTCAATCCGATATCTTTTATTAGACCATCTCAAATAGTTGGAAAAATTCATCTTTGCAAGCTTTCGGGTGCAAATACCCTTTGTCAGGCTGAGGAAGTGTCTGCAGGAGCGCCACACTTACATTGGAGCAAAAAAGGGGACGGTGCACTCTTTAGGTGTCAGGAGAGAGTACGTGCAGCTCGCTGAAAATGGCATTGATGTCACCAACAGGGAAATAAATGCAGGGTCTATATTTTTTTCTTAAAGGAGGCTGAATAAAGGTGGAGAAAAGAGACTTCCAGCAAGACATTTCGAGGCCCTGCAGGGAGAGGTTTAAAGAGCTCGGTCTATTTAGCTTATCAAAAAAAGGAAGATTGAAAGGTAACTTGATTATAGCGCGTAAGTACTTTCGCAGGGAGAAAATGCATGATACCAGAGGGCACTTTAATCTCGCGGAGAAACGCATACCAAGAACCAAAGGCCGGCTGCTGAAGCCAGGCGCATTCAAATGAGCTCTGAAGGCACGCGTGTTGAGCGGGGGGGTGATTAACCACCGGATCCAGCTACCCGGGGGGGTGGCGGGATCTCCATTTCTCGATGTCTTCAGATCCAGACGGGCTGCCTGTCTGGAGCGTATCCCTTAGCCAAACACCAGTCATTGGACTCGCTGCGGAGGTAACTGGGTGAAAGTTAATGCGGCGTGCTATACCGGACACCAGATTAGATAATCGAATCGTCCTGGCCAGCCTGAAACCCTGTGAATCTATGAATGAGAACTAGTAACCGAGGAAGAAGGACCTAGTTCCTATCGTGGTGAGAACGTGCCGTGCTGGGAGGCAAGGGGGGACGCTGGGCAAAGGGGGCCTGGGGCATCTGGCTGGTGCTTTCACAGCTCCCAAGATGAAGTGTGCGTGTGTGTGCATGGATGTGCGTGTGCTCATGTGAGTGAAGCCACCCCCCCTTACCCTCCAGGGCTGGTGTGTAAGGGACAGTGAAACCATCCCGACAGAGGCTCAGATGTCCATCTGCCTATCTCTCTGCTTGTCTGCCTCCCTTTGCTCTCTCTTTCTCTTCTTTTCCAGACTGCATGAGAAATAGCTTGATTCGTTTGTAGGGCTGGGTTTACCGGCCTCTGGACAGGCGGTTTAAACGGCGGGGGA
>NW_017728995.1:32331756-32351733 GCF_001723915.1 Gavialis gangeticus | reverse complement strand
AGCGCGCAAGCGTGTTTGGTGTGTGCACGCGTGGGATTTGTTGAGGATAAGCGAAGCGGCTAATTCTGCAGTTGTTCGCCGCTCTGGCAGGAACAAGACTCCCAAATCCTGAGATCGTTGCATCTGCTGCTCTAACACACACCCTTGGCTTGCTTGCTGAGGAGTAAATGCTTGATCCTGGAAGTCAGTGGCAACTGCAAATAGCACATTGCAACTGCAAAATACTGCAAATATTCAGGCCACTTATGTATGTGCCAACAGACACCTACGTGGCCTTTATGTATGTGCCAATAGACACCTGCTTGCCTCGGTGGCCTGCCTAAGATCCCATAGCAAGTCCATACAGTGCAGGGTCTGATCAGTGGCTTTCATCTCCAAACAGCAACGCCAAGAGCAGTTTGTGAGATGCAGGGTCCCCATGAGAAGCTCGCAGGAGGCGCTCCAGAGCAGTGGAAAAGAAAGCTCCAGAAATGAGTCAAAAAGTGAGTTGCTGAAGGAACAAACAGGTGCATGCAATGGGCAGGCGTTTTAAGTCAGATGCATCAGGGCAGCAGGGCTAGTTTCCTCTCGATAAGCTTGTAAACATTCGAACCAGCATTTCCTTTCGTCTCCTGTTAAACAGAGAAACATTTTAAGGGCCAACTGTACATATCAGGGCAATCTGCAGCGGAGGATCGTGTGCATTTGCTTGCGGTTTTTGTGACCGCGCCAAAATTAATCCCGGATGGAATTCCCTCGACTTCAGTCGAGTTACGTTTGAGATCACTTTGACTTTGAGGCCTTCAGTCGCATTGCCAATGGGTTTGCTAAAGGGATGTTTTCTACTTTGAATGCAGAGATTCTGGGCAGAAGTTCTAGTTTTGCAACCTGGATGCGGTCCTGCATATCTTAAGGGAGTTTTAGTAGTTTTGATGCTGAAGAAACTGTCCCTGGCAGTAGATGACACGTCTTATTTCCCTCCAGTGTCTCAAGTGGGTACATGTGATTGCTTGCTTGATGTACCTGTTCTGTAAATACCAAATACAAAAGGGGCTTCTTTTTTGAGGGCTGTCTCTCAGGCAGCAGGATTATGAAGTTCATGTGAAGAGTGACAGGCATGCAAGGAAAAAGGGGAAAAAAAGAAACTCTTTTTCTTCTAGGAAGATGCTGATTAGGGTTCAAAATGCATCATGAAAAGCAGATGCTAACTGAATAAATACTCTTCCCAGTGATCTTTGCTCCATGGGGTAGCAGTGTCTTGCTTTTACCAAAATCTCTGTGTAGCAAACTCGATGTAACATGAAGGAAGAAAGCAGCATGGATCAGTTGATTCAGGATTTGAGGGAAGATAATTTCCCAATATCCCACCTCCCCTATTCAATAAGTAAAGCGGTATACCAGCAGTAATGTCAGGCCCATTCACTTTCAATTTTCTAAGTGTTTTCCAAAGAGTCGTTAGTCTGAGTCATGACCCAGGTGTGCCGTGTCCTTCCCCAGAAACAGCTGCATTCCTGCGACCACCGAATATGGGCTTGAA
Source organism: Gavialis gangeticus (assembly GCF_001723915.1). Classification (NCBI taxonomy): domain Eukaryota; kingdom Metazoa; phylum Chordata; order Crocodylia; family Gavialidae; genus Gavialis; species Gavialis gangeticus. Next base: position 32,350,217 of record NW_017728995.1, on the reverse strand, counting down.
GTGCAGGTTTAACCCGAGAGGCCAGGAGCTGTAACATGTCCGTATCCTCTGTGAACGGAGCAGAGAAGGACGTGTCATGTGCACGAAGCGGACGCCGGTCTACGCGGAGTTAACACGGGGCAATTGGCAGCCATCGTGAGGGTCCCCCTCGCTTTCCACAGGTCCCAGCATGAGCTGCATTTTGTCCAGAGCTAATAAGAAATGAACAAAATGAGACCCACAACGCTGGCCCACGCCTGCTGCTGGAGGCGGCGGATGTCTCTTTTGTCCGTTTTCTTAACGGGCTTTGACATTTCCTTTTCTTAATCAGAAGAGTTCGGTCTCACAAGCGTCATATCAGAGTGACAACCCCTAATTGACGGACCGTGCCATTACCCAAAAGCTTCTTGTTGCTCCCCTGGCATCATACCCACCTGCAGACTTGCCTCTATGGTGAGAAATCATAACGCAGCTGCTTAAATCTCCCTGACCAAAAAAAAATGATATAGGCTTCGGGTTCAAGCCAAGTTTTCTGAAGAATGGGAGGGATCAGAGAAGCTTAGGGGGCACTAACCTTCGCTGCCGCACACCGAGTTTTTGGCAGAGCCGTGTCCCCCGGCGGGTTCGGGCTGGGATGTTACTTGCATCAGTGGTTCATCTTTTACTCCGGTCCAGACTGTAGGAGCACATCGGCTCGCTTGGGTTTCAGCTTAGCCCTTGCATGCAAGTTTGTGACATGATTAACTCTTCAGCTACAGCCACCCACCCTATGGGACCAGCCTTTCTTTTTTGCACCGAATAAAGCAGCCGTCCTCCCGGCAGCAGCACCCTCGGCCTTTTAGTTGCACCCAGACATTGCTTATCGCCGAACGTGCTGCGTAGGCCAAGCAGGGCTCAGCGTACCTGCAATCTGTTCGGTGGGGGGGAGCGGGAAGCGCCGCGTGCTGCAGAAAGAGCCCAAATGTGGCAAGACGCTTCTCCGGGGCCAGCTGTCCAAAATGCAAGCACTTGTCTGCCTGGCCATCCCAGCGATGCCGCTCTTCTGAGGGCCGTGAGCTCAGCTCTTCCTTTACAGGTGAGCTGTCACGCGAGACCTGAATTCGGATCCCACCGTGACGGCAATGCTCTGACCACGCGGCAAAGGGGAAGGCCCGACTGCGGGAGCGGGATGACGTATCTTCCTAAACCCGGAGAGTTCACCTGCCCGGGATCTCCCTGCAATGTGGGATCCCTGTGGGGGAGCGTGGGCACTGTCTGCTGCCAAAATTTTGCTTTCCGTGCCCCGTTTCCTCTTGCAATGCTCCAGGTTGCGGTAGGTGGAGAGAAGGAGGCCGAGCCCCGAGTCGACCTGTCTGCCTTTGTTTTGCAGCTCCAGCAATGGTAATGATTACTTTACCTAGGTTTTACCATCCAACCCCTTTGACCACCCGTGCTGGTCATCTCTGCAGCCAGCACAGCCCGTCGGGGTCGGAGGACCCGTCAGAGGCCGAAGGCAGCACGCCTCCCCGCCCCGGCTCTGCCCCGTGCCCTGTTTGTTTCGATGTCTTTCAACCTTTAAGACTTCTCTTCTGCCTGGTTCCTGCCAAGCAGCAGGTCACAGAAGAATAATGCCCTGTGCACTGAGGTATATGGATTAAATGTTCCCAAACAATTGAGTCATTTGCGGCTGTGGAAGGTTGGGGAGTTTTTGCCTTCCATCATCAGCTGTTTAAAAAGCACAAATGCAAAGGGCAGGGCAGGGGATGGCCATGTTCAGCATCTGCCCATCTTGCTCAGGTCCTTGAATGTTCAAGGCTCACTTAACTGGCCTGGCAGGACTAATCTTCCAGCTATGGAGAGGGGAAGTCCATTCGGGGACTCCTTTGTCTCCACTTCATTTTCACTGGAGCCTCTTCTCCCTCGATGAGAAAGGCTGCACAGAGCTCCCACCAGAAGGAAAAGCAGCCAAGGAGCCAGCCGAAATCAGAGAAGGGGAGTCTTCACTGCAAATAATTGCACCGGAAACCACGAAGGATCGTTGCAGAGTTGGGCCAAAGAAGCCAAGTGCAGACAACGATTGCAAAGCGCTCAGCCCCTTCAGAGAGGTCTTCTAATGAGGGTGCTCGGTTGCAGCTGAAACCCCTTTGGACGTGACCTTTCTTGGGGTGCAGGTGAGCCCCTGACCCAGGCTTGTTTCTGCTTTAATGGGTTTGCTTGGAGACCACAACTGTCAACCAGCTTTGCAAGTCGTCCTTGCACTGGTGCTCTTGATGAAGACTTCCTTTCATCCCCACCCCAGTGCCTCTTTCGTGTGGCATTACTCTGCACTTAGGCCATTATCCCCTGTGTAGCATGCTGCCGCCCGAGCCTGTGAAGGCCAAGCTGCAGGAGGACCAGATGCCAGAGAGGCAGCCCAGACCTCTATGACTTCATTTATTCATTGGGAATCTGCTCCTTACTTTACTGGAGTCTCAGTGAAGGGCTTCACAGAGGAAGAGTTTTATGGACTGGCTCCAGCGAAGAAAAGGTGGTAGCTTGGGGAAGTGGAAAGGGACGTTCAACTGTAAAGGGGGCCTGAAACAACTGATGAGGACAAGGGGAGATAAAGACGCCACGGAGAATATCCCAGCATGTTTTGTGTGTGGAAGAGGATAGCACAAGAGAGGAATCATCGGTGAAGAGTTTGAAGTCTGGACTGGATATAGACAGTGATCTTGGCTCAAACCCAACTGCTTTTTAGAGCATCAGATGCAAGAGGATTATGAAAACACACCCAGTGAGATGAAAGGATCTCTGTGCAAGTTGGAGAGGGAGTGTTATCCAGTGGTAAAAAAAAAGAAAGAAAGAAAACAGCCGGGAGCTGGCACTATGAGCAGTGTCCATGATTGCTGAAAGCCCTTGGAGAGCCCGCGCTCTCCACAACGTTCATTTCTGACACCTAAGAGCTAATGCTCAGAGATGCTGAAGACCCATTAAGGAAGCATGGAGGTCTGAGTGCTGAAATTTGGGCCCGGCTTGGCTCAAGAGGACCCCTTGGACGTTTTGAAAACTTGCCGCTGCAGAGATGACCAGCCGGGGTGGTCAAACAGGTTTTATCTTTTCCTCACTTATACAATGAGTAACAATGAGATAAAACCGGTTTTATCTTCTACTCACTTATACAGTGAGTAACATCTCCCATCGTCCCAGGGGCCATGAGGCTTATCCGTAGTAGTTAATGCATGAAAAGAAGGTCTACAAATGGAAATCTGCCAGGCGGTGCAAAATGCACTTTACAACTCTCGCTTCCTTCCCCCCAAAGGTATTTCTGTTCCTTGCATTGCATTCTCAATCCATCAGCGTCACGTTAGCAAATCTCCATGCCAGGAACTCCTCCTCATCGGAAAGGCTCGGATATGTTGATGCAGAATCGGGCAGGCTCCTCCGGCCAGACTGATGTAACCTGGTTCCTGAGAACTGCTCCCAGCTCCTTGTGCTGTCGCCCTTTACCAGAGCTGAAAGTTTGCTAACTCTCGTCCCGAGCCTTGCCAAAGCCTCCACCCTTCCCCACCACGCGGCCTTCCTCTTGCCTCTGTTTGGTCTTGCTGTTTGCAGAGACACCCGGCTGAGCCGTGGGGTGTTTTGATCCGGCTCTGCTTTATTTCACTCTGTTTAGACTCTGGCCTTGATCCTAGGAGCATCCCAGGCGCTGCAATGCTCACTCACTTCAGGGGTGTTACACGTGGGCCCGTGCGTGGGAAGCCCCTGCTCATGATCTGGCCTGTGCCTCGATTAATCAACGTAAACGACCCTGAAGCACCGTGGGGATGACCCCCGAGTCTCTGGGCAGATGTGGCTTTGTGCAGTGACGTCCAGGAGCAGGAGCTGCACCAAAGACGCTCCATTGACCTAGCATTCAACATGTCCTAGCAGACGACCGTAGGCTAAAGCGCCGTGTTGACGAGATCCATCCCTTTGACATCGGATGGGTCAAATGCTGCTAGACAATGACTGATTCACGTGACTCCACCACTCAGATGGGACCTTGGCGCCTACTTCAGGGAACAGACAATGCCGTTTTCAGCCTAAGTCTTTGCTCTCGGCTGCCATTTCTTCCCGCAGGCTTCATTTGACGCCTTCCCGTTCTTCAAAGAGCCATTGTTCTCCTGTTTGCACAGCGGCGTGGGGGTGGTAAGACCCAGGCCGAGTGCCAGCGGGTGCTGTGCAAAGTGCCTCAAAGCAGCTGCTAAAAATGCATCTCAGTCCCAGCGACTTGCCCTGCCATTCTGGGGCCAGCTCACGGTGAACACGGCGCGACTGTCCCGTCTTCTCCCAGAGCCCAGATGTTCAGATCCCCTTGCAACCTACATCAGGCTTTGTTCCCACTGCTCCCAAGTGCTAACCAGCTGGACATCAGTTGCTCCACCCTTTCCATGAGGTTGCCTTTAATGCAAGTTGAAACAAGAGTCACTCGCATCGGACAGGAGAGGCTGGTCTGCAGGGTCAAGTCAGGATTGGGTTCCTCTGCTGAAGCTGCCAGATGTGACATGCACACTAGCAATAGAGCTAAAATGGAAAATTCACTTTGCACAATGCTTATCACCTCTGATCCCAGCTGGATTTTAATCGCCTGCCTAGGAAGGAGAGCATCCTGCTAACAAAATCTCTAGAGTCCTTCACACCTCGTATAACATTCGGATATAGAAAGTCGCCCTCTTGCTTTTCCTCGCTGTGGACCTTGCATTCTGGGCTGTTATGACTGGAGAAGAAACCACAGACTTGCTTCCCTGAGTCTATCCGTGTCCTTGAAAAGAAAGGGGATCTTATGGTTGTGGCCCAAACCTGGGTTTCTGAAGACCTAAGTTCAGCTTCTGGTTCCATCAGAAATCTCATTCCCAGCCTTGAGCTTGTCAAGGACTTTCTCCGACCGTTCATCCCCACTTCTGTAAAACGTGGACCGTGGCGCTTCTATCTCACTTGTCTGTTTACATTGTAAGTACGTCTGAGCACGCAGCGAAGGTGGAGAAGTACCGCTGTTTCCATTGAGAGGCAAAGGAGCTAATGCCCCGAGAGACCTACCCCAAGTTTTCTTGACCTTTCTATACCTGTTCTTGTACTGTAACTACAAAGCAGGTGACCATACTATCTCACCTGCAACACGCCCCGACTACAATATGCGCCTTGTTTTTGAAAGGCAGAATGAAGACATTTTTTCCCCCCAAAGTTGTGACTGCACGGAGCAGGGACAGAGCCTACTATTAAACTCGCTCACCCTCCCTGTCCTGCTTGACTAAATCTGAAACCCCAGCTGCTGCTGAAGTTTGGCTCCTGTGGATGGACCTAGGATTTGAATCATAGCTAAAGAGTCACCCAGGCTGTGATTTAGGAGGTGAGAAACCAGGAGCACCTACCAGACAGCAAAATTTCCCTAAGACAGATGAACTTGATTAGTGGAGTATCCAAGGCATTAAAAATGAGAGACAATCATTAACGTCAGTGGAGTGAAGAAAAATGAGCCAATAAATCAACTGACTCCCTCAACTGCCTGAATAATCACGCCACAGCTGCTTCACGTATCAAAGCAGGGTGCTTCTATCATGGGCAGAAAATCAGCTTCCCAGCTTGATACAACACCCCCACCCCAATTTTGGGGGAAAAAGGCACGTGTTGTACTCAAGAAGTTACGGTGTTATGGAAGGGCCCTGGTTTTTAAAGCCCCTTCTTCAGCAGTACTTAAAATGCATCTCCATACACTTGGAGCAATTTAAATGTTTTGAAACAAGTCTCTAAGTGTGGCCAAGGGCGCTCAAGGGAAGGCTGGCAGCCTGCCTTCAGCTCGCTGGCGTGCCTGCCCATCGCCAGCGCATCCCATGCATTATGTAAGATCATAACGCACCGCACCTTTGCTGCAGCCTCTGAAACCAGGCTGTGAGTCCAGGCCAGAGCCCACGCCCAAGCTCAGAAATCCTGGACCCCTCTTGGGGATGTAGTGTACACGCTGCCTGCCAGTGGCTTGGATGATTTTTTTCTGCCCCCCTACAAAGCCCCTGCTCAAAGCTGCTGGGAGGCCATATGGTCATGGTCCCTGAGGTCATCGGGGTCGCATGGGACTCACTAAAGTTATGCCCAGAGGTCTGTTTATACATCTCCCATCTACAGGCTAATTGATAAAGGCTACAGTAAAAGGTGGAGCTAGACTTCTGCAATGTGGAGTCCAAACACCACCCCAAGAGCCGTAACTGTGGGTGGAAACAGGGGTGGCCTGTTTGTGGGGCGCACTATACTAGGCAGAGAGGGGAGCAGATGGGCAAGGGAGGGATCCAGACCCACCTGAGGGCTAAGGAGGCGGTGATGGACAATTTGCGGGGAGAACGGTGGTAATGAGGGTTACGGCTGGTAGGGGAACCTTGCATAGGTTGGGCACGTCCATCTGAAATGCCTCAGAGAGGAGGAGGAGGATATGGACTGGTGTGAGTAATGTTTAGCATTTATACTGTAATGGCACCAAGGATTGGCAACCAGCCACCTGCCATAGGTGATGAGCAGATGCACAGAAAGGGCAGAGACCTGTGCGACCTCCAGGCATGAGTGTTCAAGGAGGCAGTGACTAGATCTGTGCACAGCTGCCGCGACTGTAAGAGATAAAGGTCTGGTCTCCATATAGGCCAATGTGCACCCAATTTCCCTGCTCCATATAATCATAGACCATGAGGGCTGGAAGGGACCTCAAGGGGTCACATCTAGTCCAACCCCCTGCTCCAAGCAGGACCAGCCCCAACTACATCATCCCAGTTACGGCTTTGTTTGGCTGGGTCTTAAACACCTCCAAGGATGGAGAGTCCACCACCTCTGGGTAGCTTGCTCCAGTGCTTTACTACCCTCCTCATGAGAAAGTTTTTCCTAATACCCAGCCTCAACTTCCCTTGCTGCAGCCTGAGCCCATTGCTCCTTGTTCTGTCATCTGCCCCCACTGAGACCAGTTCAGCTCCGTCCTTTTTGCAGCCCCCCTGCAGGGAGCTGAAGGCTGCTATTCAATCCCGCTCCGTCTTCTCTTCTGCAGACTCAATCAGCCCATTTCCCTCAGCCTCTCCTCACCAGTCCTGTCCCCCAGCCCCACAACCATTTCCACTGCCCTCCACTGGACTCTCTCCAATGTGTCCACATCCTTTCTGTAGCAGGGGACAACACAGTAGTCCAGATGTGGACACAGGGCTCCAGATGTGGTCTCCCCGGTGCTGAACAGAGGGGAAGAATCACTGCCCTCGATCTGTCGGCAACGCTCCTCCCAACGCAGCCCAGGATGCCAATCGCCTTCTGGGCAACAAGGCCACACTGCTGGCTCACAGCAGTTGCCTAGATAAATCAGGCATGCCACAACGTGCGTGCAATCACATGCCTAATCCTTTTATAAAAAGCAGGCCCCAAACGCCCCTTTGCCAATGAAAGTACACAGTACAAATCCAGCCAGGATCCAAAGAGGTGAGCTGACAAGGGCTTTGGACATTGCACCAGCCCACCTGTCATAAATAATCAGTCCAGAGGCCAGAAAAGGCCTATTGGCTGCTCACCCTGGTCTTTGCCTTGTGTGTCTAAAATCTTCTCCCCTCTCTCTCTCTCAAACCTTCCCCCATCCATTTTTCTGATAACTGATTCGATATTTTCTCTGATGAATGCTGGTGACAAGGCATAGATGGTAAAGTGGCCACCTATACGTAGCTGTCTGACTCTTTTGGGTCTTTCCCATTTTCAACCAAAATTGGAAGGGGAGAAGGAAGGGGTCACTTAAAAAACAAACAACCAAACAAACTCCAAAATCCTTTTGTTTTGGGTGACAAGTTGTCACGGAAAATGACAATAAATGTCCCAGTCCCCTCCGCTTATTATCCCCAGGGCTTCTCATGTATTGGAGGTGAGCTTGAGGCACTTTGCGCTCAGTGCTCGGGGTCTGCAGACAACACGCCTGCTGCAGAATATCCGATAGTCTCACGCGCTGTTGTAAACCCGCGTGCCAAGCAGGCTGGCGTCGATGCGGGATGGCTTTCGAGGATGCAGATGCCTCCCCACCCAAGTCGGTACAGAGGCATCGACATCGTCTGCCACGTGTTGTGCAGACGTGAAGTCCTCCCGCTGGTTTCCCACGCTGCTTTGCGAGTCAGTCTCGTCCCAGAAACAATGGCATTGCCTGGCTCCACGCGGCACAGGCAGGTGTCAGGGGAGTCACATTCACAGCCAGTGTTGTCCTTGAAGCATCACGTGTCTGCCGCATTGGCTGCACCTGGGGCCTGTGCTATGGTGATGTCTGTATACCGTGCAGCCCAGGCCACTTGTGGTTTCCTCTCTGAATCTCGCCTCTGCCCACACCGACTTAGAGAAACAAGAGCGTGGAGAGGAGATTAGACTAAAGCCTTCTCACCAACCCAGCCAGCAGCACCTTTGTGCCTGCTCCGGCTAGACCTGCTCCAGAAACCATAGCAGCCCGGGAGTCCTACTACCCATCACCCCCTCCGCGGGGCAGCCACAGAGGTGCCCCCTGCTCCCTCCGAGCTGCGGGGCTTCAGCCTTCGATTCGCTCACTTGGGATGAAACCACCTCACTTCCCCCTCCCGGAAATAACATGAGCAAAAAGGAGAATGACTCATGCCGACATGTGTGCTCACGCATGCACACCCATGCACACACACACACACACCTTATACCCCATCCCCCCCACGCACACACACAATGTGGGCCTGGATTAAAACACTCTTTCAACTGGGCTTTCACCTCTGGTTCACAGGTCCCAGCCGGGCGAAGGAGCAAAAGGAATCAGAATGGGTCTGAAAGACCCAAGAAGCAGCAAAAGTGAAAATTGAGTGTCGTCACCGTGCAACGAAAGCTTTCTCCTCGTGGCCTTCGTTTCTTCCATCACTGTGGGATTACGTTGAATCAGCGGGGGAAGAGAGTGAGTTCCTCGTTATGTGGAGTGCTTCATATGCAGTTGTTGTCCGCCAAACCAGATGTGGAGGTTGGCTTTGGGAGAGGTGGGGGTGGTCTCAGCGTTTCGAGTAGCAGACAGGTAACGGCATCGGTGCAACTGCAGAACGCGGTCTCCTTCCCCATCCTTTCTTTCAGCCAGAAGTGAGAGCAGGGCATCTAAATTTGTCACGGATGCTTATGCACCCACTTGGCCTTTCAAGCTGGCTGGATGTCGGTGGCCAGTGATGCCCCTGGCCTGCCGGGGTCTCGGGCTCTGGTCCTATCACTCCATGCACTTCCCACCAACTCCATCACTGACAGCAGTTTGAAAGCAACATTCGAGCGAATGCAACTGTGGATCCTTTGCAAAGTCTTGCCAACATGTCAAGCATAACTCAGTCCTGATCTAGGCCACGGCTCCTGGTTAAACCCAGTGACAACCAGGTGTCCCTCTGGTGTGGTCTCCCATTTCTAGCAGTCACCAGAAACTAAAGCCCAGCCTTCACCCACCTGGATAAGGAATTCACCCCTGCCCGCCTTTTCTGCATGCATTCAGCCTGGGCCCTTGTTCATGAAAAAGGAGGAAAAAATAGTTCTTGATGGTTCCCAAGTGACGAGAACCTTTTAAAATCCCACAGGGTTCGTGGAGCTGTGGGATGGGGTCTTTCCCTGCACAATGCCAGGATCTTGCTGGCATCTGCGGCAGGAAGAGCAATCAGCTACTCCCTACCACGTGCTGGAAACCACCGTGATCAACCCCGCCATGGCAATGGTGTTGGCTGTAGCCCTCTGCTTGCGTGTCCCAGAAGCATAGCTACTCCCATCCTCTTTGCTCAAGGATTTTCCCATCTCATCCAGCCCTTACATCCAGTGCTGAGGGAGCTGATACATTCGGTTATTCATTAGGCATCAGTCTCTCAAAGCTCGGCTGCATTCTCCATGCCCCTTGGCAAAAGGGATGGGGATAGATCAGATGCCTGCTGGGTGGATGCTGGCACCCTCCTGCAATTCACTTTGACCACTGCTGCCTTTTCCATGTTGTCCCCCTGCCCCCTCAGTCCTGTCCCCTTGAGCGATTATATTATTTCCTTCAGGTTGGGCAGGATTAGGATGAGGATGGTGAAATCCTCCAGGAAGGAAGTGGCATTGCTGATTCAGTCAATAGCCTTTTTGTCCTAAGTTGGGACTGAAGGAAGCTCTTGCTGCGGTACGAGGAGTGGGGAGATTAGGACTAGAAGTCTTTGAGTGGAGAAAGCTTTTCTACGAACCCAACCCACTGCTTATATAGAAACGTTGCATGGGGTGGGCTACCATGAGCCAGAACAATGTTACGGTCAAATTAAAATCCCTGGATTCAGCATGGAAGAGACCTGCCTACATAGCAGTCTGCAGGCCCCATCTCTGGCATCTGGGCACGTATAATAGAGAGTTGCCCGGGCATGCCGGCTCCTGGAAAGCCAAAGGGATCAAGATGCACTGTCTTAAATGTCAGGTTCAAGAGGTGATTTGGTCAAATCCCCTGAGATAAGAGAAAGCTGGCTTGCGGTCAGCAAGGAGGGGCAGGGGTGCTAGCAGGTGGCATGTCAGAAGGACACCCGTGTCACGAAAATCAATAATAAGAGCTGCTGGTGGTTTGCCAGAACCAGCGAATGCGTCAGAGGGTCATGCAGTCTGCTGAAACCCAGGGCATAAGGAGACCAAAGGAGGAAAAGGAGGGTGTTGCAGAAGAGAGCAAATGATCAAATTGCTTCTTTCGTCACCGGCGGTGGTTCTGGGGTGGTGCCCATCTCTCACAGGCAAAAGAAAGCAATGCTCTGCCCAAGTGAGGGTCAGAAGAAGAAATGCTGGAACACAATGATGAGCTTCAAAGCAAAAAGGCACCAGGACCGGACGCCCAACCCAAGGATTCAAAGGGACCTTCTGGCTGCTGTAGCCGAGTGGCTTAGAGGATTTTCAACGCCTCCGCTAAGCTCAGTGTTTATCTCTGAAGCCAGAAGGGGTAGCAAGGCTGCGACAGTGTCTCTTGGTTCAAAGCAGTGTTATAAACATGAAACAGCCTCCAACTTCAAAGTTTCACATGCCTTTCTAGAGAACACAGGCCCCGCTTGGAGAAAACCTGGCTCAGCTCTTTTGCCATGGTACTTTCTGTTGAATATTTGGGTGATGTTTGAACCCTTCAACTGAAAGCAAAACTCAGCGGGCGTGAAGGTAAGTCAATGGAAAGTGATCACACGAGCCGCGATGAACTGAAACCGCCCCGGTGTGCACAGCTCAGGCGTCACAATGCCATTGGGTTTGCACCGCTGCACCTCACTGCAGCCCCGAAGCCGGCCTCAACCTTGTCGCCCACAACTGCAGGATGGGTTCATTGCATCAGACACCTCCAACCCCACTTTCTCCTGTCTCTGTGACACAGCCCCCATCCCAAAGGTGTTTTTCTTAGCAAAGTTGGCCCAGCAGAGCTCCTTTTTGGGAGCCTCCAACTTTGCAAGGCCCAGCCCGGAGTGAGATTTTCTTGGAGACACGTGGCCTGGTCAGCAGGGACCCTGGAGACCTGGGTCCTAGTCTGGGCCGTACAGATGATACGAAACAAGTCACTTCACCCTTTGTAAGAGAGGAATTCACTTTCCCCTAGTTTCTTCCAACACTGCCAGGTTTGAACCCCTGCCAGTCCAGCATCAAGCACTGTAGGAAGGTTTTCTTTTTTAATCTTCCAGGGAGGAGGAGCAAAGATATTTGTTTGGTAGGGTCTTATGGCTGGCCCTTTGCTTGTCTTCCCTTGTATATATTGCTCTCCACTTATGCCTGCAACAGCAGATCTGAGAAAAGCAGGCCTCCAGGAGAGCTCTCTCTCTGCACATACCAGCTCGACCCTTACTGTGCAAATCTCCATTGTGCCAGAGGAGAGGAAATGTTGACCTTGATCTTCACCTTTGAACTTCAACATCCTCAGGTTCAATCTCTGATGCTGCTTAGGGTTGACCTCAGCTGGCCCTAAATTGGGACCTGCTGACCCTCTACCCGGTGACGCCCCGCAGACCTGACCAACCTTGGAAAACTTGGCTGAGCTCTTAGATATGACCCCAACACCGCTGCAAGTTGCCCCTTTTTTTAGTCCACCCCTGCCTGCAGTGGGTTTGTTTGGCTCTGAACCCAGACACGCAGGCCTCAACCCCAGCTGTGGTCCCACCATCCCCTTCTTCTAACCCGCGGCCTTTCTGCACCGCACTGCCTTTCCCTGCTGCCTGGAAGTGGAGATGAGCCTAGAAAGGGCACAAAGCAGCCCACAGGCAGATTCACAAAAGGGCTTCAGAATAGGGAGCATATATATAGTGCCACGCTCAAGCAGTGCAAAACAAATGGATGGCTTTGATTCAAGCGAGGATGGAAACAGGGAAGGGCATCTCACATAAGTCTGGCTCACTGGGGTGACCTCAAGATCCATCCTAAATACCAGTGTAGACATCCACTGCGTATCTGGAAGATAAGGACTGAGACTTGGGCTTTGATTTGATAGCTTACCCTCCTTTTCCAAAAATGCCCTGAGCTCCAGGCCTGAAAAATCCCGTGGAAGAAGACACCTGCTCTTCTTCTGGGCTGTCTGCAAATACCCAGTAGCAGATTCAGTGCCAAAGCCATCTTAAAACTAGGAGAGAGGGTCCTAGACCCGTTCTGTGGTCCACATGCGCTTACATTTCCCTGCCCCAAGTTTGTCTCCTATTAAACTCCCCCACTCCACCCCGTTTCTGCTCCTTAGATGAGCTCTCAACCCAAAGCAGACTCTTTTTGCACCCTCCAATAGCTGTTTTTGTGCATTGCATGTGTTCTGGCCTTTTCAGATAAAACCAAGGTGACTGTCTTTGTTTGTGTCAGCCCCTGCCACCTCCCACCTCAGCCTGCGAGTCTGGCACGCCAGAAGAGAGTCATAGTGAAAGAGGAGAAAGCGCACCAGAGACAGCTGACCACGGCCGCCGCTCTGCGTCTGACGCCCACCGGCTCTGCAGGCCCCGGGACATCGGCCTAGCACTTTGCAAATGCCATCCACAAAAATAAGCTGTTAAAAGGTTCCTGGCTGCTCTTCTGGTGCCCACGAGCATGCACATTTTCCCCCCCACAAAGCTGAGTAGGTCGTTGTCCCACAGGCTAGCAAAATGCATCGAGACCAAGCACCCCCTGTCCACCCCCTTCCCCGCTTGTGAGCGCTGACACGGCAGCTTTCCGCTCAGATCCGAGAGCCAGAAAGTGCCTTTGAGAAAAGTGAAACTGCCTAGGCCTGGCTTCTTGACCAAGCTGAGTGAAAAGTCAATGAGATGGTTCGAAGTCTTTCTGTTTTTTAATCATCGACGGTCTTAGTATGAGCACCAGGAAAGGGGATCTCTATTTCGTGGCTGGTTTTCTCTTTCCTTAACAGCATCCTCTTCAGCACGGCCCAGCACCGAACAGTAAAAACAGCCTCCTTCGCTTTGCAAGTCATCACTGCTCGTTTGCTGACTGCCCGTGACTGCTCCAGGCCAGGGCTCCCCGGGGTCATGCCTGGGAGGGAGAGTTTCCACGCTCGTGCTCATCCCCTTAGCACAGGTGCTGATTGCAGAGGGGCTATGGGAACACAGGTTTCGGCTCAGGTTCAGCCAACCCTCCTGGGACTCTGGGGACTTAGGAGTTGACGCCGGTGCTGGCTTGGCAGCTCTTAGATTAAATCTGGCTCGAGTTCGTCAACCCACGTTTCAATCGCACCTCTGATTTGCAAAGCAGGCGGATGCAAAATGCTGGGCAGTTCTCAGCTGTCGGCCTGTGGTTAGCAGCTGAAATGGTCTAAACCAGGAAATTTGCACAGGCAGGGGAATGGTTTTCAACTTTTTTTGACCCATTAGACTCGAGGCCGCCTCGGAAAATGCCAGCTGTTGCTTTTCACTTGTTTTTTTGATGACGGAAAAATCCTGGAGCAACTCTCCCATTGCAAAGACCTCGGGAAGGCCACAGCAGAGCAGAACGGTTTTAACGTTCCCGATTCCTATGTGACATCTTTGGGTTTATCGTGTGAATTGTGTTTGCACGTCTAACGGTGTTAATACTGCATGGTGCCTTGCGGCACCCTCCAAAGGGTCTCGGGGCTCGAAAGGGTCTCGGGGCTTGAAAGGGTCTCACTGGGATGCTTTTAATGACCTTTCATCTCTTGAGTGCATATTAACGACTTTTTAGAGAAGCTGCTGCGGTTCCCCGGCTTTCTCAGTGGCAGGTTCGGGTGTGACATCTTGTGCTGTGTCAGGGTGGCGGGTAGTTTTAGGAAGAGTTTAGAGGGTGGATGTGTCCGGGATGGTTTTTGCACGGGGCAGACCCTGCCGCAGGGGGTTGAAGTAACCAGCCCCACTTCTCGATGATTTCTGTGACTGAGGGACTCTCTTCCATCCGAGACACAGCAGAGCTCACTGCCTTCACAACCAAATGTGAGGGGCATGGCTTGACAATAACTTCACCCCAAAAACCCTCCAGGAAGAAAATGGGGGGGAGAGCAAGGGGCCAGGAAGAAACAAAGAGTGAAAAAGGACAGCTCGTGGTGCAATAGTCATTAGCAGAGCAACACTAGATGGAGAATACAGACTTTTTTAAATAGATCGGTTACTTTTAGTGATGCACAGGTGCCCCGGTGCTGGGCAGTAGGCAGACACAAGCCCCTTTTGGCCCTTGAAAGGACGGGGAATAGGATCGGTGAAGGACGGAGCCCTCTCCCAGGCCCAGCCACCAGCAGCGGCTGGTGCTGATAGTTTCCCCAGCTCCTGCTCTATCCAGAGGCACCGAGGAACTGTCCAGCAAAAGAACAGCTCCTCCGAGCAGCGCAGCCAGGCCGCCGGGCAAGGCGCCGGACCCAGGCGTGCTCCCGGCCAGGGTCAGGCAGCTCTCGTCCAGCAACCCTGCTGCAAGGTCTTGCCTCGCGGGGACGGAGGGAGCTCAGAGCATGCCGTGCCAACACCCCTGGCCATCTTGGCTTGCTCAACAGGTTGCCCTGACCCTGCAGGCCTGGGGCTCAAGTGACCCTCCTGCAGGCCATGGGACTGGTGGGTGCTCCAGGAAGGGGAGGACAAGGTGGGGAGGCTGCTAGGGAGGGAGATACGGAGAGGGCAGAGCTTCCCTCGCCCCTGCAAGGTGAAGAGAAACTATCAGAGAAATAGGAGGAGCTCAAACCCCGTGATGCCAGCCCCACCTCTGCAGTCTCTAAGAGGGTGGCCCTAGCCTGGGAAAGTGGATGAGCCCAGGCAGAGGTGCAAAGAGGGGCAACTGGGATGATCGGGGCAATGGCGAGTCTGGGGAGGAGACTGAAAGGGCTTGGTTTGTCCAGCTGGGCAGGGCGGGCTGGGAGGGGATGTGATCACTGCCTAGAAATACCCCTGGGGGTAAATGCTGGGTGCTGGAGGAAAGGGGGCTAAAGGGCTCAGTGACCCAGAAAGCACTTGCCAGTCCTGTGCCCCTACACACATGCACACACACACCCCCCAGGCACCAAATTTGAGCAGGGTTGGGTGGAAAAGAAAGGAAGGCTAAAGGAAGAGGAGGAAATGGAGAGCGCTGAGCTCTGCAAAGGACAAGGCGGCATGCACACACACCTGTGCATGCACATGCATGCCTGCACCCCGAGAGGGACATGCATAGGGAAGAAGGCCATGTAGTGCAAGAGGGGTGGGGGGGACCTTTTTGGTGGGTGTGCCACAAATGAGCCCTGCACCCTCCCTGAGTGCCACAGCGATCCCCTTCCCCTGACTGAGCTGCTGCTCTGCTTTCTGCTCCCTGCCCTATCTGCCACTGTGCTGCTTGTCCCCTTCCTGATCTGCCACGCACCGCCCATGCTTGTGGCACATAGGCCGCAGGTTGGCCACCCCTGACATAGCAGATAAGCCCCACACACGGGGCTGTCCACTACCAGAGGGATGGAGGGCGAGATCCAGTGCTTAGGGCCTCACAATATGAGGGGCCTCTAAATAAGGGAAAAAAACCCCAAAAAACCTGACCCAATATCAAGTTTTATAATAATCAGTTGGTAAATAAAGGAGATAAAGGAGATTTGGGAAAATGACTCTCAAAATATGGACATTTTCATTCTAATATGACAAAAATATACGTATGTATGGCTCCACGGTTATTATTCATATTGAGTTCATCAATTTGTGCAGAAGCAACAATAATTCATCCTAAATTTTCGTGAAAATCCATTTTTGTGGAGTCTGTGGGTTATTTTTATTGCATGGGGCCTCTGAAAGTGGACCCAGTTTAGGACCTCAGCATGTCATAACATGGCCCTGGTGCGAGCTTCCACTTTGCTGTGACAAATGTGCCCAAAGCTTTGACTCTGGGTTGAGCCCACACAGCGTGTGCACACGCAAGAGCCCCCAAATGGAGGCACAGGCACTGGCTGGCACTCGGAGGGCGAGGGGCTGAACATCTGCAACATCCCTGCTCTTTGCATGGCTGCTGAAGAGAGTCCCTCGGGCTTTTCCTCCCACCAGGAGACCACCAGGCTGTGAAGCGCTGGGGCTGGGAGATGCATTTGACTGCAGGGCTGCTTCCTGCAACCTCTGCACTTGCTGGAGGTGGAAGGAATCGCTTGAAAACCAGCTCTACCTCTGCGGGGTTTTCTTTGCCCATGCCCTGGCAAGGACAAAAGGCTGCTTCCCCACTGCTGGGAGTGGCGCGAGCCCCGTGGGAGCCCAGGGTGCTCAGCAGGGGTAAGCCATGGGTCTTCTGGGGCAGAATGAGTGCACCAGGTGGGATTGTGAAAACAGGCAGCAAACCCACTTCCCCATCCCCTATTCTGGTCGCTGCTGCTCTCTGTAAACACTGAAAGACAGTGCTTCTGCAGGGAGGAGAGTCAGCCCCGCGGGGAAGAGCAGGGTCAGTGACTTTGGCATGAAGGTGCCCTCCCCAGAGAGAGCACACGGGTCTCGTTTGCCCAGGACTGCTCTGCAGCGAGGTGGGCAGGGGAATGGGCACCCCCAGGAGCTCAGGGCATTGCAACCCCACTGCTGCCACCATGTTTTGCGACCTGCTTTTTTACTGTCGTTTAGAGCTACGCACAGGCAGAGACCATTCAAAAAAGATATCAGCCCCCAAACACTCCAGTGCACACAGCTCTGTCCCCAGGGAGCGGAGGAGAGCACAAACAACACGTGTCAGCTGCGAGCCACGCCGCTGGGTGGGAAGCCCTCTGAAGCGATGGGCACAAAAGAGAAGAGAAGGGAGAGTCGGTGCTTCATCACCTTCATCTTCTGCCCTCGCTCACCTCTCCTCTCCGGGCCACGTTGGGGTGGAGAAGACACCTCACAGGGTGTTTGGAGGTGTCACGGGGGGGGAGTGGACCTCGAGGAGGGGACATCCCATGGAAGAAGGCAGGGGAGAGGATGCGGGAGCTGTGTCGAAGAAGAGAAAACGCACGGCGACTCGGCCTGTGACCAGGGGAAGAGCGGTTCTCCTTCGTAGTGGGCAGGAGAGCTGGAAAGCAGAGCCCGGCCTCTGCGAGCGGCTGCCCAGATGCCAAATCCGTGGCTGGGTACCCGTGACCCAGAGCCAGGGCACTGGCCTGATGCTGATTGGGAAGAGAATCAAAAGTGAGGGAGAAAAAAAAGGACCATCGAGGACTATGGGCTGTACAGGAGGGACAGGACGGGGAGGAAAGGTGCGGGGTGGCACTCTGCGTCAAGGAGGAATACACATCCTCATCAAATAGCACAGGGCCAGAGGAGGGGCACTCTGAAGTGCTCTGGGTCCGAATACAAGGGGGTCGAGGGGAAAGAGACTTAACGGTGGGGGTCTACTACAGACCCCCTGACCACAGGGAAGAGCTCGACCAGGAATTCATCAGTCAGCTCGCAGAGGTTGTTAGGTCCAAGGACGTCGTCATCATGGGGGACCTGAACTTTCCAGACATCTGCTGGGAAGAGCAGTCAGCCAGATCTGACCGCTCACATAGGCTCCTAGCCCAAATGCAGGACCTCCATCAAACCCAGGAGGTGCATGGCCCCACCGGGGAGACGCCCTGTTGGACCTGGTGCTGGCCACGGGCGACAACCTGGTGCGGGGGCTGCGGGTGCTCGATCCCCTGGGCGACAGCGATGATCGCCTGCTGGGTCTCACCATCCAGCGCAAGGTGGCAAAGGCCAGCAGCAAGGCAGCGGCCCTGGACTTCAGGAGGGCGGACTTCAATGAACTAAGGAGACTAGTCGGGGATGCACTGAGGTCCCGGAGGGGAGGGGAGGGGAGCCGGGTGTCCAAGGAGAGTAGTCGCTCCTTAAGGAGACGATCCTCCAAGCCCAAAGGGAGGTAATCCCAACACGGATCAAAGGGGGCAGGAGGGCGCACAAGCCCCCGAAGCTCACCAAAAGCATCCGGGAATGTCTCCTAGCTAAAAGGGAGGCGCACACCCAACGGCAGGGAGGGGCCATCCCCAGGGAGGACTGCACTGCGGTTGCTCGGGGATGCAGGGGGGGTCAGGAAGGCCAAGGCGGCGATGGGACTGGGACTAGCGATCCGGATCAAGGACAACAAGAAGTCCTTCTTTAAATACATAGGGGGCAAAAAGAAGG
>NW_017728995.1:32326477-32326756 GCF_001723915.1 Gavialis gangeticus | reverse complement strand
AGAACAGGATGGGATTCAACACAGACAAGTGCAGGGTGCTGCACCTGGGGAGGAAGAACCAGCACCATACCTACAGGCTGGGGAACTCGCTTCTCGTCAGGGCAGAGGCAGAAAAGGATCTTGGAGTCGTCATTGACTGCAAGATGAACATGGGCTGGCAGTGTGAGGGGACCAGCAGGCATTGGGGGAGTCCCTGTGCCCCTGAGCACGACCAGGAGTGACCAGGAATAACGGTCACAAGCTGGCAGAGGGGAGATTCAGGCTAGACGTCAGGAGGTG
>NW_017728995.1:32324840-32326386 GCF_001723915.1 Gavialis gangeticus | reverse complement strand
TACTCCTTCCTGCCATGGCAGGTGGTCGGACTAGATGATCTGCTCAGGTCCCTTCCGACCCTAGAAACTATGAAACTACGAACGATTTGCTTGGAGTGTTTAGTTTCTTCCTCTCCCCTTCCAACCAATTAGGTTAAATTTATTTTGGCAGGAGACCTGATTATTGGGGCTGGACTCCAGATGGTCAGGAGCACAGCCGGGTACCATAAATAACATGGGATGGAGGGAACAGGAGGCTCCAGGTCCTGCGGATAACACCCAGCCGTGCAGCCCGGGTCCTCCCTGGGGCATGGCAAGTGGGGGGTGAGCAAGACCCGGGCTCGCATCCCACAGTCGGTGATGTGAGCTGTCCCCAATGCGCTTCCTCCCAGGAGTCGGTGATGGGTGTCGAGCTGCTCCCTAGATCCCCACACTTGCATTCAGGATGGAGGAACTTAAAACAAATCTTCCTTTTTCTGTGCTTTCTCAGGGCCTTTTTTCCTAACAATATTGACATTAAACTCTCCGATGACCCTTGGCAAGGAAGTAGTTTGCATTCCCTCCCCCCCCCGGGACAAAGGATCCGTGTATTTATAAAAGGAATAAACTTAACAGAAGGTGTAAATCACTAGACAGAGCCCACACAAACCCTCCGCTTCACTTGTTCTCCATGTGAGGAGATTCCCCTGAGAAATGCCACGTGTTGCACACCCTTGTTGAACACCTCGTGAAAGCAGATCACAGTGGCACAAAAAAACCAGTTTTATGAAGTTTCTGGAAAGGCCACTGGGTCTCCCATGCAGCGGTGGATAAAAAGGAGGGATCTCCCATGCAGCAGGAGATAAACTATTGACACTGCTATACATCTAAGGCAGCCTGTTTGGAACCGGTCAGGCATTTCCAAAATTAGATTTTTCATCAGCTGCTTTTTGGATGACTTTTTTCATTGCAAAAAAGCTTCTTTTTCCTTTGCATGTCTTGGCCAACTCTAACTGTGATGAACACGACGGGTATTTTAGTGACGGTTCAACTTCACGACTGAAAATTAGAGAAAAAGGTACAGCTGGAAAGACCGTTCTTCTCAGCCCTTTAAGTGCCACCAAGTCCACTTCTCTCTATTTAGGCCGGATCCAAAACCCTTTCTTTGTATCTTGATTCAAAGCCTTTCCATTGTCTTTGCACAGGCTTTGGATAAGGATGTCATCTTCTTCGCTGCTAGATACAATGCAGCTTTAAAGGACCTGCGGGGTGATGCTCCCGGCACTTGTGCGGTGAAGCTATCCCCTGGAGCTCCCAGTCAGAAATGATGGACGGATAACTGATTAGCGTGTCCTTTGGTTTTGTTTCAGACTCTTGCGTCCGCTCTCCTTGCTGCCTCCAAAAAAGCACGGCGTCCCCGCGGCCCGGACCTCTGCTTGTCGGTGTAAGCCTTCACAAGACGGCTGCGCCGCCTAACCGCGAGAGCAGCTGTCAGAGTTGGGACCAGGTCTTCCACTTGATCGCTGCATGCCCATTGCTAAATTATTTAACTTATAGATTCATAGATTCATAGATTCATAGATTAAGG
>NW_017728995.1:32323638-32324829 GCF_001723915.1 Gavialis gangeticus | reverse complement strand
GACTTGAACGCATCCTTCACTTCGCTCGTCTGTGAAAGGAGGCTGACAGCTCTTGTCCCCCCTCCAGGGCCGGTTGTGAGCAAGGCCAGATGGGAGCAGTTTGTCGGAGTTATGAAAGGTCTGGAGGTTTTCCAAATTTCCTTCATCTGCACTAGGACGAAACCGATATCTTTCCATATGCTTTAACTCCCTACCCTGCCTGAATCAGAGCAGCGACTTGAACTTCGGGCTCTCACGTCTCCAAGGAGTGCCCTGCCCCGGGGTTTTGACTGCTCTGTGGTGCACCCACCTTTGGCTTTGAGCAGAAATGTCACCCCATGCTTGCCCGGTGGAGCTCCCATCAAAGCTTGTACAATGGGGTTCGATGCCAACTGATCAGCGCCTTCCAACAAAAGTGGGTTTCTCAAAACCCCCCGACCTTCTTTCAGCGGTGAAGCCCAATTAATTAGCTTGTGTACAGGAGTTAGATAAGAGAAGCAATGCAAGTGCAAAGTTTATTATTATTTTTAGCTAATGATACAAGAACACTTAGCAAATGACATGCCAAAATGCTTATCTAACTCATTATCCTAATTTATGTCGGTGCCTCCTGGAGATTTATCAGGCATTGAGGACAAGTTATAATAAGTACTGAAATATTTAGTGCTGATCCAACCTTTATAACATGAATCACTCAACACGATCTTATTATTCCATATTATATGTTTATTAGGCATCACCTAAGCTAATTGCAATATTAAGGGCTGGATGCTATCCCGGGTTGGGAAAGCTACGGCTGCTAGGGTACAATTGCTGGGACTTGCTTTGGGTCTTTAATGGACATCTCCTGTTACAAGGGGAGCTTCTGTGTTGCATTCAGACACGGCCAGTCGTGGAGTGGGACTCACATGCTAGGAGGCCGTCGTACCTTCTGACTTTGAATCTCCTGACCGTGCTCCTACCACGCACTTCCGCTACTGCCCGGCGGTGTTTTGGCTGGGATCTCCCAGGGACAGTGGCTGAGCTGACCCAGTACAGTACACCTTGTACGTGAAGTGGTTTTTACGGCGCTCTGCATTGTGTCTTTATTGCAGACCTGTTTTCGTGCAGGTGTGGAATGTTTATTGCCTTGCACCGAGCCAAATCCGGCCGTGTTTACAGGCCTAGGATGTCCTTGGTGCAAAGTCAGGGCTGGGGTGAGCAAGTGCGAGC
>NW_017728995.1:32289770-32318638 GCF_001723915.1 Gavialis gangeticus | reverse complement strand
TCACGTGCTAGGAGGCCGTCGTACCTTCTGACTTTGAATCTCCTGACCGTGCTCCTACCACGCACTTCCGCTACTGCCCGGCGGTGTTTTGGCTGGGATCTCCCAGGGACAGTGGCTGAGCTGACCCAGTACAGTACACCTTGTACGTGAAGTGGTTTTTACGGCGCTCTGCATTGTGTCTTTATTGCAGACCTGTTTTCGTGCAGGTGTGGAATGTTTATTGCCTTGCACCGAGCCAAATCCGGCCGTGTTTACAGGCCTAGGATGTCCTTGGTGCAAAGTCAGGGCTGGGGTGAGCAAGTGCGAGCTCTGGTGAAGTTAAAAGAGTCTGCATGTGAGTGTGTGTGCATGGGGGGGGGGGGTGCAGATTTTCAGCCACTTCTACGAGCAGAGAAAACACGGTTTCATCCTATTTTACCGCGTTGCACCCCCTGCGGAGGATATTCGAGGCGTAGAAGGAGCATCGAGCACAAATCTTTCGAAAAATGGCCTGGATGTTGTTTCCAAAACAGACCTCTGCAGTAGGACACCAACAGGCAAAGAAAGGCACTGAAGCGCTTGAAGTCACAGGCCTGAGCTGAAGTCACAGGCAGAACTGGGAGCCGCTGAACTGGAACCAGTACAGCTAGACAGCTCCTGATCTCAGAGTCCAGTTGCAATGAAGCGAGCGTTTGTCACGTTCTGCAAAGCTGCTGAGGCTATCCTTCCAGCCCTAAAGAAGTTCAAGGTGGAAATGATCTATTAGATCCTTTTGCAACCTCTTGGGAGCAAGACAAGAATTGTTCCCTGGGGTATTCTTAGTGCTTTGCTCAGTCTTGCTATTAATAACTCAGACAACAGCGCCTGCATAGCCAGGTGAAATTATGTCATTTGTGCAGCACAGGAGGTGATAGGTAGATATGTATTTAGGTCCCATCGCTCTACTCTGTGTACTTGGGTGTGTTTGATGTGGTTAAACAAATCCCATAGAGAAACACATTTAATTTCTGAAAGTACTCGTCTTCCAAGAATTTTTAAGAGCTTGCAATAAACCCAGCCAAGGCGATCACTCAACAAATTGAAATCATAGCTGTATTAATAGGGTTACTATATTCAGATGAAATCTAACCCAAATGACTTTATCTTGTAATCTGGCAAAGTGAATGGGTCGCTAGAAGTTATGTGCAGGCAACTGAGCTGGCATTTCTCCGGTGACGTCACCTTCGCTGCTCTCCTGATTCAACTCGCCTCCTTCGTCCGAACAGCCACAGGCTAACACCTTGCTATGCCTTTCACAGCCCAACCTGGAGAGTTTATTATTATTATTATTATTATTATTATTATTATTACTATTATTATGCATTTTACCGCCCAACCCGGGGTTTACCGAGCTCGCTACATTCAAGAACATTTTCTAGGGTTTGCTTCTATCTTCCTTTATGGCAGGGGACACTTCCATCAGGTTAAATATTCCTCCCTGTGCAAACGAAGGGCTGCTGAAGCTACACTCAAGTACCAGTCAACCCTTTCTGCTGTGCTGGGCGGCTCCGTTTCAGAGTAGGAAGCCAAAACGTGGCATCCTGTGATAGACAAGTGACTGCAACGTTGCCCTTTGATGGCTGGGCACGTGGACCATGTGCAAGCCTATAACCACTGCAAGAGGCTTCTGGGTTTGAAGCCGGAGGATGAGGCAGGTAGCCAGCTCCTCAGACAGTTTATCTAGCCATTAGCTGGGTTGTGTACAAGCATGTGGCCTTCCTTGTGCAGCCCCTGCATGCTGTCAGGGTACTGCGGCCAAGTGGAGCCAACCAACCAAGCAAAATATATGGTAAAGAGCCTTAGGGAGGTTCCCAAAGGCATAGGAGGCCATTAGCCCCTCAGCTCCCAGTGCAAACCATGCGCAATGTTCAACATATCCCTCCAGAGGATGCGAAAAAGCAGCCAGCGAGTTGCAGGAAGCCTCCTGGCCTACTTAGATAAGCAACACCTCGTTAATAAGCATCCGTGCATCCCCGGTCCTCCACACCTTGATCGCTAACTGCTGTCCCAGGCCCCAGCCCCAAGCCGAATATTGTGTGTCCTGGCTTGGGATTGCACAGAGCGGCGAAAGGCTGGAGGGCATCTAGCTCGCATGTGACTCCAGCGATGGGCTGGGCCCCTGGAAACCACAGAAGGATGACCGAATGGCTCAAAGCAGGTCAGAAGAGCTCCCACCAGTGGGGATACTTCCCCGATTCATAGGAGTCTCTTGGAAATCTCAGGAAAACACGTCCCCAAACAGACCCACTGTTTGTGTTTGGGCAGGAAAAAAACAAAACCCTTTGGTCAAAAGCTTCTCTAGTAAGGTTGGGGTGGGTTCCCTCGTTGTCCCGAGCACCCTAGCCAAGGCAGAGGCATCAGAGGCTCTGGCCTGGAAAAAGATCATGTGCGCATTTCCACCACGGCGGTTCTCGCTCAGCTGGAGGGACGGGCAGAGGTCTGGACTGGCCGTAGGCTTTGTCTAATGTAAAATCTCACCTCCCAGAGCAGGAAGAAGCAGTGCAAGCCTGCCCTTCGCGGGTCCGGCTGCAGCACGGTGCCAGGCCAAGGACTGAAATGATGCCAGCTTTGTGTGCAACTCCAGGAACCATCCCGCCGGCCCTGGGAAAACCGGCTCAGCACGGCTGACTTGAGACGCCTGTGCCAGGAGCATTTTCACTGCTCCTTTACAACCGACCCGTGACCACTCTCGCCCCTGCCTGGTACATAGCAAGGGCAGGGAACGGGCTGGAGGACAGCTCCTAGGGACCCTGGTTGCTTGCAAGCAGGGACCCGGGTGTGCTTGCGAGCATGGGATCTCTCCCTCCCACTTTGCACGCTGAGGCTTTGGCTACGCTCGCTTGCTTGTTCTGCCAGCCAGCAGCCATCACTGCCAAGCTACAGAGCACATGCCCTGCCATGTGCTTGTGGTGGCTTTGCAAGATTACAGGGCTGCAGCTGTAGTGCCAGCGTGTGAAGTGCACCCGGGAAAAGCACCCGCTGCTGGACAGGCCGTGAGAGCCAGCTACAGGCACGGGCCAGCGGCTGCAGGGGGCAAACAAAGCCATGCACCTCTGCACAGAGGTGCAATAGCTCAGCATAGACCAGGCCTGGCCATCAGGGAGCCAGCACAAAGCCCAGGTACTGGCTCAGCCCTGCTGAAGGTGATGGGCAGGATGGACCTGGTCTGGCCTCCTGGGTGGATGTGGGATGTCAGGGGTGCTTGGTCCTCACGATGCAGGAAAACACGGCTCTTGAGCAATGAGGCAATGAGAAGTGAGCTGGGCCCATCTCCCTCCTGCTTGCACCCAGACAGCACGAGGCCTGATGCAGCGTCCTACGTGCTACTGAATTGCACGTCGCCTTCTGCAAGAAGGGAGAGGAAAAAAAAGAAGCTGCACTGAGGACAGGCTGCGCTCCCTTCTCCCTGCCCGGCAAATGGTGCTCCCACAGAGCCGGTGCCGGGGGGGCTCGACCCCCACTCGGCCGCCCCGCTCCGAAAACAGATTGGCCTTTTCAACCCGGGGCTGGGAGCTGGGTGGGAAGCTCTCCCTGGCTTCACGTTGTCTCGCCTGTGCCGTGCTGGCTTCACAAACACAAGGTGCGCTGTCAGGACAGCCCGGGGCAAAGTTTGTACTTTGCTTGAATTCTAACTGTTGTTTACCGAAGTCATAAACCGGTCTCCTCTTCCAGGTGTAAACGCTATTATGAAAAGGCATATTTGTATTTCGCCCCGCCTCGGCTGTACGGTATGTGCTCTCGTCCTGCACGGGCAGCACGGGGCCTCCCCTGCACCCCAGCTAGCGGCGCAGAGCGCAGCGCGGAGGGGAAGACTGGAGCCCGGCCTGCCTCCTGCACACGCGGGGGGGAACGCAGCTGGGGTCCGGTGGGGGGGTGACCGGATTGAGCCCCCAGATGCCTCCCGGCACCGGCCTTCGCAGCCAGGTTGTATAAAGCCCAGCCCTGCCCATATCTGCGGTGCGTGCTACCTTTGCCAACACCTGGGCCGAGTCAGTCCCGGAGCAGGATCATGCCGAGATGATCCTCCTAGCCGGCTTGGCAAGTTGAGCTCCGGATGCTAATTGTCTTGTGTTGGCCACCCAACCTCTTCTGTACCCGCCCGGCCTGAGCAAAAATCGTAGCCCCGGTGTGCCGCATGCATCGGAGAACAGGGAGGCTTTGACTTCGTCTTGCTCGTGCTGCTTCAGGAGCCCAGCCTTGCGCCCCCCTATGCCTCTTGTGCGTGGGTACCCAGGTCTTGGGATAGCAGGTGCTTTGAGCACCAAGCAGCCAGTATCCTAAATGCCTCCCTGTCCTTCAGAGCTTTTTCGGTGGCCCCGCGCTTCCCACCCACTGCTCAAGGGACCTAGATACTGGCATTGATAGGGATGTTATGGCACATGCCAATTTAGGGCACAGGCCACCAGATTTAGGGCACATGCCACCAGATTTTCAATGACAGCAAACAGCCAGCCCTAGTTTCTCATTTGAAGGACAGCTTGTGCAGCCGCTCCACCGTGCACCAGGCTGGGGGTGATGGGCTGCATCCTGCCCCTAGATTTTCCTCCGCTCACTCCCGCTGCCCTCCCCGCCCTGAGCTGAGCTGAAGCAGCCTCACAAAACATTGCCTTGAAATGCTGAGCTCTCCTAAAGGCTCCTACAAGCACCAGCTGCAGGTCACTGAAATCTCCTCGGTTATCCTGCATCCTTTTGGGGGCACGTAGAAGAGACCTGTTACAATACAAACATTTTTTCAGGCATGGACTCTATAAAAAACTGCCTGTCATTCCCATGTGCAACAGCATGGGTGCAGGGAAGGATAATACATTGAGAAGAAATGGAATAAGAATTCAGACTACCGTCCGGCCATGCAGAGTGTCATGGACAAGCCCAAGATATGGCTTGTGAAGGCATTCACGGTGTCGGGCAAGGATGTCTTTGGGGAAGAAATCAGAAGCCATAGATGAGCTCTCGCTCTAATGTTTAAATGTATAAAGTATTGGCGACAGGTTTTTTGGGGGGGTTCTTTTTGCATCCTACTCATTATTTCTCCAGTGTCCCCCCACCTTGCTTATACCACCCTCCCTGTCCTCTTTGGGCTTTCTTGACTTCCATTCAAGGAGGGAATGCCCACACCGAGCTAATTCTCCTCATATTTCAATAGAGGCATCCATCAGACAATAATTCTGGCCCACGGGCTCTCCAAAGCAGCTCTTCAGAAGCAGCTCACCAGAAGAATAAAAATCTCCTGAGGTTCAACAAGGATAAGTGCAAAGTCCTGCACTGAGGAGGCAGCGATCCCCTGCACCGGTGCAGGCTGGGGTGACGGGCTGGCAGCAGATCTGCAGAAAAGGACCTGGGGGGACAGGGGACAAGAAGCTGGACAGGAGCCAGCAGTGTGCCCTTGGTGCCAAGAAGGCGACCGGCATCCTGGGCTGCATTGGGAGGAGCGTCGCCGGCACATTGAGGGCAGTGATTCTTCCCTCTGTTCAGCATTGGGGAAGCCACATCTGGAGTCCTGTGTCTCTGCAGAAGGGATGTGGACACATCGGAGAGAGTCCAGCGGAGGACAATGGGAATGGTTGTGGGGCTGGAGGACAGGACTGGTGAGGAGAGACTGAGGAAAATGGGCTGATTTAGTCTGCAGAAGAGAAGACCAAGGGGGATTGAACAGCAGCCTTCACCTCCCTGCCGGGGGGCTGCAAAGAGGATGGAGCTGGACTGGTCTCAGTGGGGGCAGACAGCAGAAGGAGCAATGGGCTCAAGCTGCAGCAAGGGACGTTGAGGTTGGATATTAGGAGAAAGTTTCTCCATAGGAGAGTGGTGAAGCACTGGAACAGGCTCCTCAGAGTGGTGGGGGAGTCTCCATCCTTGGAGGTTTATAAGCCTGGGCTGGGGCGATGCAGTTGGGGCTGGTCCTGCTTGGAGCAGGGGGCTGGACTAGATGTGACCCCCTGAGCTCCCTTCCACCCTCCTTTTCTATGAGTCTAAGAATGCAGAGAGACTGTTTCCAGCAGCAGAGGCTGGCGGCGGGGCCACTGGAGGGAGGGGACCAGGGCCCACATGTACGAAAGAGCCTCATTCCCTGGAAGCACCAGGCTCTCCTCTCCCTGTACCGGGACAGCAGAAGTTCACGTCTCCCTGCGTCCACTTCAGGCCGCAGTGCAATGGCCAGCACGCGGCTCCCTGGCCGCACACCCAGGGACTGGACCAGACGGACAAACTTTCCGTAAGAGATGGTGAGGCAGAGCAGCAGGTCTCCCTGCAGGGAAGAGCCTCTAGGACCAGGCCCCGTTTGGGAAGACACCTTTGAGGTCTGGATGCTTGAGCTGAAAGAGGCAGCAACCCCTGACCCTTATTGTGGTGTCCCAAGCCCCCCATTTTGGAACAAGCGTGTCCCCCAATCAAAGTAGGAAGAGCATTGGTTATGCCATGCTGCCTCACACACACCACGTCCTTTTAAACGTGCCAGTGAGTCTGTGTCTCAACAGGCTTTCTAATTGTGTTCTTGTAACACATTAATCCAGTTCTCCCGGAACAGGGAAGACGCAGCATCGTGCCAGGGCTACATAAGAGGCCAAGTGGATTGCACACATTTTTTTGTTTGGTTGCAAAGGTCTAAAATAGATTTTACTGGTGTTGATTTGGGCTAGGTGAAAGTAACAACCCTCCCCGTAAAGATCTGGGCATATTCTAAAAGAATCTGCTCCAACCCAGGTTTTATTTTTTATCCTCTTTTCTGCTATGAGGTTTTGCAGTCACAAAGGGGTCCCTGACGGGTGACGTTTGTCCTCGGCAGAAGGAATCAATTGACTGGAATCAACTGGGCTTGAATGGGATTTTGGTTTTGGTGAAAAGCACCCCCGTGCACAGTCACGTGGCAAGTTTTCATGGAAGTATAATTGAAACGGGCGATACCCTCAGGGGACCCACTCGCGGACCCTCTGCCCATCACGGAACGGGGCGCTCTTGGCATTTGGGGGAGGAAATGTGCCTTGCAGTTGTGCAATCGGGTGCATTGTGTAGTTTTAAAGTTAGTGTATGGATGGGAGGGTTCAGCAATGGTTCTGCCTCAAGCAGGGGGTTGGACTGGATGTGGCCCTCCTGCCCTCACCCCGGGGTCCTTTCCACCCCGATGTTCCCGTGCTTGCATGCTGCCGAATAAACCTCAACCAAGAAGCGCGCTTCGGCAGGTAACTGCAGTCCCTCGACAGGGTTCAAAGTATCTGAGCCATTCTGCTCATCTATAAGAGACCTGAAGGAAATGTGAGCTATTTGTGGATAATTTCACAAACAGGAACGCAACCATTTGGTTCAAACGCCTGCACCTGGGTGCCGAAGGCTAAGGATCTATCAGAAAGGTCCTGTTTTGGGGTAATAGCTCGCCTCCCTCACTTCAGGGAGCTGAGTGATTTATATCTGTGTGGTTATCATCTGCTCTGCTTTGGCTCCGACGCTGCAGGGACTTCTGCCCGAGTTTCTCTTTCAGCATCTGGGCTGTCCCAAAGGTCTTAGCAAGGCTGCCGAGCCCACGGCACTAAGCAGATGCAGAAATCTTTGCAGGCACGAGGCCTGTGCGAGGAGCTAATTTGTTCTGGGGTTCTCTAACAAGTACATCGTGTACATCTGAGCAATGGCAGGGTGCCCAGTGCACTTGGATGGGTGCCGCTCCTTTATCACCCTCACCAATCTACGGAAATTAAACGAGCAAAGAGATAATAACCAAAGAAATCCCTGCTGGGAGAGAGGACGGGCAGGATCTTATAAAGCAAGGATCTCTCTCTCTCTCTGCCGAGCTGTCACCTGCTGCACAAACCGGACCTGAAATGAATTCAGGTTTATGTTGCTGCAATCTTCAAGTCCATAGTGGTTCCTCTCCTTCTTTCTGGCCCAGAGCTGGAATTGGTAAAAGGTGGCAAGGGACAGTCCCCCGATGGCATTTCTGCCTCTTCCCAAAGGGCAGCCACTGAAGATGGGGAAATGGGAGGAGTGGGCTCTGCAGGGTAGAGCAACACCCGGCCACCCCCAGATGTTTGGGTGTAGCTGGGATGAAGGGAAGTGTGTGGGGTGGGTCTTGAGGAAGGGAAGACGAGCACTGTGCCACGTCTTGCTCATCAGCAGATGCTCTCCATGGGACGTTGGCCTTATCCAGTGCATGGGGCTTGCCGTGTCCAATGTCTTCCCCTGCCCAGGCTCCACGTCACCAGACACTATCACTGTGCTGCCAAGGCCATGGAGGGGCTGAAGGAGGGCAGGGACGCGGTACTTGTCTAACTCATCCATCCCCAGATGTTGGGCTTTGGTTCCCCATGTCAAATGTGGCTCTTCTCCCCCTTTCTGGGTGGTTTTTAAGTGAGCCTGGCTTGATTCAGCCCACAGGAGCGGCATCAGTGATCACCTGGAGGACTGGATGTCTACAGGTCCAGGAAAGGACCAGAGACTGGGCCTGCCTTGCCTGTGCTTTTCTATCACCCACACCCATGGGCCTGGCATGAGTTTCATGCGGCAGCAAATGCCGATTTAGCAAGATGAATGCTTACAGTTGTCAGACCTGAAGCTTTTCTCTCTCGCTAGGCATTGCTAAATGCACATCTCAACACCGGGAGCAGCAAAGGCGAGCGTGGAGTCGAGCTGCCATCGGGGCCGCTTTATCTTCAGCAAGTGCCAACTCTGCTACCATGGCAGGCGATGCCACTGCTTCCTCCTGCCGAAATCAAAACCCTTCCCTTGCCCGACAACATTACTCGGCAGGGAGATCTCTGGGGCTTGTTTTCTGTTTTGACTGCTTTTCATAACTTCATCAGCCTTGTTCAAAGGCTGGGGGGAAGAGAGAGGAACAAACAGAACTAATATAGATATTTATTTTTTAAAAACCCACGTCTTTTAAATTATGAAAGATCCAACTGATCCTTTAAAAACGACCTGACTTTGGAGTGTCAAACCCTTAGTTGATGCCATAAAGTATTCATGGTGGCTGGGATTCAGACCGGCATCTTATTATTATTATTTTTTTTTTTGAAACGATGAAATCTGAGAACCTGTCGATTGCAGCTGGGCTTGCTTTCACAATTCCTCCGATGCTCGCGAGGAAATTCAGTTCGTGCCACGAGCGTCCTGCAACTGGACAGCGTCGACGTATCCCACGCGCCCAAATGAGAGGGCTGGCAGGAGGCAAGGGCAGTCGACGTGGCGGGCTCATCGATGCCCTCCCCTGTCGCCGTGCCTTTTAGAAATCCCTTGGACTTTCCAAACTCAGAACGTGATCTGAAAGGTCTTTATAGGTCGCGGAGGTAGATCTGCTCCACGTCGTGTCAAGAGCCGTGGTGAAATTCAGGGGCCTGACTTAGGTAGAAGATCATAGTGGTCCCCTGTAGGCTTAACATGGATGAACAAAGAGGGAACATGAGAGCCAGGGAGGGAAGCTGGCTAGGGAAGGAGACCTGGGCAAAGCAGATCCCAAGCAGTATTAGGAGTTGTTGGACGGCCTCCTCTAAGAAGGCTATTCCACTGGAGGCGACATAAGCCGTGAAACACCCCAAACCCACGCTTACCCCCAACATCCCTGCACAGTTCTTCACCAAGAAGAGTTTTGACCCCTTGCGATGCCACAAAGTCCACTAAAGATGCTACTATTGCAGCTGCTTTTATGTGGGTGCACCTTAGCCACAAAGGTGGTGGGTGGCACGACAGTCCCCCATGACAGCAGACAGGCAGGTGTGGGGCTGAGCTCTCAGGCTGCTGCTTCACCATGATTTGCAGCCTGCTTGACAGCAGGTGTCTTTTTATACCCAGCGCCATCACTCCCAGACCAACACGACCATTGCTTTCCCAGGGGGTCTGCTCCTACGAAGGGCGAAGAAGAGAAGTCGGACACAGGTAACTGTTTCTGCAGATGTTGAGACCAGTTGAGATAGTGCCATAGCGACCATTTCAATGGCCCATTTGGTTAACTGCTTCGCTACCAAGAGCTTTTTAGCAGAAACATCCAATGGAGGGGACAAGTGG
The DNA here is from genome assembly GCF_001723915.1 of Gavialis gangeticus. Lineage (NCBI taxonomy): Eukaryota > Metazoa > Chordata > Crocodylia > Gavialidae > Gavialis > Gavialis gangeticus. Next base: position 32,308,636 of record NW_017728995.1, on the reverse strand, counting down.
GGTTTTCCCGTCCTGTGGCAGGGAGCATAGGGGCAGCTGGAAATCTAGCAGGCTTATGCCAGCTAGGCCCTGGCACCTGACTGAGCTGAAGAGAGGAGCAATTTCGTCTTCAGAGGGCTGGAAAGTTTGCAGGGAGGGGCGTTGTTTGACTTGGCTCTGGCTGAGGCCCATTGCTCTCCAACCCGTGGGAGAAGACGGCTCTTCTGTACAGATTCAAACCCGGGCTTCTGCAATTCAGGCTTCAGAGCAATCCCCGCCCTCACCCCTGAGTCATCTAAGGGGTGCTCCAATGCAAGCGGCGAAGAGGAGACTTCACATTCGTCTCTACGCTGGAAAAATGGGCTTTTTATTTTCCTTCCTTTCATGGCTTCTCGCCCCCAGTGCGTTCCCCCGAGGGGAACGCGGGTCTTATCCGCACCGCAGCCTTCAAGTAAGACCCTCGCTCTTAGGGCAGAGTCTGCATTGAGCCGATAAGGAGGGGTGAGTTGCACTGACACGCGGGAGGCCGCGTGATTCGAACCCCGCACCAGCAGCCGTGGGGGAATAGCGCCCCGCGCTTGCCTCGCAGGGCTCAGATAACTGGAATTTCCTCCATCCTAACCCATCTCTTTCTTTTCCACAGGCTGCTTCTCGGGCAGGAGTCAGCACATCCTGCTCCCGCTGCTCCCATTCGCCCGCGCGAGACCCAGACAGGGCTGTTTCCCAGGCACGGCAAACGTTTCATAAATCCCTCGCTCCTGTCTCCCTTTCAAACAGTGCCAGCATTGCAAGTGGGCACAGCCGGCATGCGTGCCCAGCTACACCTTGTGCTGGGTGCCAGCTTTCTGGGCACGAACATGCCTTCTGGAACGAGCTCGCTCATCTCTGTGCAGAAGGGCACGGGGGCCGTGAGGCTAGCAAGCGAAGCCCTCGGTGAACCAATCTCTGTCCCGCTCTTGGATTTGTCACCGGACGGCACTTTCTACCCATGGTCTCAAAAGGGCATTGCAAGAAACAAAGCATAGTTGGGCCCATTTTGCAAGCGGGAACACACGAGGTGCAGCCAGCGGAAGTGACTTGACCGATGACGTGCGGCGAGTCAGTGGCAGAGTCGGGGTTAGCGTGCAGCAGCTGGGCATCCTGGTGAGCCGGAGTGGAGGGGCACTGGACAGCCGTGCCCACGGTCTCTGCCCTGAGGGGCTTGCACACTGCGCGTTAGACCTCGCGCATAAAGGTATAATCAGTCTCGTGGACACGAGAAACCCCAGTCGAAACCAGGTCCCAATGATTAGTTATCGAGAGGGAGATGAGGCTGGACGAGTAGGGAGGAGCTGCAAGAGAAAGAAATAAACAGCTAGGAGGCAAAGAGACCCAAGGAACAGCACGGCGAGAAGATCACGTGTTTACTCTGTTTAGGCCCCATCCTCACTTCTCCCAGGTACTGTAGTGAGAGGGTGAGGGCTGGCAAAGGAAGCCAGGAAACGAGGCTTTTCATCAGGAAGAAATGCAACAATTTCATGCTCTTATCATTTGGTTTTCTTTTGACGGGCTGGTTGCAAACCTAAACGGTTGGAAAACGTCCCGCTTGTAAAATGGTATCCAGCAAGGTGGACAAGGGGCACCTGTAGTTAGGCGACTTTGCACCCAAAAGCTCGTCTCCCTCCCAGTGAAAGATGAATGACCCCCACGAGGATCCATGCCTCTTGCCTGCAGGGAGGTGACCATCTCCAGGGATGCTGTTTTCAGCCCCCAAAAAGAGCTGACATTCCTCAATTTGCCATGGCTGGAAACCTCCCCCCCAAAAAAGATGCATTTCCCACAGAAATGTCAGCACGAAAACACTTTTTTCTGTTTTTTTTCAGTTTGCTCAAAAGCCAGTGTTATAACATAAATTTTTCCCAGCGCTATTGGTAGGATGGATCTGCACGCGGAGAAAGAAGCGAGTTAGAAAACAGGAATATGGGGGCAGCTCCCAATGGACAGGGAGCTTGGGGAAAACCATGAAGGCGTTGAAGGGCGTTTCACAAGGCCCGTCCATTCCTACGTGGCAGATCCAGCGCTCATCAGCGATGCTGCCCTTCAAATATGTGACGGTGGCAACCCCGAGCATTAGAAATAAGGGAAAGGGTGGGGGACAAAGACGAAGCTTTATTAGGAAGAACACAGGCGGCTTCAGTAACTTGGCACCTACGACATACGGATACACTTCAGGTGCGATGGCTCTGGGCTCACGCAGGCATAAAAACGCCCTCCTGCATGTAGCAGTTCACGCGTGTCGGGGCCCTGACACGTTCCCCGCACATTGCTGCTAGCTGTTGCGATCGCAGCCTCTCTGCATCGCTACGGGAGAGTTTGGGACAGCAAGCGAGGGCTGGGATGTCAAAGGAGCGAGGCAATCATGGCACGAACATCCCATGTCGAGAACGGGTCCGGCACACCTCACCCAGGTACCGACTAGATAGCGATGTTTTGGTGGTAGCCCAATGTCCAGGGTGCAACCGGAGGCCAAGGCTGGGAGTCTGATTTTTTGCTTAATTAATTCAAAGGAAGTGGCTCTTCCTTAGCAGCAACCTGGCAGCCCATTCCACAACTGCTTGTTTTAACCCTTCAGGGAGGGGGGAGATCTTAGAGGATTTTCATGGCATCTATCAGCCCCATAAGCATGAGGCCCCAGTGAGAAGAGAGTGGCATCACCCCCTGAAGACAGCACAGATTGCCACCACTAAAGGAATCGTTTGGGAAATCTGGACTTCCTGCTTTTTTTTCCCCAAAGCATTATAAAAAGAAATATTAAGAGAAAAGCTAAATCTGCAAGCTCAACACTTTTTTTTAAAAAAAGTTTTATTAATAGCCCCAACAATGCCAAGACCTGAGAACTACTCATTAACGCTTATAAACTGCAGAGATCAACCAGTGAGGAGTGCCACAGAAAGAAGCATGAATAAATAAAATAATGTACCCAGCCTGTGGGATAATACACGCTCCTGCCGCTGAGCAGGTGCACAAGTCTTTACAGGTTCGGGGCCCTGAATGCGCTGCAAAAATGTTTGCAAAGTAGCTCATTTACTGTCTGGCCAGATGTTCTTCTTTGCTGTCAAGTGCAGCAGCGGTGCAAGATGCTGGCTGCAGCACAATCAGGAATTAGCACAGGGTGCTGCCTGATCCCATGGAAAGCCAGGAAGGCAAATGCTACAGTGATGAATATTAGCCTGTACCCTAAGTAAAGAGCTAGAGGGAGACAAAAAACACATGGCACTGAGTTCAAATTCAATTAGAAAAGGTCAATGCTTCCTGCCACCCGAGCGGTCCCCATGCTTGTGCAATGGAGGCTGCGGCAGTTTCTTTTACAATCAATACGTTCTTCCCCTAAGGGGGGCAGGGGGAGGATGATCCCGGATCCCATGAAAAGGACTGGCAGGAGAATTTGTGCACCCGCAGGCTGTGGCAAACCTTTCCAGATGAGCCGCACGCTGCCTCTGACCTGGCTGATTTGGCTGGAGCAATGGGATGCATCCTCTTCGAGGCAGCAGGAAAAAATCCCTCCCTAAAAAGTGGACAGCATGTTCTATATTATACACTGTAAAATGTATATCCTTGTATACATCACCCAAAAGTTTGGGGAACTTTGCGCTGTGCACAATATCATTCTGCAATGAAGGCCTCATCTCTTTCCCCTTCCAGAGAGCCCAGGTGCTGTCTTCCCAGCTCGGACCCAATCTGGGACATCCTCACACAGTCTCTGAAGAGCTCAGTGCATGCTTTCTTCATTGCAGCACTGGAGGGACACCAAGGGCATCTTACCAGCTGGAAAAAGCGCATCCAGACAGTTCCCTCCCCCAGCAAAAAAAAAAAATTCCTTTGAATGAAGCTAAACATTTGGTGAACTCGCATTAAAAATGCTCCTGGGGAAATAGGGGGAGATTGATTTTCCTTTTTTATGTTGTAAAACTGCAAGGTTTCATCTTGTTGTTCTGAAATCTGGCCTTCATTTGTATTTGGGCTGTCTTTTTCTTTTCTTCCCCAAAATGTTTAGAGGTATTTCACAGCACGCTCCATGCTCCTGCTGCAGCTGCAGCCGGGCCCGGCATGAGATGCTGGTGGGAGCAGCCTATGATTTGTACAACTATTTAATTTTGAAAGGCACTAGGGGCATCTGCTCCGTAGTGCCAACTGGAATATCTCCCCTCTTCCATGCATGTCCAGCTGGTGCTGGCGTGAGATCATTTGCCATTTTGAACCCCTGACTTTCAGACGGCTCTAATAGCTCAGGCAAGAAACCGTATCTCTCTGTCCCTGTTTCATTTCGGCACTGGTTGACCTGATTAGGATTTAAGCATGTGCTCACAAATAAGCACCTGTTTAAGCACTTTGCTGCCTAAGGATGGAATTAAACAGGCACTTGAGGGTTTTGTTGGCTCGGGGTGTCAGGCTGGGAAAGACGTTGCTGTCTGGGGGCTTGGTGTTGCCTTGCCCCAACTTCTGCCTGACTTTGGACCGCCACAGACAGCCTGTATCGAGGAGCAGCAGGCTCACCGATGCTCTTTTCTGTGCATTGCACCCAAAAGGAGCCGGCAGACATTTCAATTCCCGGCCCCAGAGACCCCTGAGAGGCAGAGGCCCCGGGAGAGCAACCCATCGAGGTGCCCTGCGGTCGTCGGTGACCTTCGCTCCCAGAGTGGGTCGTATCACCCCGAATTGCAGAAGGGCAAAACCTCCCATAGCCCGCACCAATTTGACCCAGGTAAAATCCCTCCCTGGCCCCAATTACAGCATTGGTCTGACCCTGGGCAGAGCCCTTGAGCCAGGAACCTCCTGGTTGAAGTCCCAGCAGGAGCATCGGTCGCCATCCCCAGCCTGGGCTGCACCCGGCACCTGATGCCTTTAGGAGAAGGGGACCCTCACCCCCTCTGACACATGGAGCAACAGGAGGGGGAAAAGTCCTTCCTGGCCCCATGTAGTAACCAGCAAAGCCCAAAAGCAGGAGAGCAAAGGCACAGCTCTTCCTACATCATCCCTGACCGCCGGTGCTTGTCCAGCCTTGTCTTGAGCACCTCCAGTGATGCATACCCAGGACCACAGCTCCTCGCAGAGAACATTTCCACCAGTCCTCCTCCCTGCTCTTCCAGTAATCTGTCTAATAAAAGCAACGGGACCTGGTCATCACAGTCGAGGATTGCTATAACAGCTATCCTTTGCACTCAGAGACAGAGATCTGGGGCCTTTGAGGAATCTCATCCCCCTGTAAGGCGAGGATTTAGGTGGCCCCTTCCCCATAGTTTGCTGACAGGCAAACTCAGGGGGAAGGGGAATTTCAAAACCATCTCGCAATTAGCAGCACCTCAGCCTGGGGTGCCAAAGGCCCAAGCACCCATAGCTCCAGCTGAAGTCGGGGGGGGGGGCAGAACAAGTGCTGAGCACCCCTGAGGCTTTAGCATTAGCCAGCCAAGGCCGGCAACCAAATTAGAGGCAGCTTGCGAATGCTCACCTCGAAATGACTTGCCTAAGGACGCCTGGGGAGCAAGTGGCAGAGCACAGAGCCCCTATGCATGTCCCCTGGCACTGGAGAAAGCAGCAGGATTTAGGTGGCCTCAAAGGTAAGTCTTGTATCGGTGATCGTGGAGGTTGTAGAGCAAGGGCGGAGGCACTGCTGGGCTCAGGGTTGTTCGTACACAAGGCAAGGCTCACGGGCGAAGCCCTGGGGTCTGCACACGTCAATGGACACGGGTCCCTTCCAGCTCAAGTCACTAGCCATGGAGTTCGCCGGGACTTCTGCCAAGGAGCCTAAAAACAGATTTGATTTTTATTATAAATAAGAAAAAAAAAGACACTCCACACCAGCAAAAGGCACTCGATCAACAGCACTTGGTGGATGCCCACATGCACCGAAGGCAACATCCCACCCTGGCAGCCCACTGCCATGGTGTGGCACTCTTCATCTGCATCGTGGCACGTGGGTTTTTAGTGATGGTTACTGCATAGTAGCCTGATGCTCCTGTGCATGAGTGTATTAGCACGGTTTTTGCCCAGCGCATTACTGTGCGGTGTTATTAGGCTGCTGCACATTCAGTGTCTCGTGTAGACGCGCCCACGAAACTGTCCACAGTCACCGGTAAACCCCACTTCATCCTCTAGGCTTGCAGGAGGCCCCCACGTTCCCAGCTGCGGTGACTTCCTCGTGCTGCAGAGAGAAGTAGGCCCATCTCCTCCCTCTATAGCCAGGGTTGGATGCAGCTGCAGTAGCATCTGTGAAGTGGGGTGCCAGATGCCAAACCACTGCCCCCGCTCCCCCGCAGGGATGCCCCGCTACCAGGGCTGTGCGTGCCCAGGAAGACCGGCGTCTGTGCTTTTTCACTGCTGAATTCTCCCTGCCGGAGAGAAGGCTAATTAATCAACTCAGCTCTTCTGGCATCACTCAACATGCAAATAGTTTCTGGCAGCGAGGCAGGCACAAAATTAGCTGCTGTATTAAACTGCCATATCCCCTTTCCTCCTTTATTGGCTGCACTTGGTGCAGAGGAATAAAGCATTAACTGGTTCCCAGCGGACCTGAGAAACTATTAGGCCTCTCTCTCCGATGCGTGGAGGAGGAAAATATAGTTTATGGCTGCGATTCCCTTGAAGACGTTCGTTTGACTTTGTGGCACCGGGGATGGAAACAAAATCAAGCATGGAGATCCTTGGCACAACAGGGGAGACTGCAGGCCACTAATAAACCCAGGATTATCAGGTCAGTTGTGCTCCTGCAATACACTGATGTGACTGAATCCTTGCACTGGGTCGAGGCTCGGATGAGAGACTGCCAGCATCCCAGCCAGGCTATCAATAGTGACATCAGGTGCCTACATCTGGACGTGCCCCGGGCTCTGACGTACGCTCCCGAACCGCCTTGTTATGGCAGAATGGCAAATCTTTTGTTAAAGGAAATCATTCATGGCCACATTGATCCTCCTCATGGTTTCTGACCCTCAGCTGATGGGACGGGTGGCCCACGAAGCCAATAAGATGCGCTAGCCGAGGGAGCTGGTCCTTTTGCCAAAAAAACCCAAACTCATCTAGGTTTCATGCTGATGTAAGTCCATCGGACGTCCCCTGCACCTGGAAGTTGCTGAACTTTCTCACCAGCCAGGAAGAAGCCCCGTTGCAGCAGGGTCTGTTTCTGTGCCCTTGCTTTAGGTGAAAACGGATGGATGGATGGATGGACAGATGGATGGATGGATGGATTCTGCCCTGGGTCCATCTACTGTAGCTGCTTCTATAGGCAGCACTCGGTGTATGGGAACCATCTCAGAAAGCCACTCCAGCCCTGGATGGACTTATACCTCTTAGGCACCAGAATTGGGAAACTACAGCTGTGGGACCCAGTTCAGCATCAGTGGGAAAATCCCATGGACTTCCATGGGCACTGAAGCCAACAGGCCTTATTTACCTGTCTTCTCTAAGGATGACCAAGAGGCAGCACCGCGCTGGCCTCTCCAGGCCCTCACCCAGCCACGGGGAGCGACAGGGAAGAGCCACAGGATGGGAGCTCTCATCAGGCTGCTGGCTGTGCAAACCACGCAGTACCAGAGCCCCACTTCCACCGTGACACACCACGGCATCACGCAACACATGTGCAATGCAGGACGAATCCACCCAAGTGACGCCCTTTGGCCTTCTCCCTCTTCTTCTGGGAGAGGTGTTGCTCAGTGGAGGAAAGACGGGATGGGGAGCCGGGAGACCTGAATTCTTTCCTTTCCGCCCGGGTCCCACCTCCAAGTTTCTTCACCCCCTGCATCTCCGTCTCCTCGTCTGCGAGATGGAGACAAGGATAAAATTACACACCCCACTGCAGAGCCACAGGGACCCACTTATTCATCCTTCCGAAGTCCTTGGAGATGAAAGGCACTTTGCTGAGCACAGTATCACCATTACAGTACTAATAATTACAGTAATTAATACGCTGTTTGGCCACCAACATCTGCCCTTGACCCCATTTTTTACATCAAATGCATATAACCCCATGTCTGCAAAAACAAAAGTTGCCAGAATACATCCCCAAAGTATAACAGTGAGGCTTGATTCTCAAAAATAAAAAGGAATCGAGTCATTCCTTGAATGGCCACAAAAATTGCATGGGCTTCTTGTGGTTCAAGATGGATCACCAGTAGCCAAGTGAGAGCTTCCCTGGAAGCTGCAGAGGCTGTCCTGGGATCTGGGAGCTTTCTCCCCGGCCGTTATCGGCTCCTGGTCTCTGCCTCTCCATCTAGCTGTGGTTTTGCAAAGCACCAGCAGTGCAATTTCCGAGCCCCTGCCAAAGCAGCCAAGGGTGCAGGTGCAGACCTCCCTCTTCCCTCCACTCTGCAGGGACGGGGTCTCCTTATGTTGCAGGCAGGTTGCTTTTTTAATTTGATGCCTGCATTTATAATGAGTTCCCTCAATACCTAAGCAAACCCAGAAAATGAACCTGCTCCCTTCCCCTACCGCCACCAGCGCCAGCTAGGAAACAAAGGCATGCCGCCCCCGTGATGCAAGCTGATGTTAGTGGGAGATTTCAACAGATGGGACCAGAAACTAAAATAAACTTCCCTCTCATGGGACTCCGGTTCCTTCTCTTACAGTGCATCGAACCACATCTGGAGTCCTGTGTCCAGCTGTGGGCCTCCACTGCAGAAAGGATGTGGACACATTGGAGAGACTGCAGTGGAGGGCAATGAAAATGGTCGTGGGGCTGGGGGACAGGACTGGTGAGGAGAGGCTGAGGGAACTGGGCTGATTGAGTCTGCAGAAGAGAAGACCGAGGGGGATTGAATAGCAGCCTTCACCTCCCTGCAGGGGGGCTGCAAAGATGGAGCTGGACTGGTCTCAGTGGGGGCAGATGACAGAAGAAGCAATGGGCTCAAGCTGCAGCAAGGGAAGTTGAGGTTGGATATTAGGAAAAACTCTCTCACTAGGAGGATAGTAAAGCACTGGAAAGATTATCTGGAGAGGTGGTGTGACCTCTATTCTTGGAGGTTTTTAAGGCCCTTGGCTGGGATGGTGTAGTTGGGGCTGGTCATGCTTCAGGGGGTTGCACTAGATGTAACCTCCTAAGGTCCCTTCCAATCCTCATTTTTGAGGATTGCATGATGTGATGAAGCATGTGAAGGTATCAGCACCTGCGGTCCGGGAGGAATTATTTAGGGTGGTACAACTTGGAAATTTCCTAATGGGAAGACACAGGTTGCATCTGCCTCAGGTATGTTGGCAATCTTGATTACCAAGTTATCAGAACTTCTCACATCCTTTAATGCCTTTTTCCTCCCAACACCCCTGGGACATAGGATGGTGCAATGACACACACCTGGCAGATCGGGGATTGGAGAACAAATAGTCCAAGGCACAGATCCTCAATCTTATTTGGGTGCTGACAATCCACTGATGGAAGTCAGGCCTGTAAGGAGCGTTGAAGTCTGGAGCCATATGACTTGGCCAATGATATGCAGAGAGCCTGGGGTGGAAGAGGGATCTGAATCAGCAGCGCGTGAGTCCTCGGTACCCTACTAAGAGGATGGGCCAACCCTCTGGAGCTCCCCCTGCACCTACTGTCCATGCAACCTGAATATCTTCGGTATGAATGAAATATTTAAAATTAGACTCCAAAAAACCCCAGCAAATCCTGTAGAAAGAATAATCCTGTAGCGGCAGCAGGGCTGGCTAACCTGACCCCCATCTCTCATTCTCTCCTGCCTTCACCTCTGCTCCCTGAAGCCAGCGAAAAGCAAACCCCAGTGCAGAGACTGGGCACATGGGGCAAGAAGGGGAGGCCTCAGGGATGCAGCTGCCCCTGGGCATCCATGCACCGCTGGGACCCCTCTGCAGATGGCTGCAGTGAGAGATACCCGCTCAGCACCCATAAGGAAGGCGAGAGCAGCCCTGCAACGTGGTCCTGCACAAACCCGAGGAGAAACAGCAAGGGCTCGGCAAGGAGTTCCTCCTCGCTGGGGCTGCTTATCAAACGCGCTATCAAAAGACAGCGCCGTACGATAGGCAGGATGGGACTGAAAGAGCCAAGGGTGCAAGCCAGAGGCCTCGTTCTGCCTCGTGTCGTTATCCATGACCCACGGGAGGTCTGCGGGGCAAGGCTGCGGGGGATCGCTCCAGCCTGGCCAGGATAAAACGAATTGCTTTTCCCAGCACACGCTGTTCTGATCCCACCAGCATGACTTGTATCGGCCACTGCTGACTCTCAGAGAGACCCAGGGCAGCCGGCGATGGGGCTGGCAGGCCTGCTGGGTGCGGGACAGGGCCGTGGAGACGCCTGGCTCCTCCGCCGCTTTGGGACGAGATGCTTTCCCTTCTGCGGTGGATGCAGCTTCGAAAGAGGGAAACGCATGCAAGGCCGGCCAAGAGACGTCTCGGAGGAATGCCGCTTTAACTGAAACCCTCTGCGCTCATCTACTTCAGCGCGCATTTAATGATTCATTTCCCGGCCAGCCAACTTGTACCTTTGTAATCTCTGCGAAGGTTAACTTGTTGATCCCAATAGCCAGTGCCTTAGTGTCATTGCAAAGGCGGGTGGGGGTGGAGGGGGGAAAGGGCTCGAGTTTTGGTAAAAGTCAGGTTGTTGTTGTTTTTCTTGCGGCTGCAGGAGCAAATGGGAAACAGGGCAAGGAACAGAAAGAGAGAGATTTGCAAAAGAAAGGGAAATGAGAAGCACTTGGGGTCTGCTTCCAACTTTTTTAAAGGCAGATTGTTAGAGGAATTCAAACGTATTGGTCATTAAGAAATAGTGCCACACGGACATAAAGCTTAACGTTGGTAGTAATCAAAATTATTTCCTGGAGCTGTTGGCAGTGCTATATCCAGCTCCCCGATGGAGAAGACTCGAAGTGCTCTGAACTCGGTGCGAATAAACCCCCCATTGAATAATCAGCGTATAAAATGAACTTTTCCAGCCAGGAGGTTTTACCACCTTCAACTCTCCTATGAAATACGAACTTTCATTTCTACCCAGGAGAACTTTTACCACCTTTTCTCCAATGCCTGAAGAAGGGTTTCATAGTTTCATAGTTTCTAGGGTCGGAAGGGACCTGAGCAGATCATCTAGTCCGACCCCCTGCCATGGCAGGAAAGAGTCTGGGGTCAAACGACTGGGGTGTTTGTGCCTAAAAGCTTGCAAATATATATATATACTTTTTTTGCAAAAATCTATTTGGTCTAATAAAAGATATCACCTCGACCATGAGTCCGGATTGCTTTGTCCCTTCCTCTTGAAATCTAACTGATTACAGCTGGCTGCAGCTTTTATCATTATTATTTTAAATGACTTAAGACCTGGGAAGTCCCATTGGACTTGTTCATCTCAGTAAAGAGTTAAAATTCTCCTAGCCATTTTAGGTGGGGTCGCGAAAGAGAAAAGCAAAGAGGAAATCCAATTCTTCAAACTAAGAGTGAAAACAAACTGAAGGGAAAAAAAAACCCCCAAACCCCCTCCAAAAGGTGGGAAAAGAAACAAAAGCCCCTCCTCATAACTTGGCAGTCGCTACATGATGCTGCTATTGATATATGGGATTTAAATAATCGATAACTCCATCAATGCCTACATTAACACTGTAATGACTAGTATAACATTTTAAAAAAACAGTTTCTGGTCCGGTAGATACAAAAAAGAAACTCTCAAATATAGTTTGCCATAACCCTCTCTGTTTTTAAAAGGCAAGGCAGAGATCCGAAAAATTTCCAGAGACAAACAAGGCAACAAATGCTTTCCCCTGCAGTTACTCATCTATTCCAATCAACTAACTAAATTCTTTAATAATTAGTGAATCCGAACTGTTCTGACGATTCAAAAGCACATAAAAAACTAAGCATCGATATTTTATTTGGAGGAAGGAAATGAAAGGCAGATAATGCTAACTCGGCACAGATGTCCAACAAGTTATATAAAAAAATAACTGAAAAATAATATGTTTAAAAAAAGAAATCCGGGCCCCATCCAAGCCCCTGGCATTTAATGGGAGTCTCCCTTTTTATTTCAACAAGCTCAGAATCAGGCCCTTTGTTTCTGCAGGAAACAGGCTTAAACTTTTAACTCCCGAAGTTTTCCTTCTGGGATCAAAATGTTTTCCACTTCTGACATTTAGTAGCGTGGACCTGTGAGGTTTCGGGCAGAGCTGGAATAGAGAAAAAGAACGCTAATAAGGAATCTGAATTAAGGGCTGCCTTTGATTTATTCACTTTTTCTGGAAAAGCCACCGCGTGTTATTAGAGACTTGAACCATCTCAGCATTTTTCTTATCAGGAATACATCTTCTGGGGTTACTGAGGTTTCTGCTATTTTCTTTTAACCTCATCAGGTGGAAGTTGAGATGCATGCTTAAAAAAAACAAACCCAAACAGCCAATTTTAGCACCACTTACTTGAATACGTGAGGAGCTTTGAACTCTCACCAGTCACATATTTCATATTGTCAAATGTAAGAAATGGCCAAGTTCAGAAATACATTTATGTACGTGTAAGCACGCGATGCATTCATGTAGGTGCATACAGATGTATCTAGGTCTGTCTTTTAAGTATTTATGCATTTCTTCTGTCTTTTAGGATACTTTTACACAGTTTATAAATAGGAGAGCAGGCATAGAATAGGGAGGATGAAATCTGCATTTGCATTTGAAGATGTTGGAGCTTGTATTTTTCCGGCAGGGGTACATAATGCTCCCAGGGGTATGTGTTAATCTCCTAGAGCGTACATGAGAGGAAGGCATAGGAAAGCATAAGAAGGAAAAGGGATAAGCTAAAGGGAGGATGAAGAAAATCCTGAAGAGCAACTCTTCAATATTTCTTAGGTAGTCGGAAAGATAACAGTGTGGCTGAAGGGACATGAAATATTACTTTACTATCCGTCGCATGAAAAATCTGAAGGGCACAGGCAAATTAATTTAACTAGCCTCAAAAGAGGTATACCCCCCCCCAAAAAAAAATAAAAAACAGTTTGAGAACCACCGTTACAGATCAATAGTACACAGTCCTTGCAAACTTCTCTCGCTGCATGTGAGCCACTACATTTTTCTACTAACTTGTCTCACACGCACATACATAATCACAGACTTTGGTCTGTAACTGGTTAAAAATTGATTGCGGGGGGGAGGAAAGGGAGGAGGATAATTATCTGCGATTGGCTGGATGCCTACTAGACTCTAGGTCTGAAGTTTATCCCCTTCTTTTTCATACCAAAGATCGCGTACATAGGGCCAAACTCTGTGATGTTCAGTGGCACAGAGTGGAGAGCAATCAAAAGCCTTGCATATTCGTTTGTACATATAGATAATATTTATTACACCAGATAGTAAGTATTTGCAGGATCAGACAGGCAGACAAACAGGCAGGAAAAAAAAAAAGTGGCAACAATCCTCCTCCCACACTTATGCTGAGAAAATCATTTCTGACACACAAGTTCTCACCGTCGCTCTCCCCGTAAGGGTGGGAAGGTGGATTTGTCAATAATGACAATTGCATAAGAATATGTCTGTAATATCTCTGTTTCACTCAACGCGATGATCCCGTCGCCAGATGTGAGCCAGCCCTGTTATGTGACCCAGTTCCGGGTACCCGGAGTCCTTCAGTGATGGCATTGAAAATATCCTTTGTGTGTTTCAACGGCACTGAGACGATCCTTTGGATTGGAAATAGCAATCCCAAACCTCCATGATCCCATGTGAAGTGCCCCCCACCTTGACATGTGAAAATATAGGGGCGCCTGTGTGTGGGGGGGTGTATTACACGCGTGAAACCGGTAACGCCGCTCCAGCGTTGCTTGTATTTGGGGGCCTGAGTGAATACCACCTCCAGTTTGAAAGTCAAGGGAGATTCTCAGCCGCTGATCTACCTGTCTGCCCGCCTTGCCCCCATCCATCCCTTCGTCCAGCTGGAAGAGCAGCCTCTCCAGCGTGCTCCCAGGGAACGGGGGGATGCTGGTTGGCATCTCGCACTGTCGACAGGTTTCTGCAGGGGGGAGGACTTAAACTAGAAGCGCTCTCCGCCGTGGGCCCACGAATGGAAAAGTACCCGTGCCGTCCCCATGCACATTCTTGGGCTCTGAGTGAGACGAGGCGGGCAGCCTTCAGAGCTGGTTCAGTGCGGTCAGGTGTACCGAGGGCGGTATAAGAGCCAGGCCCCGGCATGCCAATCAAGTTTTTCCACTTCCAGCCCTTTCACCAGAGGTAAGGACCCGGCCAGATCACAAACATTCAATTAAAGCTCAAAATAATAATGATAATGAGCATAACAATACCCCCCCGCCTTCCTCACTGGAGCTAACAAGCCTTTGGGTCTTCCTCCCTTGTTCTGCTCCAAGCCCGGCTGCCTCTTCTCCTGGCACCGAAGGGAAATACCGTTCTGTACGCAAGGACCCGAAAAGCAGCAGCAATGGGGGGCCGTTTACTTAGCTCCTGGAAGCTGGTTGCAAGGTAAAGCTTCTGGGAGCAGGAAGGCTGTTGTGAGGCCTGCCCTTTGCAATAAAAAAAAAATACAGAGATTTCAAATATTTAAGAGACTCAAGTAAAACTAGCGTGGGATGAAAGCAGGGTGTTGAGGCTGCTTGCTCTGTGAAGTTCAATCGTGACACTTCTGTTCGCTAAGGATCTTAGCTTCGGACCGGCACCTTTAACCCTTTAACAGTGCGGGCTTATAATCTACCTCCAAACTTCTAGCCTAGGTGCAAAAAGAGGGACGAACTAGGAGGAACAGGCACGCATGCACAGACAGCAGTCAAATGCAAAGTGGTAAACTCGAATACTTTGTTATGATGATGCAAAAAAAAAAAAAAAAAAAAATGAAGTCGCGATCATGTGATTTTATGCAAATCGAGTGAATGGACGGTTAAAAACTAAATGTCAGGTAGATAAGATCACATACACCTAGAGCAGCGTCATGATATTCTCTGCACGTTACATTCATACTGGAAACCAAACCGTGTTACAGAAATCAGACACCCACAAAAGGGCTCAGAGATTGCACTGAAAACAGGTTTCTGCAAAGCACCAGCCTCTGACAAAAAAAAAAGTAGGTTAGATGAGAAAACAAGATAATGCGAGCGAGCCAGGGAATACACTGTCCCTGAGCAGTGTGCAATCCCACCTTATTATATAAGTTTACGTGCACAAAACTGCCTTGAAATAACATTTGTGATCCAACCCAAAGCTCTTAAAAAGGCAGGGCTTGGCTGATAATCCATCTTTAACTGCTGTGAGTAAGGAGTCATATAGGAAAAGTCTTTTCTTAAAGGAGAATTTTCTGCCCTTGCCACTTAAAAAAAAAAAAAAAGGAAAAAAAAAGCCCTGGGGGCTGTTTATTTCTGTATGTATGTATTTATTAGACATAAAGCCATTATTATGCACTAGCTGGCTATCTAGGGAATGAGTAGCACTGACTTCCTGAAGGAGCTAATTACAATAACGTAACAAATAGTCATTTTTAAACAGAGGTTTATTTAAAACCGGTATTGCTCAGAGCCCTTTGGCTACCTAGACTTCATCCGAGACCTGACCCAAAAGATTTTAACACCCAGGTGACGTAGCCCGAACAAGTCCGTAGAAAGAAAGGTTCGTTCTCGTCCTCGAACAGTATTTGAACAAGCCGGGTGGAGAGGATGCTGTTAACCAGTCATGCTAAGAGCTCAGATGAGTACCCCCCACTTGTTACCTATGCTGGCAGAAATGCACAGCAAATTTGGGGGGGGGGGTTTAAAAGAATTACTGAAATAACCAAATAACTTTTGTTTTTAGAAAAATAACTGAAAAGTAACATTTTCTAAACTGCAGGAACATCTGTTTCAGGGGGGAGAACAGAATTCCCTGTGCCGACGGCGCTATTAGACTTAATGATCTCAGTGTACCTTCAGGACCGTGGGAGATGCAAAGGTCCCAATCTACAAACCTCGCTCTTATTGATCCAAGACATCGTCAAAGGAGCTGTGCCGGCCTGTCGCATACATTGACTCCTATATGTCGATGCAGAATTTGGGCTCCTATGTCACACAGCTATGGAGGAGGATCTAGCGAGGGTGGCTCTACATGGAGAGCAAAGGGAGGCGAGGGCCCAGACTGGGGAGCAGATGCACGTGTAAAGCAGGTCAACATTCAGTGCGTTTTTCTACCCTGTCCACCATCGCGTTGCAAGGAGCACTTTCCTTTTAAAAATGAAGCCAGTTCCTGAGCTAAAAGGAGCGGCGCAACCTATTCTACCGCAGCACAACTTTCTCGCCCTCTCGCAGGCTGCGACTAGAAACCTGGCCTGGGCTTTTCATATCACTCGCAGAGCCAGGACATGGAAGGCCTCGTCTTACTCTGCAGTGCCTCCCCGGCCAACGTAGGCGCTGCAAGAACTTCACGTTGCCCTTCCTATGCTGGGTATTACACTCCCTGTGTAGCCTCAGAAGTCCCAGTTCAGTATCTGGAGAGGAAACACCAGTGGCGATGAACGGAGGTTTAGGTGCGCACGAAACACGTGTTCAAGGCATAGCAGCTGGGTGAGGGTGAAGCGAAAGCATGGGAAAGCACAGGATCGCACAGAGAGGAGGAAGATCACACAGGCACCCCAAGGGGGAAAAAAAATAATGGATATAATCTACCCAGTGCTTCCAGGCTTGGCACCTGAACACCAGTTCCCAGCCCAAAGTGAACGCTCAGGGCTGATTTATAAGTCCCTGTAAACAGGGGGTTTATAATGGAAACGTTGATGCAACCCTAACACTTGGCAGAGTAAAGGCATACCAAGATCTCTGCTCTGCGAGGTGCCAATTTTAACAGCCGTCCTGATAAATCATCAATCGGACAAAAAAATCTTCTCCACTTCCCAACTTTCTGCAAACATTGCCTTCAGCCGCCACCGTCGAAGACTCAGGCTGTGCGAAGGGGGGAGCAGGAAGGGGATCTTTAAAAAAATGAATTAATAAAGGCACGATAAAAAAATAAAAGCGAGCTTGGCATTATACTTATCGTATCATTTGTTGCTGAGTCCACTTCTATGACACCAGTAATTTTGCTAAAGTGGGTAAACAAGCTTTCTATGTCCCCAAGAGCTTAGAGTCTAATAAGTAAACGCTATGCTCACTCTGAATTATATATATTACTTTCCAACTACAAAGGGAAACGTCTTTAAAGCTCGTCTGCATCATCTCAAGTATCATCTTAGTCTGATTCCTACTCCTTACTGGGCTATTTTTAATGACAGATGCGGGCTATCGGTTACAAGGCTTTCCTCCTATTTTGTTTTAACACAGTGCTGAGTATTTCAGCCTGGGCACTTTGCTGAGAAATTTAAAAAAAAAAACAACCCTCAGGAAATGTTCAATAACTTTGCATTCAGGCTGCAGATTTCTTGGAATTCTTGGTAATTTAATCAGTCGCTCTAAGCAATTTGATTAGCCGGAGCTAGGGCACAGTGACCCTGCGGTGGTGATTCTTGTAAACTAATTTCTATTAATTGGAATAAACCTGAAATGCTATCGGAGTCACAAGCCTTCCCCCCCACCACCCCTTTCCTCTCTGTCATGCAGAAGAGGAATTTGAAATCCTCTTACCCCCCGGACATTCAGGCGGTGGGGAAAAATAATAATAATACATGCAAATTGAAACAGAAATCTGCTGAGATATTTTAAAACACACCCACCCGAGCCAGGCCTGAGTGAATACACGGCACAAGTAAATATGCAATTTGTTTGCTTTTTTAACACAGATATTTACATAAAGGGTCATTAGAATAACACTTTGTCACTCTCCCTCCCTCCTCCCCCTGACACACACCCACAAATCTATTTGTAAGACGGTCTTTACATTTTCCCTGGTGCCTGAAGCTTCCTCCAATGGCCACAGCAGGCCTTTGCAGCTCCCTCCCAAGACCTCCGAACTAAACATGGGCTCCGGCGACTCAAAATCAAAAGTCTCCCACTTACAAGGAAAATCAAACATCTATTTTGCATACAATCATAGATAAGACATACTGTACATCGCAGCTATAGCACGACAGACGCTTTCCCATGTCCTTTGCAACCAGACAGCAGCTACAAAGAATTAACCCACCACTTAAAAAGAGTCCTGGAAAGGGAGAAAGAGCGAAAAAAAAAAAAAAGAAAAGAAAATTTAATCCTCCGAGTGTGGGTTTTTTTTTCCAAGGGCAAGTATATTCCTCCCATTAAAAAGCAATGCCCCCAAAAAGGGGGGGAAAAAATAAAGCGTATCTATCAAGAAAAAAAAACAGAACAGCTTCTTTCCTCCTCAACAACAAATCCCTTTAAGCATGAGAGCAGACAAGAGATATAAATACATACATTTAAAAAAAAGAAAAAGATGATTGTGCAAAAAAGCCCAAACAAACCAACAACACACACAAAAAGAGAGACTCCAATGTCGCAGGATCCTGGGGTTTTTTTGGTTGTTGTTTTGTTTTAACCAAGAAACTTGCACCAAAAAAGAAAAATAATAATAGTAAAAAAAAAAAAAATCAAACCAGGAATATGAGTCGAGTCTAATTCTGAACGGTTCTTTCCTCCCTTCTGCCTGCCTGCGATTTTATCTGCCTCTCTTCCTTCTGCATTTTTATTGGTATGTTGGTTGGCTGGCTGCTGGCTTTTTTGGTTTGTTGTTGGGTTTTTCCCCCCCTTTCCTTTCTTTTCCTGCCTTAGGGGGGGAACAAAAAAAAGGCACAAAAAAGCCCCGACCCACGCCGCCCCGCTTTGCACGTCCTAAGCCTCTGTCCCTCGGTTATTTGGACGCGTGTGTTTGTGCTCGTGCCCGGGTGTGTGGCGGTGTTTATGGGGCTTTCATGGAGCCGCGACGCCCCGGACCCCGATTTCTCTTATGTCACCGACTAGCAAATGAGTTCTCAGAATTCCAGGGGCAGAACCCTGCAACATTGTAGCGCGCCGACGTCAC
>NW_017728995.1:32289362-32289627 GCF_001723915.1 Gavialis gangeticus | reverse complement strand
GCAGTGGTAGAGTCGGCAGCTCAAATTCCGAGAATTGAGCCGTGTTGATTCTTAGAACTGGGGTTCTTAGAAGTGGTGATGCAAGGAGTTTCTAGGAAAGCCCGGAGACCAGGTGATTGCCTTGCCGCTTCTATTGCCGCTGCCGCTGCTCCCGATTTTACC
The DNA here is from genome assembly GCF_001723915.1 of Gavialis gangeticus. Lineage (NCBI taxonomy): Eukaryota > Metazoa > Chordata > Crocodylia > Gavialidae > Gavialis > Gavialis gangeticus. The sequence goes on along the minus strand of NW_017728995.1, from coordinate 32,289,465 downwards.
CTTTAATTCTTGCTTTTGCTCCGCGGGTGCCAATGGCCTTGGCTCTGCGGCGCCGCTCCCCTCCCCGGCTCTATATATACCGCTCCCCGCGCCCGGGGCAGGT
>NW_017728995.1:32288257-32289052 GCF_001723915.1 Gavialis gangeticus | reverse complement strand
CGCCGGGCAGGGGCGCGAGGCGGCCCCGGGGCAGGGCAGGGGGTGCCTCTGGGGCCGGGCTGCTGCTCCCGGCGCTGCCCGGCCGGCGGCTTTTGCACCCACGGGGGGTGTAGGGGGGACCCGTGTCTGGCTCCTGTCTTGTTGTTATTATTACTCGGTGTGGCTCTTGCACCCGTCTCCGCCTGCTGCGCTGTCCTCCTCCGGGGGGTTAGGCAGGGATCTCTTCGGACCCATTTCTACCTGCCGGGGGATTTTTTAGGGGGGCTTTTGGACACCTTTTTGGCTCCCCCTCTTTTTTTTCTTTTTTCTTTTTTTTTTTTCTTTTTGCACCCATCTCTGCTCGCTGCGCTGTGCTTCTCCGGGGGTTTGAGGGGGACCTTTTTGGAGCCGTTTCTGGCCGCTGCGCTGTCCTTCTCCCGGGGTTTTCCAGGGGGGATCTTTGGGCATGGCTCTTGTACCCGTTTCTGGCTCCTTTTAATTGAGGGGTTTGGGGGGGGCGGGTTTGGCATGGCTTCTGCACCGCTGTCTTGTGCCTCCTGCTGCCCTTGCTCCGCTCCTCCACGTCCCTCCCTCCCCGGAGCTCCCTGCCCCTTGGCTCGGCTGCGCGCTTCCAGGGCTGGCGCTGCTCCGCCGCCCCCCGCTTCGATGAAGTGACAACGGGCAGGAGCTGAGATTTGCCAGCGGCGACGTTGCCCCCGAGCCCGCCCGAGAGCTTTGCGGCGGGTCCCGGCGGCAGGGGCGGAGGGCGGCTGGCGGGGGTGTTTGTGTGCGTGTCAAAGATGATTTTTTTTTTTT
>NW_017728995.1:32288000-32288236 GCF_001723915.1 Gavialis gangeticus | reverse complement strand
ATTTTTTTTTTTTTTCTCCCCGTTGCCCTTGCCTTTTGGAAACCTGCGCCCTGCCGGGGCTGCGGGGAGGGGGGAGGCAAGGGCTCTGCACCTGCCCGGGTGTCGGGGGCTGGGGCTGGAGCCCGGTGTTTGGGGCGGCGAGGCGTGCGGTAGTGTCCTCCATCTGCGTGACTCGGGCTCGTCTCCCAATGGCTGGATTGTGTCTGTGTTGGGTTTTTGATTTTTTTTTTTTTTTT
>NW_017728995.1:32287410-32287990 GCF_001723915.1 Gavialis gangeticus | reverse complement strand
TTTTGATTTTTTTTTTTTTTTTTTCGTTTAAAAAAAAAAAAAAAAACATCTCTGAGATTTGCTGCGGAGCTGACACCCGCGCACAGGCGCACGCACGGCGGCGTTCGGGTGCTGCGGCCGGGGCCGAGCGTGCGCTCCGGGGCCAAGTTCTGCACCAATGCACACGTTCCCGGGGGTGGAGGTGGGGGGGCGTTGTGTTTTCCCCCCCTCCTTTCTGTGCAAGTCAGGGGCTGCAAAATCAGCCGGTGGAGCCTTGCAACCTGTAGCTGTCTGGTCCTGCCTGGGAGAGTGGGGGGGATAGGGAGGGGGGAACTGGGGATGGGCCCACGGGGCATAGCTCCCTACGGAGGGGGGCAATTAAAGATGGGTGCATGGAGGGGGGGAATTAGGGATGGATACACATGGCTGCTTATTTGGGGAGTGGGACGCATCCAAAAGTCTTGTCTGGACTTTGGGGGGGTAGGGGTTGTTTGTCCTGCCTGCGAGTGGGGGGCTGTTGGGCAAACTGGATCCAGCTGGGGATGCACAAATCCAGCCACTTTGGTGGGGGAGGGGGGTCACCAAGGTGCGTGGAGCAGTT
>NW_017728995.1:32284444-32287233 GCF_001723915.1 Gavialis gangeticus | reverse complement strand
GGAGAGGCTCATCCCCCAGCTCCGTGGCAGTGAATTGCAAAGTGTGGGGGGACACCCTAAAAGGAAACAATCAGTGCAATGAGTTTGTGGGGCCTCTGCGGATGGGATGCAGGTGGCACCCCCCCCGTGTCCCCTGCTCTCAGGCCCAGGGACAGCCCCCCGGGTTATGCCTGGTGTAGGCACTGTTTACTACCGCCGAGCCCTTGGCAGGGAGACAGGCCTCGTAAATCTGCAGCTCAAGTGAAGTTCAGCTTGGCCCCTTTCCACACGCTATTCCTGGAGGTAGCCGCGCGGCTCTGGAGCAAGAGACCCGCGAGCGCGTTGGCTTTCCCGGGGGGGCCCAGTGCCGCTGTGCCAAGCCCGGCCCGTGTCGGCGGGGCGAGCATAGGGTCCCCCCCCGCCCTGTGTGTCTGCACCGGGTGTCGTGGGGTGGGAGCGGGCTATGCTGCCCGAGCCATGGTGGGAGACGGGCTGGGGAGGGCAACAAGCTGTGACTGTGCGCGTGGGATTTTGTGTGTGCATGTGTCTGGGGGGCGGGGGGTGATTGTGTGTAGTTCTTGGGGTTTTTTTTTTTAATTGAAAAGTTCCAGTTTGCTGTTTCAATGCCAGCTGGGACTTGATGTCAACCCCCACTCTTTCCCTCCCCGGTCCAGAAATGGGGGGGGCACTGTTGTGAAAACTGAGTGTTGTGTTGCCATGTGTGGGGCAGCAGTGCCACCTGCCGGCTGCCCAGGGGAGCTGCCTTGTTGGGGGGGGGGTTGTTTTGGAGCTGTTTGGGGGTTTTTTTGTTTTGTTTCGTGTGTGTTTTTGGTGCAGTCACAATATTTCGAACGGTGCTGAAATAACCTTGACGGGCTGCGAAGTGGGGCAGGGAGCTCTGCAGCACGCGAGATCTTGTCAAGAGCGCTGGCTTCTCCCTCCTCCCGTCCTTCAGCATCGGGCTGGGAAGGGAGGCTTGAGCTGGGGTTAGAAAAGGAGCCGAGCGCCGCGTGTGCACGCGCACGGCAGATCCGAGCCCCAAAGCATGGGCTGGGACAGGGGAGGGGGCTAGGTCTCATCAAGGGTTGTGTGGATGGATTGGGGACCCATATCCATGGGCAAGAGATGGTCCGCGGGCAAACCGCCCCTGGATTTTGAGTAGAAACTCCTAACCCGAGTCCAGGCGTCCCTGGTGCGTCCCCCATTCTCCGCTCAAGGGCCAAAGCTTTGTAATAATTATTCCCAATGTTGCATTAAAGGCCTAAAGGATCAGGACTTTGGGAGCAAACCTGGGCTGCTTCCTGGCAGCCTGGAGGGGGCTTGTTTTAACAGCTCAAATTGCTCAGGGAATCTATTTAAGATCAATCCACCCTATGGGGGTGGGGGGGCTGGTTGCATAGATGGGTTTTCCAGTTTTAAATGCTGGGCTTTCTGGCTTCAAATAGAGCACCGCACAGTAAGACTACAGCTCTTGCCTTGCACAAGAAGCACCCCCCCCCACACACACACACACACTTAAAATATTCAAAGGCTGCCTAATAATGATTTTGCAGAAGAGTGGATTGCTGCCTTGTTCCAGGAAGAAAAGATCTCGTCTCTAAGCGAGTGTTGGGGTTTTTTTTTATTTTTTTATTTTTTATTATTGACTGGCAAAACAGATCAAAGATCTCTTGGGAGAATTTCACTTCCTATTCCCTCCCCCCTTGTGGGGTCAGGCTGAGTCGATCAGCAGCTATTGCCCGAATAGTTGTTATTAGGAAGCAAAAAAAGGAGAAAAAAAGCCAAAAAATCACGATGCCTCTAAAAGCTCCTGCCTGTCCAGCTGGGGAAGAGAGACCGAAAGCCTCCCCGTCTGCTGAGCCTGAAAGAAGGCGAGCAGAAATGCCAGGCTGTGGAAAACAAGGATGGGAAGTCTCGTCGAGGAAAAATAATCATCATCCTATTGCTCAGGAGCATTTTAAAGAGCGCCCGAGTGAGATGTTTGCCAGCCTCCTCTGTGGTGGGTTATTTTCCAAGGAGAAAAATTAGACTTTGACAACAAAGCTAAACGGTGCCACCTAACGGCTTGCGTCGAGATCCCTTCGGCTGACGGGCGAGCGCCGTTCTTGCGAGCTTGGGAAAGCAACCACGCTGCAGCGGACTTGAAAGCCAAAAGTCAGACAGGAGAGGAACTTGCAGAGCTCGGGGACTGAACTGAATGGCTTCAACCAGCAAACGCGCGGTCCTTTCTAATGAGGAGATCTGCGTTAAGAGCTAGGCTGGTCTCCGTGGGGGCAGATGGCAGGGAGCAATGGGCTCAAGCTGCAGCAAGGGAAGTTGAGGCTGGATATTAGGAACAACTCTCTCATTAGGAGGCTGGTGAAACATCAGAACAGGTCACCCAGAGAAGTTGGGGACTCTCCACCCTTGGAGGTTTTGAAGACCAGGGGAGACCGCCCTGGCTGGGATGATGGAGTTGGCGCTGGTCCTGCTTGGAGCAGGGGGCTGGATTAGATTTGACCATCCTTTCCAGCCCTCATTTTCCATCCAATCCCACCTTAAATCCTTCCTACAAGTGAGGTTAGACTATGAATTTGCACCCAGTGTAGGAAGCATCTTCTCTTCCAGAAGGATGCTTATATGGGGGGGGCAGGAAGAAAATACTTCAAGCACTAGGGCAGAAACATAAAAAATAGTCTTTTTAAAGAATATCTCTGGAAAACGCTGACAATGCCACCTGTCTTCCCAACACCAACGCACATGCAGGTGGCTGCATTTTGGGGGGGGGGGGTTGTGTTTTGTTTTGTGTTTGGTTTTTTTTTTAAATACCC
>NW_017728995.1:32282340-32284305 GCF_001723915.1 Gavialis gangeticus | reverse complement strand
CATTTTGGGGGGGGGGGTTGTGTTTTGTTTTGTGTTTGGTTTTTTTATTAAATACCCCATTTCAAATATTTTCTTGATTTTTTTTCTCATGAAGAGCTCTGGACAAACACCAGGGCTGCGTGAAAGATCCCAGTTTGTGTGTCACTGTTGTGGCAGTCTGTTTACTTTTTTTGTTGCATCTCTCCCATCCGAGACAAAGAGGCATTGAAGTCTGCTTCAATTCCTGTCCTGTTTGGGGCTAAAAGCTGCCTGGGGTGTGTTTGCTGCTTCCATTTAAAAAGGAGAGTTGTTGTTATTATTATTATTATTATTTTATTTTTACATTTGTAAAATCTAAACTTGGAGCTGCTTCTGCTGCCTCTCCTGGACCTGTCGTGCTCTTTTATGGCTTGGCATGGGAGCCCTGGGAACAAGCACCTCTTGTGTGAAGAGCTCCCGTATGTTTTGTTCTAGACTTAGCTTTTAAAGGGTTCTTCTGGCTTTGGAAATGCAGCCAAAAAAGTGTAATTTAATCCTTGTGTTTACAGCAGCAAGGGCTGGACCTGGGAGGGTTCGCAGCTGGGTTGGTTGGAGGAACATCCAGAAGTCAGTCAACTTCTTGGGACCGCACACTTGAAGCTGCAGACCTAGCCACTCATTTTAACCCCCTTTTCTAACGCCGCACGATCTTCTCCATTTCCAGTCCCGGCTGCGAGTCGAAAGTCTAGGGCGTTCCTGGGGGGAGGTGGCTGGGTTTTGGACCTCAGGCCTCAAACCCGTCCTGGGAAGGGTGCAGGAAGAGAGGGTGATCCGATGCTTTCTCCAGCCCCAGCTCCCTACCCCTGTCGCATGGTGCCCTCCCCTCTAATAACAGGCACCGAGCGCCACGACTGCCTGGAGGTTACTTCCCACTGACACGGGGCAGATCCGTGGGAACAGATGGGGAAACAGGGCCCCAGTGTGGCACCGGACAGCTCGGTGTGTAGGAAGACTTCAAACGGGGCATCTCGGTGCAGCTGGAGCCTGTGTTGTGGGGGCAGGCGTGGGCTCTGCGGACTGGACCACTGCAACGTCTCAGCCTGCCGCGATGGGGGTGCTGGTGCGAATGCCCCCGCGCCCCGCTGGCTCCTGCCCACCTGTAAACACGACCCTGCACCAGTGTCTCCCCTGTTGCTTTCCAAGGATGCAAGCTGGCTTGGCGGTGGAGAGCTGGGGGCTGAAGTGCGGGGTGTATGTTTGCATAGGTGTGTGCATGCACACACGTGTATACGCATCAACGCATCCATGCATGAAATGTGCGTATGCACGTGTATCTTAGCACTGATATGTTATCACACACATAGGTGTGTGCATGCATGTGTGTGATTGCCCTCTTCTCCAGCTGCCCCAGGCCCCTGGGGGGGGTAGTGCCCCTTGCTGCGGGGGCTGGATCCCTTCCAGAGAAGGGGATGAAGCCCCGACTCTGCAGGGCAGGAGATGCGAACTCAGCTCCTCGCCGGGTTTTTTTGCGGGGGGGGGGAAGCCTCTGAAACAACAACGACAAGAAGTTCTCGGGGGGTTCGGCTCCGACACGTCTGTTTGCGCGGCCCCCGCGGGTGCAAACAGCGCTTGGAGCCGCCGCAGGTATCGATCCCGCCCCCCGGGCTGCGGGGCTCGGCACCCCCTGGCGGCCGAAGGGGGGGGGCGTTGTCAGTGTTTAAGGGCCCCCCATTGGAAACGGAGACCGGCCCATTGCGAGTCGGGGTGTGCCCCCCCCCATGGGGGGTCTCCCCATTGCGGGCGGGGGCTGCTGCTTTTCTTTTCCTCTGCACGCCGCGGGGCGGGGGCAAAGCCCCCTGGGGCAGCCCGGCCGTGGGGGCGGGGGGTCGCCCCCCGGCTCTGCAAGCTGCGGCGTGCCCGGAGGGGGCAGGGAGTGCCCCGGGCTTCCCGGAACAGCCCTTCCCGGGGGCCGGGCGGCAGCGCCGAGCTCTTCCCGGAACGGGCCGG
>NW_017728995.1:32281958-32282302 GCF_001723915.1 Gavialis gangeticus | reverse complement strand
CCCCCCGGGCCGGGGTGAGCCGCGCAGGTAGCGTGGGGCAGCGGGGTCCCCCGGGGGGGGGGTCCGCCCTGCCCCTGCCCCTGCCCCTGCCCCTGCCCGGGGGGGGCGGTTCAAGTCTCCCTCGTGCCTGGGACCGGGGGGACACCCCCCCCGGCGCTGGGGGGGTGCGGGCAGCACCCCTGGCACCTGCTGGGGCAGCGCGGGGCAGTGGGATTTGCCCAGGGGCAGCGCGTGGGCATGCCCCATGCCAGCCCTGCCTGCCAGCTGTTTCCTGCAGGAGTTTCTCTAGTGGTGTCGAAAGACTCCCGAGTGGCTCCCACCCCACCTCGGCCCGGCCCGCCCCG
>NW_017728995.1:32281205-32281934 GCF_001723915.1 Gavialis gangeticus | reverse complement strand
CGCCCCACCCCACGCCCAGGCCGGCGGGTCCTGCCCCGCGAGACAGGTGTGCCAGCCCCGTCAGTGTAGCTGCCCCCTTCGCGCATCCCCGACCCATTGCTCCGGGGCTGGGCGCTGCAGCGGGGCCCGGGGCTGGCAAAACCCTGCCAGTCGCTTGGCTTCGGTGAGCTGGGAGAGCGGCTGGCAGGGGCGCCCGCAGAAAGGTCAGAGTCTGCAGGGCTTGGGAAACGAGTCACTTTTTGTTGAGCGGCGCAGCTTTGCAGATTGGCACCGTGTGCGAGCGGGCGCGGGGTTTCGGGGGCCGGCCGTCCTGTCAGCATCCTCAACCCTCCCGCCGAGCCGGGGGGTGAGAAGAGGAGGATGAACTTTTTTTGATTTTTTTTCTTTTGAAGTGCACAAGCTGGGAGGACTTTTTTTCTGTAGGAACCAGGACCAGCCTCCCGTCCTTCGGGTGCTCGGTCCCCTCGGGTTGCCCTCAGGTTGCAGCAGCGTGACCTCACTAGGATGGATCAATTGAAAAACTTACTTTAAAGCATTCAAGACAAAGAGATGGAGAGCTCGATTTTTAAAATGAGTTTGGTTTCCTGCCTTCATGACTGGGAAGTGAATGCAGAACTCTGCTCCTCTGCTGGTCTGAAGCCTCCTTGCTTTTAACCTAAATGCATTAATCATTGATGCAAATTAGGGGGAAATAAAAATGTCCTTTTTTTTTTTTTTTTTTTTGGCTTT
>NW_017728995.1:32279100-32281143 GCF_001723915.1 Gavialis gangeticus | reverse complement strand
TTTTTTTTTTTTTTTTTTTGGCTTTCAAAATCGTCTCTGGCCCTTGCTGCTTCCATCCATCGGAGCCAGGGGTGAGATCCGGGTTCGGTTTTCACTGACTCACTGCGTGCCTTTGTCCCATCACTTAATCTCTCCGTGCCTCAGTTTCCCAAACTCCGGCGTGGGAGCGCCGCTTCTGAGCGTGTAATTGGTGTTTGTAAAGCGCTTTGAGAGTGGCGGTGACTCAAGGAGAGGATGCTTTAGGCCTTTTCAGGTTTCTGAGCCAAGGAGAAGCTGCACTGGGGGGGGCAGTTTAGCAGCCCCGGAGCCGGGAAGGGATTAGGAGGATGGGGGATGCGGCAAGGCTCATCTTGGACACGAGGGATGACCCCGTTCTTGCTCGACTTGACTTCTCTTCCACCTTCCCCGCTGCTCTTAGGACCCTGAGTCATGGAAATGAAAGGCAGCGTGGCGCGCAGCCAGGGCTTGGGATGGAGGGTGTGGAAGAGTCTGACTGGATTGCCAGCGCCGGCGCTTGCGAGACCAGTGTGCTCTCCAGGAAGAACGGGAGCCTTGCTGGAAAGCGGAGGGTTTGCTATCTCCCGCGTTCGTCCTACATCAAAACAGCAAGCCCCCCGCCCCGTCCCCCCGCCACGGCCAGTTTACAACCCCAAACTAATCCGGTGTTTGTTTTCTTGTGTTTTACTCGTAGGTTTGAAAGAAACTTTTGGACTGTGAATTAAGGCACTGGGTATGTGAATTTAATTGCATGGCTTTCTAAATGGGTGAATGCAATGTTTCATTAGGCCCGCCCGGCATCTGTGTTCCCATGCGCGGCTGCACCTCCAACATAGCGTACGTTTATGTCCTACCGCCGGGTGCAGAGGGGGGTGTAGCTTGCTTTTCATTGAAAAATTTGGCATTTAAGATGCAGAATTTCAGGCCCAGGGGATGGATGGGGAATGCCTGGAAAAGAATGGACCAAAGGGAGCATGTTTGGAAGGTGTCAAACCAAAGCCTGGAGAGCGAAAAGGAGAATAACTGGTCCTTAGGACAGCCGGTGCCATCCTCCGCTAGAGGAGCTGGACTGCACGACTGGCTGGAGTGAAGTGCATTAGGCACGAGGGAACCAGGCGTCTGTCTGCATCCTGGCCCCAGTCCCCTGGGGAACGATGGACCAGTCTCCTTCCAAGTGGCACCCGAAAATCAGCAGCTCGGTTCAGTGCTCAGCCCAAGGCGCCAGCAGGGATGGTCAAGAAGAGCTTTTATTTTCCAGTTCGGGCTATGCAGTCTGCAGCGGGGATGTGCAGAGCGGTGCTTATGCTGTTTCGGCCGGGGCAGGAGTGGGTGGAGAGGTCACGGGGGCGGGGTGGGAAGATGGCGTTGCTGGCTACCTAAGGTCTCGTTGCATTCGCCCCCGAGCGAGGGGGAGAGATGGAGCAGAGCAAGCCAGTGAACGGGGTGGGCAGAAGCCAAAGGTCTGCTGCTGCCTGCATCAACTCCTGCTCTTCAGCAAGAGAGCAGCAGCTCTTAGCCCCGCTCGCAATGCCTTCCCCGAGGCCTCCCGGCTCCAACGTCTCCCCCTCTTGCCTCGCGCAGGCTCAGGATGGCCTCTCCGGCAGACAGCTGCATCCAGTTCACCCGCCACGCGAGCGACGTCCTCCTCAACCTCAACCGGCTTCGGAGCCGGGACATCCTGACCGATGTGGTCATCATCGTGAACCGGGAACAGTTTAGAGCCCACAAGACGGTCCTCATGGCCTGCAGGTGAGCCGGGCAGCGTTCCCACGTGCGTGTGCCGCTCCCCATCCGAAATCGCGGGGCTCAGAGCTGCGTGGCCACGTCCAGCCGCTCCGCAGGGACTGGAGCTGCGGTTGGGAGCCAGCGTGCTGCTGTCTGAGCAGGTCTGAGATGCTGCGTTGCCTGACATGGTTAAACAGATGGGACGGGCTTGTTCCTGGCTCCACGGGTGGTTGTCTGCCCCTGTCTCTAGCATCCCTCCGGCCTGATAGTATGTCCCCTGCAACCCAGCTGTACTTCCCAGTCAGTTTTAAACATGTGGTA
>NW_017728995.1:32278508-32278983 GCF_001723915.1 Gavialis gangeticus | reverse complement strand
TTTTTTTTTTTTTTTTTTTTTTTTTTTTGGGGGGGGGGGGCGTTTTATTTTCCCCTCCCTTGCCTGGTTTGTCATTCTGTTGGCTGGGTATCTGCTCGTTATCTTCCCCTGTAAATAAAACATGACCCACTTCTATTGTTCTCATGTGATCAGGCAGAGGAAATGAAAGGATTTGGGTTTGGAAGCAGCGGAAAACATCTACAAGGTTTTGTTTTGGGGTGGGGTGGGTTTTTTTTTTTGCCTAAATAGCAAGAGACTGCAGAGGTATGCAAGTGATGGAGGGAGAGAAGGGGAAAAACACCAACAAATGGGGCTATGATAGGTGAAGGGGATGGAGTGAACAAATACCCCCCAAAAGGGAGGCTGCTACCTACTCAGTTATGTGATGATTTTTTTTTTTGTGGACCAGCAAAGAAGCTCAGGGCAGGAGGAAGAAGTGGACAAGAAAATTTTAATTGGGCCCATTTATGGATGG
>NW_017728995.1:32270259-32273508 GCF_001723915.1 Gavialis gangeticus | reverse complement strand
ACTCAGCAAAGAAGCTCAGGGCAGGAGGAAGAAGTGGACAAGAAAATTTTAATTGGGCCCATTTATGGATGGGGTGGGCTTGTATGTACCACGATAGGAGTCCTTGGCCTCTCCCAGACGTCCATCCACTTGGGAGCCCCCCTGCTGATTTCCAGAGCCCCCACGCCGTGCTGTACCCCAGTCAAACTCCCCTCTTCCTCCACCATCTCCCAAAGTTTCACTCTCCTTCTCCTCCCGCTCCTTCTCCCCTTTGCAGCGGCCTCTTCTACAGCATCTTCACCGACCAGCTCAAGTGCAACCTGAACGTCATCAATCTGGATCCCGACATCAACCCCGAGGGGTTCTGCATCCTCTTGGACTTCATGTACACTTCCCGCCTCAACCTGAGAGAGAGCAACATCCTCGCCGTTATGGCCACAGCCCTCTACCTGCAGATGGAGCACGTGGTCGATACCTGCCGGAAGTTTGTCAAGTCCAGGTGAGAGACGCAGGCCCCGTTCGAGACCGGGGTGTGTTGTTGTGCTTTTTTCGGGGGGGAAGAATGGACGGCGCGTCGGCCGTCGTCGTGTCCATGCTCGGGGTGGTAGTAACTCCTTCCCTGCGGTCTTGCTTGTTTGTACAGTGAAGCGGAGATGGCCATGAAGATGCCCCGGGAAGATTTCTTGGCCGGCCGGATGCTGAGCCATACGGAGATGATGGGATACAGGGCCCGAGACGTCTCCGAGAGCAACATGCCTCTCCGGAACGGGTCCCTATGCGACAGCAGAGCGTTCGCCCCCGCCTTGTACAGTGGCCTGTCTGGGTCCCCCCTTTCCTACACGGGATACAGCCCTATCCCCCTGAACGGCTTCCTCCTTGACGATGACCTGCGGGAGGTGAGGATGCCGCTGTCGGACCTGTCGAGAGCCAACCCCTTCCCGAAGGAACGGGCGCTGCCCTGCGAGACCTCCCGGACCGTCCCGACCGAGTACACGCGGGCCGTCACGGACGTCTCTGCCAACATGTGCCACACCACCGTTTATTCCCCAAAGGACATAGCCACTGAGGAGGCGAGGGGCGACGTGCACTATAGCGTCGCTGCTGGCCCCAAACCCATCGCGCCGTCCGTCCGAAATAACCCCTACTTCGCTTGCGACAAGGTGGGCAAAGAGGAAGAAAGGACGTCTTCGGAAGACGAGATCAGCCAGCACTTCGAGCCCACCAACACGCCCATGAACCGCAAGGGGCTCATCAGCCCGCAGAGCCCCCAGAAGTCGGACTGCCAACCCAACTCGCCCACCGAGTCCAGCAGCAGCAAGAACGCCCGCATCGGGCAGGGCTCCGGCTCGCTGGCCACCAAGAGCCCCACCGACCCCAAAGCCTGCAACTGGAAAAAGTACAAGTTCATCGTCCTCAACTCCCTCAACCAGAGCACCAAGCAAGAGGGGGCCGAGCAGAGCGACATGGGGACTCTCTCGCCTCGCTCCTACATGCCCCTCTCGAACTGCCAGCAGTCGATGGAGCCCGAGACTCTGGACGTCCAGTCCCCGACCAAGATGAGCGTGAGCGGGGAGGACTCCACCATCCCACAAGCCAGCAGGCTCAACAACATTGTTAACAGGTGAGGATGAAACCTTGCGGCCGTGCTGGTTTCTATTCGTGCGTGGGAGAGCGACGCTTCCTCTGTCAGTAGGGTCAGATCCTCAAACTGCTCCTTGGCGAACCCAGCGGAGCTGTTTAAGGCGACACCAGTGGAGGATTTAGTCAGTAATGTACATTGAGGTGGTGGACTCTCTCCATCCTTGGAGGCTTTGAAGGTCCGGCTAGGCAAAGCCTTGGCTGGGATGATGTCGCTGGGGCTGGTCCTGCTCGGAGCAGGGGTTGGACTGAGGTCCCTTCAACCCTCGTTGTCTTTGAATCTGATTTCCCTACTGTAGCAACACCAGGGCAGTCTGATGGCTAAATCGGGTGGTCGGCTTGGCCGCTGGGAATCCCCTGCTTTCCCTGCGGCAGATTTAGGGTGTGATGTCTTACGCTTGCGTCGGTGTAGTTTTGCTAAGAGGTTAGGTAATGGATTTGCACAGAGATGATCCTGCCTCTCTGGAAACATGGAGGCCCCTCCCAGCCCCACTTCGCTCTGGTTCTCTGTAGCCCTGGGCAAATCGTCTCGCACATCGTCCGCAGCTGCCCGCTGCACCAGGATGTTTATAGGAGGCTTTGAGATCCCCAGGGTAAAGCATTGCTGCTCAGTACACAGCAGAGCATCAGTCCTTGCTTGTATTCACCTTGCACCGGGGCTGGTGGTGGCAGCTGCAGCCCTAGTCTTGCACGTGCTGTCCTCACGGGTTGCGTTGCTCTTCTTCCCCAGGACGCTGGATGGGTCCTCTCCAAGCAGCGACGGCCAGTCCCCGCTGTACATGCACTCGTCCAAATGCAGCTCCTGCGGCTCTCAGTCCCCCCAGCATTCAGAGATGTGCCTTCACACCCCCGGCTCGACCTTCGGCGAGGAGATGGGGGAAACCCAGTCCGAATACTCAGACTCGAGTTGCGGTAAGGCCACGACCCAGGTCTTCCTCCCTTGCCATGCCAGCTAGTGGAGGCGAGCCAGAAAAGCGGTGGGGCCGTGGCACAGCCCTATAGCGCCCTTCCTCCAAATGGGTCTGGTCCCATTTGAGACCCAAGAGCATGGTTGCTTCTGTGTCCAGGTCTGCACGGGCCTGAACCCCAAACTTTCTGAACCTTTGGATATGATCATTGGGAGTGTGTTTGCTCACCCGTCCACCCACAAAGATGAGGTACGGTGTGAGATAAGATCATTACCCGACGCTCACCCAGCAGGAAGCGGAGAAAGCCGCACCCGGCTGGGGTCACGGGGCGGGGAGCAGACCCGGTTGCCCATGCTGGACCATGTTTTTCCTCGTGCAGCAATGCTACTCGCAGCCTCTGCGCTGGGAAGGGGTCTGCTTTTGCAGGGTGATGAGGAGCTGGCAACGTTCGACAAGCCCCATGGTGCAAATCTGAAGATGTGGGGGTTTTATCTGCTGCTCGGAGTCGAGTTGCTCCAGACGAGGGAGAAATTCTGAATTTAGATGCAGGAAAAGCACTCGCGAGTAGGGAAGCTCTCGTCTTCTGCTTCCTGTTTCTGAAGAGGCTACTTCTCCTCTGTCGTCAGGCCCGTGGGTGGTTTTGTATGTAGGATTTGGGCTGTTCAGAAATACTAGTATGTAGGTAGGTTTGAATATATTGCAACCTTTAAAATACATTCTGGTT
>NW_017728995.1:32265028-32265259 GCF_001723915.1 Gavialis gangeticus | reverse complement strand
GTGTAGGAGTTGACTGAGGCGATCAGGATGTCTTAGTCACAATGCCAGCTGCATCACAGCGTTGGCTTGGGTTGGGAAACTGGTGTGCCTCAATCACATTTGATTTTTTTATTTATTTTTTTGGGCCACCTTGTGGCGGGTGCAGAGATCCCACCTCAGGAAAACAGCTGGGTATTCGTATTCCACCGCTATTTCCACCACGTGAGGCGGGCCAGTAGGGGGTGCTCCTGC
>NW_017728995.1:32250594-32260028 GCF_001723915.1 Gavialis gangeticus | reverse complement strand
CCCTCAATAAGTCTCCCACACCAGTCAAAAAGGAGAACTTTATTGATTACAGGGGGTAGGGTAAACTAGGGTACAGGATAGAGCAATATCTAGAAATCCTAAAGAGCAAACAGTCTGGCTGTGGTAGCCTTTTGATTATGCATCTGTGATACTTCCAGCTAAATATCTAATCAGATTGAGTAGCTTACTCACAAGCATCTTCCAAAGGCAGGTGAAGTTTCCCTTTGGAGGCAGGCGGTCCCTAGCTCGTGAGTTTGGGGGGAGAGAGCCAGTTTCAGATATTAAGGCTTCTCTGTCCCCTGCCTGGCTGCTGCGTCACCTCATGGCCGGAGAGGAGAGCCCGCCCCCTTCCCCGTCCTAACTTATATAGCCCCTGTGACCTCATTCACCTGGGCCAGCGGAGGTCAGCCCCAGTTGGCTGTCAGCCAACCAATCTGAAATGCATCACCTGTTACCGGGCAGATTCCAGCTCCCCAGGTAGATGCCCCTCACCCAGGTAAGTGATGCAAGTCACGTAGGCAGAGGGAGCAGGTTCCCCCTCCCTGAGGAATGCAGCCAGCTCCAGTTCCCTAAAGAGACAGGCTGAGGGGGTGGTCCCCTGTGTGCTGGGCCCACCCTAATTGAATGGTCACAGCACAGAGATTTAAATCACAGTGTCACAGGGCAGAGATTTTTGGGGAGAAACCAAGGTGGCTTTCTGCCACACACCTTGCCTCGATCTTGGACCTCTTATCTCCGCCAAGGGCATCACGAAGGAGCTGCTGATCTTTTGCCGAGTCCCAGACAGGGTCCCCCCGGCTTTCTGTGCTCCCCGAGCCCACGGCGCATCCCGGGCACGACTACCCACGTGCTGATCTCCTACATTTTCCTCTTTCCCAGCAGAAAACGGCGCCTTCTTCTGCAACGAGTGTGACTGCAGGTTTTCGGAAGAGGCTTCTCTCAAGAGACACTCCCTGCAGGTGCACAGCGACAAGCCGTACAAGTGCGACCGGTGCCAGGCCTCCTTCCGCTACAAAGGGAATCTCGCCAGCCACAAAACCGTTCACACAGGTACGGCCCGTCGTTCCCATCCAGGCTTTGGGAGCGTGTTGAAGTGGGGCCTCAAATGCCCGAGCATTACAGACCCATATAGCGTACGCATCGCTGGGTGGGGCACCTAGCTTGTGCCTGGGTGCAAGGGCATCTCTGATGGGGGAAGAGCAACGTTGGCCTCACACCTTGGGGTCAACACAGAGGGCAGCAATGCAACTTTTTAAAATTGCACCGAACGGAGTGCGATGTTAAAAAAAGACAAAAACACAAATCTTGTGTTTGCAGTGGAGGCATCCAGGTGCTGCCCAGCCTGGGGAAATCTTACTGGTAATGGGAGAATAGCTGGGAAGCGAAGGGAATGGAGGGTTAGTCTCCACTCAGAAATCTTAGGGGATGGGAGGATGTTACCTGGTTCTTGTTAACACTTACACAACCAATTCACATGTCGAAGAGAGGAAGTCTGTGGCAAAGATTGGCTCTGGGTACCGTGGGCTAAACAGGCCTCTCTTTCTTCCCGTTTGGACAACAGGGGAGAAACCGTATCGGTGCAATATCTGCGGCGCGCAGTTCAACCGACCGGCCAACTTGAAAACCCACACGCGCATCCATTCAGGGGAGAAGCCCTACAAGTGCGAGACCTGCGGAGCCAGATTTGTCCAGGTCAGGACTGGCGCTAACTACCCAGAGTAGTGGTTTGGGGATAGGGTGGGGGTTTCCTCTTGTCAGGGCCTGAGCTGCTTTGCTGCGTGGCCTGGGGACGTGAGGAAAAGACTTGGAGAAAGTGTCTGGGCGAAGGATGCTCCTTGCTATAGCGGAGAAAAACACGGGACTGCAGACTTTGCTCTTAGCAGTTAGCTTAGCTATTAATCTGACCCTGGCTTTTGCCTCTTGCATTTCTCCATGAGCTGCGGGGGCTCGGGTTGGGTTTATGTTACAAACATCAGCAGCTGATGCTTAGGGGCGTGCGATTATCTAGGACCCCAAGAAACTCCCTGCCGGGTACCACTGGGAAAGGGTGTGCCAGGCTGGGCTGAGATGTGGCTCTTCACACTCCAGCTGGGACATCTGAGGAGCTGTAAGAGCAACTGGATAGTCCCTTCAGACCAAAGCTTCATAGCATGGCTATGACTGGCGCACGGTCCAGCTAGTCCAGGAGCAATTCTCATGGCGCTGGGGGAAGCAACCGCTCCTGCGTGATCCAGGCTTGTGCAGTCCAGACCCCTGGGGCAGCGGGAGGGAGGGATGCATCTTCCTGACCCCAGCCCTTGGCCACCAGCTCATGCTTTGAAGGTGGGGGGTGTTAGACACCGCTTGCAGGACAGCCTCAATGCAGCGGGTACCCGTCTGTGACGCTGTCTCCTCCGTGACAGGTCGCTCATCTCCGTGCGCACGTGCTCATCCACACGGGCGAGAAACCGTACCCCTGCGAAATCTGCGGCACGCGCTTCCGGCACTTACAGACCCTCAAGAGCCACCTTCGAATCCACACGGGAGAGAAACCGTACCATGTAAGTGACCTGCGGGGACTGAGAGCTGAAGCCCCTTAGGAGGCAGAAGGCTGATGGCCTCAAGACTGACCCCCCGCTCCGGGTGCCCCTGGACAGCCTCGGGCATCCTCAGAAGACCTTTCCCCAAGGTTGCTTTTCCTCTCCCTGTGCAAAGCCAGCTGCTGAGGTAGCATTTCACCCAGACCAGCTGCACGTGGAAGTGCGTGGTGCGCACACCTTGGCTGTAATTTTTTTTTTTTTCCATTTCCCTTCCCTACCTAGAGAAGGTCACTGTTCCTTGAGGAGCCTGCAAGTTCCCAAGGGATCTTTCCCCTTTCGCTATATGCAGACTAAGATGCTGGTGCGGAGCGAGAAGCGAGGTGCAATGCACCTGGGTGGATCTAGGCCCCGCTGGCTTCTCTCTGACCCCGGAGTCTGTGGTGTCCCACTGGGCACAGCTTGTCCCGGTGGGCTGCTTTTACCCCTGACCCAGCTAGATCAAAATCCAGAGCGATGCAGCTTAACCTTGAACTGAATAAAGATGGGTACTCATCTGGAGCCGGCCAGAAAAGGCTGCCACCAGAACCCAGAGTAGCTGGGGCATGGTGAAGCATCCGGCCTTACCAGTACCACCCCCCAGACTGCTCTCCAGCCCATGGAGAGTGTGAGAAGACCCCCACCCAGCTGTAGGGAGGAGGTCACACAATCCCTCCAGCTGGTGGGATGAGTTCAGATAGACATGGACGTCCCCCCACAGGAGTAGGGACTGTTTAGAGGTTTAAAGAAGACATCCCAGTTTGCTCCTGGCTAGCTGCTTGACTGCTCTGAGTGTCCCTCTCTGTGACTGGGGAGGCGGGGGGCTATAGACCGCGGGGGTGCTCCCAGCTGCTTAGTCGTGGGAGCTTGAAATGCGCTGGAGGGAAGGTGCTACAGACCGGCAACGCTGCCACGTTGCTTGCAAAAATCCCATTGGGACTTGAACCAACCGGCTACGAGGCTGAGGCAGAGCTGTCGGCTTCTCCGTGACATTATCTTGACATGAAAGGGGGACTGGAACTCATGAGACCGGGGCTCAACTTCAAGCTCTGCCACAGACCCCCCGGGGTGGCCAGTGGCATGTCCCTTAGCCCCTCTGTGCCCCCATTGTCCTGTCTGTAGAAGAGGCATCGTGCTCCCAGGGCGCAAGAATGACCCGGAGGTGGCACTCGACCGTGGGGACCAGGGAGCCGTGAGGGCAGCTCGAACACAAAACCTCCTATGCAAGCACCCTCCGTCTCACCCGCTTTCCTTTCCCTCTCCCCCCTGCAGTGTGAGAAGTGTAACCTGCATTTCCGCCACAAAAGCCAGCTGCGGCTGCATCTCCGGCAGAAACACGGCGCCATCACCAACACCAAGGTGCAGTATCGCGTCTCCACGACAGAGGTGCCCCCAGAGCTGCCCAAGGCGTGCTGAAAGCGGACGGGTGGCATCGACAATGTCCAAAGGCTACTTGTAACACTTTACAATGTTCATCACGTGATGGAGTGCCTCTAAGCCCATCGTGCAGATAGGTGAAAAACAAATATTAACACACACACACATACACACACATACACACAAAAAAGACAAAAATACACGGGTTTTATTTTTCCCAGTTATGTGAAAGTAAAATAATAATAATAATAATAATAAAATTATTCAGATCTTTTTTGTGTATAAGAGAGGAAAAATAACAATAGTCCTTTTACATGTCTGTGCAGTGGAGTGTTGATAATCTCTGGAGTTTGACCTTCACAGCCTGAAGATGAGGAATGTAATTTTTTTTTTTTTCGGGGGGTGGGGAGGGAACAATTTTGGTTTCTTTTTTTTGTATGCAAAACGTGTGCGTTTTTGTTTTAAAGAGAGATGAATTGTGTATGCTATGAAAGACAGGGCTTTAATGTTTTTAACCAAAGGTGAAGGAATCTATGACAGAGTTGTAAATATATAGATATATATATATATATATATATATAAATAAATAAATATATATAGCTATATATAGATATATATATATCTATATATAGATATATATAAAATCAATATATATAGACCTTTAAAAAAAAAAGATATATTAAAAATATATATAAAATGCATTAAAGGCTCAGTTGGTATCTGCAGGCAGATGCCAGCCTGAGAATCTTTATTGTGATAGAGCACTTAACGAGATATTTTAAAGTATTGCATCTTACAAGTAAGAAAATATTTTGTCTAAATGCATCCGTGTATTTGTATTTTTTTGCAAGTGAAGGTTTACAATTTACAAAAAAAAAAAAAAGGTGTGTATTAAACCGACAAAGCTGAAGAAGGAATTTAAAATAATAAGAAGAAAGTGTAATTTTTTTTTTGTTCTAGTTTTCAGTCTGTATATATGTAAAATGTGGTTCGCACGGTGCCTTTCTTTTCAATGGAAGTTTTCAATGTATGGACTACATGAGCCCAGCGTCCTTTTCAAGGTACAGCTTCGACGTTTGCAGAAAGGAGTCTGAATTGAACTCTTCAAAGGGGAATGTTTTTTGGGGGGGTGTTGTCTTATTTTACGTGCTTGTGTTTTAAACAATCTCGGGCGGACAGGGTTTGGGCTGTGTCTAAACTGCATTAATGCGTTCTGTAAAATATAGCTGTACAAATACAAGAATAAAATGAAGAAAAGTAAAGTACACGCGAGTGAGGAGGATTTTCTTGGGGTTGGGTTTTTTTTGAGTCTGCCCAGAAACATCTCGGCCTCGCATGCTCACCCTTGAGAGGCACACGCAGGGGCTGATCCCAAGTCACGGAGGCTTGTAGAAAGGCTTCGCAGGTCTGTCTGCAATCATTGATGGAGGCATGTTAGGATGGACCTGATCCAGAATAAGCAGACCGCGTAGGCTCTGAGCCAGGAGGGCTCAGCACCCCTGAAATGCCAGCTGCCTTACGGAGGGGTCCGTCCCGGAAAACAATATCTTCCATCCTCGTACCCAGCGCCACGTGTCTGGATTACTGAGGGTCTCCAGATTGGCATGGCCTCTCATCAGGGCTTCTCGGGCAATAAGAGGTCTGTGTCCCAGATGGTTTGACTATGAATTCCCTCTCCATTTGCAACCATTCATGACCCTCTCCTAACCTTGTGCCAACCCTGCTGGTAGACACATCGGGTTAGGAAAGTACTTGGGGAGCTGGAAAGGAAGAGCCATTGTGCAGTGCCGGTCTGAACAGGGTGGAGAGCATCTGAGGTGGTAAATGAAACAGCTACTTGGTCCCACGTGTGTTTGTTTGCTACCCCTTTTTGTTGGGCTGTTCCAAAGGCAAGTGCTGGAGACAGGGAGCGCACACGCATTGGTTAACCAAGGGCAGGCTGGCTCATAGGCAATGCATTTTAGCCCCTGAAAAGACCCATTAAGCTTCAGCGGAAAGCCATAATAGCACTCAGGGATCCTGCCAGCTTTTCCATCACATAGACCCCCTCGCAGCCCATTGCATCAGGGTGGGTGAGACCCACCTGTTTCCCTAACTGATGGCAATCCCAGGATGGACACGTGTCCCCCCCCCCCGAACCGAAATGACCAGCTTCTTTTAATTAGATGTTCTTTCATCTGAGTCGGGAGCAAGGCTGAGCGACTCTGCCCCGCCCTTCTCCAGGAGAAACCAAAAACTTTCTGAAATAGCAGTAAAAGGAACAAGCTGCACGGGGCTGGGGGCTTTGGTGCTGCGGGACAGGAGTACCCCCGCGGCAGTTCCTGAAATAAGCAGGTCTGCTACAGGCTAGCAGGGCCCTTTGCCTTGCGATCTGTCCTGCAGGGTCAGCCCCCAGCCCACGCTCCAGCCAGCGCGGATGGATCTGCACCCTGGCAGAGCCACGTTTGAAACCTCTCTAAGAAATGCCAGGTCGATACCGTCCTGGTAGTCGAGTCTATTGCACTGCTTGGCTGCCAGCCCGAGGTGGGAAAGTCCAGCCTGGCTGGGCCCTAGTGTAACATGATGAAAGATCCTCTGCTGATAAGGCGGTGGGGGACTGCTTTTCTGTATTTAGGGTAAAATTTTCTAGCCTGGGAACCTAGATGAGAGGTGCAGAGTACTTGCCTATTCTACTGCAGCCAATGGGTCCTGTGGAGCATTGAATAGCAAGCTGTTTTCCTTAGGTGACATACCCAGTATTGAGACTTTGGGCTGTTTAATTTAAGTTTAAAAAAAAAACCCCAAAAAACAAATGCAACTTGGTTGCTAAAAAGTCTATAAACCTGCCCTGAGTGGGCATCGCACCGTGGCAGTGAACTTGGGAACCTGGGGGAACAATAATATCATCTCATGCATTTAATCCAAGGACTGCTACATGCACATTCAAGAGGGAAGGTGACAGCCGCCATCAGGGGACGGCGTCCGGCCCCTGGGAAGCAAGGTCTGAGATGAAGCCGGGGACAGACGTTCATAAATGTGCTATGGGCAGGGAATAAAGTATTTCAATAAGGTGCCGAGCTTCAAGAGAAGGTCCGGAGAAGGGCGACAAGGATGATTAATAGTATGGAGGGGCTTTCATGGGAAGAGAGGCTAAAGAGGCCAGGCTTATTCCATCCAGAAAAGAGACATTTGAAAGAGGACATGATAAGGCTATACAAAATGGTGAACAGAAAGTAGATAGGGATTTATTATTTACTGCCTCTCACGATACAAGAACTAGAGGTCATAAAAAAGAAACGAGCTGAAAACTAACCAAAGGAAGTGTTGGGTTGGTTTTTTTGACAGGGTGTGTTGTTGAAGTGTGAAGTGCGTTGCCTCCGGACATGGGGGAAGCGAAGAGTTTAGCCAGACTCAAAAAGGGATTGGGCACATTTCTGGAGGAAAGGGGCATCAGTCACTATTGAGCAGGGGAGCGAGGGGCACGAAGCAGAACTTCCTGAGCCTTCAATGCTGGAGGCTGCAAGGGAGAGAGGAACGGGGGAAAAACCCCGCTCAGACCCAGTTCAATCTCCCTTCTACTGCCGTGAGACACAGGAGACCGGGCAAGAGGGACCTGGTCTGACCCCGTCAGTGGCATCTCCTATGTTCCTAAGCACTGGGGAGAGAGGACGACCAGCGACTGAGTTCAGGCCAAGGTGAGGGAGAGGATTTTGGGAAGTGCAGGACGTGGGTATCCATGTTGGACAGCAACCGAGGGGGTCTGATAAGTCCAGACCAGGCCTGCGGAGGTTGGTAGAGCTGCAACGGGCTCCTATCAGCACATTCAGCCTTCGTTCGCAGCTGGCTCTTGGCACTGGGGGGGGTCCTTTGGAGCCTACAGCTCCTCCATGCTGCCCGCTAAAGGAGCGATAGGTCAGGCTTGGATAAAGACCGGGCACTACGTCAGCTGGCACTGCCATCCCACGGAGGAGGGGCTGGGATAGAGAGGAGGCAGAGGCACGCCGATCTGTCTCCAAATTCCCCTACGATGCAAGAGGCTCCATTTGGGTCTGTTTCCAATGAACAAGGAGCAGCAGAAAAGAGGGCCTGGGTGACCTTTCCTTCCTAACAGACAGCGAGCACTTCTCCCCACGCACCCTTCAACGATTCGAACGAGCCCAGCATCGCGTGGGCAATGAACCGTGAGTTGGAAGTCACGCAGATTTCTCCCTGATGCGTGAAGCTTGCCCAGCAGCTAGTTCTTGCACGGCGGGAGCAGCGTTCCCCTGCGATCATCCCAGCTGGACAGTAAACCCTGCCACCAACGGCCCAGCAAGACAGACTGGCAGGACGCGCCCCGGGGCCAAACTTTGCATCTCCAGCTGGATGGACTCCTGCCCTCCATTCGACCCAAACCCCGCTGAGCTTGAACCAGCCTATTCTGAAGCTGGTACAGGCAGCAAAGCAATCCACGGAGGGCCTGATCATCTACGTGCGCATGCTTGAGCGCCTTCGCAGAGGCCGCGTTTCCAGGGGCTAGTGGCCAGTGAAGATACCGCTGGCCTCCAGTTCCTGTGTGCAATTGGTTTCCATGACACACAATTGCAAGGCCTGGACCGCGGGCCCTGCTTGCCCATGCAGAGATGCATTCAGGACACCAGGCTCTGTGTCTGCTGAATAAAGGTGGTTGAAGAACGGAGGCTTTTTCTAATGAAAAATGCCTGACCGGATAGGCATCTCCCCTCCCTCACCATGCTCTGAGCTGTGTTGGGTTTTCAGACGTTCAATGCGAATTGCCATATGAGAATGTTGACACAAATCACTTTTTTTTTTCATTCTTGAGGCAGAAAATCCCACCCGATTTTCCTGTTCCTTGCGATGAGCAGTGCACGAGCTGTCGGCAGCATCTCCTGGATGCAGGCAGCCTGAATGGAGAGGGCAGCTCAAGTGACCTAGTGTGAGAGAGCAAAGCTGGGGACACCTAACAGAGTCCAGCAAGACTCCTGACAACCCCCACCCTTCCTCCTCAGACTTTTCAAGTCATTTAAGGCTGGTGGGAAACACAATAATCCCATTTTCCCCAAAACATCAGTGTTTCAGCAGTCCTCCTCTTCATTTTTGTCATCTTTGCATCTTTCTGGGGGTCATGGAAAACATCCAACCAACCCCAACTCTCACACCAGCTGCTGGTGTCTGGTCTGGACCAGAAATCCCATCTTGGGCTCAGGAAATTTCCCTGGCTCATGGTTCTGGCAGCAGTTTCAGTTCTGACCCAGCCTCATTTTCCAAGGAAAGTGTGTTTCATCGAAAAACAATCCCCAGCAGCTCTGGAGAAATGCATTTTTGCTGCCTACAGCTACCCCACCCGGGGCAGCAAGCCAGTCCAGCCTCCTCCTGCCTGCCTGCCGGATCCAGATGTCACAGATATGATCCAGCAGCAGACAGGGCCAGCAACGGAGCCTGGGATTTCTGCACGTGCCTGGTTCCTTGTGTGCTGCTGTACTATTTGCATGCCCATCTCCTTTGCATGCCCATCTCCTTGGA
>NW_017728995.1:32244069-32245594 GCF_001723915.1 Gavialis gangeticus | reverse complement strand
GATCCAGATGTCACAGATATGATCCAGCAGCAGACAGGGCCAGCAACGGAGCCTGGGATTTCTGCACGTGCCTGGTTCCTTGTGTGCTGCTGTACTATTTGCATGCCCATCTCCTTTGCATGCCCATCTCCTTGGATCCCTTTGGAAACACGGCTGGCGCCAAATTCCTAGCAAGTCAGCACCAAAGATTTAGAGGCATTTTTTTGAAGCGCAGCACAGCTGCATTCCTGGCCAGACGACAGCAGTGGGGTTTGGGCACCCTACAGCCAACTGGCTCAGGCTAATCACCTCGACTGCCTGGCCCCAAACATCTAAGGTCGGATGTTGTGTGCGGTTTGATAGCTGCTACCATCCACCCCAGCAATGGCTGCATTGTAGATGTGGGTTCATGCTGTGCAGATCTGGGGAGCAGAGGTTCTGTCATACAATCTTCCCACCCCCTATATCATCATCATTATCATTACCGTCATCATTATTATTTAAATTAAGGTACTACATTAGACACAAATACTTGAAAGGAGAGCCTTGCTTCCTCTGAGCAGTGTACAAGTACTACTAATAACGATTAGAAATATTCTGGCTGTTTGCAAATTCCAAATTTGCTCTCAATTACTCCCATCTGGTAGGTCTGTGATGGCGAAATGTCACGTTGGATACCTAAAGGATGAGATGCTGCCCGTTGTGAGTCACTGTAGCAGAAACTGGCCCATCGTTTGGTGCTGAAACACAGAAGCAAAACCATCTTCTTGCTTATAAAGACAGGTTTCTATATGGGAAAATAGAAAATTAGGGTTGGAAAAGACCTCATCAGGTCATCTAGGCCAACCTCCAAGGTCAGAAGGGATCATCCTTGTGACTTTCCAAACACACCCAACTTGACCTAAATACAAAGCTGGGCTCACGAATGCCAATGTTTGTGTTTTATTCACTTATCAGTCAAAACCGGGTATCCGTCTTGGTGTATATTTAGAATCATAGACTCATAGAAAGTGGGGGTTGGGAGGGACCTCAGGAGGTCCCACCATTTAGTCTAACCCCCTGCTCAAAGCAGGACCAGCCCCATCTACATCATCCCAGCCCATGTGTGTTTTTGAATGCTCAATCTAAGTTTGGACTTAACAAATACAATTTAAAAAATAAAAAGGTTTTCAGGTGCCAGGTTTGTCTTTATTCAAGTTTTGTTCAGCTCCGTTCATATCATCTTCACTGGGCATTACAGTAACTGAGAAGTGGAGCTGGAAAGGGACCCCATCTAGTCCAACCCCCTGCCTGAGGCAGGACCAGCCCTATCTAAACCATCCCATATAAACCATAATTATTTTGGTTATAACAGATATAACTTTATATCAGTTATAGCTGATATCAATGGAATGATTTAAAATGGCCTAGTCTCTGGTGACTGGAAGCAAGAGAAAGTAAGTACTGTGATATTTCACATTACAGTAAGTACTGTGAAAGTAAGTACTGTGATACAGCGCAGTATCACAGCGCTGAGGTCCCGGAGGGGAGGGGAGCCAGGTGTCCA
>NW_017728995.1:32242591-32244058 GCF_001723915.1 Gavialis gangeticus | reverse complement strand
CAGGTCCCTTCTGACCCTAGAAACTATGAAACTATGATATGCACATGCCTGATCATGTTGGGTCGGGTATAAGAAAGCAGATACAGAAATGAATGGATGGCACATGGAGAATTTTTCTATTAATACCATTCATTGATCATAACTGGGCATATCTATTCTGGAAATTACCTGTGCTTCACCTATTTAGCACACCAGCAGTGCTTGTGAAATATTATTGCTACTCTGACAACCTGAAGTAAAATTTGGGGGAAAGCTACTGTAATCTGTCCCAACGCCACGAGGTGGCAGGCTGTGCCAAAGTTTAGGGAGGCGATTGCTGTACCTGGAGTCCAGTGGGCAGGCAAGTGTTTTCCAGTTTAATATATTTAAATTAGAAGAAAAATGTTGCACGGTGAAGGGGGGGGAAAAATGTTGCCATGTAAAGGTGTACGTGCTTGAGGGGGTTTGTTCCTAGTTAAAAATAATGCTAGTTCAAATAAAAAAATTAAGCGCACTTGGAATAAATGTAGTGACTTCAATTATGACGTAGCGTTGGAGTGATTTGTAGCTGTGATAGTCCAGGAATTATCTGAGAGGCGAGGATTTCTTAGGGCGGTGTCTTTTTATTGTACCAGCTGCATAGCTGGGATAGAGATAGATGTGCTTTTAAACGCCAGGCACTCTTGTTCAGGTCTGAGGAGCAAATGCCGGCAGGGCATAGTAAAAAAAAGCAGAGGAGGAGGAGAACAAGTCCCAGGGCTAGCAGACAGAGGTGGCTCCAAGGGGTGCAGCTGAGTGCCCCCTTCTGATCCCTGCTCCATCTAAACTTTAAAACTTTAAAGCCTGGAGGGAGTGGGAGGCATCAGCCTTTCTATTCAGGCAGCAGTGAGGGAGTCAATGGACTTCATGGCTCATTGTCATCTCCCTGATTCCTGCTACTCTCCCTCCACTCCACAGGTGTTAATGACCCTCTCGTTTTTTTTAATGGTCTTGATATTCCACTACTCAAATAATCCTTCCATCTGCAATGTTGCTCTCTATTAGCTATTCCTGGTAATAGCTCTCCTCTATTTTACAGCCCTGCAAACTGTTTTGAGCTCTAGCTGGAGCCTTAATTCAGGTGCAGGACTAGGAACTCAGGTGTAGAAAGGGGTGACAGCGAAGTACTAGAGACACCATGAAGACATTCAGTAAGTCTAGATTTGGTTTTTTGAATCTGAATAAGAGGAGTACATTTAACTATAATGATGACATGATTAATGATACAATATCCTTTGACTATTCTTCCCTAGCTTGTTGTCATTTTGCATACATATACACCCCCCCCCACACACACACATACATACATATACATACACACACACACACACACACATACACACACACACACATATACATATACATACATACATACATATATATATATTCACACACACACACACATACATACATATATATATACACACAGACACACACACACACATATAT
>NW_017728995.1:32234092-32241839 GCF_001723915.1 Gavialis gangeticus | reverse complement strand
CCGCTAGGGAGGCATTCGGAGCCTGGAAGGTGGTCGGGCGCAGGGAGGTGGGCGGTTCGACGCAGGAGCGCCCCCTACTGGCCCGCCTCACATCGTGGAAACAGCGGAGGGATACGAATACCCAGCTGTTTTCCTGAGGTGGGATCTCTGCACCCGCCACAACACACACACATATATACATATACATACACACACACACGTATACATATATACATATACACACATGCACACACATATATAGATATAGATATAGATATATACACACACACACAGATTTCATAGACATTAGGGGCTGGAAGGGACCTCGTAAGATCAAGTCCAGCCCCCGTGCCAGAGGCAGGAAGTCTGCAGGGACCAAATGATCCCAGCAAAATACGCATCTAAACACCTTTTGAATGAGTCCGGAGTAGGTGCTTGCACCACCTCTGAGGGAGCCTGTTCCAGGCCCTGGACATTTGGACTGTGAAGAAGTTTTTCCTTATGTTCAGTCTAAATTGGCTTTCCAGGAGTTTGTGGCTGTTGGACCTTGTTATCCCTTGGGCAGCCCTGGTGAACAGCCGTTCTCCCTGATGCACACCCCGATGTACTTGTAGGCAGCCACCAAGTCCCCCCTGAGCCTTCACTTCGCCGCCAGGCTGAAGAGTCCCATGTCCCTCAGCCTCTCCTCGTAAGGCTTGCTCTCTTGTCCTTTGATCGTGCGGGTGGCTCTCTGGACTCTCTTGAGCTTATCCACATCCCTCCTGAATTGTGTAGCCCCAAACTGGACACAGTACTCCAGCTGCGGCCTCACCAAGGCCAGGTAAAGTGGGAGGATGACGTCCCTGGTTTTGCTTGAGATGCATCGGTGGATGCACGTCACAGTTTGGTTTGCTCTGCCAGCCACAGCACCGCATTGGTGGCTCATGTCCATCTTGTGCTCAGTCAAGACCCCCAAGTCTCTTCGGATCACAGTGCTAGCAAGCATAGCACCACCGAGCCTATAACTATGATGCTAGTTGTTCCTCCCAAGGTGGAGCACCCTGCACTTCTCTGCATTGAATGCCATCAGATTTTGGTCCCCCCACCTTGTGAGCAAGTCCAAGTCGGCCTGTATCCCCAGCCTGTCCTCCAGTGTGACCGCCTTCCCCCTTAGTTTAGTGCTGTCCATGAACTTTGCCTGTCCACATCTGACACCCGAATCCACATCATTAATGAAGATGATGAAGAGCACTGAGCCCCAGGGGACTCCACTGGTCACCTTGCGCCACATTGATCAGCTAGTACCCTTTGGATCCCACCCCAAAGCCAGTTCGCCAGCCGTCGGACTGTGAGGGGGTCGAGGCAGCGGTTCCCCAGCTTAACCGTGAGGATAAGTCAAAGGCTTTCTTGAAATCCAGGTGTATGCCATCAACCTCATCTCCCCGATCGAGGCAATGCAGCACCTGGTCATAGGAGGAGACGAGGTTGGTCAGGCAAGACCTGCCAGTCACAAAGCCGTGTTGGCTGGCATTCGTAAGGTTGCTTTCCATTAGCTTGTTGCAGACGGATCCCTTGATAATTTTCTCCGGGATCTTTCCAGGGATGGATGTCAGCCTGATTGGCCTGTAGTTCCCCGGATCTTCCCTCCTTCCTTTTTTGAAGATTGGGACCACGTTGCCTCTTTTCCAGTCTTCTGGTACCTCACCCCAGCACTACGACTTCTCAGATATCTTTGCCATAGGGTGTGCTACAATGTCCACCAGCTCCTTCAAGACTGTGCACTTATGGACGTCTAGCCTCTCGAAGGTCCATCTCCCACTCCCTGGAAGTTTTGCATCCTGTCCAACCCCCTTGGGCGGGTGGAAAATTGATGCAAAGTATTCATTTAGGAGATTGGCCTTTTTTTGGGAGTCAGACATCAGCTGCCTCATTTTATCTCGCAGGGGGTCAATGTTGCCTTTGATCTTTTTCCGACTTCCCATTTATCTGAAGGACTAGATGATCTATTCAGGTCCCTTCCGACCCTAGAAACTATGAAACTATGACTTTGTGTGTGTGTGCGCACACATGTGTGCACGTGCGCATAGTTTGCTGTATATAAATCTAGCAAACTAGTGCACGTTCCAATAGTTATATCTGTTTCTTGCTTTGCTTTTAAACTGAATAATATATAGCGCTAGCCTCCTAGCCTATTAGCAAAGCCTCTAGTTTCTCCTTAATTGGAGAAAATATGTGCTGTGTGCTATGTGATGCAACGTCTGCACCCCACCCTGCTTTCCAAAACCCTCGATTCCTCCATGGCAGCAGACAAGCGATCGGCAGAAGAAAAGGGCTTCTGCAACGAAGGACCAGCGGTTTCACAATCCCTTGAAGAGACCAAAGGTCGGTTTTGTGGAAGGCTGCGGCTGTTTGCACTCAGAGGCTCTGCCCTTGGGGTAACATGGGAATATACTGCGAAGAAACCACAGCTGCAACTCAGAGCAGCTCAGGGCTCCCTGCTGCATGGAGACTGCCTCCAGTTTTAAAATGTAATTAAGAAACTAAGAGATCACAGTCGCTCCTGTTAGAGAAGTTTCGATCTGCACCCTGCTAGCTACAACGGCTGCGCTCTTTCCCTCCTCACAACTTGCAGGGACAAGCCGGTTCTCCGAGCTGGAAACCTCTCTCATTACGAGCTTCATCTGGGGCAGGTGCATGCTCCCTCCTGCTGCAGGATTCGTGCCTCACTCTTCGTTCCCAGCCAGCTGCAACCTATTTTTAATCCGTGAAACCTCTCTCTGCCCTCCTGCATCCCTTGCATTGTGTCTGCATGGAGGCCGTCTCCCTGGCTAGCATTATCAGCGGCCTGGAGTCTCACTGGCCGGGGAGCCTCAAAGCAATTTCTTCATGGGGCTGGATGGGGATGGCTATGGGACTTGTGGGGGGAGAGTGGGATTTCTGGAGAGGGGGGTCCCTCAGACACAAGGAAGGAGATGAGGAAACCCCATGTTCTTTCCTTGTCCTCCCTGCTCTGCCTGCCCTATGGGCTCATTCAGGTCTGCGTCTTCTCCAGACCCAGCACAGTGACCCCCGAGCCCATGGCAGGGGCTCCTAAAACCCTCCAAGCTTCAAAACAGCAGCAACATCCCATGCGCCCCCTTTTCTCATAGAAACCACAGGCTGCACGTGCTCTGCGAGGCTCCTCAGGTCAGTGGCAGCGTTTTAAATGTCGAAGACGGCATGTCACCCCTCCCCACCCTCCCTCATGAGACTGGCTCTCAGCCACCAAGACCGAGTTTTAATAGAATAAATGAGGTCTTCTGGTTCATGGCTCTCTGGCGTTTTGGCAGGGGGGAGTTTCCCCAACCCTCCACGAAGGCCAGACATGGATTTGCCAAAAGAGAAGTGAGAGTGAGATGCCTACTCACAGGACTCCAGGAGCAGGGGCTTCAAGGGGGGAATATTGTGACCGGCATCTCGAGTGCTGGCAATCCTGAGAACAGCCTGGGTTTCTCCCTCCCTGGGTTCAGAGGCTGGCGCCGCAGCGCTGAGCAGCATGGGGATAACTCCACCGCCCATGCGGCCAAAGGACACGTCATGCCATGCCAGGCTTGCGTGCTCCCTGCCAGGAGCATCTGACTCATGTTATTCGACCTACAGGTGGGAACAATGACCGCAAAACTCAGGACAGGGGCCAGCAAGCCTGTATGTCTGAGGTCACACAGTCTGCCCTCCTTCAGACCATCCCTTACAGCTCTGGGATGCCTACAAAAATCTGGACAAGGGTGAGGTGCCTGTCAGGCTAAGCTAAGCTGCTGTCTTGTGCACTCGCCCTCTCAGCTTGCAAGCTTTTTTGGACCGGTCTTGCGCTGGTTTGATGCCGGACCTGGTGCAAATGAGTTTTGACCCATGCTGGGGACTCCCAGACTCCACGGCCGCATGAATCAATCCAGAGAGCGACTCCTTGAAATTCACTCTCTCATCAGCTCAGCTCTCTCGGCTTTTCCCACCCCTTTTCGTCCCCTGGTAGTCACTTCTCCAGGAGACAGCACTTGGAGGACTTGTTCCTGCCCAGTTTTGCAGCTCAGAGGAATTGTTCCTGCCAAGCTGCGTTGAAAGGGAGAGCACTGAAGTTATAGCTGGCTGGGTGCAAAATATTCCCGGTGGCTGGTTCCACAAGGATTGAAACTTCTCTCACAGTGGAGAGTCCCTGGGAATATGATCACCCCATTTCTTGATGGCATTTTAAACCTGCAAGCAGCATCACTGCAGAGCGAGACCTGCGCTGATCTGAGTTTTGTGGCTGGCTCTGCCACTTACCTGCTGTGTGACCCAAGTCAAATCATTTCACCCGCCCGTGCCTCGGTTTCCCCATCCATAAAATGGGGACAGTGGTGCTTTATGTCAGAGCGAGATGAGCTCAATAAAATCATTATTAAAATGATCAGACAATACCTGTACCATTACAGCATCCCCTGGGCCCTGTCAGGGGTCCAGGCTTCAATGTGCAAGGTCCTGCATATTCATAATCAACAAAGAAATAGTCCCTGCCCCAACGCATTTACAATGTGGGTGTCATGCTGGAGCACAGGGGAGTTTTGTCATGACACCATCCTTTTAAGATGCTCCTCTTCCCAGGGAAGGCTTCCCTTGGTTTCCCTGTGATAAGGGTATAATGCATTGAGTCAGGGATGTACTTGGTAGCCGTGTTGGTCGGAGACCAAAAGAAATGCAAAAAATCTAGAATTCTTGGTTCAGAAATGATGCCTTTTATTAGACCAACTAGGACATCAGCTCTGAGCCCAAAAGTTTGCAGAAACAATTTTTTTTTTTTTTTTTTGCGATTTCCTAGTTGGTCTAAATAAAAGGTATCAGACGTCTTTCATGCTTTGAGTGACACTTTGGGAATTGAAGGTGGCTTGAGACCAGGAAGCACAATCCAAGCACGTGGGTGTTGCAGTCAGAGTCCCTACCCATCGCGTGGCAACTACGTGCAGTGTCACGCTGCTTGGGTGCGTGCCAAGCCCGTTCTCCTAATGGCATCTCCCAGGGATGCCCAAAATGCCAGCCAGAGGAGGGTTTCCAGCTCTTTTTTTAGCACTGGTTGCTCATTATCTTCCAGGCGGAACTGGCTGCTCCTGTAATGGCAGCGCGCACATCCTAGGGAGAGATCACCCTGCCGCTCAGATAGGAAGCCCCCCGGGTGGGATTTTAAAGGCAAGTAGCAAGGGACGTTTCTCTCTGGTGTTTCTCTCCTCCCCAGAGCTGGCTGCCTCTCAAGCCCTGGAGCTGACCTGTGGCCTCTCGAGAATTCACGCCTGCCAGTTTGCTGCGAGGCGAGGCCCCTTGGCAGCTCCTGGCAGGACTGTTTTGTTATTCATCATTGACTTGGCACCATGCCGCCTTGCCCCATGGCCCTGGCGAGGAGTGGCTGCCACGATACAAATAACGGAGGATAACTAACAGCTTTTACATCGGCAGTGACTTCGGTTTGGCATCTCCCAAGCCCTTCGTGGATTATTGTAATGACCTGCATTGCTGCTGGCTAAACAGGTGCATGCCCTAGGCCCCGTACTGCTAGCAGGGAATGAAGATCCCCCTTTAGCTCAACTCTTTGCAGCCTCTGCAGGCTCTGCCTCAACCCACCAGCCCCTCCTGGGACCAGAGGGAGGATGCAGAGAGAGCTCTTTCTTGCAGGCTGGGATGATGTAGGTGGGGCTGGTCCTGTTGGCAGCAGCGGTGGGACTAAATGTGACCCCCTGAGGTCCCTTCGACCCTCATTGTCTATGATACCAAGGTTATGGCATTTCAGGCTGAGCCGAGGTATCAAGCCGTAGCGCTGAAGGAGGCTGTTCACAGGTCTTGTGTGACAGCAGGTGGCAAACTTCCCCAGCTCAGCCTGTGCCAGAGACTTGCTCCGTGGCTGATGGAGACGAGCTGTAAACCCAGTCTAAACCCACGGGGCACAGGGCAAAGACCCATCCTTTCCGCTGCCTGCCGAGCGGTCTGCCCACCCGGAAAGAAAGGAAGAGGGGGATTGTCAGGAGAGGTGGAAAAGTCGGGGGCGGGGGGGGCATTTGCTCGAGAGGCCAAACAAAGCAGCGACAAAGATGTGGTGGTGAGACCGACAGGACTTCTCAAGGTTCGCAGCAAAACAGAACAAAACCAGACCGTCTCCTCCGCGGCCACCCCCCAAAAGCTTTGCTCAGCCGGAGACCAAATGGGCTTTGCTTCCTACACTGAGTTATTAGCCCTGTGGTGGAAGTGGCTCTCTTTCCTAGCCATGCAGGAACAAAGACTGATGAAAAACACCCTGTTGAAATGCAAAGCTGAAAGGGGGCTCTGGAAACAGAGCACTGGGATCCTTCTTTTCATCCCCCTTTGGGCTGATCTATTTGCTGGATTTAACTCCAGCCTGCAAGTTCTTTCTATTGCCTTGAAATTCAGGCGGGGGTCTAGGGACAGGTCATTTTGCAGCAAAACATGCCTCTCAGCAAAAGAAAACATCTCCCAGCTCAAACAATAAATCCAATGGGAAGGGGAAGGGCTGCCACTGCCCTATATTTAGCCCCCTTTAGGGCTAGCTGCTCTAGGACACTGTTTATCCCAGGAGAGAGCCGCATCCCTCCACCCCGGGGGCATTTTCAGGGGTCTGAAGGGAGTGAGAAGTGGGTGCAATGTGCCAACTAGAGCTGGGGGAGAGAAGACCGGCATAAAAGATGGCATGGCATACCAGGCACTGAGTGG
The DNA here is from genome assembly GCF_001723915.1 of Gavialis gangeticus. Lineage (NCBI taxonomy): Eukaryota > Metazoa > Chordata > Crocodylia > Gavialidae > Gavialis > Gavialis gangeticus. Next base: position 32,235,155 of record NW_017728995.1, on the reverse strand, counting down.
GCACAGGAGAGCAGCTGAAGGGACGGCCTCGTAGCTGCTTTGGGCTCTGAAACCAGGGACCTTGCCAGCTGGATAACTTTCCTTCCACCTCCCCACTACCGTACGACCTCTACAATCTCTGACTTAGAGGCACATCCTGGGGAATGGGAAGGACCCTGGGCACTCCCAGCTCCTCACACGGCCCTTGGAGGCTGAGGACACCAGCTGGAAATCAGAGCCACCCCAAGGCTGCTCAACCGTATCCCAGACACCTCGTCAGATCCTGCCCGGGCCCAACATCGCGGAGAGGCCAGCACCAAGCATATCTCCTCCTCTTCTGGCCAGACATGGTTCCTGGAGACCCACTGAGCCGGGCACGGGCTCTCGTGGGTCTCTTCATGCTCCACTGAGGGGGTCACTGGGTTTTCTGGGAGCCTGTGAGGTGGGCGGAGGTTACGGGATCCGAGAGAGTGACGAAGACCGACTTGGCAGGCCCCCCGCTCAGGGTAGCCTGGGCAAGGAGTCCTGAAGCAATGAGGCCCCGAGACCACACGCATGCCTTCAACGGGGCCCTTCCCCGAGGCGCTGGCTGCATCCGGAGCCCGTGACGAAGGCCTGATGCACGTCAGCGCGTGGCACACGAGCCACCTGCCCGCTACCCGTCTGCAGGATGGCAGGCGACGCCAGGCCCTCCCCAGCCAGGAGGCGACTGTGCAACACCAGCACGCGCCGCGCCGCCCTGGCAGGGCCTGAAGCGTCAGCGCTGCCGACTCAAAGGCTCATCACAGGCTACTGTTGCACATGGATCAGAGCCCGGCCCTGCCCTGCTTGCAACCCCCGCCACGGCCCGGCTGGGTGGGACACAGCTTTGCTGCCACTAAATGCAGCAGTGCCCCCTCGGGTGTCCAAAGCCAGGTGCCCGGGGCCAGCCTGAGCCCCAGACTAGGGCTGGTGCGCCAGTCACGTCACCCTGGGGCTCATGGATCCTTGCACACCTCTGCGCTGCAGTGGATCGCCGGAGCGCCGCGCTACAGAAGATCCCTGGGGGGGGCGGGGCGGCGCGGGGCGGCGCGGGGCGGGGCGG
>NW_017728995.1:32231322-32233812 GCF_001723915.1 Gavialis gangeticus | reverse complement strand
CGGGCCGGGCCGGGCCGGGCCGGGGAGGTGTCCGCGGTGCTGGCGCTGGCGCTGTCCCGGGTGCTGAAGCGGGCGGCTGGCGGAGGGGAGGCAGAGCCACGCCGCGGTGCGGCCCCCCAGGACCCGCTCTCTGCACGGCAGGGGGGTGGGGGCTTGCCCGGCTGGCAGGTGTCTGTCCTTGGCGGGTCTGCATGGCGCTGCGCAGCTCTGCTTTTGTCCGCGGGCTGGGGAGAGCGGCTGGGCAGGGGCTGTGCTTTGGGGAGAGGCGACTAGCGATGGGGGCTGGCGAGGGACAGCACCGGCTGGAGGGAACAGGCGCTGACGAGCTCCTTTCTCTCCCCCTCTGCCTTTCCCAAAGGAACTGGCGAAGTACTTCTTGGCAGAATTGCTCTCAGAGCCAAGCCAGACAGAAAACGAAGCCCTGGAGCCCGAGGACTTGTCCCGAGGAGCTGAACAGGATGAAGTGAGGCTGGAGCTGGAGCGGTCCGCGAACTCCAACCCAGCCTTGGCGCCCAGAGAACGCAAAGCAGGGTGCAAGAATTTCTTCTGGAAAACGTTCACATCCTGTTAGCTGTCGAGCCGCGCCGCTCAGCCCATCCGTCCCGTCCCCAAGCCCTCAGACCCTGAGGGGAGCCCTCACGACAGGACCAGAAGACTGTAAATACCCAACATGCGGCGATGGTGAAATGAAAAACAAACACACAAAAAAACAAAAAACAAAAAAAAACAAAAATGGGAGTTTGATTTGGAGCTGTTTTAATAAAATTTTCTGTTTAGATTGTACATGATTTGCTTGAGTTGTGATTTCTGACTAGTTCTTTATGACATTCACTCTGCAGCTCTCTCAGATGTACTATTTTTAATTCTTTGTCGCAATAAAGTTTATGTTTCAAACGGTCACGCTTGGAGTTTTTTGGTCACTGAGGCAAAAAAAGGAAGTCGCCTCTTTGAGACGGGCTTTGTCTTTGAGGGTATGAATAAAGCACTAGGAGGCAGAAAAAAGAAACCCCCCGGCGACGTATCAGAATCTGCCAGGTTACTGTCCATGAATGGCTGAGCTGTCTATAAGGGCTGAGGACCGTTTTATAGTTAGGTCCAAAAAAGGTCGACATTTCAGTCAACCTTTCGGTCTCGGGGATGGAGCCGAACATCAGGGATGTGTCTAAATTCCTCCGCTGCTTCGAAAAGCACAACTTTGCCCTAGAAAGGCAAGGGGCTGCATTGAAGTGCTGGCACGCCATGAATGAGTCATATCCCTTCCCCCCAAAAAACCCCAAGAAAATCTTCGTACCAAACTAGGCGACCTTTTATTTATTCAAGAGAATTAAATGACACTTCTGAAGTGTATTAGGAGAGGGTCAAATTGCTTCCACGGTGCTAGTTTTCACATCCCTACGAAGCTAGGCGATTGAATGCGACAGCACCTGCTTCAAAACAAAGAGAAAAATACCCGAGTAGCAAATGGCAGGATCCATTAAATCGGTAGTTGCAATCCCTTTTCTCGGTGCCCTAACACCGCTGAACATGAAGCCAGGACTTCGTGATATACCGGTGGTAGGAAGGGGGGCCTTATTTGAACAGAAAGAAGACGGGGAATTCCCAGTGAGTCCGCTGTTCTAGCTTTATTGGTTTGTGAGACACTGAGCCAGAAGCCAGTGAGGAGTTCAGCACTTATTATTGAGTTTTCTGCACTTGAGAAGTGTATAATTTGGAGGCAAAGCTCCATCGAGACATTTTGGAAGCCCCTGCTTCTTTACATAGACTGCTTGGATGGGTTGAATAGTAGCTGAGCTTTGCCACATCCAAAAGCCAGCCTTCCCCATGGCTTTCCTCTCAGCATAATGCACAGAGGGGGTATCTCTCTAGCTCTCTTTCTCTATACCTGCAGGTGATAGCCCCAAAAGCCAAATTCCACCCTGCCTGGCTCAAGAAGACCGATGGGATGCCATCAGTGAGATGGAAAGGCAAATACGACCCCTTCCACTGGCAAGGCTGCTACATGAAATGACTCGATACAGATTGTATGAGAAGTTTGGAGGCAACGCTTGACCTGATCATTATAATCATCTTCCACAATTTCATTTTAAAGGCAAAGCAGAGTGCCACCTTAGAGACTAACTCCTTCACAGAGGCATGCCTTTACATCCATTCTTAGCCACTGATGAAGTCGGTTGTTGCTTTAGAAAGCTCCAACCTCTCTCTGCACCAATTAGTCTCCCAGGTGCCACCCTGCCCTGCCCTCTGCCTGACTTCAGACCAACATAGCAATAGCTAGCCACTTCTCCTATTAATCCAAACCTTGCTAAACCCCCCTGCGGGAATGCCCCCGGAGCTTCTCTAACCATCCTGGATCTCATCGATAGAAGGATGGCATCAAAATAACCAGGACACAAATATGTCTTGTTTCCTCCAGCAATGAGTGAAAAAGGTGCGTGTCTGACTATCGAGCAAATATATGTGTGTGTGTGTGTGTGTGTGTGTGTATTTATA
>NW_017728995.1:32224633-32231107 GCF_001723915.1 Gavialis gangeticus | reverse complement strand
ATATATATATATATATATATATATATATTTGAAAAACTGGGAAATTTGTCTTAGCACCTGATGCAGCTGGGAAAGCTACAATTCCGATGCTCTTGCCTTAAGCATGGAAATTGTAAACCCTGCAGCCTATTTCACCTGCTAACCCACTTCAGGGTGCTTTATTTTGGATTAAAGCATCGCTTACTAGGAGCTGGGCAATTTATACCAGTCACGCTGCTTTTCTGAAGGGTACCTGGGGTCTTGATATACACACTTACAGACCCAGCTTCAGCTCAGCACGTACTTTACTTGAGCAGGGAGCTAGCATGGGAGCGAGCACAGGGCTTCAGCAGGAGTGACTCCGTGGCTGCTAGCAAATTCCCGGTGACATGGGGAGCCAGGTCCCATTCCCTCTTCTTCCAAGGGCCCTCTTTGTGAACTTGGTCAATTGATTTAGTCTCTCTGGGACTCTACTTACACAGCACTAGCAGCCTGGCCCTGTCCTGCCCTGCCTCACAATGGGAGGAAGCTGCATTCAAGATCACTGGGTACTGAGATAAGACAGTAATGGGGGTTCTGCTAATTACCTAAAATGTTGCATGGGCCCTGGCTGCCGGCTGCAGGAGATACCTCTGCAAGGAAACTCCCTTGTCTGCCCTACTGGAGGGCCCCTGATCCCCATGGTTGATCCCCCATTTCCTGATCGTTCCTTGTGTCTTGAGAGAAAATCTAAGCAATTACTGCCAGCAAGCTCATTATTCTGCATTGAAACCCCAGTAAAACAGGAATGACTGGGGTCAAATATATATATATATATATATATATATATTTGCTCGATAGTCAGACACGCACCTTTTTCACTCATTGCTGGAGGAAACAAGACATATTTGTGTCCTGGAACTTGCAGAAGGGGCCAGAGGCTTGACTATCCTTATAATCTGAGCTCCTATTTCCTGGCATAGAAAGACAGTCCTACTTGTGCACAGTATTCCCTTGGTCACCTCTCCATCCAGCTTCTTCCAAAGCAGCGTAACACAGCTGACCATCGATGAAGCCAATTGCAAATCATAGGAGGTTCCCGAGGGAATCACCTGTACAACTGAGGTGCAGTAATGCACGCTTAATGCAAGCTGCTAGCTTCAGATCCTTCTGGCACCTGCCTAGCTAAAGGCTGTATTTCCAGTGGAGGCATAGTTAGGTTTGATGGCATCACAGAGTGTGCAGTACAGTCACTTCAGTCACACCCCAGGCTGCATGGCGCTAATGCTATAGTCTCTTGGGCCGTGCGTTGTTCTGTAGTTGCTGTTGATTTTTATAGACAGTACAATTGCACCAGCAATGTCATGGTGCCAGACGCTATACAAACTCATTGCAACAGGCAGGACCCATCCTGAAGACATTCAACAGACAAGACAGGCCCAGCAGGACTTATTAACCCTATTTGACTGACAAGGCCTAAGAGATGAATCAACCTATTCTGATTCATTTGGCCACTGCTTCCCTACCCAGACTGTATCTGAAGCACCCATAACATTGCAGACTTACAGTCTGCTGTGCTACGTGCTTGGGGGTCAAGTCTGGGATCGGCCTGGCTAGCTCGCGTGGGAATATTCCCTGCTCACACAAGTCAGTCCTGCTTCGTGTGAGCTGCACCTGCAGAGTCCGGCCCTGGATCCCGCCTCTCAAAGGCACGGGGGGAGAAGCCAATGACGCTGTTTTGCTGAATTACAGGCATTCCCAATAAGGAGGTGAAGATGGGCCATAAGGGGGGGTTGGGGCCAATACACAGCTGATTGATTGCAAACATCTATAATGCTCAGTTCACAGATGATACCTTTTATTAGACCAACTAAGACATGGCAAAAAATAAAAAGATCTTTTTCTGCTTGATTGCTTGATTCGCATTGCTTTCTATTGCTGATGGCACTGCTTCCAGCACCTGGACCAAGCCTCCTGGGTGCCTTTGCAGCAGAGATTTGTACTAGATAACATGAGGAAAAACATCTGATGAACCACACGAAGGTCTTAGAGCTATGGGCTGAAGAATTGAGCTTAGTGAAAACCATCCAAGGATTTCCAAGGGATGCATTTTCCCAGCCCCTCTCTGGGAAGTTACAGGTGGTCTCAGGAAGGACTGCTGGTCATGAGCCCCAAGAGGAATGATTGCTCTCATGCATCCCAAACAGAGTGGCCAGATGATTTCCAAGGCCCAAGCCAATGCACCATGCCCATGTCCAGTCAGTATCATTAACCCCTGCCTTACGTCTGGCTGCCAAGCTCCCTCACCATGTCCCTGAGTGAAGTTGCATTTCTTCTGGCATTTCCCTACCCTGCATGTCCAAATAAGCTCTAAGCCATGTTGAATTTTTCTTGGCTGTTTCCACAGCCATAAGAAGGATGAACCCCCCTGGCCCCTCCCCTGCCTTGTCCAAACCCTAGAAACATCAGTGCTGTACCAGTACACGGCTGAATCGTTCCAGTCCAAATGTGGCAGAGCCAAGCTGTGTGCATCCAAGCTGCACAGCAAGGCAGAGAGGTGAATCAGGATCTCATGCATGCAGGAGATGAATATTCATCCTGAACCTAAGCTGGATTTGCACCGGATAAGAGGGCAATGATTTTTTCCCTTGCACTGGTTTCATCCAAGAGAAGTCCTAGCGAAGTTCATAGGATCCTCAGGGCTGCCCTAACTTAAAGGCACTAGGAATATCCCCAGCTTCATGCTCTAATAGCAAATCCCTCTCTCCCAAATGCCAGAAGTTATAGGATCCTCAAGCCTCTCCAAGAGAAACAGAGCTCTCAACTCCCACTAAATAGCTCTGGACCACATAAGATACCGCAGATGTCTGGGGGAAGTGGGGCGAGCATCCTCCAAACAGAGGCAGTGGGGTCCCACAGCCGAGCCCCCATTCACCTGCAGCAAGGCAGGAGGTTGTTTCATTGACGAGCGAGGGTGAAAAAAAAAAGCAATAAACAAACCGTTAGTGTCTCCTGCGAAGGGAACAGTTTGTACTCGCCTCTCGCAGCCCGAGACACTTTCTGATTTTTTGAGAGCTTTTCACTCAGCCAGAATAATGCAGCGCACACTGGGCTCTCTCATGCCTATAAGCCCACGGATGAATCATTCGTTACCCCATAACAAGAGCTAAATGCCATTTCCTGGAATGAGTGATCGGGGCAGACGCAGGGGCTAGCTTGGAAGGACCTTCGGAGCCAACGCTTGACTCTGCGTGTGAGCCATTTGCAGGGCGGGATGTGGCTAGGGCGCTTCCAAGCAGTCGGGCGGCAGCAGGGTGGGTTGCAGCTCGTGCTTGCAACAGGCTGCCTAGGAGAACAGGAGCATCTCCTTCACTGGAGGCTTTTCTGGAGAGGCTGGACAGGCATTTCACAGCAATGGTGTGGGTGCAAGTAAAACCCGCCTCTGTACCCTGGGGTCCCCCCAGCTCTTGGCTTCAACAAAGCAATGAATGAAGTCCTAGCAAACTCTTCCATGAAAGGAGAAGGCTGAGGTGGGGGGATAGGATAAAGGTCTATAAAATCATGAAGGGTGTGGACCGAGCGAATAGGGAGCTGTTGTTCAGGTCTCAAGGGCTACCTGCTGAGATGAGGGGTTGAAACCTAACAAGAAAAAGGCCTTTTTTAAAGCAAGGCGGAGTTAACTTGTGGAGGTTATTGCCACGGGAGGGGGTGAAGGCAGAGAGCAGAGCCAGGTTACCAAAGGCACTGGATAAATTCATGGATGATAGATCTATTACTGGCTGTTGAACAGGATGGCTGGAGATGTTTCCTCTGCCATCTCTAACCCAATAAATGGCGGATGCAAGGGTGAGTACTGAATAGAGGACCAATCGCTCTAGAGGGATCTGGTTCGATGCCCTCCATGTCTAGCATCTGCCACTGCTACTGCCAGACACAATACTGCACTAGATGGACCAGGGGCAGGGCGCTGCTTGTATTGTCAGGTTGCACGTACAGACCATGTGGACCTGGCTGAGCGGAGGAAGGCCCACGGCTGCTGCTGAATCCCTGGACAAAAGGGGGCAGATCACTCTAGAGAGATCTGGTTTGATGCAAACCCGTGGTTCATATTCAGGTTAACACCTGGGGACCTTCTGGCCTTGCTCAGACTTGGATAGACACCCTCTCCTGCATGCTGAGCAGGCGGGAGCGCTCTCTGTCCCCACCACAACCACAGCCTACAGCCGTCAAAGCCGCTCGGTGGGGCAGCCCGTCAGCCGCGTTCCCCTTCCTGCTCCCTCCCCTGCTGCTTCAGCCGTGGTGGGTCACCGACGGGGCAGCAGCAAGGGCGGAGATGAATCCAGCTGCTAAATGACCCTGCCTGTGAGTGCCCTGGGCACCCAAACCCTAAACTGCTTTTGGTGCTTTTGGGACCTGCTCCAATGTCAGAGTAAAAACCTGTGCACACGGTGCTTTGGCTTCGCTGCAATCTGATCATTGCGGCCTGCTCAAAAAGGTCTTGCATTTAAAAAAAAAAAACACATTGAGGTTTTTCAGCACAGCTGGTTAGAAAGAGACTATAGCACCCGCAAGGGAGCTTTGCTGCACTGAGGTTTCTTGGCACTTCCTGGCACCCAGCTCCCTGCTAGAAGCAAAGACTCACTCATCCTCTCTCCAGCGCTCCTTCCTCAGACCTCTCTTTCCTCAAGGGAGCTTAAAATTAACACGGCTCCCTTCGTCTCCGTCCCGGCTGGCGCATTAGCGACACTGCGGATAGTATGAGGTGCATTGCTCTTGCAGGCCCCACGTAACCAGCAGAGGGGACCAAGAAACATAACATTAATGCTGCTTTTCCTCTGTTTTCGGTAGTTCGATAGCATCTAGCTGCAAAAAATATATACTGTGCTCGGTGCTGTGTGGCGCACATTAAAAGAAACCCTGACCTCACAGCAGGTTTGACTGTCTTTCTTTCGAGCGAATGCAGGGTTTGCCTGCATTCAAAACTATTTGCAAACCAAGTTCCCATTCAGCATATACTTGCAGACACAAATAAAAGGGGCAGCTGGAGGAAGCCCTGAAAATGCTGTTTTCCATTCTGCCGCCTTCAAAAACAAAAGGGTTGGGCTTTTCATCTTGCTAACAGCTCTTTTCCTTGCTGATTTGATCTCAGTGGGGGAAAAAAAAAGAACAGGGTTTCCAAAGGGGTGAATAAGCTGGAAGGGAAAAGCTTCATGTGGGGTCAAGCAAAATGTGGCCAGGTCAAACTGAAACAAAATTCTCCAATATGTGATTCCACGTGAACTTTTTCTCCAATGATTTGGCACAAGGACCAATCCGTGCTGTATTCAATGATGGATACGCTGAGGACTGCAACACCCGGGGCTGGAGCCAGTGTGCTGAGACGCACAGACATTAGGTGCACTGAACAACTCAGCCCTGATGCCCTGTCCATCGCTGGTTAGCAGATCACAAAGCCATGCTCGTCCAAGGGCTGCCTCCTTTGGAAGTCACTGGGGGTCTGGGTGAAAGCCAAAACTGATGGTTCCCATGTATATCTCCTCCTGCCTTCCACAGACACTCTTCGGGGCTTCCCCGCGTTTCAGTAATGACCCCGAGCTGATGCAGTCATATCAGCATGAATTTGCAATAGGGCAAAGGCAGGACCAGGACCTTCCTCCTGTACCTTGCCCTGTCCCGTACCTTGTCCAGAAGAGGGGGGGAAGCGCGTGCCATCCTGAAGAGGCCGTGCTTGGTCTACCCAGCCAGCAAGATCACCAGCTTTAGCCTGGAAGGACCAAGAAAATGCCTTGCTTTAGAAGCCAAGAGCTCATTGACGTGCAGGTGATTAAAACTGATCCTGAAAAAAAAATGAATGAGTTTTTGGGGGGGCACAGAGAAGCCTGATGCCTCATGTCAAGGGGGGTCATTCCATCTCAGACTCAGCCCAACAGGCACGTTCCCAAAGACCAGACCCCAAGATGAACTTATAAACACAGGACGCTTCAGATGAATGGAGCTGAGTAAACGTGAAGCACCATCCCTACACACACTGGGAGTCAGTCCCTTGAGGGTTAATCATTCTCCCTTCAGCTGGGTGACATGCGGATGACATCACAATGACATACCCCATGACCCGTGCACTCCAGGAAGTGAGCTCATCACACCGCACAGCTGAGCCGAAAGCATCCGGAGCTGCTGCGGGGACATCGCTGGCTCCTCCATGGGCCGTAGGGGGCAAGGACACCTCAACGCCTCTCCTGCCGCTTCTCTGTGACCCCCTGAAAGAAAGCTCCCGCTGCCCAGCCAGGCTGCGCCCATAAGGCCTGATGCCTCAAGAGGAGCCCAAGGCCAGACCCCAACACCATGTTTGAGCTTGAGCTCTCGGCAGAAGCATGCAAGGAGAAGGCAGCGGCTGTGCTCCCAGCCGCCTGCCTCCAACATCTGGGCAGCAGCCACTGGAAGGAGAGGTTGTCCAGCCTGGAGGCCTTTGAGAAGGCCGTGGAGGAGATGGAGAGAAGCACTGTGCCTTGCCAAGCC
>NW_017728995.1:32210069-32219633 GCF_001723915.1 Gavialis gangeticus | reverse complement strand
AGAGGTTGTCCAGCCTGGAGGCCTTTGAGAAGGCCGTGGAGGAGATGGAGAGAAGCACTGTGCCCTGCCAAGCCCTGGTGAGGCTGCTGGTGAAGGAGCCCGGGTGGAAGGAAACCAAGCTGCAGGTGATGAGAAAAAAGCTTCACCTCGTCGCCCTCATCGCCCAGAGGGGCAACTTCTCCAGGGCATCCGCCCACATCGTCCTGGGCGGCCTCGTGGACCAGCTGGGAGACGTGATATGTGGCCCCGAGGCGAAGAGTGCTGCGACGGCAGTGGCTGAGGCGTGCTCCCTGCCCTGGACGGCAGGGCAGGTCGTGGATTTGGCCTTCTCGCAGGAGGATCCCCGGATGCAGGCTGAAGCCCTGAGCTGGCTGGCAAATGCCATTCTGGAGTTCGGTTTCGCAGGGATGGAAGTCGAAACCCTGGCTGGTACCATCAAGGCGGCCCTCGCTGCCGTCCATCCGGATGTACGGGCCTCCGCCCTTACCTTGCTGGGGGTCATCTCCCTCTACGTAGGGGCCCCTGTGCGGGCCCTGTTCGAGGGGGAGAAGCCGCCCCTGCTCTCGCTGATTGATGCAGAGCTGCAGAAGGTGCAAGGGCAGAGCCCGCCGGCTCCAACCCGCAGCGGCTCCCAGCCCGGCACGGGAGGGGACGCGGGGGACTGCGGCAAGGCCGAGGCAGTAGACGCCCATGCTAGGATCCCCTCCGAGCTGGTGCAGAAAATGTGGGATGGGAAGCTGCGGAAGGAAGGGCTGGATGAGGTAGCAGGCTTCCTTCTCACGGCTGGGACCATCCACCCCAGCCTCGGCGAGCTCCCGGCTGCCCTCAGGGCCTGTCTGCATGACGCCGACCCCGCTGTGGTGGAGAAGACCCTGCACGTCCTCCGGCAGCTGGCCACGGCTGCAGGCCCCGGCCTCAAGCAGCACGTGAAGGAGCTGGGTGCCCCTCTCTTTGCCACGCTCTGGCGCAGCCAGGGCCACGTGAGAGCTGCCGCCTTGGGGGCTGTGAACGCCTGGGCCGAGCAGACCAGCCTGCAGGAGTGGCTGGATGGGGAGGACTTTTTGGAGGGGATGCGAAAGGAAAACCCCCTTGCAAAGCAGGAGCCATCAGAGAAGACACCTGGGCTCGGCTCTGCCCCCTCAGAGCTGCTGCTGGCATGCGTCCCTCGCCTCTTTGCCTGCCTGGAGGACTGGAATGAAGGCGTGAGAGCGGCCGCCCGGGGAGCCCTGCCTTTTTTCATCATGCACCTGGGGACAGAGAAAATGGCTGAGGCCACCAGCACGCTGAAGCCGAGGGAGAAGCACCTCGTGCTGACCGAGCTGAAGAAAGCCACAACCAAACCTTGCATACCTTCTCAATCCCTCTCCGACCTGCCAAGGGTTGCAGCTGGGGCTGCCTCAGACTCAAGCCCCACCACGCCTCCCTCAACGCCAGTCTGCCCAGCTCGAGACCACGCATCCAGCAGCCCCGGGGACCAGAAAACTGCCAAAACAGCAGGGTCGACGACCCAAGGCGTGGCAGACGAGAAGGGGTGGGTGAAGCCGGACTTGAAGGAGGGTGACAGCCAGTTGGGGCCTGTCTTCATCCTCGTCCCCGAAGGCAAGGAGCAGAGGGTGAAGGATGAGAGGGGCCGCAAGGTGCTGAGGTGGGATTTCCCGGCACCCAGCAGTGAGTACGTGGAGCAGCTGAAGGCCCAGATGGGCGGCTGTGTGTCCAGCTGCCTCCAGGAGGAGATGTTCCACTCCAGCTTCCAGCACCACATCAAGGCCTTGGCCATCATGGTCAAGCACCTGGAGAGGGAGAAGGACGCGGTGATTAGCTGCCTGGACCTGATCCTGAAGTGGCTCACCCTGAGGTTCTTCGACTCCAACACGTGGGTCCTGACCAAGAGCCTGGAGTACCTCGGGCGGCTCTTCGCCTTGCTGAGCCGGGAGAAGTACCAGCTGACGGAGAACGAGGGAGGTGCCTTCCTCCCGTACCTTGTCCTGAAGATGGGGGAGTCGCAGGAGGCCATCTTCAAGGAAATGCACGCCATTCTGAAGAGCCTGTGCTTGGTCTACCCAGCCAGCAAGATCGCCAGCTTCATCCTGGAAGGGGCCAAGTCCAAGAGCGCCCAGCAGCAGGCGAGATGCCTGGAAGAGCTTGACTATTTAGTGGGGGCTTATGGCATCTACGTGTGCCAGCCCCACCCAGGCAAAGCCTTAAGGATGATCGCTGCCCTCCTCAGAGCCCAAAATCACGCTGTCCGCCAGGCCGCTTGCAATGTCATCATGACCGCGAGCCACGTCCATGGGGACGAGGTGTTCAAGCTGATTGGGACGCTTTCGGAGAAACAGATGAAGCTGTTGCAGGGGCGCCTGACCCCGAGAGCGAATGGGGCAGTGGACTCCCCGGCTCAGCTGGCCAGAGGGAACCGTTCGCCAGGTCCGAGATCAAGCCCCCATGTCGGCACGGGGGCAGAAGAGACCCTGCCCTTTGAACCCAGTCACACCCTTGGCATGGGCATGGGCTTGGAGGGGGAGCCTCCAGCTCCTCAGGCTTCGCAGCTGGATGCAGATGGGTCAGAGGATGTGCCTGGCATGGTGCAGGGAGAGATCCCTGAGCTGGATGGCATCCCCGACTCACAAGCCCAAGCGGTCCCCTTGCCCACTGAGAGCGTGCAGCGTGACACGGCCAACCCCATCGACCTCGTCATCTACCACGTCGCCAGCAGCGATGTCAACACCAGCCTCCAGGCTCTGATACAGATGGATGGGATCCTGGGGCAGCCAGACAGGGCGGGAACCATGCAGGGCCATGTCAACCAGTTCCTTGAAGCCACCCTCTGGCAGCTCCAATTCATCCACAGCCTCCAGGGACCCAAGAAAGAGCTTGGTCCGGGCAGGTACCCCATCACCCGGCTGTACCGCAGCATCCTCAGCAACCTGCTGTCGCTCTTCCGGAGGGAAAGCCTGGCTCACGAGGCCTCAGTGGCAGCGCTGACAGACCTGCTGCGCCGCCTCATCGCCTTCCTGCTGGGTTCCCAAATGGAGGCCCCAGAGGAGGAGCAGGAGGTCACCCAGTCCCTCAACCTCCTCCTGAAGAAGGTGCTGGAGATGTCGGACCAGACCCGAGCCTTCACGGCCGTGCTCACCCTGCTCCGGGAGAGCCTGGCATCTGCAGCCGGCACCCCGCAGCTCCCTGACCTGGTGGCCAAGTGCTTGTGGAGGATCACCCGGCTCCTGCCGCGCACCCTCGGCAGCCTCCACCTGGACCACGTGCTGCTGGACCTGCACACCTTCCTGCGGGCCTTCCCCACCACGACGCTGAAGCAGCGCGCCAGCAAGCTGCCCCTGCAAGCCCTGAAGACGCTGCTGCACACCCTGTGCAAGCTGAAGGGAGCTGAGACCCTGGACCACCTCACGCTGATTGGGAACAAGGCTGAATCGGAGCTGGAGGCCCACCTGAGGAAGGCAACTGAGCCCCTTGCCGAGCAGGCGCCGAGCGAGCCGGATCCGGGGGTGGGGAATGGGGACGCCCATGCGGCTGCCCGGGGCAAAATCGAGGATGTCTTGGAGGGGATCTTCCAGAAGATTGGCTCCAAGGAGAGCACCCGGGAGGGCCTGGAGGAGCTGTACGAGTACAAGCGGCAGTGCCCCGAGGCCAACCTGGAGCCCTTCCTGCAGAGCCTTTCCCTCTTCTCCCGCAGCTACATCAAGCAAGGCTTAGCGATGATCCAGGTGGAGAAGGAAAGCAGACCACACGCGCTGCCCCCTCAGAGATGGGAGGTAGGGCTGTCTCCTCCCTCAGACATGCGGAAACCCCCCCACCAGCGACGGGGCCCCAGCAGCATGAAGCCCCCCAGCCGGCTACCTGCAAAGCCCCCAGGAAAGTGCAGCAGCAGGCTCCCCAGGTACACCAAGATCCCAGAGCAGAAAGAGCCGCTTGGTCCCAGGCCGGGATGCATGCTTCATCACTAGCCTCCGCTCCCTCCTCAGCCTCAGCAAATCCAGATGGAGCAAGAAACAAAGCAATAAAAACACCTACCTACAACCTGGGATGCGCGCTGGTGAGATGGTTGCAGCAAAGGCAGGAGAAGGGAAGGGGCAGATGAAGCTGGGGTGGCAACCAGCTGGAGCCCATCTTCATCCTCGTCCTAAGAGGAAGGGAAAGGAGCTCCAGCTGGCTCAATCAGGAGTCTCCCGGGGTCAAGTGGCCTGGCTGAAAGCCTAGACTCAAGCCCTGAGCTAGCATTGGGCAAGCAGGGGAAGCGCTGGGGAGGCCGTAGCGCTGCGGCACCCGGCTTCCCCGTGTGCAAATGCTGCCTTCGTCCCAGCTTGGTGGCTCTTGCGGGTCTATTATTCGGCTCCGTGCTGGGACAAGAGCAGAGGACACCAGTACAGGGGGCAATGGGTCACCAAACAGTGAGGAAGGCCAGGTCGTAACCTCTGCAGCGGGTTGGAAGGAGCTTCCCCGGCATCCAGGCTATCCCCTAGCCGAGGCCAAGGAGGTCGCATTCGTGTGTGCGAGAGCATCCAGTCCCAGTGCTCTGCCCCTGTTTTCGTGGGAAGGCAGCAAACAGCAAGCGTAACAGGGAAACTGGCCCCCACATTAAGGTTTTGTTTCTGCCTATTCACGTGCTGCTCTGGCCCCACGAGATGATTATCATACAGGTGGCAGGTGCCAGGCTGACCCTTCTGCAGGCCAAGGTCTGGCTCTCCCGGCCACAGAGCAGGCAGCAAAACCTTCCCCATTTCCAAAGCCCTGCCCGGGACCTGTTGAGCAGCTCAGTCTCTCACCCTTCCTGGCCTTTGGCTCCATGCTCAGATTTCCAGCACAGATCCTGCCACGCAACATCCCCTCTCTACCAGCACCTCTCATCCGCATGTATATTGACAGCGGCGCCCTGCCTAGAGCAGGGTCCTGTGGCACTATGTCCTGTCCGCACTCATTCAGGGATCGTCCCACTCTCCCCAAAATTCACAGTCCCCTCAGACCCGCGATTCTCAGCCATGCACAGGTGCCTTGATACCCCTTTGCAGGGGTGCAGTGGTTCACAAGATCAACCCAGAGATTTCGAAGAAGTCATGGTGTTAAAAACTTTCTGACCCGTTGGGGTCTTTCTGAGTTCTGTACAACTGAAGAATTGTTATATTTTTCTGTGGTCAAAAAAAAAGAGCCAAAGCTAAAATCTGACACTGCCCCAGGTGGGGCCCTGAGCCTATCAAGGGGGACGGGCCTCAAATCTCTGGAGGTTTACCTCAAGTCTGAAAAGGTTGAGAAGTGCTGCCTTAGACAAAGGCAGGAGAAGCATTCCTGCTTCTGAGGATCAGTGACATGGCTCGGGATGGTCTGTGACAAAAGCAGGTCCCCCGCCCGGTGCCTTAAGACACAAGGTCATGCACCCTCGCGTGAGCCTCCTCTCGGCGAGGCTACAGACAGACACGTATGGCGACATCCACATGCACAACCTGGACCTAAATTTCACGGGAAGAAGCTGGGCGGCTCTGCAGGGTAGGGCAGGAGCTTGCCTTGCTTTGCCAAGTCAACTTGTTCAATCACCAGAAGAAAGTTGCTTCTGGCTGTTCCTTCGGACCATTTACACTGCTAGTTTCTTCCTTTCTCTCGGTTGTTTCCTACTTCGCGCCCATACCTATCACAACCAAGACGCTGCTCTATTCTTGCCCCTGGTTTCACAACACAACCCAGCGCTGTGTTGTGTAATGCTCAGATTTTTGCACACTTAGCAAGGGACCCATCCTTCGCAAGACTCAGCGTTCTCGTCCCGATCTTCCAAAGCACAAACGTGAAGGCCGCTGGCTTGAATGGTGCTAAGCACGTGCATAAAAGTTAAGCAAACTGTTCAGGAACAGAAATCACTGCAAACATATCATCAGTCCGACCGAGGCCTGGTTTCTGCCTGTAGATTGAGACTTGCAGAAAGATCACGCCTTCGACGCCCTTTCGGAAAATTTCTGATAAACAGATTTTTTTTTAGCCGTAATACCCAAGGCAAGGATTGGAACAGGACATTCATTAGGGAAGCAGTTCGTACCAGTCTATTTGTTGTCTCTTAGGAGGAATCAATAAGACGCAGAATTTCAAGCCCACTTACACTTATCAACCTAAAAGAGTCTAAACGCAGCGAGGTTGCTATGGACAACCATTGGTTGCCGAAATATTATGGAAAATATAGCTGTATAACCTTAATATCACAGAAGGTCTTAGAGAAAACCTTGTGTTAAAAATTCTGCGACATGAAGGTCTTAGAGAAAACCTTGCGTTAAAACACTTGCGTTATTCCCCCAGGAAACCTCATCTATTTAGTCTTTACGATACTCTTTCTCCTGAGCTTCCCCGGGCAAGAACTATGTTTGTGCCTCCTATAGCACTGAGGACTACTGAGATGATGAATAATAATGTTAGTCATAGGCAATTCTCAATAAGTGTGAAATCTCTTTTAAAATTCTGGGTGCATCCAAAGCAATGCTGCTGGCTATCAGAGATGTCACCTGGCCTCTTAGCCCTGTTTGTTTTACAAATGTTGGGGCTGCGCTCTACAAAAGCAACCCAAAGCTTTCAAAAGTGTAACTACACTTCTCGAGCGATGAGTGTTTCTTAGTGGTTGATTTATAATGCCACATAGCCGTGCTACGATCCCCCCACAATGCAGTACATCCCACCAACGTTAGCATATTCCAATCAGCAAATGCTGTCAGCCTCCAGTACCATCACTGCTCCATCACAGAGATCCCGGTTCCCCAGTCTCAGTCCATGGTTATGGCTTTGGTTTCCCATAGTTTGCACAGGGTGGATATAGCAGCATTGCTGAATGGCTCTTCCTGTCCTGCTGGATCTTTTAGACTCCCTGCAGCTGACACCAAAGCTATTGAAAGGCTACTTACATAGTAGTTACTCCAAGTCCTCGTACTATTTTTGCCTTGCGCACCAGTGACTATCTCCCTATTTCAGAATAATACCACCTCCCCCTTCTCTATTTGCTGCATTACTTGTGTGCTTGCTAAATGAAAACCCACCCAAGTAATGAACTATTTTTCTATCCCCACTGCCACAGAGTGACTCAAATATGTCAGGGTGGCCTAACAATGTACTGATTTCTTTTAGCAGTTAGAGATACCCCATTGTTACATTACCCCTGCAGAAATCATGCAATAACATGTTCCCCTTTTAAGGCCCTTCCACCCATGTTCATCGATCATAGCATGTCTCAACCCATGCTGCAGTCACTCATCAGTTCAACGCCTGTGTCCCACGGCTCAAGGACCAGGTCCTTTTAAGTGGTAGACACGAGTCTAATCCATGGGCTGCGGCCACACATCCATGCTGTAGCCAATGCACACAAACCGAGGTCTGAAAAGACAATTGTTTCCTCATACAGTTTTGGGCTCATGTACACACCACAATTTTTGCCCTTTCATGAGCTGCAACTACATGTCTGTTTGCACGAGCAGGATTTCCTGATGCTTTAAAAGTCTTACTTGTGCACTAAAGTAAAACTCGGACGTAGTTTAGTTTGGCTTACTGGGAATTCAAGTGTCATGTCCATGGATTCATTGTGTGCAAACACAAAGGCACTCAAAGACATCTAATTACCCTCTTTTTGCACCAGACTTGAGACTGGAGAAACAGGAGGATGCATTTCTTATGTTTCCCTTTTCCAAAAGCTTGGTGGCAGTTGGCAGCTAGCAAAGCTATTAATTATTAGCCATGATTATGTGTCATTTATATTACCAGAGCACCCAGGAGACCCAGCCATGGATGGGGACCCCATGGTGCTGTGTTCACGGCACCAACACAGAACAAAAACACAGTCCCTGCCCCACTGACACTCCAACTTTGGCAAGCAACCCAAGGTAGCTAAAGCTAAATGCCTGGAGCCCCCTGGGAGCCAAGTGCTTTGCCAGAGCACCTAACCTAGCATTTCTCTTCCATTCAGCTTCTCATCCCCTGCTCATCTGAGCAACCCCCAGCCGTCCATTCAGCAACATGACTAAGATCTGTCACATGTTGTTTGCTCTGTCAGGCTCTCCTTGGGGGGAAGCGTGTGCAGTGGTGTGTCTTGTTTTTGAAGTGTTATAGCCTTGTGGCTTTTTTTTTTAATATACACGTTGCAATAAGGTTTTTCAGGGGAGGGTGGGAAGGGAAGGTGCAGTCAAATAAGCAGAGAGTGGTGAGGACTAGAAGGGAGTCTGGCTTCTGCAGAAGTTCACTCCTGAGTCCTTCTTGGAAAGTTCTGCCTCCTGTGCAGGGGAACCCTACCCTTCACAGGGACAGAGAAGAGCCTGCCTAAAGCTCGTCCTCCCAGAGTCTTTGCAAGTCTCTTAAGATATCCGAGGTTCAGAGACTTCCTTACAGACAGCTTTTAAGCAAGCAAAGCTGTATAACTTTGCTGCATGGAATCCGTCAAGGACAGGTCCTATTGTTTGTGAGCGTTGAGTGGTAACGATGATGCATTCTCTTATTGGACTCCTGCTCTACTGCCTTACCAGGAATGTTTCCCATTTACTGCCAACAACCAAAGGATCTCTGATGCGATGGCATGCTGGAAAGAAGGAGAGGGTCACTGCCGAGTAGCAGAATGGGAAGCTCTTGCCTAGATGGATCTCCCAAATTCGAGCTGGTTCCAGAAGGTCTGGGAGAAGGCACGGAGCTTCCTCCGTACACAGGAGGGGCCACTCAGGAAAACCTTAGCAGTGTATCCATTTGCTGCTCATATTAGAATTATAGACAATAAGGGCTGGAAGGGATGTCAGGAGGTCACATCCAGTCCAACCCCCTGCCCAAAGCTGGACCAGCCCCAGCTCCATCATCCCAGCCAAGGCTTTGTCTACCTGGGTCTTCAACACCTCCAAGGATGGAGACTCCAGCACCTCTCTGGGGAGCCTGTTCCAGTGCTTCACCACCTTCCTGGTGAGAAAGTTTTTCCTAATATCCAACCTCAACTTCCCTTGCTGCAATTTGAGCCCATTGCTCCTTGCCCTGTCATCTGCCCCCACTAAGACCAGTCCAGCTCCATCCTCTTTGCAACCCCCCTGCAGGGAGTTTCATCGTTTCATAGTTGGTCGGGTCAGAAGGGACCTGAGCAGATCATTGAATCCAACTCCCTGCCATGGACAAGAAAGAGTACTGGGGTCAAATGACCCTGGCAAGGTGTCTATTTAGCCTCCTTTTGAAGACCCCCAGGGCAGGAAGTTGGTTCCATGGGCTGTGGCCACATCTGGAAGTTGGTTCCAGATCCTAGCCGCCCTGACAGTGAAGTCGTGCCTCCTGATGTCTAGTCTGAATCTCCCATCTGCCAGCTTGTGACCATTATTCCTGGTCACTCCTGGCAGTGCTCGGGAGAACAGGGACTCCCCAATGCTGGACACTGGTCAGCCTGCAGCTGGAGTACTGCGTCCAGTTCTGGGCACCCCACTGCACGAGGGATGTGGACAGCATGGAGAGGGTCCAGAGGAGGGTCACCCGCATGATCAGGGGACAACAGGGTAGGCCGTACAATGAGAGACTGTGGGACCTGAACCTGGTCAACCTGCAGGTTTTTCCACCTAGGGAGGAAAAACCTGC
>NW_017728995.1:32207333-32209627 GCF_001723915.1 Gavialis gangeticus | reverse complement strand
CGACATCCTTTCTGTCATGGGGGCCCACAGCTGGACACAGGACTCCAGATGTGGCCTCCCCAGTGCTGAACAGAGGGGAGGAATCACTGCCCTCGATCTGCCAGCAACACTTCTCCCAATGCAGCCCAGGATGCCGGTCACCTTCTTGGCACCGAGGGCACACTGCTGGCTCCTGTCCAGCTTCTTGTCCCCTGTCCCCCCAGGTCCTTTTCTGCAGAGCTGCTGCCCAGCCCGTCCCCCCAGCCTGCACCGGTGCAGGGGATCGCTCCCTCCTCAGTGCAGGACTTTGCACTTGTCCTTGTTGAACCTCCTGAGATTCCTTTTGGTCCAATCCTACAAGTTTTTGAGGTCTCTCTGAATGCTAGCCCTGCCCTCCAGTGTATTTACTACTCCTCTATATAGGCATGGGGTATCATGGTGGTTGGGGCACATTCCTCCAGACCTCCCCAGTCTACAGCCCTGAACGATCAGGCACCTAAGACTGCTGTGAGAATGGAGAACAAACCCCCGTATGTAGAAGCAAAGGGGTTGGGACCCCTGCAGAAATCTCGAGGAAGAAATCCAGCTCAACAGCTGCTCCTGCTTCTGGCTCAGGCCAAACTCTTGTTTAATTTACTGGAAGGAGGACTAAATACAGACTTCAAGAGATAGCAGGGTCAGGGAGATCAATGCCTTATAAATAAATAAAGCATAAACAAATCAATCAAGGCGATAAAAACATTAGACAGAGCCACACTAATTAAAAATATAATAATCCCGATAGCCAAGATTTATTTAAAATAGTGCAATTACAGCTTTTAATCATCTGGGTTTAAATGAACAGCAGCACCACAGCGGCTGTGCAACGTGTTCTTCATAATGAACTGATATCGCTACGCCGGCCCCGCGCGCTTGCGTTCCAGCTAATTCTCTCCTCTCATTGTGGAATAACCTTTTGGTATCATTTTCTTTCGGAGCCTCGAAGATGAAAACACAATATTGAAGCTAAATTAAATCCCCATCAAACATTTCTCTCCTTCCGAGCTGTAAAAAATTGCTGGGATCGTTCATTCAGTTGCCGGCGCTGACGCAACCCGGTCCCCGAGCAAACATCTGGGAGCCCGTGGAGTCATTAAAGGGGAAATAAAATCCAATATTACCACGAGATGGCAATTAAAAGGCAACACGGGGGAGGGCTCAGTCCTGTTTGGTGCTGAACACTGCCTACACCAACCGCAATCAGGACGCTGGAGGGTGCACGCTCGGAGTCTGGATAGGAACTTGCTTGTGAAGTCTTCAATTCATGCTCTACTAGGGGGCTTTGCTGGTTGCCCCCACTCCCTTTTTCCTACCTGTGTCAGGAAGTTTTTAAGCCTTCCTCAGAGGCGCTGGGTGCTGGCTGCATCCCGGGGGATGGGGACTGGGCTGTGCCAATGCTGCTGGGACCAAAGCCGGAGGGTCCTGGCTAGAGCATCTTGCCTTTTTGCTCAGGGTCAGACTGATGCCACATTTGGGGTCAAGAAGGAATTAAAATTTAATGGTCAGATTGATACAGACTGGGGGGGTCCTCCCCTGTAGCAGGGACAAGGCCTCTACTTGGGATCTCTTGAGCATCTATTAACAACCTCCTATAGGAGCAGGACATTGGCTGCCGTGGTCCCCCGGCTTTACCCGTTACAGCTTTGGGTGCTGTGTCAGGCTTGACGGTAGTTTTATGAAGAGGCGAGATGATGGGTTTGTCTGGGATGGTTTGCACAGGGCCGATCCTGCCGCAGGCAGGGGTTAGACTAGATGTGACCTCTGCAGGTCCCTCCCAGCCCCATGTCTCTGCCTCCATGATCCTCAGGAACCCAAGGTAGATCTCGACCCCTTCCCAATAGCTCCATCAGATAAAGAGGTTTATGATGGTCCTACTGCCTCCTAGGACTTGGCACTCATCCCACGGGTGACTCCTGTTTTACATCTGGATAATGTGGGGTTCAGGTCCTATGTGTGACCCAGCCGCTTGGCTAGATCATCATCCTCAGATGGGCATTGGCCTACCTGGATTGCACCACGAATTCTTTGCTCATGAGTGAGAGTAAAAAAGGGCTCCAGTTCGCTCAAAACTAAGCTCTAATGCAATGTCTGTCAACTCTTCAGGTCCTTGAGCCCCCTTGAGACCTGAGCCCCCTAGAAAAATGCCGCCTCTTCATTTTCACTTGGGTTTTTTTTAAGTACAGAAAAATAGTAGAGCAATTCTTCTGTTGCCAAGAACCTTTTATGATCAGGTTACAAAGGCAATGGATGCAGGTGTCACTGTGGACGTAGTCTTT
>NW_017728995.1:32203850-32207322 GCF_001723915.1 Gavialis gangeticus | reverse complement strand
AAGATCTACAAGGTCCCTTCTGACCCGACTTCTGTGATTCAGCCTGCCAGCCCGCAGCCAGTCAACGTGACTTTGCCACTCTGGATTCCTATTTGCAAGCTCTGGGTTTATCTTGTTAATCATATCTGCACACCCAGCAGTGCTTTCAAAGAGTTTGGAAGTTGTGCACAGAAGGGGAATAGGCCTGAAACTCTTCACATCATCAAACTCTTTGAAAGAGTGCTCTTGTTGAGAATCAGCCCTACGCGGAGGACCGGGCGGGCTTTAGATTGGGGAGGAGCTGCTGCGATCAAGTTCTCGCTCTCACCTCCTTTACTGAAGTTCCTAAAGAAAACAGAAGACCACAGCAACTTTTATGGACCTCACTTTGGCTTATGACACGGTATGGATAAGGTATCTCATGACTACATTGATAAAGACTATCGGGTGCAACAAGATTATTACAGTGCTGTTTAATGTCGTGTCCAGCCGCAAGCTCAGAGTTTGCCTTGATGGTGAGAGAAGTAGACCTAGATTCATCAGCAGCCGTTGACCATGGGCTCTGTTCTGGCACGCATCCTCTTCTTGTGTCTCTACACCACATTTGACCATTTTGTTGCACATGCTTCTGCTCATTTATTGCACGTTGCAAGATCTTTCATTGCACATGTGCCTTCAAGCAGCGGGCATCGCAGCAGGTGCTGCATGGCATAGTTTGAGGCTCTGTGCCATGGTCACGGGTGGTTGAACAAATGCTATAGCCCCACTTCTTCATTAGTGCCTTGAAGCATCCAACTGCGGCATGCAGGCAGTTGAGAGATCACCCCCTTTGCCATGGGGGTAAGGACTTGGCAGCTGAATGTGCATTTTTTCCCTGTCGGGTATCTTCTTCAGCCTCTCGTTCCACATCCACAGTTGTATCTCCTTGGTTGTGGCATCAAAAAGTCGGGTGCTAGTAAGGAAGCTCCTGTGTGACTTAAGACACCTGTACGCTATGGGCTGGTCGTACAACGGGCGTCTCAGTTGGTCTCTTCAATTGGTGCACCCATGATATTGTCCATACAAAATCAAGAAACTTTATTTACACTGAGGATATTGCCATCCTAGCACAGGACTCTGATTCTACACTCAGTAATGATTTGGCAACGTTAGAAGATTATTTTAATGGATGGTATGACAAGCCCAATCCTGACCAAACAATTTATTCCTTTTTTCATCTCACAAACACCCAGGCGAATGCCCAACTAAGAATCAGCTTTTGCCGAGAACTGGTCAACTATGAACCCAACCCCAAATATTCAGGAGTCCTCCTCGACCCTAGTCTCACCTATAGGCATCATCTACACATAACTAAGAACAAACTTGTCACGCATAATACCATTGTCTCCAAATGGGCTGGTACAAGTTGAGAAGCGATGCTGAAGCTCTTGAACATGGGTGCTGGCCCTCATCTATTTGGCAGCTCAGCATTGTGCCCCAGCCTTATTAACTCTCAAATGAATGAAGCGATGAGACTCATAACAGGTATTTGCAGATCCAGACTCCTATTCCTTGGTTGTCTGTTTTATCTCATATCCCTCCTCCTGATCTCCGATGTAAACCGGGCTCCCCTGGTTGAGATTTACTGCTCCAAACCTTGGCTTTTAGTAAGGTGACACATAAGTGAAGGTCTCATGTGGGTAATCCCAGAGTCTTAAATCCTCATGATGAGATGAGGTGCACCCCAGGAACTCGTGGACTCCCCCCATGCCCACCCGTGGGTGAGGGAAGATCAGGCTGCATTGCTCTCCCGTACAGCACCTATCAACCAGGATGCTATTAGCATTCACTGTGGTGGTGAGGACATGGCAGCAACCCTGCACTCATTTCAAACAAGCCATTAAATGGAAGAGGACTGTCCTGAGCTAGATTTGAACCATGGAGGGAAAAGCTCCATCAGCCCAGAACAAAACTCTATGGGTCTGAAGTGTCAGACGCAAGCAAGCAGGAGACTCACGACACCAAGGAGGGCACGACAAGTCAAGGCTGGCCTTGGCACTCAAAGCTGCAATGCAGGCAGAGCAGCGAGGGAGCCAAGGAGCTGGGGGATCACTCACGCTGTTCCCTGCTCCCTATCTCTAGTCTATTCTGCACCTTGAACGTCCCACTACCTCCATCCCCTCCTACCTTTCTGCCCAAGGATGGTCAAAGGGGAACAAATAGGCCATTGAGCCTGGGGTCCATTTGCAGATATTAGCAGCACCCGGATGCTTGTCCTGAGTAGGACTCTCACCACGTACCCTGTGCAAATTGTCCCAGGTGTTGGTGCCATTTCTCATGGTATTTTCAAAGAGTCAAAGGACCAGAAGGGACCCGTACAATCACCAAGTCCGGTCCCCTGCTATGGGCGGGAGGTTATTGGGCCTCTCCTTATTTTGGGCACTCCCGGTCCCAGTGGGGCTTGCTTTGGGGCAGGAAGCTGAAAAGACGACAACAAAGCAAAACATTTTGGGCCCCTGAGATGATTTCAGGACGGGGAGTCGGCAAAGCACAGGGCATGCATGCGTAAGTGTGTACATTACCTTTCCTTCCATCTCTGTCACCCACTCATTTCCCAGCCATTGTCTAACTACAATTAGCTGCCTCCTGACCCTCTAAATTGGAGATGAAAATCAGAAACCCATTTGGAAGGGTTTCTAATTAGCGATGAACTCTCCTCTCCTTCCTGTTTACTCAGGAGGCGCGCAAACATCCAGAGCGCGCTGGCGAGGGTTACGGCTGCAACCAGCGGTGTAATTATTTGGCCTCTGCATTAAGATTAATAAATATTAACTTTGCTTGGGTTTTCGCTGTCCACCTAAAACGGAAACAATGAGCTTGGCAAGTTAATCAAATTACAGCTATAAAATTATTTCCCTTTTAGAAGGCTCGTTTCTGTTTTGCTGGCAATTAATGCTGATGACTCCAGCTCCCGTCTCTAGAACGCTGCAAACTACAGAAAATGGCAGAAGTGCCACAGTGCGTTAATGGATCCATAATACATATTAGCTAATCAAACGTGAAGAGCCTGTTTACTCGGAGAGTTCTAATTATTTAAGAGCTTTTTTAAAAAAAAACAAATAAAAAAAAACAAATGTCAAACTTTTATTTTATTTGGATCATTTAAGAAAAAAAAAAAGAACAAGAACATACTTAGCGTTGCTTGGGAAACTTCCATGCGAAGACGAATTGGGTTTAAAGGAGATGTTCAAATGTCGTGTTCTTCCTTTTCACGTTCTCATCCTTTCACCATCTCAAGGTCTCATCATTTTATAGATCTGGAGGACAGAAGGGCCCCTTGTCTGACTTCCTGGATGCTTGGGCCATAGATCTGTGCCCAGCAACTCCTCCGGCCTCTAAATGAAGTATTGTATTTCTTTTCGACAGACATCCACCTTGGAGGCTAAGGGACCGAGGGATGGAGAACACGGGGCATCCCGTGGTAAGTCATGTCAACCATAGGATCGTAGCAAAA
>NW_017728995.1:32193521-32198850 GCF_001723915.1 Gavialis gangeticus | reverse complement strand
CATCCACCTTGGAGGCTAAGGGACCGAGGGATGGAGAACACGGGGCATCCCGTGGTAAGTCATGTCAACCATAGGATCGTAGCAAAACATGGCAGGGGGTCGGACTAGATGATCTTCTCAGGTCCCTTCCAACCCTAGAAACTATGAAACTATGAAAGTAGGGCTGGACGAAACCTCAGCCTTCTCTTCTTCAGACTAAACCTAGCAGCTCCAGCCTGTCCTATGTCTCATGTTGTTGCTCTTTGCTGGACTCTTTCCAATCTGTTCACATCTTTCTTGAACTGAGGGGCCCCAAACTGGACACGGGACTCCAGGTGAGGCCTCGCCAATGCTGAAGAGAGTGGCAGAAGCATTACCCTTGATTTGCAGTCAATGCTCCTGCTCGTGCTGCTGGCTGCTTTTGCAACAAGAGCATGCCTCTGTCTCACGTTCCACTTACGGTCCACCGTCACCCCCGGGGCCCACTTTGTGGTACCGCAGTCTAGACAGGCCTTCCCCAGGCTGCATTTGTGCATGCATTGATTATTCCATGCTAAGGGCAGGACTTTGCATTCGCCCTTGCTGAATTTCTTCCGATTGATTTTGGACCATTTCTCCAGTCTACCCAGGTCGTTCTGGATCCTAGCCCTACCCTCCGAGAGTCTGCAGCTCTGCCCAGCTTTGTGTCATCTGCAAATTTGCTAAGCACACACTCAAATCCCATCCTCTAAATCATTACAGCTTACCCTCACCACATCATTTTGCACCTTATTTCCAACTGGAATGCATCCAGCTTTCTGGTTCCAATGACTGAGCTTTCTCAATGCATTTTTTCTGGTGTTGTCAAGTGGGCAAAACCCTCCCTAAGGGCACTAAATTTTATGACAGGCTCAACATTTCCCTGCTCTCCTTGCTAGTGATTATAAAACTATTTACTGATGCCTCGGGTGCACGCACAATGGATGAGGACAGGGGTTGTGGACCAGGGGCAGCAGAAATGGCCACAGAATGGCTCCAGTTGCTGGGGGGTTGGCCTCCACTGCCCCAACGTAGTTGGGGAGCCGTTACCCCCAGAGCAGCTGTTCCCAGGTCGTACATTTGTCCCAGCAGGAGCAAAACCAATTTCTCCATTTCGTCTACACATGGCCCATCCAGGAGCCCAGTCACAACAGAACAAAAAACCCTGCAAGGGAAAACTGACCTCACAGCAGCATCCCCTACCAAAACACCACTGGACGTGTGCTTCTTATAGACTGGACTATGCGCTGCGGCCCGAACTGCCCGAACTTACCAATAGAAAAATGTCTATTTTTCATGGTCTCACTGACAAGCTTTCAGCTGCAAGAATGCTAACACGCAAGTCAGACTCTACCCGTTCCTGGCAATGCTCGCACAGGGCAAACAGCAGCAATATTTCCCTTCGTCAGTAAACTAAGGTTATGTGCATTTAGTGGAAGGTGGTCGAGTGTAAGAAACTCCGGTGGAACAGACAGATGGCGAAAGCCGGTTGACTCGCTCCCTTCACAGCCTCAGCAGCATCCATGTGAGTTTGGCCTCAGTTTGCCCAGCTTTGGGCACGTTGCAAAGTCGCGTGCATGACCCCAAACATCAGGAAAGCTAGCTGCACCTCTGGGGCTTGCTGCGTGTGTTCTCATTCACACCTGTGCAACCTGGGTGTGAAACGCGACTGTCTGGAGGTGGTGGCATCGCACAGCTGCTTTGCAATAGTTTGGGTAAGAAGCAAATGGCTTGCTGCGCGGCCTCTTGTTTCAAGCGGCGTGGTTTTTTCCCAAATCAGGGCAAGGCTGGCTTGCCCAGAGCACCTGGCATACCACAGGAGCCAGGAGAAAATATGCCCCCAAAAAGTCATAAGAAACTTTCCAATTTCCTTCATTACTCCTTGCTTCACACAGGAGCAGCCCAGCCACTCTGGAGGGAGATGGGGAGAACAATATTTTTCTCCAGGGTGCCCATTTATTATTTTAACGATCATTTAACTTTCTGTCTGAATCAGGAAGGAATGTGTTGGTCCTAAGCAGCTCCAGGGTTTTGTTCAATACCAAACCGCGCTGTACATCATGTTGGCTACACGTGGTAATTAACCCCAGAGCAACTTTGAGATGGAGACCAGAGTGCATTTGAGAATCAGGTCATGGATACACATTGCCAGGAGAAAGCCCAGAAAAAGGACAGATGTGGAGAGAGGAAAAGATGTCACTAAGCCAAAGCAGCACAGATTCGGTGCTGTTATGTATCGAGCTCTTTGGGGCAGGAGCCAGGAGCACAAGGAAGAGCTGGCTCTGTAGTAGCAGACCGACCAGCAGAAATGCTAGGACGCCGTACCAGCCATGTGCACATGGCTCCAAACCAAACATCTTCCCTTTTGCAACGTCTGTCCTCTGCCCCCCAGTCCCACAGGCCACTACCTAAGAGATTATTGTGTGGCATGTCCTTGTGTTCAATCATTGCCTCGCATGCCAGGTTTCTGGCAATGCTGTACCATCTATCTGGTACTAATCATTGCAAATCCTGATTCAGGATCCACCCATCTCTCCATGCATAGAGGAGCACACACAGAGTATACTTCTGCCACCTATACACCATGCCAAATGCATGTGGTAATTAATCCATTCCTGGAAGGCTGGATCCATTTAAGTGAATGGAGATGTGCCCCTTACCTGTAGCCTGTGCACAGTGCTATCCGGCCCCATTTGACCAGGGTAACCTAGCTAGCAGCTCACAGCAGCTGCCGATGAAGTGATCTGGCCATTAGCAGAACATTCCTGCCCAGCCCTTCGAAACAAAACGAATGGAGGATGTCTGCACTGAGTCTCTCACTCAGGTCATGCAGCGCAGGATGAAAGAGGCAGCTTTGGTTGCACGACTGTGCTGCAGCTGGCTCAAAAACAAAAATCGGGACTCCCCGTACCTTAGGAGAAAGCTTTCTCCATGAGAGACTTGTGCCGAGAGACTGCTGTGTTTGAATTTGCACTATATGGCAAACAGCGCTGGCTTGTCAAAGGGCTAAAATCGAGCGCTTATACATGGTTAGGGTGCATGGCCACATTTGGCACCTGGGAAATTTCCCAGGTGTGCAAATGATGTCTAGAGACCATACTAGTGTCTACAATGGATGCTCCTTCGATGCATATTAACACATCCACACAACCAGCCAGCCAGATATCTTCTTGGAAGGGGAGGGCTTCTAGGTTCTCCATACCCAAGCACCAAGCTACCTCTTACGGTTTTATATTGCAGTCATTGGTCTAGCATCAGTAAGGGCCTTTTTCCATGCAAAATCCACTAGCAATAGTGAAGACCAAGCTGGATTTCCTGGAAGATGTGAGCCAACATGTTACTGAGCAGGAGAGAACAAGCTGTGCCGTCTCACTCATCCCAGATGGGCTTTGCTCAGGATAGGGTAGCAGTGGAAGAGCACAAACCTTATGTGCAACGCTAGCCAGATGCAAGATTTCCAATCCATATCCAGGCTGCTAGACAAGGTCAGACCCAGCAGTTCCTCTCGCATGTAGCTCCCATGTTAACTTAATACCATCTGTGCTGACCAGGGCTTGGTTAGCTCTGGCTGGGAAGTGGCAGTGACAGAAAGCATTGCTACAGATCCGGGAAACTGCATGTTGCAAGAAGAACCCAGCAAATCCCAGGATGGAGAAACCAGGACAAGCCACACTCGCTGGATGGGAAGGCACCAAGATCTTCACCCATATGGGTGACTTCATCTCAGCACTGTCACCCTCATTCTTCTGCCTAAGGAAGGCACAGCCACAGTCAGAGCCAGGGATGCGAAGTTTGCCTCACCCACTTACAAGCCACTCATCTGAATGAAGAGGTGAGGGGTTCGTTACATATTTATTTCAAGCAGAAGCTTTTGAAGGGCCACAATACTGCAAGTGGATGCATGCAGGTGCTGGGCTTTCCTCAGCTCCCACCGACTGTGATCAGGGGTCAGACGCTGCTGCAGAATCGGGAATGGAGCGAGCAGGGAACGCTGATCCCCGGTCACTGTGGCCAGGCACCCGATGCAGCCATTTCCACCAGTGCAATGCCACCATTATGACCCAGTTATGATTTCACAGCTGTGCAAATGGTGACTCAAGTCACAGGGTCAGGAGGGATTGGGCTCCCTTCTTCGCTCACGACGGCTGAAGATATTGGAGCAGGCCCTGCAAAACGTAAGAGTAGCAGTGCTGTGCTGGGTCAGACCCAGAGCTGTCTCCAGCAGTGGCGGGGTGGATGATATGGAGGGATAGCACTAAAACAGATATGTCTGCTTCCTATTCAATACCCTCCCAGACATCCACCATTTATTGGGTTAGAGGAAACATCTCTAACCGCTGTGTTCAGTAGCCAGGAGTAGATCTATTATCCATGAATTTATCCACTCGCTTTTGGAACCTGGCTCTGCCCTCTGCCTCCCCTCCTTCCTGCAGCGATGAACTCCACAAGTTAACTACACCTTGCATAAAAAGTCCTTCCCCTAGTTAGTTTTAAACTGCCACTTACTCATTTCAGCGGGTGCCCCTTATTTCTGGTCTTGAACAACAACTCCCTGTTCACTTGGCCCACACCCTTGATGGTTTGATAGACCTCTGTCCTATCCCCCCTCAGCTGCTTCTTTCCAAACTGAAGAGTCCTAAGAGGACCATGGGGAAAGGGGGCTGCTCCAGCCTCAAGGCTGGTGTGGGCACTGGATGCTGCAGCATGTTGCTTTCCCACTCTTCATGGACAGGCGGGTGTGAGAAATGAGTTAGGTAGATGGGAAAGATAAGCACGCTGCAAAAGGACCTGGGGGGACAGGGGGCAAGAAGCTGGACAGGAGCCAGCAGTGTGCCCTTGGTGCCAAGAAGGCGACCGGCATCCTGGGCTGCATTGGGTCAAGGGAAGTGATTCCTCCCCTCTATTCAGCACTGGGGAGGCCACATCTGGATCCTGTGTCCAGCTGTGGGCCTCCACTACAGAAAGGAAGTGGACACGCTGGAGAGAGTCCAGTGGAGGGCAAGGATAATGGTTCGCAGATTCACAGAAGTTTAGGGCTAAAAGGGACCTCATGAGATCATCAGGCCCAGCTCCCTGCTCTGGGCAGGAAAGACTATGGGGGTCAAATAACCCCAGCAAAGTGTGCGCCCAATCTCCTTTTGAAGAGCTCCAGGGTAGGTGCCTGCATGACCAGTGCTGGGGCTGGGGGACAGGACTGGGATGATTGAGGCTGCAGAAGAGAAGACCAAGGGGGATTGAATAGCAGCCTTCACCTCCCTGCAGGGGGGCTGCAAAGAGGATGGAGCTGGGCTGGTCTCAGTAGGGGCAGATGACAGGACAAGGAGCAATGGGC
>NW_017728995.1:32185969-32188521 GCF_001723915.1 Gavialis gangeticus | reverse complement strand
AGGAGAGGGCAGATGACAGGACAAGGAGCAATGGGCTCAAGCTGCAGCAAGGGAAGTTGAGGTTGGATATTAGGAAAAATCTCTCTCACAAGGAGGGTGGTGAAGCACTGGAACAGGCTACCCAGAGAGGTGGTGCAATCTCCATCCTTGGAGGTGTTTACACCTTGCTGGGGTCGTTTGACCCCAGTACTCTTTCCTGCCATGGCAGGGGGCCGGACTCAATGATCTGCTCAAGTCCCTTCCGACCCTAGAAACTATGAAACTATGAAGACTCAGCAAGACCAAGCCTTGGCTGGGATGATGGAGTTGGGGTGGTCCTGCTTGGAGCAGGGGGTTGATCTAGATGTGACCTCCTGCGGTCCCTTCCAGCCCTCGTTTTCTAGGATTCTGGGAAATGACAACCTCAGAGCCTGGCTAATCACACAAATCGTGTCAGACTCATGCAAAGGCAAAGGCCTAGACCCACTAGCAGAGAACCACTAGCAACATCGCAGAAAACACAAATGGAGCGGGGATGTGTTGGCAGTGTTATTTTGTGTCCTGTTCAGTTGCTAAATAGACTATTTCTTTCCAATGCTACAGTCACCCAAGCTGATAAACGTCTGGTTATTGCCTCATTTCACAAGCACCCGTGGGTGCTGTACAGAATAGGGAGCACTCAAGCTCCATTTTAGAGAAGAGCCTGATAGTCTGCAGGTGAGACTGTGATCGCCTCCCTCCTCTTGCATCACAGGTGTCACACCCGCCTGCCTGCCAGGCACTTTGCATGCTGGCGGCGCACTGTCCTTGTAACCGTGCTGGACCCGGTGCTCAATTCTGATGATTTTGCATTGCCATCGACGGCCCTCGAATGAGGTTACTTCTGTTGTGGGCTGAGCCTTGTATTCCAGGAGCTTAGGTTATGATTTTGCAACGTGGGAGCAGCATGAAATAGGCCAGAACCAGGGCGTCAAGCCCAAACATTCCCCAAGCTCCAGGGAAGTTAGGCTAGGGAATATCCCTAGGGAGGGACTTTCTGAAGCTGATTTTACCGGAGACCTGGGATAGACACTCCTTCAGGGGGACAAGAGGCTCCATAACCAATGTAGGCCATCATCAAAACTGGTTGTTACCTCCTGTGTCACAGGCCAAGGCACCATTACGCCAGGTGCTGTACAAACATATAAAGACAAGACATATAAATGCTATAGTGATTATGTGCTATAAATGATATAGTTGGGAATGGGCCTGCTTTGAACAGGGGGTTAGACCCAATGTGACCTCCTGAGGTCCCTTCATTTTCACTGATTCTGTGGGTCTAATTCTGCATCTTTTCCCGGGACAGACCTGCAGTGTAAGACAGCATATAACAGACAGGGAAGCACGCAGAAGAACCACGAAACAACGTCGTTTAAGTCTCCGAGATCCCTCTGCTGTCCGTTAGACATTCGCTATAAAACATCTGCTTTTGTACAGGAGAGGGCCCTGTGTAATAACGGAACAAAGCAGCGAATTAGCCTCTATGATTAATGTAATTGGACGTCTCTGCAACTCCTTTGTGGATTGGAGTTGGGCTTTTTATTCCCCCAGTAGCTGATCGCTGGATTTAATTACGCTGCCCCTGCCCTGTCTAGCGGTGTACAAGTCAAACGGAGCGGTTGCTGCTAATGATATGTAATTTGCAGACTGTAACGTAATAATGCTGCGATTAAGGCTGCTTTGGAAGTGAGAGATGAGGCAACAGCACGGCTTCGGAAGGCATTTAACATCCCCCCAGGGATTCCCGCCAGCCGGAGCATCCCAACCGAACAAGGCTCAGCGAGCGACCGCGGAAAAATAAGCACGGTCCTGCCCTAACCAGCTCCGTTCTGCCGTTGTGGCCTCTCCCAGCTCCTCGGTGCTATGGGTCCAAAGCAAGGTGTTATCTGTGCAGGGATGGGGAGGTGGGAACGGACCGACGGAGGGACAGCGGCCGATGGTCTTTGTGTGTGTGGGAGTGCAGAACGGGTCGGGAAAGGGGTTGTGTGTAGCGTTGCCTTTGCCACAACAGAGCTCTGGACTCAGTGGTGCAGGAAATGCTTCACTGCCAGCCTGACCTGATCTGCAGCAGGAGGGGGTCCACAACACTCAGCATCTCCGTAGGCAATATCACTGCATTGCTGCGTATATGTGCCTTTACGTCATATGGCCTGTGGTTAAGAGGAGGGCATTGGACTAGGGGCTCCACTCCCCGGGCGGGTCTACCACAGCCTCCTTGTGTCATCTGGGATGAATAACCGGCACCTCCAGCTTGTAAAATATTATTTCCCCGCCCCGTCCTGGTCCTCTGTGCTGAGTCAAGGGTAGGAGGTCTCTTGCTCTAGTCAAGGGGGCTATCTTGTTATAGGCAAAGGCTAGAGGATTGCACAGCACCTAGCACAAAACCAGCCAACACATTTTCCATTGCAAAAACTGCTGCTTGGCACCATCCCCGGCACAGCATTTGGCCTCTCTGAAGTCGGTCATACCTTAAATATCTATCAGAAGGCTCCTTCAGTGCCCTTCACTTCCCCTCTCCCCCCCCCCCCCCCCCG
>NW_017728995.1:32173171-32180969 GCF_001723915.1 Gavialis gangeticus | reverse complement strand
CAAAGCCCCCCCCTCGCCCCCCCCCCCCCCCCCCCCCCCCCCCCCCCCCCAGGTGAATACACTGGTGCCAAAACTCAACAATGACCCTGAGGGGTTTTTTGAGAGAGGACCAGATGCAATTTCAGAGCTGAAACTGGAAAAAAGTGCATTTATTTGCATCGTGTAAGAGTGCAAAACTTTTATCTTCTAAAGAGATAATGGAAGATGCGGTGCTGATAGACCGAACCCCTCCCCTACACCTAATTTAGCACTTATATAGGGCTTTCCAGACACAAGTCCCAGACTAATTGCACCTATCTGCTGGCAGCAATCATTTGAAGTGGCTCAGAGTTTTGCAGAGGTGGTAGGAGGGCAATCAAATAAGTTAACACACTTTGTTATGTATTTACATGATTTAAAGCATGCGTCTTTCCTCAGAAAGCCTCTAAGGGAGGTTCAAGGGATTTGCAATAAATTAAATCTGGATTATTTGCTGGCTGGTGGCATGAGACAGAAGTGCTCTGGTCTGCGGTGGAAATCTCCCCAGAAAGGTTTCCTGATAAAGGGATAATTGTTTGGGATGATAAATGGGCTTGTTGATAGACACACTGCTTTGATAATGCCACATCAGTCAACACTTCCAGAAATCCCCGGTGCTACACAGAGCGAGGGCAAGGCTGGCCCTTGGCAGATAGCCCCGGCAGGGAATTTCTCTGCCTGTGAATTTGGCTCGTTAGCGCTTGGAAGATGTAAGCAGCATGGAAAGAAAGAGCATTTAGAGCAAGCAATGTGTATGTGCGGGGGGGCCTTACTACTGCCTAATAAAGCTAAGCAAAAGCAAACCCAAATGAAATACTAAGCAACACTTCCTTTAAGGAGCTCTATCCAGTTGTTTCCATGCCCCCCGTCCAAAGGGAAGGGAAGGAAGCTTGCTCCTTATCTCACTGCATTGTGCCTCATCTCAAACTGGACAGCCCGAAGTCAGCATTAATGTCCTAAGAGCCTGCATCAGCCAGACATCATTTAAGGAGTTTTTCCTGCTCCTAACCTCCGTGATGCTGCCAAGTCACAGAAATGCCAGGCAAGAGCAGCGAACTAGCATCAGCCCTAGAGTTTTTCCCTAAACCATTCCTTTGCTGAGCCCCTCAGAAGCTCCCAGTCCCTTCCCCTCCACTTTCAGACTGGGGAGGTGGTCCCTGTAGCTGCATTTAAAAGTTTCCATCCCTCCTACCCTCCCAGGTGCCTGCCCTTAGGGCAGTATCCCTGCTTCCCATCCTGAGCCAGGTGGGGAATTAAAGCAAGCCGGCTCTCCCTTCCCTATGTGCTTAACCCTTCCTGCGCCTGGTTAAAGGGAGGCAGGAGAGAGAGGAGGGTATCCCAGCTACACTTTCCACCCCCGGGAAGCTGATCCCTTTTCCCTGGTGCTTTTTGCAGCCCAGAGGGGAATTAAGCAGGGAAGGGGAGAGGACGTGTATGCTGACCCCACTGATGGGGCTGGATCAAGAGAGAGGCTGCTCCTGCTTTGTTGGAGGGATGGAGAGGATCCAGAGTCCCAGGAGGTGGGATGTGGCTCTGGCAAGGGGAGCAGGCCGGCAGGGTTTCCACCGGCAGGTGCATGCTGGAAAGGAAGGGCTGGTTCGGCGCCTGACCTCGGGGAGCGTGATGTGGGAGGCAGCAAAGGGGGTACATGGAAAAAGCCTGGAAGCTTTTCTCCTGCCTGGGCTAGTGGCTTGAGCGTAGCCCTAGGGTGTGTAAGACCTGGGTTCAAGTCCTGCTGCTGCCACTGTGCTCCAGTATAAGCTTGAGACTAGTTGCTTTCCTGTCTTACCATGTGAACATTGGCACATCCCAATCAGGCCCCCTACAGGCTACTCCTCCACTAACAAAAGTACCCAGCAATTAGCATCCTCTAATGAGGCTGCCTGCAGGCTCAGGGCCAGGAAGCAGCTCAGGCTCTGTAGGGCTTCATGGCCCCAGAGGAGTGTCTGGCAGGTAGCACCCTACCCACCCCCAGTGCCCATGAACCTGGAGAGAAATCAGGGGGATCACTCTTCCAGAGACATCAGGCAGGTCTGATTTTAAAGAGCAGCCCAGACTGTGGTTGTGCAAGTCAAGCCGTGGGCTCCTGGAAGCTGCAGGCGAAGACGTGGCATGGGTGAAAGGGGTCAGCTGGTATCCTTGGAGGAAGGGGTCTGCTGTTCACCCCCAGGGCAGGGCTGTGAAGGCATTGCCGCTCCTCCTATGGCTCTACCCCTGCCAGGGAGCCTCGAGACAGCCCCGCAGGAGTCTGCAGCACATCCTGGTAATCTCTCCCCAGGAGCAAACGGTGTCTCCCATCCGTGCTCATAACCTGGATCCTGGCCTCAAGCCCTGAGGGACTGATCTCAGTGGGTGCCAGGGACAGACAAGAACCAGATTTCCCATTTCGAGGAAAATCTGAGGTTGTCTAT
Source organism: Gavialis gangeticus (assembly GCF_001723915.1). NCBI lineage: Eukaryota > Metazoa > Chordata > Crocodylia > Gavialidae > Gavialis > Gavialis gangeticus. The sequence goes on along the minus strand of NW_017728995.1, from coordinate 32,178,540 downwards.
TTTTTTTCCCCTGCTCTGAAATGCTCTAAAATTGTTCATGTTGCCTGGGAATGGTTTTTTTTTTTTTTTGGGGGGGGGGGGGGTAAGGGGAGGAGAGGAGGGGATGCATTGTTTTGGGTCATTTTGTTTCATTTTTAAATGAAACAAAGCTCTTCAAACCTTCTTAAAGCTCTTCAGACATTAGACATGGCAGCAATGGCTTTCAGTTTGGGAACCTCCTTTCCAGAAGAGAAATCCTAATATGCCATCAGAAAAGATGAAGGCAGAGTGCTCTGAGATTATCAAAGCTCTTCCTCTGGGTGCCTGCCTCCACAAAACCTCATCGGAGGCTATCACGTGTTTGGAAATGCTGCGGTTTGGCTGAAAATGGCATTTTCACCCCCCCAAAAAAATGTATTTGAAAAATACTTTGCCTGTCTGCAATTGTCAGACAGCGTGGCCAGTCCTCCCTTCCCTGACCCGGCTGTGACTGTGCTGGATATAATGGAGCTGCTTTTTTTCCGGCTAGCATGAACGGCCTCCTGGCTCCGGTCTGAACGGTCTTGAAGTCAGTCCTGTAACGAGCTTTGCTGCTGGAGACTCTGCGCATTATTAAAGCTAAGATAGTGGAGGTTGAGGGGAAGCACGCAGAGGGTTAGAAGAAAACATTTCTCTCTGCCTTATGCTATAAAGCGAAGGATCCCGATCTCTCAAAGAGAGCTCAGCTCTCAAATGAGGATGACGATGATGATCACTGCTATCGCTTAAAGCGCTTCTATGATCCTGGGTAACCAGCTCTCCCTCGTGGGTAGGAAATGCAAGCTCGGTCTGAGATACGTGCTGTGTTTGGGCCGGAGAAGTTGAATCAGGATGCTGGATCCCATTCCAGGGTTTAATTATCTTCAGCAAGTCATTTTACTTGTGCCTCTGCTTCCCCATGTGGACGTGGATCCCCGCCCAGCAGAAGGGATGCCCTAACCAGCATGTTCTTAGGGGTTTCCTTGCATCGCGTCCTTCACCCTGAAGCCGAGGGTCTGATCCTCAGGTGAAGGGTACAAAGGGCTGCATGTCAGCTGCCAGCATCATGGGGTTGTGTCTCTCCACCCCCAGGTCTGAAAACAGCTGGTTTCTGGCACCGCGGTGAGAAGAAGGAGCTGCTCTTCCGATGAAGGGACATGCCTGGAGACCTGGCTGAGCTGGAGACATCACAGACGCTCAGCTGGCACTCGCGTGAAAGGCACGCAGCCCTTACAACCCAGCTGTTTCTCAAGGCAGTTCATCACGGAGGGCGAAAGTTGTATGGAAACTCATCTCCTTGCTGGAGGAAAGTCCATTTCCTTGGGCTGGGGGCCTGGGAGAGAACCCTGTTTGCTTTGCTTTTTGGGGATAGTGAGCTGTGACAAGCAGAAGAGAAGGAGTAGGGGGGTAGAGATAGGGGTCAGAGCCGATGGGGATGGACTCATAGTGTCAAGCAGTGTTTAAAATACCCTTTGCATCACACCAGCTCTTAATTGTCACCAACCACGGAGGGACTGATTGAGCACAGCAAGGGTCCGGCAAAATAGATAATTTCTTCCAGGCATCTAAAATTCATGAACGCAGCAGTGAGCCCATCGCACCATTGCTCTGTTGTTCTCCAGCCCCGAGTCTCCCTCAAAGGACTGAATATCAGGAGGTCATTCCCCTCCCCCTGCAAATGCAGAATATAGTCGAGGCATTAACGTGCATCTCTCACGTCGGGCGAAACAGCCCCTCGAAGAGCTGAGAGCTCGTCCCCAACCCCGTGTTGTAAATTAACTCTTAATGGCATGAATGTATTATAGGACGGATAGGCCTGAAAGCCGTGCACAGAAATCCTCATGGCTGATTAAGGGCTTGATTCATAAAAGCTTTCTGCACCGCTTGTGCAGATTCCTCCCCTGGAAGATTTGCTTGGAAGGAGAAAGAAAAGAGGCCTTACGTGGAGCACCGTGTCCTCAGCCACGGCTGCCCCTTGCTCCCCGATAGACATCCGCGCGTGGGCTTGCTCTCACCAAGGTGCATGCACAGGTGTGTTCAACCTGCACACACGGCCCCAGGAATGCATGCTGATGCTTGCACGGGCAGATATGTACGTACGTGGACTCACATGCATGTAACCCACTGCCATTGCAGGCATGTGTGTAAGTCATGTTGGCAAATCCGTACAAGAATCCAATGCTCCAAGCAGACCATGGCGTTGTCCCATAACCCATAAGCACTTCAGGCTCAGGTTTGGAAACTCATAATCCAGGTCACACACTGCAGATGGCCTATCTCCAAGAGGGTGAATGGGTCTGTCCTCCTTATATGTGCATCTGTTGTTGCTTTCCCCCTTCCAATTGCAGTGGCTATTAGGGGGTTTTTGTTGGGTGTTGGCTGCAGCCACGGTAGGGATTTTGATTTGGACGTGCCAATACTCCTGCTGGGACTAAAAATCCAGAGGTAAAAGGGTCTTGCTCCTCTGCTTGGACTCAGCCCATCACTGCATTTGGGGTCAGGAGCGAACATTATGCCCTGGTCAGATTAGCATGGACTGTGGGGGGCTTTGCCTTCCTCTGCAGTGGGGGGGCACAGTCCTTCTTGGCTCTTTCAAATGCATTTTAGCGATCACTCCCTAGACATGCAATGGCAGGACATTGGCAGTGCCCTTGTATCACTGCTTTGCCTGTCAGGTCAGGGTGTTCTTGGTGTCTGTGGGGTGCCGTGCCCTGGTGTTGTGTGTGGGGGTTGTTTTGTGTGGTTTTAGAATAGGTTACACAAGCGCATGTCAGGGATGCTTTAGTGAGGGAGGATCCTGCCTTGAGCGGGGGGGTGGACTACAGGTGACCTCCGGAGGGTCTGACTACTCTGCGCCTCCCCGGGGACCGGTCTCCTGGGTGAAAGACGGGAGGAAAGACTCAGAGACAGGGAATAGGTCCACAGTGGGCAAAAACCGGCAGGGAAAGCAGGATGGTACACAGCCTTGTATGTCTGACATCTATGATTTAGGAGCCTTGCCTTCATCTAGGCTGCAAAGAGCTACAAGCTTTGATGGGCTTTCGTGGTGTAGAAGCTCTGGGAGCAATTTCCTGCATCTATGCCACTCCTTTTACTACAAGCCAGTTGTGCTGAGCAGACAGAGCCCAGGGTGATCTCAGTCCTGCAGACTTGCACACCTTCAAGCAGGGGCTCTCTGCACCTCGGTCTGGGCCAAATTGGTGGTTCTATAGGCATCTGCATGGGGAAAGTATGATCCTGGGGGAGGCAAACTTTTTAACTGTCGTATGGCTTGAGAGGGTTTGATGCAAGTCAGCGCGCCGAGAGATTAGGTGTTGTCTCTGTCCTGCGCCTGGGAAGAGGAGCAGTCAGAGGCTTGCTAGAGGAGAAGAAAATCATGATCTAGATCCCGTTGCAAGAGGATCCTGATGAATCAGGCCCTTAGTGACACCCCATGTGGCTTGTCGTGACAAATGCTGTGCTTACAAAGTAGCTCCAGGAGCTCCGACCCTCCCATGTGAACCCACCGGGGCCTGGAGAGGTCTATGCAGAGGGTTCATTCTGTGCAGCTTTGCGGTCCCCGTGCAAAAGTTGAGGCGATGCTACAGTGCCGATGCATCAGGTACGAACGGCACCCTCTGCCCAAGGTACTCAAGGCCTCTGCGAATCGTTCTCTGGGATTAACAGGAGCATTGCTGCTGCCTTTGCACACATGGGCAAACTGTGGCATGGAAGGGTTAATGACTCACCAGGGCCCGAGCAGAGCCCAGGAATCCCGACTCCGTCTTCTGCTGTGACCACTGGACCACATTGCCTCCCGCAGTCAGGACTCTCATCCAGATATTCAAGCTCCCACTATCCTGCTCCAAACTGATACAAGGATGGAGTTTGGGGCTTCCCAACTGATGCAAGGATGGAGACAAGGACTCCTCCTTTCTACCTTCTTGCTTCCACTCTGACCAGTAAGAGACTCCTCAAGTTATGGGAGGAGGAGCAACTGGTTTCATTGCATTGCAAGGACTGCATGCATTGCATTGCACTGTTCTCCATGGGGGCAGATGACAGGACAAGAAGCAATGGGCTCAAGTTGCAGCAAGGGACGTTGAGGTTGGATATAGGAAAAAGTATCTCACGAGGGGGGTGGTGAAGCACTGGAATGGGATACCCAGAGAGGTGGTGGCATCTCCATCTTCGGAAGTTTTGAAGACCCAAGTAGACAAAGCCATGGCTGGGATGATGTAGTTGGGGCTGGTCTTGCTTGGAGCAGGGGGTGGGACTAGATGTGACCTCCTGGGGTCCCTCCCGACCCTCATTGTCTATGATTGTATGAAGGAGGCTAGAGATAGGAGGCCCAATTTATGCCAGTGTGACTTCCTCCTTGGAATCACCCAGCACTTGGCATCCTCAGTCGCACCAATGCAGAGTGATGGTAAATGCAGTCAAGCCATCAGGGAGGCACTCATACTCCCCACCAAATGATAGAAGGGACCGGGCATGGGAACAGGCCTGGGTGGGAATCCGCTTGTTTCACCCAGCGTGTCTGGAAGATCACGAAATCAGAAGCTGCTTCTCCTGAAAATAAACAGTGGCCTTCCTTCTCATTTTAATTATAACTGTACCCCTGCAAAGCTGTGGTTATTGGATAGAATAATAGGACTTTTAATCCTGGACGCCGGAAACAGCTAAGAGTGACTGAAATAGTCACATTAGTTATAGGGCGGCTGATGATTAGTACGATCAGCAACAATGCATTAGTCTGCCTGTGATGTTCTGGGTATGAGTCTATACTCAGTCTATGCTGTGCCTGATGTCAAGTGTGTTGCGAGAACTATGGACTCCTACAGGACTTGTCCTAGGGCTTATAATTAGGGAAATGCTTAAGAACTGGCTGAACGGCAGTTACTATATTATTCCATAGTTATGGCCTGATGTATGGCAGTGCTGAATCTATATTCATGTTAGATCAGACATGGTGATCACTGGAGCTAAATTCATATGAAAAAAAGTCAGGAAATATCAGATTCATTAAATATGGGAACTCTCTTCGGTGCTGTTCATGATCCTTTGGTGTCTGATTTCCACAACTATTCCTGCAATAGCCTGCCTTGGGCACACCGATTCATGGAGATGGCAAAGACAAGAGGAATATTGGAGACTACCAAATTCTGATTTCCAAGCCTGACTATTCAGAGGGGGACCCCGAGCATCCTCGTCCAATCAGGAAACACGAGTAATGCCGTGTAACACGTCTCTCCAATCAAATCTAACCAACGAGGCTCACATTTCTGATCCCAAATACAGGAAACAGCCTGCAGACCAAAAGGCAGTGGCAAAAATTTGAGTTTCCGTGCATAAATAAAGTAGAGAATATGCAAGCTATTTTTTTTTTTTGG
>NW_017728995.1:32164479-32168171 GCF_001723915.1 Gavialis gangeticus | reverse complement strand
TAGCCAATCGGCTACCACTGATAGAATATTAATCTAGACCTCTTATAACCTTTCTCCTTATTGCTGGGAATGATTCACTCCAGTCCTCCCTCTTCAGTGCTGCTCTGAGCTAGCAGCAAAAGTCTCTGTGTCTCATTCCTGGGGGCCCCTGCATCATGCGATCCCAAACGCTAATGAGATAGTGGTTTTGACCCAGAGATCTTCGTGCTACTGTTGTGTTGCCAACTCTTTCTTTAAACCCCTTGCCCTTGGAGCCAGGCAATCACATCCGAATGACAGCTTTGAAGATCAAGTTTCCAGTCTTTCTGGTTAGTAAAAAAAAAAAAAAAAAGTTAGAAAATGTGAGGGGCAAAGTCCCGAAAGCAAATAAAAAACCTCCCTGTGTATTGCTGCTTAAATCTCATGGCTTATAAATCGACCCCGTGATTCAAGGAGCTGGGTTCCTGAGGGTGCAGGGTGGGCAATGCTGCTCTTGGCGTGCAACTTAGGCGCTGCTTAAAGGGCTTTCCTCGGCTGGGAGGGTAAATCTGTTGCAGGCTTGAAAGCTCTTGTCTGCTTGGGAAGTTTTTGCTGGATTTTCTTAGGAAAAGCCACAGGAAGCTGCCATCCCCAGAGTGAGACTCCTAGGCAGTCCATTCCTGAGCTGCCAGTCAAGGACAGCACATGTGCAGTTATTAGCTCTCAGGACTTTGGGGCTTGACCCTGGATATGAATACCTCTCATTGATTTCCCTGGGAATCCCCACTGAAAACAGAGCTGCGGGCAGCATGACCAAGCTTTGATCTCCAGCAGGTCTTCTGCTGTGGGTGACACGGTGGCCACAGCTTAGCAGCCTGATTAATTGCTTGGATTAATTGACTTAGTAATGATCACGTAGGAATTACAGTAACCCCACGGCACAGGACACTCGGCCAGAACTCAAAAACATTTTAAAGAAGCGCAAGAACAGTGATGGAAAGCAAATCAACCTTTTTTCTCACCTACCTTTTTAGCCACATCTTATATTGCCCAGGGACCCCAACATGAAGGAGAGCTGCCAGCATGCCCCGCTTTCTTCCCCACCCCCAAAATATCCCACCCCCAACTCCTGAGGCCTGCCCTTTCCATCCTACCTAGGGAGTCAACAAGTTCAGAGTCTCTTGGATCGAGGGGCAGTGGGGGGAGCATTACAAAGTGAGGCCTACCCCCTTTGCAAAGAGAGTCATGCACGTGCAGTAAGAGCCATGAAGACATTTGCATGTCATACGTGTGCCAAAGTCCAGCACTTACGTGGCACCAGAGTTGACCACAGCACATGAGAAAGCAATGCAACCAAATACCTGCCTCTTCAGGAGTGCAAAGGGCTGGACTAATGTTAACACACCTGTTTGGGAAGATATTTCATCCTCACCATCTGGGGAGGAAACAGAGGCACAGCCTAGGAGTCCGGACGGAAATCACCTTCCCCAGGTGACAAGGGGAAAAGGACTCTTTAGTGTCTGCAAGTGGCATCTTTGTGGAAGATCTTGCCTGCATAGCAAGTCTGGTCTTAGACATGACTGAGCTGCCTAAGAGAGGCAAGGACTGCACCCCACCACCTGATGCCCCCATGCGCTGCCTTGGGACCGGGAAGAGAGAAAGGTGATGTCTCAAATGGCTAGTTGCAAAGACAGGGAAGGATGGGGACCTGCAAGAGGTGTGCTCCTTTTGGTGGCTTATGATGCAGAAGCAAAATGCTGCACGCTTTATAAAGGAACCACAAAAGAAGCCACGAGTCTGATTCTGCTCTTGCTAGGTGCCAGCTAAATCGATGAGACTATGTGGATGACCCGTCCCTTTGTGCGCATTTGCATCAACATCGCCGGATGAAATAAAAGCGCCAACCAAGAGCAGCTTCCATGCAACCCCCTATCTGCTGTCGCACAAGAGGTGCTCTGCTCAGGGAGCTGTTTAATGACATTTCTATTGCAGTCTCATCCCTTGTTTTCTATCTCAGCTCATCGGAGGATCCCTGCCTCTCCCTCCCCCGTATATCACAGCATACCACTCATACTGGGCTCGCAGCAGTAGTGGCTGCTCCAAACTCACCCTAACAGGAGTAGCACAGAGCTATCGTTTTATAATTTGTCTGTGGGTAATGGAGTAAACCCAGCACTGCAGTCATCTTGCAGTTCACACAGCAAAGGCTTCTTTAAATCATGAACCACTACACAGAGCTGAAGGCGCCCACATGCCTGCTTAATGGAGGAGCAGGGGAAGCCATGCATGAACTGCGTGGGAGAAGTCAAGTGGGGCTTTAAGAGAAGTTTGTAGCTGGCCTGGGTCAAAAAATTGAGACCCCCTTGTATTAGCTGGAGAGGGCAGCATCTGGAGCAATGCAGAGATTTGGTGCATAGACAAAGAAAAGCCCAATCTGATTTCCATACATGTCCCACTGCATCCCAAGGGTTTTTAAGAAGCCTCGGAGTGAATGGAAATCACAGTTATGGATATGAACTCAAATCAGGTTCCATTCATCTTCCCAACACCTCTGGGCATGGGGAATTTAGGATTTCCAAAGTGGGGGTGTGGTGCAGAAAGTGAGGCACATCGTCCCAGACAACACAACACCTATTTTGCTCCAGCGAAAAAGAAACTAGAAGCTTTACTAAGGTGCGAGGGGCCTAGGACTGGATGATATGGTTTAAGATCAAAGCACAAATAAACGGCATTTCATTGGAATGAGTTATAAACAGTCTGCAAGGCTGTGAACTAGGAGCTTCGTGACCAGGAGCAGCTCCCAGCAGCATGGTAAAATAAAGGCGAGCTTGACTGGTGGAACATCAAGCCCATTAAAAAGAAGAGAAGGTCATTAGCAGCTGTGGAACAAAGAATTTAGCAGGGATCAGGTGGATGATAATGAGCCATGAAGTCAATTGACTCCCTCAGCGCTGCCTGAATAGAAATGCTGCTGCAGCCAGGCAGCTGCTTTGAAATGTTGAGTGGATCAGGAATCAAAGGAGGGTGCATATGCACCAATGCACCACCTTGGATCCACCTTGCCTCTAGACTGGACTGAATATCCATTTCTCACACCGAGGTGTGGTATGTCAAACAAATACCTCCCCTGGAATCAAGGAGGTCACTCCTCTGTGAACTGCCCCCTGCTAATAGGGCTGTGCAAGGCTTTGGACCGTGCTTCGGACCCGGAGAAGCTTCAGACGTGCCTGAAGCACCATGTCTGGATCAAAGCACTGGCTTCATCAGGCTTTCCAAAGGGGTTCAGAGCTTCCAAACCATTTTGGAAAAGCTTTGGAGCCGTTTTGGAGATCCGGCCATAGGGTATAATGGGGAATCAATGAAATATCTGTAACTTTGTTGTTTTTTGTTGATTTGGAAGGGGTGGTAGCCTCTGCTGAGAGCATGAAGCCTGCCAAGTTTCAAGAAGATAGGTGCAGGGGTTTGGGGGGAACTTCACCCTAAATTCTTGAAAGCAAAACTCATGTCATGTGTACGTGTTACACCACAGAGGGGTAAAAACTGCAGGCATGCTATCCACTGCTGAGGCCACAAAGCCCTGCCAAGTTTCAAGAAGATCAGTGCAGAGGTCTGGGGGGAACTGCACCTCAAGCTGCTGACAGGCAAAACTCATGACATAGATGACCCTGTGTGTGTTAAGGTGCATTCGGTTGAAAACCACAGGGGTGGTGGCCCCTGCTCAGGCCACGAAGCCT
>NW_017728995.1:32163993-32164378 GCF_001723915.1 Gavialis gangeticus | reverse complement strand
CTGGGTTCTGGGGCCCTGCACCTCTAACTGCTGACAGGCAAAACTCGTGACATGGGTGACACTGTGTGTGTTAAGGCGCAGCAGGGTGAAAGCTGCAGGGATGGTGGCCCCTACTGAGGCCATGAAGCCTGCCAGCTGTCGAGGAGATCGGTGCAGGGGGGTTCTTGGGGCAGTTGATTGTCTGTACTGATTCTTTCCTGTCCTTAGTCTGTGGTTTTGTAGGTGTTAATCCATGCTCGTTAGCTTGTTATGTAGTAGCTAGGTACTGTGTATTGAGTTGGTCCCTGATTGGTTGGTAACTGGTAACACAGTAGCTTAGCAGCCAGGCCAGCAGTAGTCCCCCCCACCCCACCCCAGCCCCCGTGCCCCAAGACAGACACAGTTG
>NW_017728995.1:32159980-32163761 GCF_001723915.1 Gavialis gangeticus | reverse complement strand
CAGCCAGAGGTGCAGGGCCCCCGAAGCCAGACTCTCCCTGCACCTAAGCTTCGGAGCCGCTTCCGCCAGATCAAAGCAGGAAACCGATCCAGAGCTCCAGATCGGATCCCTGGCATCCGAAGTGGCCAGATCCAAAGCCAGATCGAATAGCTGTCTATTCGCACAGGCCTACCCGCTAACTCTTCTCTGTTCAATGGTTTGTACCCAACAACTGGCTCAAGCCAACCCTGCTCTTCTAGTGGATTTTGCTGCCTAGATCCAGGAAGACAGCAACAGCCCATGTATGCACTATGGAGACAGAGAGCACAGGAAGGCTTCATCAAGTCTGCTGAACCATTACAACAAGTTTCCATCCAATTTATCTCCCCTAATCGGTTCCTTTACAGGGCCTGTTAGTCTAGGACTCTTGGAAATGAAGAGAGCGCTGGCAGAAAGCTTTTGAATTGACAGCAGTTTGTTTGGCTGGTTAAGAATATGATCACCCTAAATTGGCGGCAGCTCAACACTCAGTGCCGACAGCCCTAATGGCCCTGCTATATCACGCGGAAGTAGGGACTTTCGCTGCCTGCAGTTTATCAGGACCAAGACCTTTGTGCTAAGGTGGAAGGTGGTATAAATGTCTTTGAGAGCACTAGTTCAGGCCAGTGATGCTTTATCAGCCGTTTCAAGGGGGAAATGTTTGCACCCACGGGCTGGGGGTCTGCAAAGAGCCAAGAATATGTCTACCGAGAACTCAGCTATCACGACCAAACCAGCATTGCCAGGTCTTCAATAGGAAATTATCATATTTCAAGCTCAAAATTATCGTATTTGCTGTCAAAAGACTGTACGCTGAAAGATATGCAAATAGGTATGCAAATAAGTCTTGCTCTTATTTACTTTCTATTGCTCATTGTAACGTGCCAGTGAGTGAGTGAGAACTGGGTCATCCACACTGAAGCATTTCTTTATTTTCAGGCAAGCAGTATTAAGAAAGTGCTGACAGCCAGCTCCAAAATCAGTAAAGACTCCTGTAGAGTCTTCATCATTAATTAGCTGCCTTGGAAATTATTATATAGCTTGAACACTTTTACTATTATTGATCATTTGTTGTATGAGGGTTGAAATTATCATGCAAGTATGCTAATTATTGTACACCTGGCATCACTGGACCAGACCCCCATTTCTTGATGGGGGGACTGAGCTGTCGGCTGCCATAGTGTCAACACAAAATCAGTGGGTGCTGGGTACCCACCCCCTGTCACCCCCCTGAACATCGACCCATGGTGCTTTGCACTTCCAGAGCAGTGTTCACAGCCCTGGGGAGTGGAGTCCTCAGTCTGGCTCCAAAACAAGCCCAGCACAGGCCAGGACAATTAAAGCTTCATCTAATATTGCCCGACCGGCGTGCTTCCACCGTGACTTGGCATGGCTTCGTCTGGGAGCAGGCAGATCTCCGGGACCTGCTGCTGCCCAGGCTTTTAGGCTTGCTAACCAAGAGGCTGAGTTTTGAGGATGCTTTTTGTGACTTCCAAAATTGACAGCATCTTATCCGATCGTTTCACACAGGCCACTGAGCAGCCCTGAGAGGTGAACCACTTCGGGTTATCAGCTGGGTTTCAGAAAGAGCAGGCACCGCTGTGAATGGTAGCAAATGGTGACTGTGACTATACAGGAATGGTTGCCCTGCTTCAAACCCAGCCTGGCAGCACTATAAGAAAGAGCCTGAAATGAAAATTTGGACTTCTCTCCTGAAATCACATCTGCAGCTAGAGAAGAGAGCAAAGCACCTGGGTCTGCAGATCAGCACCTCCAGGCAGTTCTGCCCGGTCAATGCTCACTGGTCAATATGCCACCATGGAGGGAGGCAGGTGCTAGAAAGACATCACGCAAGGGAAGACCAAAACCTTTGGACCCTTTTCCCCTTCCATAGCAAATATTGCAGGCGTGTGCAAAGCACACTGGGAAATGCTTCTAGTGACAGTGCTAGGAAACACTGCAGCGGCTTGCAAAAATATTGGCATCCCAAGGCTTGTACATACGTGGCTCCTAATCCCATTGGATGATGAGGCATGATAAAGCATGGGCTCCAGCGAGGCTTTCCCGGAGCATGCCGCTGAGTCTGTGGAGCTAAGCCAAGTGAGCATGTGTACTCCCCTTGGCATGGAGATGGCGAGAAGCCTCCACTGGTGAATAATTCATCCCTCAAATGCATGCCTCTGGAGCAGTCTGGAGCTGCCTGAGCAGCTCTGTGACTGTGCCCAAGGTATCAGATAAAGAAGTGGTGTGATGGCCAACGTGCAAGCTGTCATAGCTTTTGCATGGAAAGGACACAGCCTGGGAGAATCAGGTCCTAGGAAAGGGCAGACACTCAGCAACTCTCGGGATCAGGTCCTAAGCAGGTAGGTCCCTCTGGGTCTGTAATGAGGGGGCTAATCCTGAGATACTCTGGCAGGCAACATCAATGACTATTAACTGGGTATAGGCCCATCACATCTGGCCCCGCTGTGCTAAGGGTCTACACGGGCATCACTGGAGATGAGCTGACCCCCCGATGAGAGCAGGATGAGGAGTTTAGCTAAGCTCAGACATGAAGTTAGTAGCGGCGCTGAAATGGTCGTTCCCATCTCCTGACTTTCAGCCCACTGCCCTATACACTAACCCAAACTGCTCTCTCCATGAGTGGCTAAATGAGATGGGAGGGTGCCCAGCACCCATGGGAGGGGGCTCGTCACTAGGCAGGATAGCTCCTGCCATCTCTATGGACCACACTAGGATCCTTCAGCTCAGTGCTGTTCTTAACGCTCAATCCTCCCATGCCCAGGGGAATTATGTGACATGCCCTCACTCACAGAAAGCAGCAGTGGCATCTCTGCAAATGGCTCCTAGGAGTCCTGGCTCTGACGTGTAAATGCCAGCTTACCAACTCACAACTGGAGTTGTCTGTTCCCACCTGCCAACTTATTGACATGCAAGAAAGTGTCTGTTTTTCCTGTATTTCTTCCAGCTCGTCAATTAGGGGCATCGCTGCTAATAAATGAGAAACAACGAGCCAAGATAGTGTTGTTGTCCAGTCCCTGGCACTGGAAATAGCTCTGGAGACAGATACGTGGACCCCCAGCTCTTATAGCTGTATCCACGCAAATCAGGAGTTAATCATGTGCGCGCCATCAACAGAGCCACTTGAACACAAGTCCTTTCACGGCTCAGATTTGCATAGCATTATGCAGCCCCATTCATTCCCCGGGGTGGGTGATGTCTGCATTTCTGCTGTCAAAGCAAAGCTTTCCAGATAACAAGATCACATCTTGGAGAAAGCGGCAAATCAGCCTCCATGTTCAGGGCTTCTGCTGAATTCTTATCCGGAGTTTCCACTCAACCCTAAATCCCTTCAAGCCCATTGACTTAAATCCAGCATGAGAACAGCTACAGCTTAGCCATGCCCTAGGCAATCCTCTCTCAGCCGTTTGGTTTAAAAGTCTTATTGGAAATTGAATAATTGAAAGCACATTTTTGTTGTACGAAAGATTATACGGAGCTGAAGAGAGCAAGGAGTTATCTTTCAAGAGGTCCCAGGTGGCTGCACTTCAAGCCAGACAGAAGATTATGTGGTAGCAGAGCAATAATAGACTCTTCAGTGACCTCCTTCTGGGGACCGGAGACACAGGGGAGCACCTCAGAGAGCCTCTTGCACTGTCAGCTTTGGCATTTGCCTTTCCACAATTAATCACACTAATCAAATTAGCAAAGGATGAATTTCCACCAGTTCCAGAGCTCCAGAGGAAGAAGGAAAACTTGAGGT
>NW_017728995.1:32144695-32154980 GCF_001723915.1 Gavialis gangeticus | reverse complement strand
TTTATGACGCATTATAACCTGTCTGACATCTGATTCACCAGGCCTGACCTGACCTTTTACATTCTTATTTTCCCCCAGCTTTTCTCCCCTCCCCCCATTTATCCAACAAAAGAGCAGGCTGGACATTTCTGCTCTACTATGTTCTCCAGGCTACATGTTTTGCCCTTTCATCAACCTAGCAGGGATGCAACCCTTTATTTTGGGTGTCTCCAATGAGCAGGTCAGTCCAACACAGGTTCAGCCTCCTTCACACCCACACAGGGCTCTGTTATGAGGCCTCATCCAAGTGCTCGGATACAGAGCATTGTGTTCTGCAGAAGTAGGTTGTTGCCTGTGAAAGCTCATGTCTTTCTAAGCAAGTTAGTCTCTAGGGGTGCCTGTACACACCATGGGGTTAAATTCTCATTAAATTAAATAGGTTTATAAAATTTAAACTTGTTTATTTTGGAGTGTTGCATCAACGCTTGCACGCACTAGGTTTTCAAACAAATTAAGCCTGGTCCCCAGCCAGTGCCACACAAGAGCAGGATGTTTCAGTACTGCCCCGCTGGCCCAGGGCCCCCCACCCCATGCCCTGCTGCACAGCTGTGGAATTAGGGGTGAACTACAAAAAAGTCGCTGCTGTCTGGTGGACAAAGAGGGTCATTACACGTCTTTGAGTGCCTTTGTGTTTGCACACAATGAATCCATGGACACAACTTTTTAATTCGCAGCAAGCCAAACCAAACTACCTCCGAGGAGTTTTACTTGAATGCGCCAGAAAGACTTTTAAAGCATCTGGAAAACCCACTCATGCGAACAGTCGTGCCATCGCAGAGCAACAAAGGGCAAAAAACATGGTGTGTACAAATGCCCTAAGGTACCACCCTGCCTTGGCTTCTGCCCAACTTCATATTTACCTGGCTAACCTCTGCTCTCTTCCACCAGGAAGGAAGGATTAAAAATGGGTGTGCATGGCCAGGAGATGGGTCCTGTATGACTATTTTAAGAATGGGTCTGAGGAAGGGATTCATGGCACTCAAATCATCTGGGAAGCATCCAGGGTCCAGCCCTGAAGGCCTCTGCCCACTGATGTCAAGGGGAGCTCCCCACAACGGGTCTGTTCCTCTCCTGTGTTTCTGTCCCATAAAGGTAGCCCTTGCTCCTTTATCTTTAACTATTAAATAAGGGAATCTGTGAGCAGTGAATTGGGCCCAGAGAGCTTCCAGGCTGTGGGCCCCCCACATGCTGTGCAGGCTTCACCATATCCTGGTCCATTCTCCACCTGCCTCCAGGCTCCTGCTGTCTCCCTGGGGGCCTTCTCCTCCTCTATGCTGGAGGCATTTTCTCTCTCCCTTCAGGGAACAGCATCTTTCCAGATTATGCTGACAGCTGTCGGGAAGATTTGGAGCAGTGTGGGTAGGAGCTCAACTGTTCCTTCCACGCGGTCCTGCCAAGAGCTGTGGGGGAAAGCAGGGGGTAGGGCTGCTCAACACCAACGCCTTCAGACCTTCCACCAGGAGATGGTTGAGAACATCTCTTCTCCATGCATTACCACATCTAGGCCTTGTAAAGAGCCTGTGCAGTCAGACCAGAGGCCAGGCAAGCTTCCTCCTTCATGCATTAGACTGGGAGGAGCAAAAGTTTCCTTTTATCCAACCTTTATCCCAAGAGTCCTAAATTCATCCACTTTGGAGGCCTCAGCTTGCCCCCTCTGGAGATGACAGGCTCCAGGCTTGGAGACCTCTCCAGCCCTTGGAGTTTTTGACTCTGCCAGGCCGTGTGGCAGTGAACTTGCACACCCACCAGCTGCTTTCCACCAGCTTTGCACCAGGGCATGTGTACACACCACGTGTTACCGGCTACTTTCCACCTGTTGTTGAAAGCTGCCATATGTTCCACTGACCCCTAGTATTTCCAGGTGTATCACCACATACAGATGAACTGGAGGCAGAAAGACATTCACTTATGTTAACATTGCAAGAGGCTTCTCAAATCTGATGTCCGGTACCAAATGGGCCATTCAGCTCCCCCCAGTCACTCCCAAAGGACTATGGTAGAGGCAGGAGGTAAATTCAAGTATCGTGATTCACAGCCTAGGCCCTTCCTTTTCCCTGAGATGAAACAGGCACCGTCTCACCTTCTCAGCCCCCAGCCAGCACAAATCGGTCATCCTCAACCTCCAGCACCCAATCTAAATGAGGAGCCTTGGGACTACAGCGGAGGCAACTTCACACAGGTCTGGGCTCTCAGTGAATTGTCCTAGTAAGCAGCTCATGCACGTGGACCAGGCTAGCAGGATGAAGTCGCACAACATCCAGCCCCGTGTGTTGCTGCAAGGAATCGATGCATTATGTTATTTTTGCTGCTGTCGTAATGAAGAGGAAACAAGAGCGTCCCATTAGCCACAAAGGAGGGGTCAGCGCAGTGGTAATTGAGTACAAGAGCTATCCGGTGGGGGGTAATAAAGCAACCAGCAATTGCTGACATTAAGAGGCGAATAAATTAAGGCGAGTGTGTCTGCTTCCATCCAGGCACAATTAATGTCATTAATCCTGAGAGACGATTTGGCTTTCTGGTGATAACTGGATGAGACAGGTAGAGCTGTCCATGTCAGGCAAGATGCCTTCGGCCTGGGGTGCAGCCACGCGGAGCGAGTTCGGCCTCGCCGGGCTTGCTTGCATCAGCGGGCACAGCGAGCTGGGGGGCTGGGACGTGGCGCTCCGGGCACTTTTAGCTCATGTGACGCTGGAGAATCAGGACCGATTCGTGCACACAACAGAGCTAGCAGTGGGACAGGAGGGATTTTGAAGCAGCCTTGTGCCTCCTGTGTTTTGGGGTAGTTCTGGTGCCCGGCATAGGTCGCAGCGGTTTGAAAACTCACCTGAACAGTCAGGGGGAGACTTAATGCATGGCAGGGCTTGCACGGGGGTAGGATAGCCTGTCCCATACAGCTGGCTCCCCCATCTCTGATTCCCAGAGGTCCACACACCACATAGGAAGCAGAGCCAACCCCAGAGCATCTCACGGGCTTGCAGGGAGGAACAACAGTCTGCTCATATCCCCTGCCCCTGACCCAAAAGATGACTCCTGGCCTGACCGCCCATCTGATACTTGCCTGAATGAAGTCCAAATTTTGCCTTTTGTCAGGCACCTGTTCTTGACAAGCCGACTCAGGCCTGTGCTAACTTATTCTCTGTGTCCCAGGGTCTCCACGGCCCTGAGAAGCAGAGAAGTCTGTGAAACTGTGAAGCCCCCCCAAAAACCCAACATATCTAGACAGAGACGCTTGCATTGGCATGTTCAAGGCGTGTTAGAAAAAACAGTCAATCACACACTGGGTTGTAATAACAGGAGTGTCACTTGGAAAGAAAAGCGTATTCGGCGCTGGTGAGGCCTCACCTGGAGTACGGTCCAGCGTTGGGCCCCACACTTGGACAAGGAGGTGGACAGAGTGGAAAGAGCCCAGCCCAAAGCAACCAAAATGCCTAGGGGCCTGGGAAGCAAGGCTTGGGAGGAAGGCTGGAAGAACGGGGGTTATTTAGCCTGGAGAAGAGAAGACAGTCTCCAAATACGTGAAGGGCGATGACAGAGAGGACACCTTGTCCCCGTGGCCGTAGGGGACAGAGCTGGAAGCAACAGCCTCAAGCCACAGCAATGGAAACTGAGGTTGGAGAGGAGGAGGAACTTTCTGACGCCGAGGGTGGTCAGCAGGCTTCCTGGAGAAACTCTTGCATCTCCATCCTTCGAAGTTTTCAAGAGCAGGGTGGGCAGACACGTGGCTGGGCTGGTTTAATCATGGACGATCCTGCCTCGAGCAGGGTGTTGGACTAGACAGGACCACCTGAGGTCCCTTCCAACCCTGCTTTCCTATGAACCTAAGGCTTTCTGAAGGAAATGCCAGGCTGTCAACCAACCTAACTGATGCTCGGCTTCATTTCAACCCCCTAACTAGCCAGTGCTTTACCCGGTTGGATGGAAAAGGAAGATCCCCGCAGAGAAACGGCAAGCACCGTTCTCCCCTACGAAACAGAGTGAGACAACTGCATCCGCGCCTACGAGCGGGCATCAATGGGTTAAAAACCTATCAACCAAACTGAGGGAGCTAATACTGCAAAGCCCTGTATCTTCCTACCAGGATCCCCCGAGACATTCAGCGCTTTCATCCTTACCCATAGCTCAAAAGACGCACGAGAGACAGAGTTATTATTTTCCAGTGGGCAAAGCAAAAAAAAAAAAAAAACCCCTTTGTTTGTTTGTCGACTGCAACCTGTCACCGTTCCTCAGCTTTCCGCCAACGAGCGAAGTCAGCCCGTTCCTGCCTAGCGGCGATATTTAGCACTTTCTGAATTAATCACTTGCAACGCACTCCCCGGTTAAAGCCGGGAAGGTTTCCACGAGCGAGGGACAGCAAGAGCCAGATTTCGCAACTCTGAAGGAGTCTGTCCTGCCCGTCGCTTCAGCCCTGGGCTTGGATTATTTTTTCCCCCTCTTAAATATAATTACTGATCCCAACCCGGCTGTACGATGCTCTCCCCGTGTTTTGCTTGATGAGCAGCACCTCAAAGTGATTTCACGCTCCGGCTCACTGCTGAAAAGACATTCATCGGCAAACCGAGGAGTGGGCTGTGAGCCGGCCGGGCAGCTGGGGGTGGCTCTGTGTACGGCACAGCGGTTTCCCTCATTTTTCCATGTTATCAGGATCTGGCTGGAAACTCCCCAAAGTAAATTCCCAGTGGTGCAAGGGTCCTGCATGGCCTGTTAGCCCCAGAGCAGAAATGCCACCGTGGAGCAGGCAAGCACCCGTTATCGCCCTCTCTGCAGCCAGACACGAAAGTCACCCCCGTGCCCACCCTTCTTTCCCCCACCCCGAGGCAATGCACTTGGTGGGCACCTGGTAGACAGGGTGAGGAGCCTTTTGGCCAGGCAAGGAGTTTGCTGTGGCAGTGAGAGGCACTCAGAGCTTGCCCGTTGGCTTGCTAAGAGACGATCACCCCCTGAAGCCAGCCTAGCCCTGCAGGCTGGTGCAAATACATCCCTGCTAGCTACAGCCCTAGTGTAGACACACAGCTGGAGGAGGCATCTGGCCAGCGGGAGGAATCCACCCCAGAGGCCTGGGTCCTTGCAACGTCGTGCCGATCCAGCACGATAGGGTCCGTGGCTGAGATTCGCTTCGCCCAACCTGCTGGCTCTCTCCTAAGTGTCCAAGGCCAGCAGCAGCAATGCTCCCCTCCCAGATCACCCCAGAGGCCCCCGGCTCAGTGTGACATCTCTCCATCTGCTTGCCCACAGTCAGTTGGGACCAGGAAAGGCTCCAAAGAACCCAAGATTTCCAGCAAGGTGCTGGCATGCTGGAGCAGCCACAAAGAGGGCAGCAGCAGCCAGTTGCTAAGGGGGGAAAGTGCAAGAGGGAAGGAAGCACACACGCTGGCCCCATAACACGGACGTGGCAGTAACTAGTGAGCATCTCCAAGGGGGACTGGATGGCTCAGGACCGTGCAGTCCATTTCTGGGTACCAACTGGGAGCCGTTCCCACACCGCGCTCTGTGCTGGATGAACTGGGTGGCATCAAGTCCAGGGCCAGAAAAGCTGAGGGGTGAATACATGACAGAGTTACTACATGATTTAAGAGGCTCAGTGCAGCCTGGCTTCTCTAGGACTGTGATTTAAGTGTGTATAGGACTCACACTGGCTCTTTGCATAGGGGCAAATTCCCCAGGGAAGGAGTACATCTCCCTGCTGCACTTCAGGCTTGTACAGTGTCGAATAAGGGACCTTCGAAGCAAAATGGATCTCACACAGATGTGAAACACATCTGGCATGTTTGGAAAACCCCAAAAGAAACAGCTTATGAGCTGATGTGAGGAAAGCAGGCTGCTAAAATCTCTAATACTCTAAGATGCTATTAGCAACCCAGGTACGGAAACCTCTGTATTGACACGCTTGGAAAGGGAAGAGCATCCTCTGAGCATGCACGGTTCTTCGGCCGTGATTAGGAAGAGGAAGACTGTTTACCAAAAGGACGAGGCTGATTCGGCAACACCCTGCAGTCTGCACCTTCCAGCTAAACCCATCCATCCTGGGAAGAGATGGGGGGGTGAAAAGTGGGGGACCAGAGGTTTCTCCTTGATGTCAACTAGAGCTACCACTGACTAAAGGAAATCTCCATGATAACAGCTTAGCGAATGCGAGAGAAAGAGCAGGGCCAAGACAGAAGCCATGCTGATTAGGGTATTGTGAGCGCTGAGGCCTCCCACGCAGGCACCGCTGTCTCGGTTGCCTTCATTTCCATCCTTAAGCAGGCAGCATGATTAGCATGCTTCTGTGCTGGGTGCCCTCCTTCGCTCACCAAACCTGCTGTGCTTGTTTATTCTGGTTTAACCCCCGTGCAACTAAACCCACCGCGGTGCCAGGTGCTTCTTCACCCTGCTGGGGACGTGGCCTGCCCTGCCAGGTGAGGTCTCATTCAACCGCAGGCACAAGATGTCCTGCTGGGACAGGTCTGACCACCCATCCTCTTCTTTGCACTCCTCTAAATGTCTGCACGTGGCAGGAGACTTTTCCATCTGGCTCACCCAAGTCCTGGCACTGGGGCTTTTTCACTTGAGCAACAAGTTCCCATCTCACACTCAATAAACAAGGTCTTTGTGCCCCAAACGGCCGTCTCACCACAATTTCGTCTCCTGGAAGCACATGGCTTCGTTGCAGCAGGGAAAGGACAAGAACTGCCGAAGCCGGGATGTCCCAAAAGGGCAGCATCATCCGCTGGGCTGCTCCGATCAGGTCCCAAATGTGCTAGGTGCTGCACAAACGCATGGTAATAAACAGTTCCAGTCCCTACTTACCATCCAAATGGACAAAGGGTGAGGGGAAAGGACAGGTCGCTATTCAGATTTTACCCGTAAGACAGAGAGAGAGGAGGGACTGGACTCTCAAAAGGTATTTAGGAACCTGAGCCAAAGGGAGATAAGGGACCTGAGCCAATGCTTAGCTCCACTTCTGACTTAATGGGTAACTGCGCAAATCACCTCGGCCCTGATCCTCGGAGGAATTTAGGCACCCGAGTCCTAAACAAGCGGCTTAGCTGCTATGCGATCTTTCCTCTCCGCCTGGGTACCCGAACCAGACTAGGGTTAACACCACGCAGCTCTTATGAGTTGGGCTGAGGACTTGAATAATGGCAAGTGGTCAGGGCCTTTGGTTTGAAGGCAGGGTAGAGATGAACTTTTATAGACTAAGTAAGGGGAGGTGGGGGTGCATAGCACAAGTTTTCATGAACCCCAGTTCCCTTCATCAGATGCTGTTACTGGACCACCTGCATGGCTGGCATAGAGTTAGACAAACTTCCACCCGCGAGACACTCCTCTTCTGGCAAATACTAATAGCTTTCAGTCCTCCCCCTACTCCTCCAGCTTCCTCTTTGTAACCCAGAATAATTCAGGGAAACCAAGCACATCACCGGCTCAGTGAGGATATACCCCCACCCTCTTTGGAGACCTGGGTTAGACTGGCTCCTCATGCCCAGGGCCTGTGAGCTGCTCCGGGCTGAGGGAGAGATCTCGTTCCCAAGCAATGCAGCTGTCTCTTCTTTCTCCAGGCAATGCTGCAGCTTCCTTCACTTCTGCTTCAATGTGAACCCAGCATCTCCAACAGACTTTCACATCTTCTCAAGAGAGGCAGGGCCAGACCCTGAGCTGGTGCAAAGTGATGATTTCAAAGCAGATAGACTGATTTTCATCAAATCCCACATTGTCCTTTTTCCTACCCAGGGCCTGGAAATAGGCCCGTGAGGAGGAAGTCTCACCCATGGGGGTCTTGGCTGTCCGCAAGGGTCCTGGCTGACTCGAGCAGCTGAGCAGGACTCTCCATCCTCGAGGAAAGCAGCACTGCTCTGAGATCCAGCCCTTCTGGGGAGCGTGGGTGTCCTGCCCTGCCGGTCTGGTCTCTCGTGGAGATGCACAAGAACAACCGGCTGCAGGCAGGGAAGCTGGGGGCAGTTTGCTGTGTGCTGGTTGCTTTGGGGCACTTGCCTGTGTGCACACTTTTCCTCTGCAATTGATGGAAACTAGCTGATGATGACTTATCCCTCAGTCCAACCTCTTCTTGAAAACCTCCAGGGACTTAAATGCCTTCGCTCCCCTCCACTATCCCACTGCTCAGATAGTTCAGCTTTTCCAGACATTTGATCCAAACCTGCTTCCTACAGCTTAACCCGACTGCCACGTGCCCTGCCTTCTTGGGGAGGGAAGAACAAATGTGCCTCCTGCCTTATTTATGCATTCACTCCACCAACTGGCCGCCCTTCCCAACGGGGGGGAAAGCAGCTTGCAAGGAACAAAATAGCTTGTAAGACAGGAGAGCAAACAGGGGGAACAAAATGACTTGAAAAGCAATCACAGCAGCAACAGAAAACCAAACCCCCTTGAACAATATCTGCTGGGAGTGACAGCTGAGAACAACACAACACCTGCAGACGGGGCGCATTGATGGTCCCTGCAGGAGGCTGCTTTTGGCTGACTTTCGGGTTGTCTTTTATGGCAGCCTTTGCAATATTTAAACACGGCTGCCCCATCCACCTCCTTTTCTCTCAACTCACCCCTTGCTCGCTGACACCTTTTATCATCTCTGAGTCTTCCCTCTACAACTCGGTGCCCAAAGCTGGACCCTTCCCTTCAGCTCAGCCTTGCCAGCATGGAGAATGATGCTCATCTCTCCTCCGTTGGAGGAGGCAAGGACCCAGAGGGAGGATGGTGGAGGTGGCAGGGAGCAGTGATGTGTTTTGAGAGGACAGTGCCTCCAGCAGTGCTGGCTGGGCCCAATGAAGCAGCAAGTGGCTTAATTTCTTTGCAACAGCACACCTTTATTTAATGGATGCCCGGACTGTGGAAGAAGCACGGTGCACCGGGCAAGGTGAACCAGGGGCTCTTCCGACCACGACACAAGAGCAAGGAAGCTATCCTTCTGGTCCCAATTAAACCAAACAGCGTGCCTGCGGGCGTGCTTGCGGCTCGCTATGTAAAGCTGCCGTGGCCCGCACGGGGCATAATAAATGAATAAAGGGATGGGAGGGCGATCCATGTAGCAAAGGCTTATTAGACGGCGGCCCACTAGCAGAGCTTCGAGAGGAACACGACTAATGACATGGGGATAATAAGATCATTAAAGCAAACTGCCAAGTCCATGCTCACACCTGCAAACTCTGCTGAGTGCCTGAGTAGATTAAACTCTTTTTAGTGACCAGAGATGCCTGGGTCTTTGAAAGCAACTATTGACAGATCCAAGAGTTGTTTGCTTTGCATTTAGCCATCAATTAGAAGGCAAACGCTGTTGCCTTTCCAGCCAGGCCCGCTGGAGAAATGGGATGTTTCCGGTGCTAATTATTTAAATGCTTAGGTGGCAGGACGGCACATCTGGGGAATTTTGTTTTATTTAAAGCCTGGCTGTGCCCTGTCATGTGGAAACAATCTCACTCTCTTTGGGAAATTTCCATCCCAGCAAGCCGGTGTGCAGCCGGGGGGGTGGCGGGGAGGGATCTGCGGATGCGCCATGAAGATCGTGCATCGAGGACCCACCGAGACAATCCCGGTGGCCCTCCAGGAGGGCGTGCTGGGGAGAGGGGGGTCACCTGGAAAAGAAGCTGCTCTTAGACCCTTTTGGTGCAAACCCATAACAAAATGAAGGGGGCTGAGAAACCTTCCTCCTGTGCAAAGAGAGGAGTGGAAACCAATGGGGCTGTTTGCTGTAGGGCTAATTGCAGAAGGCAGGACAAGCCAACCTTGAGAGATGCTGTGGTATAACTCTGCCTCCCTTGCAGGCCCCAGGCTGCATGCAGATCCACCCAGAGCTCGCACGGCCACCCCGGCCAAGAGTTGCTGCCAGCCAAGTGCTCCCCAGTGCTGACCAGGGGAGAAGCCCTCATCCCCCACCATGGGACCAGCCTTGGAGACAGCAGGCAAACACCCAGACCCAGTCCCAGTCCTTCTCCGATTCTTTGCAATCTCAGCTTTAAAACCAAGCATCGGTCTCTAGTTGCTGGGGTGGCAGAGGAAACCTCAGAAACACGGCCCCAAATGCAACCAGTCAGGAGATGAGCGGTATTATAGAAAATGGGGGTTGGAGGGACCTCAGGAGGTCACATCTAGTCCAGCCCCCTGCTCCAAGCAGGACCAGCCCAACTAGACCTTCCCAGCAAGACTTTGTCTATCCAGGTCTTCAAAACCTCCAAGGATAGAGATGCCACCACCTCAGGGTAACCCAGTCCAGTACTTTACCACCCCCCTAGTGAGAGTTTTTCCTAATATCCAA
>NW_017728995.1:32142608-32144640 GCF_001723915.1 Gavialis gangeticus | reverse complement strand
TCAAAACCTCCAAGGATGGAGTCTCCCGGTGCTTCACCACCCTCCTAGGGAGAGAGTTTTTCCTAATATCCAACCTCAGCTTCCCTTGCTGCAGCCTGAGCCCATTGCTTCTTGTCCTGCCATCTTCCAGCACTGAGAGCAGAGGTACCAGCTCCTGCAGAAGTACCAGCTGCCCTGGCCATTGCACAAGGCATTCAGGCAGGTGCCCCAGGACTGTCATTTCAGTGCCAAGGTAGGGCTGCTGCTGAACCCCTCAGGACACGTGGCCAGCGCCTCTCGCTTCAGAGGTTACCACTGTGCTTATTCGGGTGCTTGCAAGGGAGAGGGGCCCAATTCCAGCGAGAGGAGGGACAGATGACACCAGGCTCCACTACCCGGGCTGGGTCAGCGCCTGCCAGCACAGCTATACGGCTCCCTGAGGGTTACAACATTTCCAGGGACACGGGGATGTGTCCTGTCCCCTTTGGGAATAGCTGTCTCACCTAGGAGACAACGAACACAGCATCCTCTAGCAGTGAACAATGCAAAACGCCCATCAATGAACATAGCCGCCTTTCTTCCTTCCCTCATCAGTAATCACATCAAGGGAACAGAGAGGACCCAGACCTCGCTGCTTGTGTTGCACCCCTCTGGAAGGTACCTAATAACCTGACCTGTCTACTTACCAGCACTTTAATTATGTGATTCAGACAATAATTACCGCCGAAATGCCACCGTCATTCCCTCCCAGGCTTTTCTGTTCCTGAATCCTCAGTGTACAAAGAGCACTTGCTGTACGGTACCTGGGGCCAGCTCCTTCAGCCATTTCCAGCGGTTTCTCTTTCAGGAATAAATCATGCTCTGACACCTTATTGGAGGCAATAATGAGCTATTGATTTCCCTTTTGCCATCAGAAAAATTACATTGCTTTCCATATAGCTGCTGTGGCCTTTTACAATGGTGTCCTGGCAGGCCTCCTGTCTGCAGAGACCCGGCACAGGGGTGCTCTGGGTTACTTGTATTAGCCGGTGATGGCACTTGCCCCACTGAGCGGAGGTGTTATGTGTAGCGGACCAAGGGTCTTAGGAGCTGTACCAGCTACCAGGGGAAGTTATTCACCAGAAAAAGCACTAGACTGAGAATTTGGAGACCCGGGGTCTTTAAACTGGCTGATGGCAGCATCCTGAGGGATGGGTTTGTTGCGGGTAGGTCTTGCCTGACCAACCTCATCTCCTTCTACAACCAGGTGACCTATCACCTGGACAAGGGGGAAGAGATTGATGTCAGATATCTGGACTTTAAAAAAGCCTTCAATCTTGTGTCCCATGACCTCCTCGTGGAAAAATTGGCCAACTGCAGCCTCGGCTACATCACAGTCCGATGACTGGGAACTGGCTCCGAGGTCGGACCCAGCGAGTGGTGTCGATGGAAATGAATCATCGTGGTGCTCCATGACCAGTGGTGTCCCCCCAGGGTCCATCCTTGGGCTGATTCTCTTTAACATCTTTATCAACGATGTGGACATTGGTGTCAGAAACGCACTGGCCAAGTTCACCGGTGACACTAAACTTCCGGGCATAGCGTCCACACCTGAGGACAGGTTAGTGATCCAGACTGACTTGGATAAACTTCGTACATGGGTGGATACAAACCTGATGATGTTCAACACTGACAAATCCAAGGTGCTCCACCTCAGGGGGAAAAAAACCCACATCACGCTTATAGGCTCGGCAGTGCTACGCTGGCTAGCGCCACGGCTGAAAGGGACTTGGGGGTCATCATTGACCACAAGATGAACATAAGCCACCAATGCAATGTCACAGCTGGTAAATCAAGCAAAATGCTGGCTTGCATCCGTAGATGCTTCTCAAATAAATCCCGGGATGTCATCCTCCCACTGTACTCGGCCTTGGTGAGGCCGCAGCTGGAGTACTGCATCCAGTTTTGGGCTCCACAATTCAAAAAGGATGTGGAGAAGCTGGAGAGAGTCCAGAGAAGAGCCACGCGCATGGTCAGAGGTCAGGAAAACAGACCTTATGATGACAGGCTGACA
>NW_017728995.1:32129024-32137608 GCF_001723915.1 Gavialis gangeticus | reverse complement strand
GTGGCTATTTATAAGTACATCAGGGGTGTGCATCAGGATCTGGGGGGACGACTGTTCACCAGAGCGCCCCAAGGAAAAACAAGGACCAATGGTCACAAACTCCTCCAAGACCATTTTAGGCCGGACATAAGAAAAAATGTCCTTACTGTCTGAGCCCCCAAGACCTGGAACAGACTCCCTCCAGACATGGTGCAGGCACCTACTCTGGACTCATTCAAGAAACGCTTGGATGCTTATCTTGCTGGGATTCTTTGACCCCAGCTGACTTCCAGCCCCTGGGGCAGGGGGCTGGACTCGATGATCCTCGAGATCCCTTCCAGCCCTAATGTCTATGAAATCTATGAAATCCCTGCCTTTGCCACTGGCTGGCTGTGGGACCTTGGTCATGTCACTTTGCCACTTTGTGCCTAACTGCACATGCACTATATAAGCTCCTGCCTTCCCAGTGTTCCTGCAATGCAAATTTGCAAGGGTCACTCCCAGGAGACAGTAGTTTGCTCTTCATGCCCTTTCAATTCCCCTCTATTCAGCACTGGGGAGGCCGCATTAGGAGTCCTGTGTCCAGCTGTGGGCCCCCCACTACAGAAAGGATATGGACACATAGGAGAGAGTCCAGCGGAGGGTGACAAAATGATTTGGGGGCTGGGGGACAGGACTGGTGAGGAGAGGCTGAGGGAACTGGGCTGATTTAGTCTGGAGAAGAGAAGACTGAGGGGGATTGAATAGCAGCCTTCACCTCCCTGAAGGGGGGCTGCAAAGAGGATGGAGCTGGACTGGTCTCAGTGGGGGCAGATGACAGAAGGAGCAGTGGGCTCACATTGCAGCAAGGGAAGTTGAGGCTGGATATTAGGAAAAACTTTCTCCCTAGGAGGGTGGTGAAGCACTGGAACAGGTTACCCGGAGAGGTGGTGCAGTCTCCATCCTTGGAGGTGTTTAAGACCTGGGTAGACAAAACCTTGTCTGGGATGATAGAGTTGGGGCTGGTCCTGCTTTGAGCAGGGGGTTGGACTAGATGTGACCTCCCGAGGTGCCTTCAACCCTCATTTCTATGATTCTGTGATTCAATGACTTCCTAAGACTGAGCAAGGATGCCAAATGCAGTGCAGGCCCCAGACTGTGGACTCCTGTCAACTAACCCATGGCTAGATGGCACCAAAATTCATTTCCTGTGCTGCTGTCAGACAGTCCTAAATCTCCATCACTGGCAATCAAAGGCTGGATTAAGATCACAGTCACCTCGACGTGAGAACCTCTATTTCCATTATGTACCCCTCTCCATGAAGCTTCCCGAGGCGGCATTCTCAGAAAAGCAAAACACCATTGATTTTAGAGCCAGCTTTACAGTCCTGCTATTCATTTTGCATTAAGACACTAGTTTACAGGCTGCTGCCTTCTCCAGTTATCAATCAAGGGATGTTTATGCTGCAAAAAGCATCTGTTAAGACAGCAGCATCTTTCTCCATAACAATTTATTGCCCTTAAAAAACTTGGGCCATTAAATATGTTGTTAACAACCTTGTCAAGTTGCCTGTGAGGCTGGGTGGGGGGAAAAAAAATAAAACCTGGAGCTGATATCAAAATCAATTAGACTTAAGTACTTTATAAAACAGCTTTTATTTTATTTTTTTCCACTGGGTGTCAATTAAGCTGTCAGACTCAACAGGTCCGTCCTGTAGAGGAATATCTCTTTGGTAAATAATGGCCTTGATAAATACATTAGTGTACGGTATGTACTGGAGTCTCCTCTGCTGATACCTTTTATCTTTCTCTCCTCTCCCAGGTTTCCATAACTGCCTGAGAGCTAAAAAGCATTTAATTCTCTCCTAACGTGTGGTTATTAAGAGGGATTTACTGTATAAAGTGCTGCCTGACATCTGGCTAATAAACTCCACATACCTAGTGATCTCGGCTGGTTCACTGGCTTCCCCCTGTTGCACGAGGCTTGCTTTGAAGCTGCTTGAAAAGTGAACCCCACAAAAGTCCCTCTCCTTCCTCTGTCCACATACTATTTCCAGACCAATATAATAAATTTGTAAAGCTTTTCAAGCCCTCACTTCCCTTCCAGATCATCCGCTACTAACACCCACCTGTCTCCAGCCAGGGTTAGGAGGCGTCATTGATATTCAAGGCCACGGTTAGGCACTGGTAAGACGGACGCGCCAAATAGCCCACAAAGGGCAGGGAGGAGGTCAGACTGGGTGGCTCGAGCCATCTCGCAGAGTTCCTGCTGATTGCTCTGATTCCTTCTGGATCCAAATATACTTTATTGCTTGTTGATGGGAGCCTTCTTTGCAAGCAAAGGAGCTGCATTTGCGATACACAATATAAAACAAGGAGGGGAGCAGGAATGGAGCAGGAGGGAAATAGCCAGGAACCAGAGGGTTGCAATGCTCACTTTTACAGTGATGCAGCAGCTGCCCTCTCAGAGGGCTGCGAGTGCTGAAAAGCTGGGGTCTATGGGGGTGAGGGATTCATAGCAGATGGGGGAGTGGGGGACAGGCAACCCAGTGGCAGATAGGGCAGGGAGAAGACAGCAGAGCAGCAGACCGAGGAGGGAATAGGAAACAGAGTGGTAGAGCAGGGAAGGGGAAGGGATCAGCGTGGCACTTGGGTGCATGGGTGGCATCCTCTTGGCTTCCAAGAGCCCCTAAGCCTAGGTGGACCAGATGACGGGATAGAGACCTTGATGAAAGGGGAAATGAGTGAGCTCAGTGCTGAAACCACAGCTGACAAGGGTTTAGAGTTAGGTATCACAATGCTGATGGTGAGCATGGTAAGACACAGGCTATAGATGGAGTTTTGTGCAAGCTTTGCAGGCTCCTTTTCCCCCACGCAAGCCCCCGCAGCACACAGAGGCTGCATTACAAATCCAAGCCCTCCTCAAGCCATGATTAGCCTTTTCAGTCTCCATTGCTCTGGCAACTGCTCCAGGCCCTGGATCACGCTGGTTGCCCTTCTCTGGATCTTTTCCAATAGTACCGCATCCTTTCTGAGGTGTGAGGACCGGGCCGGCACGCAGCGTTCATGATGTGGGCGCGCCACGGATTTGACGAAGCCACTTCTCAATGCCCCACGTTCCCCCCCCCCGATCTTTGTCTCATCTATTTGGACGGTGCCTCCTCCGGGCAGGGACTTGTCTCTTACTAGCACGGTGCAGCCTCGAGCCCAGCATGGTCCTGCCCAGCTCTGCCCTAACAGCGATCGTGAACAATGCTGATAATATCCCAAAAGTGCCATGACGAGGGCAAAGACTGGCTTCCCTAGGGCTAGTTCCACAGGGAGCAATGCAGGAGAGATGAGGACCATCTGTGAAATGGGGCCATCAGCGGCCACCGGTGGGACTTTGCTGGGATCTCTCGTGCCCCGCTGCTGCATCGGCTCAGCGGGGTTGTGACAAACTCCTCCTCTCTCCAATCAAGGCATGGAGGGGAAAGGCCGAATCTGTTTGGAAGGGGACGTTGGACAAGGAGCTTCCAGCGGAGGGATTCTGGGCTCCCGCTGGCCGGACCTCTCTGTATCACTAAGGGGGTGTTGGAGGTCACCCTTAAATCTTTCTAAAGGCTCTTGAAACAGGAGAGTCCATGCATCAAAGGGCATCAAACAGTGCTAAACACACCCAAAGCATCTTAAAATGACACTGGTTTAGGCGAGGCTTATCCTGGAGCCCTTCTACCTTGCTCGAGCTAGGGTATTGTTAGTCAGCTGCAGACATCCTGCATCCCAAGATGCATGGCTCCCAGCCCCTCTACCCCTGACACTTTACACCCTCCCAAGCTCTGGTGCCCCGGGGGTGGCACTGGCCCCAGCTACCCCCACGGGGTACGATTTCAGCTCACGTGGTAGCACGCTACTGAGTCCAAGGATCCCAAGAGACCTGATCTGGGCACTTAGGCTGGGGGCCAGGTGTGTGGTCCTTCTCTAGCCAGAATTTGAGGAGAGATGGGGAACGACTTCCTCCCCCAGCCTCCTGCATTTCTGGGAGGGAAGGGGAGGAAGGGTCTGCCTAGTACCAAGAGCAAAGAGCCCAGGGAGCACGGAGGCCCGTGTTGCACTTAACTCCCGGGGCTCCACTTGCAGAGGAGAGAGTCCAGGCCCTCCTCTGCAAGCATCCTAGTCCTTAAATAAAGCATCGATGCCAACATTTCGCTGAGCTGCACCATACAAAACCTCACCCAGGGAGACCCTCATCTCATGCCTGCCCCATGCTAGCACCAAGGGGAGCCTTTGGAGCAAGGCGTGGGTGGTGGATCTCCAACAGCATTACTGGGGCTGTGAAATTCCCTGCCAAGAAGTGAGGAGGCAGAGGCAGCCTCAATCATAAGAGCAGCAGGGACTCCCACCCCCAAAGGCAAAGATCCCATCAGCTTTCCTGGGGGGGAAAACAAGAATTCACCCACGGGGAAGCAGACCTCTTGCATGAGAAGGCAGCGTTGTAACTCCTGACATGATTTAATGCTGAAGAAATGGAGGCCAGAGGTTCAGAGCAGCCCGTTACCTCTGGAGCGTGATCTCCCAGGCTTGGTCGTACACAAGAGGCAAGGATTTCTTTGGGGTGATATGTGGTATCAGACCAACGGCATAGAGTTAGATGCGTTTTCGAATGCAAGGCATCCTTCGTCAGGTCACAACCCGTTTTGTTGTACTCACCCATACACGACTAATGCCAGCGCTCTCCTCCCTGCCCTTAAATTGCGAGCAAGCAGTTCAAATATGTATTTCGTGGAGTTGCGGGAAAGAGTGGAAAGGCCAAAGGCTCTAAATGGCAGTCTCCCCTCTCTGGTGTCTACCTTGATTGCAAAAGGGCTATAATCACATCGCATTAACATCTTTCTGCATATTTTCTGCATTTAAAGATGTGTTATATTTCCTAATGCCATGGAAACAGAGAAGCCAAAGAAAATTAAGTCCTAAGGCATGTAAGGACAGAAAGTTTGTGTGGAACGCGCCTCAATGGAAATCAATATTTGTGCAACATTAAAAGGCCTGAATTTTCGCTTGGCTTCTCCCAGTCTTGAAGCCAAATGACTACAGAGTAGGGACCTAGTTGCCCTCTTCTCTGAAAATGCTGTGAGATTTTATGCTGCTCTAATCATTTGCAAGCTTATTATTATTCATGGCATTGATTGCTGCACTAATGGGCCCAACGGTACTGCTGTTGTGCAAAACTAAGAGAGACTTTTGCCCAGAGCCTGCAGATAGATGCCTCTTTGGGCAAAGCTTTTTCATAGTTTCATAGTTGTTAGGGGCTGGAAGGGGCCTTACAGATCATCAGATCCAGCCCCCCCTGCACTTGGGCAAGAAAGACTGCTTCTTTAAACATTTTGCAAGTTTTCCAAAGGAACCTTTTATCTCTTCTTTTTGGGGCTGTTTCACAACCAGGCTTTATTGAAAGTTTCTTTTTAGATTTCTTATAGGGGTAAGGAGGGAGGTTTGAGACGTCCTGCCTCTCTCCCTCTTCCCGTCCTCTCACATTCTCCTATCTTCCTTGCTTCTCCTCCTGTTTTAGCAGATGGAAGAAGGGGGCAGGGAGCATGAACTGAAGGCAAGAAAGGAAAAAGCAAAACTCTGACAAATTAAAATGCTGCGGTTTGGGGTTTTGTTTAAAAAAAAAAAAATCAAGACCACCAAGCAAAGTTTTTGGGGGGATTTCCACTTGCAGCCCAAGGATATTTTTTTGGAAGGGAAAACTTTGTGTGAAAAATTCCTCCCAGCTGATACCAACAGCGGCCCTGACTCCCCAGGGAGCTGCCGGTACCCCGAGCCTGTGGGACAGGCCGGCGCGCATCCCCCCTGGCAAGTGATTCATCGTCAGGCGCTGCTCAGCTCTGCCTCGGGGTACGATGCTTCGCTGCTCTGAAGGCGTTTCTATTTTTGCCCTGCATTGCAGTCATCGGGGTTTAATTGGAGTGGCGCTGTCTGAACCCGCTCCCCCAGCACCGCGGCCTGGCTCCTCGTCTCCCACAGCCGGGCAGAGAGATTCAAGAGCTCAGCGCTCCACGTGGCCTCGGACCACGAGGCTGCAACCCAAAGACCAGCCTGGCATCTCACCAGCATGTTGGGTTCGTGATGCTCCTTTCAAAAGGTGATTGTGGGAAATGCCAGGTCCCAGCTGACTGCTAATGACCGTCAACTAGCAATCCAGCAATAACAGTGAGTCTGGGGTTCGGCATTAGGAGGGCACCAGGACACCCCGATGTGGGGTGTTGCTGGGACAGACAGTGTCCCCCACCCCTCTCATACCATACACCCCAAATAGGCAGGGGAGGCACAGGAGAGCACCACGGTCACGGAGCAGGTCGCAAGCAGAGCCAGGGCTCAGGTCCTCCACAGCTGCAAATCATTGCAGGAGTCTGTAACTCCTGCTGCTGCCGAGCTTGTAGGGATTGCAGGATCAGGCTGGAAGGGCGCTCAGGAGGGCACATCTAGCCCAGCCCCCTGCTCAAGGTAGGACCAGGACTAAACCAGCCCAGCCACGTGTCTGTCCAACCTGCTGTCAAAAACCTCCAAGGATGGAGACTCTGGGCAGCCTGTCCCAATGCTTCCCCACCCTCCGCATCAGAAAGTCCCTCCTCATCTCCAACCCGCGTTGCCCGTGCTGTAGCTTGAAGCCGTTCCTTACAGCTACAGAATAAACCCCACCTTCATCCTCTTTCTAATTGCTCGTCAGGTACCTGGGGACTGTTATCAAATCCCCCCCGGTCTTCTCTTCTCTAGACTAAACAGTCCAGTTCATTTATCCTTTTCTATGAAGTCATGATGTAGTTGGGGCTGGTCCTGCTTGGAGCAGGGGGTTGGACTGGTTAACCTCCTGAGGTCCCTTCCAACCTTCATTTTCTGATTTTTTTTCCCTTGATTCCCAGGCTTTGAAGCATTTGTAGCATGCTCTGCTGGACTCTTTCCAATCTATGCACACCCTTCTTGAAGCATGGGGCCCAAAACTGGACACACTGCTCCAGGTGAGGGCCAAATAATATGAGAGAGAGAGACTAGACCTGGTATCACGCAGATCAACCGTGTCAACATGTTTGTGACTTTCCACTGATAGGATAAGAGCAGACAGATGGAGAGTGACCCTGCTCCAGCTCTTCTGGGATGAGTCCCCTTCCTCTTTTATATCCTTCATTGCAACCTTGATTCCCTGCCTTGAGCAGCTTCAGCCCTGAGCTCTCTCACCCGGACAACAGCTCCCCTCTTTTCCCTGTCTGTGATGATATGCATTGTGTCCCCACCTGTGAGGCTAAAGTCAGGGATGGGAAGAGCCCAGAGAGGCTTTCAAAGGCCAGCGGAGATCCTTGAGGGAAGCCCCAGCCTATTATAATTTCATTCATCTTGCAAAGATCTGCGGCAGCAGGTTTCTCTGCTCCCCTCCGTCTGCATGTCTACCCCTCCAAGGTAGCACAACAAATGTTTAATGAACGATAGCTGGGGAATTATTGGACTGAATGATAAGGGACTCCGGAGCTCAGCTGGACCTCACCGGTGGGCATGAGGAGGAAGTCTTCCAATTAGGCTAATGAGATCTGAGAGCCCTCCAAAGGGTTTTGCAAATGAGAGCATTGTTCAAAGGCGGTTTAATTGGCTTAATCAGCTGGAACGGCTGCTCAGAAATGGAGCATGTCCAGCTCTTGCCCTCAGCTTCATGGACCCGCACTGCAGTTTTTCATGCTGATCAGGACTGTGTGTTTCTGGTTCCCAATGGCAGGGATGCCCTCCGCAAGGCCAGGAGCATCGACTGGCCAGAGCTTTCCTTCCAAGCGTGCAAACCAGAGCGATTGTGCTCAGTGGCCAGCACAGCAAGGGCTATAACAGACCCAGGGACCAGAGAAGGAAGTGGAGGAGATAGGAAATGCTGATACAGGCCTGGTTCTGAGGGGCCTGGGGCACCCAGGGCTTGCAGGGAGGGCAGGGGGTGTTGTGGGTGCTCAGAAATCCTTGGTTTCCTGGGCCTGCTCCCCACCACCCCTGCACCTGGGGCACATTATTTACCTCCCTGCAAAGCAGGAATAAGCTGCTGCCAGCTCAGGATGCTCAGTTCACATAAGCCCATTGCAATCACTGAGAAGCTCCACTGACCTCCATGGGCTTTGGGTCAAGCCATCACACCAAGGAGACTTTGTACAGCTGGTTCAGAGATCCTGTATGCATATGAGATGGAAAGCTGAATGTCTTTCAGGTTAGCCCAGCCTGTTGATAGAGGCCACAAGGATTGTCCATAACTGAGAGCTTGTCATAAGCATCAGCCTGAAATAACAACAGAGTCCTCATCTCAAAAGCAAAAAACAGATTTTGGTAGGTGATAGGGAATATGATAGCTGGAGTCCAGTTTTGGGTGCCCCGCTACAGAAAGGATGTGAACAAATGGGAAAGAGTCCAGTGGAGGGCAACAAAAATGGTTATGGGGCTGGGGGACAGGACTGGTGAGGAGAGGCTGAGGGAACTGGGCTGTTTGAGGCTGGAGAGGAAGAGACAGAGGGGGATTGAATAGCAGCCTCCACCTCCCTGCAGGGGGGCTGCAAAGAGGATGGAGCTGGGCTGGTCTCAGTGGGGGCAGATGACAGGACAAGGAGCAATGGGCTCAAGCTGC
>NW_017728995.1:32123802-32124024 GCF_001723915.1 Gavialis gangeticus | reverse complement strand
GGTCTCAGTGGGGGCAGATGACAGGACAAGGAGCAATGGGCTCAAGCTGCAGCAAGGGAAGTTGAGGTTGGATATTAGGAAGAATTTTCTCATGAGGACGGTGGTGAAATGATGGAACAGGTTACCAGAGAGGTGGGGGACTCTCCAACCTTGGAGGTGTTGAAGACCCAGGTAGACAAAGCTTTGGCTGGGATGATGTAGTCAGGGCTGGTCCTGCTTGGA
>NW_017728995.1:32122845-32123791 GCF_001723915.1 Gavialis gangeticus | reverse complement strand
AATGCCATTGCAGTATCTCCCCAAACTCTGCTATCAGGCTAAACCCCTGTCTGTCAGTTGGGTTGCCATGGTCATTGCGGTGGGCAGGCAGCCCTCCCCTCATCTGTTTCATGTACCCCTGAGTTGTGACCTGAGCCAGAAACAGCAAAACCACAGGTGAGTAAATATAGGTAGTCCAGGGGGGAAACTCTGCCTCTCAATTGTTTGGGCACTTACCCCATGGCCAGAGGGCAGGGGCCCACACCACCAGGTGACCAGTATTGCTTTTTAAACTGATTGCTTGGCATGAAAAACACTTGCCTGATTGGACCTGGAAGGTGAGGTCACTTGAAAGCACCAGGCATCAGGCAATGGGGCTGCTTCTGGTGGAAACCTAGTGATGAGGTCATGACAGGGATACATAGGGGAAGAGCCATCCTAGAGAGCTATTTTTGGCAGAGCCACACTGGAGTCCTAAGGCTCCTGGGGAGAAGGGAAGAGCAACCGAACGCTGCGGCCCTCTCCTGCACTCACTTGAAACGACACACAAGAGACAGCCTGCCTCCAGAGGAAAGCAACCAGCCTCTGGATGATACTTGTGAATAAGCTACTTGAGATCTATCTAGATATAAAGCCTGCAGTACAGCAGTTGTGTAATCAATGGCTACCAGGCCACACTGTTTGCTCTATGGTTATTCTTTGACATTGCTCTATCCCATATCCTACCCCAAGCCTTGCTTCTGTACCCATAAAGTTCTCCTCTGAGCATAGCATGGGAGACTTATTGGGAGAAGGGCTGGGTTATGCCTTAGTGCCCCTTTGGTCTGTCTGACTAAAGGAGGCTGCTTTTTGTGCTTCAGGTTAAAGGAAGCACCCCAAGTTCTAGCAGTGGGTTGAGCACTTTCAAGGTCTACAAGGCTTGTGTATACCAGGGGGCACAGGGCCAAAGACAGGCTGAGACTCCTGG
>NW_017728995.1:32112768-32117845 GCF_001723915.1 Gavialis gangeticus | reverse complement strand
AGTTCTAGCAGTGGGTTGAGCACTTTCAAGGTCTACAAGGCTTGTGTATACCAGGGGGCACAGGGCCAAAGACAGGCTGAGACTCCTGGGTGGCGGCAGCGGTGACTCCAGGCTCATGGGTGTGCTCTAGAAAGGGGATGAGGCACCCCAGGGATACACTAGGAGCCTGGTAGGTGGTTGGGTGCACTGAGGTGGGTGGTCAGTGCCCTCTGCTACCCCGCCACATGGGGCTCAGCCAACTTAGCTAGGGGTAAGTAGCACTATGTTGCTTAGAAACCATGAGATGATGGAGATCTGGTAACTCTTCTGTATAATGAGGAAATGCAAAGTTCAGAGGACCCCAAGCTGTTGGCTGGGATTTCTCCTGAAGTTTGCAATGCTGCTACCTGCCAGAAGCAGGATGCATCTCTCTTTCAGTGTTTGCCTGAGGCATGAAGGCAAGCCCATATGCAGAGAGCCAGTGGCTTGGTGCCGAGGTTCGGCCGCTGCATAAATGCCAAAACACTGAGCCAAAGTATTCATGAAAATAGTTGTGAGCTGTTTGGCACGTTGCCTTTGCATATTCCTTCTGCTGAGGTTCCCTGGAAAGCCTTGCATGGCTTTTAGCAGGGAGTATAAGGGACCACGGCATAGGCAGTCTGGCATAATGGTTAGACCACTGAGGGGCTGGATCAGAGGTCAGAAGCCATGTTACCAAATGGGGAGGGAAATCCAGGGACAAAGTTTACAACACAGTCCAGGGTCAGGATCTGGGGATCAGATGCTGGGCTCCAATTCAAGGGACAATCCAGAGAGCCAAGAGAAGAGCCTAGCTGGGGTCAGGAGCCAGGAAACAGATCCACAGAGACATGCAAAGCCAAAGCCCCCAAATAAGCTAAAACGAGGGTCAGGAACCAGAAAAACCAGAACGCAGTAGCCAGGAGGCTTGCCATGAACTGTTGACTGGCCTGCAAAGCCCGAGCCCCAGCGGGATAGGTAGGAAACCCGAGAGCACTGAACAGAAGGGCGCCCATCTGTTGCCCTGGCATCGCCTGAGAATCAGTGGCCCCATCAGGTTGCTAGCAGGCAGGCACAGCATCACCATTGCCCTGAGACAGAAAGCAAGGTCGGTCCTGGCCATGCTAGTCCTTAAAGATCTTGTGAGGTCCTTTTTGCAAGGGGCACATCCAGGTATGCTCAGATTCCCGGTCTGCCATGGTCTTCTGCTTTGCAGCTTCAGGAGGTTGCAGCAGCAGGTGCTGATAAGCAGAGCTGGTCCCGCGGGCTCCCCCTCTCATTCAGTGATTTCAGTGAAGCTGCACCAGTTTATATCAGCTGAGGATATAACACCTGCCCCCCCTCTACCAGGGATAATGCCAAGTGGAACTGAAGCAAATCTATCCCAGCCAACACTAGGGAGCATCACGGCATTGCCTTCCCACCCCCACTAAGTCATGTGTCAGGCCCCAAAACCAGGAGACTGTCTTAAAACCATGGGGTTTTATTACAAAATGCACAAGTGACTCTTTTCCCTTCCCTGGCTCTTTTTGCCTTGTGGTTCATGAAGCTTGAGGATGCAGCCAAGTCAATCTTCTCAAGCTCCATAATCACAAACTGAGATTCTCATGGTCTCCCTGGACTCCAGGAGCTGGATCTTCGTGACCCCCATGAGCATCGCATACCTCCCAATGCTCCTGGACACGGGCGCGTTCTTAAATGGATGGGCAATGTGGGAAGAGGGAAGGGCAGAGATGGGTCTCGTTGAGGGGGCAGGGATGGGTTGCAAAGTTAGTTTTGGGTCATGCCGGGTGGTCAAGCCAAGAAAAAACCCACCTCCTCTGCTCATCCTGTGCCTCACCCACATGTCCCCGGATGGAAGAGCAGCCCAGTGCCCTGCAGAAATCTCAGCTGGGACAACTGCAAGCTCTTTCCTAGGCAGGGACCCTCTCTAGCACATAGTTGTCCAGCCCTTAGCACAACAGAGCCCTGACTGTGGACTTTATATGTGTCCCTCTGAGACATGCATTAAAAAATAAGAAGCACTAACAAAAGCACTGGTATCCCAGCACATAATTCATCTGTGGATGTGTTAATGTGGGGGGGGAATCTATTGAAAATAAGCCTTTATCCAGCTGCGATGGAAGACCATACAAAATGAGCACTTCCTTTCTTTGCAAATGAGACCTCACCTTCAGTTATTTCCTCTGTGACACAACTAAAGGAAAACCTTTGCAGAGTCAGCAACAGTTCGGAGCTTTCCAGGTGCTTTTTTGATGTGCTCGTAAGGTGAAGTGAGTGCTTAAGAGACCGATTTCCATACGTCCCTGAGTCATTTGTTTAATTGCTCTGTGTAGTTCACTGCAAATGACAGCGAGCGTGGTTGAGTCTGTCGTGTGTGTGTGTGTGTGTGCGCGCGCGTGTGATTTTCTGGCTCCGTATGCTTTCCGCTATAATGTACTGAAATATTCAATCAGCTTCAATTATGCATACGTGGAAAATCAAGTCACCCAGCTGTCAGATGCGATCCCACGAGTCCGAGTTGAGAAGGCTCAGAGTGGACAGGCGTGACGTCTAGAAACGGCAGATGCTGCCCCAAGGATGGAGACGGCCAGCTCAGCCACGCACCTGAGTTAGAGGGCTTGACCCAGCAGAGGTTGTTCATTATGGGCCATGGAGGTGGACGTTGCAGTCCCCTGGGAGCCAACCTTTCTGGCAGGTGTACCATAAGTTAGCCCGGAGTGCCACTCCAATCCCCTTCCCTTGCCTGATCTGCTTTCTGCTCCCCATCCCATGCTCCCTGCCCAAGCTGGTGTGAGAAATGCGGACCATCTCTGAGACCACCTAGAACAAGCTTGCCCCTTCAAATCTGGTCTCTGCAGGCCTTGCAGCCTGGAAGCAAGCGCTGCGCCTCTCATAGGGAAGGTAGAAATCTCTCCGGGGCCACAGCCCTCCCATCTATTGCTTTGTCCTTAAAGCTACTATTGGTTTGGCACTTGATATTATCCCTCCAGGACCACAGAACAGTGTATTTGGGGAGGGACGTTGCTAACTCGGCGAAGGAAAACGTGATTTTCAAAGTAAAACGGAGTCTGTGGAGGGAGTTTTGAATGTGAAAAGGGGGCCAGATCAGCCAGTAGACTGGAGATGAGGCCATCAGAAGCCCATGAGAAATGTAATTTATATCCCATTATCTGGAGTCTGCCAACCTGCCGGTGCTCCCAGTTACACGGCACCTCCTGTCCAGCCATTCGCCTCCCCCTCGGGTCGCTCCAAACCACGGTTTCAAATGGGAGGCTCATGTGGGGTAGTGACATCAATTGCTTAATTACCATGTACCTTAATGTGCTCATCCAGCTCCGGAGAATAGAAAATCCCATGGCATTTGTTTTATTCACAGTGTGATATTCATCCCATGCTGCGGAGCGCTGATAGACTATTGAGCAGCGGCATGATATAACCCAAGGTAATGCTTTTGTGTTGGCTTTATCGGTGCTGTGACCTTGGGAGGAGCGCGGGAGACATCCTAGCATTAGAGGTGTCTTTTCTTGGCGATCGCCGCAAGCTCTTGTTTGCATGAACTTGCAGCAGAGGCTGCCCTGGAGTCTGGGGCTGAGATATTCCCGTCTTCTCTTACCCCATGGAAAGGGGCTAGGCTAAGTGAGGCCTGTGCCCTACAGCCTGATTCACTGGGTCAGCTGAAGCCAATGAACTAAGCAGTGCCGGCTGGGCCCTAGTCCCTTCCCTCGGACTGGGTCGGGGTCTGCACCTCCAGCACCGGAGCCTCGCTGGATGACTTACTGGTCCTTGTGTGGCTCCTGTCCCAATAAGTCCTCTGGCTCAGTGTTGGGACTTTGGTTTGCCCTTGGTTGCTCCCAATACACCAGTCCTGACTCCCCGCTGCCCCCACTAGTCCTGACTCTCAGGACAAATACTCCCCCCATGACAAAGGGGACCTTCCAGGACCAAGGTGAAACTAGGCTGGGGAATGATGGAGGGTCCTTAAATGTGGTGTTCACAGTTTTCATAGACATTCGGGCTGGAAGGGACCTCAGAAGATCATCGAGTCCAGCCCCCCGCCCCAGGGGCAGGAAGTCAGCTGGGGTCATAGGATCCCAGCAAGATAAGCAGTTCACACCTGAATTAGCAGTAGCCTCGTCTGAATCCAAATCCCATTGAGAAATCTTAAGCCTACATGGCAATCTTCCCCTGGGTAAGGGAGGCCAAAGCACCATGTGCAGAAGACGGTGCTGAGGGACTAACCCCAGCAGAAAGAAATCATGCTGAGAAAGCACCAAGGATCCAGCGTCCCTGCTCACCCCCACCCTCAGCATGATGTAACCAGGCTAGGCCATGCCCCGTCCTCAGGATCAGCAGTAAAGGGGTTCAACAAGTGTCTGCTCAATGTGCCTCTCCAAATCTGGATGAGGTCCCCACCTCTGAACCATGGGGAAGCAGGGACCAGACTTTACAGCTGTCATTCTAAAAACCATTGATTCAGCTAACCTCTATGCCTTTTGGAGACTCTGGGATATAATAATAATAATCATATACCAGGACTCTTAATCCACAACCTATGATTTCCACATAGAGCATTGCTGACAAACACAGAGCTGAGGCTTTCCATGGGTGCATTTGCTTTAGGCTGATAAGTAGACAGCTATGTTTTAGGTTGTCTTAGCGTGCTGTTTGCTCATTAGGGTCCCTCTGGGCCAGCCAAGGCTGGGGATCGTGTCACGTCTAGAAGTGGAAGTTGCATTACCTTATTTAGACACTACGAGGAGACAAAATAATCCAGTACAGTTTGCATGCACACGTGTGTACATTACTGTGTGTTTCTGACTTCCCGTGACTAGACACATGGGTGGAAAATACCTATAAACACCTAAGATGACACCAAGCTGGGGGGAGTAGTAGATACACTGGAGGACAGAGCTAGGATTCAGAGAGACCTATACAAATTATAGGCTTGGCAGTGCTACGCTGGCTAGCACTACGGAAGAAAGAGACTTGGGGGGTCATCACTGACCACAAGATGAACATGAGCCTGCAATGCAATGCTGTGGCTAGTAAAGCAACCAAAATGCTGGCTTGCATCCAT
>NW_017728995.1:32099218-32111710 GCF_001723915.1 Gavialis gangeticus | reverse complement strand
GATCCCATGATCCCTGCTGACTTCCTGCCCCTGGGGCGGGGGGCTGGACTCGATGATCTTCCGAGGTCCCTTCCAGCCCTAATGTCCATGAAATCTATGAAATCTATGAAATTGGAGGATTGGGCCAAAAGAAATCTCATGAGGTTCAATAAGGAGACGTGCAAAGTCCTGCACTGAGGAGGGAGCGATCCCCTGCACCGAGGCAGGCTGGAGGGTGATGGGCTGGGCAGCAGCTCTGCAGACAAGGACCTGGGGGGACAGGGGACAAGTAGCTGAACAGGAGCCAGCAGCCTGCCCTTGGTGCCAAGAAGGCGACTGGCATCCTGGGCTGCATCGGTAGGAGCGATGCCGGCAGGTCAAGGGCAGTGATTCTTCCCCTTTATTCAGCACTGGGGAGGCCACATCTGGAGTCCTGTGTCCAGCTGTGGGCCCCCACTACAGAAAGGATGTGGACACATTGGAGAGTCCAGTGGAGGGCAAGGAAAATGGTTGTGGGGCTGGGGGACAGGGCTGGTGAGGAGAGGCTGAGGGAACTGGGCTGACTGAGTCTGGAGAAGAGAAGACCGAGGGGGATTGAATAGCAGCCTTCACCTCCCTGCAGGGGGGCTGCAAAGAGGATGGAGCTGGGCTGGTCTCAGTGGGGGCAGATGGCAGGACAAGGAGCAATGGGCTCAAGCTGCAGCAAGGGAGGTTTAGGTTGGATATTAGGAAAACTTTCTCATGAGGAGGGTGGTGAAGCATTTGAATGGCTTACTGAGAGGTGGTGGAGTCTCCATCTTTGGGGGTTTTGAAGACCCGGGTAGACAAAGCCTTGGCTGGGATGATGGAGTTGGGGCTGGTCCTGCTCTGAGCAGGGAGTTGGGCTAGATGTGACTTCCTGAGGTCCTTTCTAACCCTCATAAATTTCATAGACATTAGGGCTCCAAGGGAGCAAGATTTTGCAAGATCATTGGGTCCTGGCCAAGGGGCAGGAAGTCAGCTAGGGTCAAAGGATCCCAGCAAGATAAGCATCCAAACACTTCTTAAAGGAGTCCAGACTAGGTGCTTGCATCACATCTGTGGGGAGTCTATTCCAGGCCTTGGGGACTCAGACAGTAAAGAAGTTTTTCTTTATGTCCAGCCTAAAACAGTCTTAGTTTCATAGTTTCTAGGGTCGGAAGGGACCTGAGTAGATCATCTAGTCTGACTCCCTGCCATGGCAGGAAGAGCATTGGGGTCAAACGACCCCAGCAAGGTGTACATCCAGCCTCCTCTTAAAAACCCCCAGGGTAGGAGCCTGCACCACTTGGAGGAGGAGTTTGTGACCATTGTCTTGGAGGAGTTTGTGGCCATTGGACCTTGTCATCCCTCGGGGTGCTCTGGTGAACCAGTGTTCCCCATCATTTTCTACAATTCTGATTCTAAGATGCAATCAGCTACTCGAGAGACCAATCTAGGACGAGGGAAATGTAAGAAATGTCAAAACACAGGGGTGGGATTTTCAAACACTAGTAGGTCCCGCTCTAACTTAGCTTCCCTTGAAGGCAGTGGGAGTCTGACCGCTGACTTTGGCTGGCTCAGAGTCATGGCATTGCTGAGAGCTTGTGCAATACCCATTCCCGATGCCAGAGGGTCAAACAAAGGGTCTGGGCTGATCCTTCAAGTTTGTAAGCACAAAGTTTGTCCATCAGGTAAGTTTGGGGTATGATAATAACGGGAGCTTTAGAGGAGACTTTCTCAGCTTTGCATTCATTTTTTTTAATCCTTTCTGAAATAAATCCTTCATTTTTCAGTCTTTTTTCTGTGCGTTTTTCAATCTTTTTTGTGTGCAACTATTTTCCTACTTTCTTCTTTCTTTTTTTTTTACAGTGTGTCAGGAGCAGATCTGGTTTTGCTTCCCCCTGCTGGGAAAATTATTAGGAAAGCTCAAGGTTTTTGTTCCCCTTATCTTTGTATTAGGTGCAGAGATACCGAGTCACGTGTTGAGCGAAGTCCCATAATCACTTGCCATATCTGCAAGAATAATCAGTCTCCTGTCTGAGAACCGTAGGCTGGAGCAGGGACGCTGAGCAGTATTTCTGTTAAGATTGTAAACTTTTCACACTTTCAGTATGGTCAGGATTTATTTCTACCCAAGGAGACGCAAGGAACTAAAGCAAGGTTCGCCTGGCAATTCATTTGCTTTGCACATTTTAAAGAAAATGCTTTCAGCTTTGTTTTATTGCTTTCTCTTTGACTTAAAAAAAAAAAACAACTTGTTAAATTGTGGGGGAAAAAAACCCCTAGAGATAGGACAAAGCCTAAAGTTGCCATGTCAAGATGCTCCACATTTTGGGAGTTTGCTTGAGATCTGATTCTTGGTTTCAAATTGCTTCAAATGATTCGTAACTCCAGAGATGCCATGGCTGGAAGGGACTGTGAGGTCTCCCGAAGAGCTATCGGTGGCTACCAGGAGTCACCCAGTTTCTCCTGTCCTGAGCCTATTGACTTGGGTCTGACTACAGCATCACTTCCAGGAAGGCAAGCAGTCTTGATCTGAAGACATCAAGAGGCAGGGAAGCCACCAGTGGATAATCAACCTCAGAGGGAAAAACAATCTGTTTGATTTCTAGTTGGCCCTCGGCGCTTGTTATTGCTCTCCCATGAGTTTCAGCAGACTGTTAGGTCCCCAGAAAGGTACTTCGACCTGCAACCAACTCACCTCCTAGCTTCACGTTAGATGAGGTTAAAACATTCAAGTCTCTGAGTCTCTCTACAGAGGCACTGTGGCGGGTGCAGAGATCCCACCTCAGGAACACAGCTGGGTATTCGTATCCCTCCGCTGTTTCCACCACGTGAGGTGGGCCAGTAGGGGGTGCTCCTGCGTTGAGCCGCCCACCTCCCTGCACCCGACCACCATCCAGGCTCCGAATGCCTCCCTAGGGGCGCCGTATGTCCGGCCGACCCCTCTCCCAGAGCACACTCGCTAGTCTGGGGGTAACGTGCCGCCACCACCCCAAGAATGGACTGTCTCGCGGCCCTGTGTCCTTGGGGTAACACAGGCCTAAAGTCCCACGGGTACTCAACCCAGTACAGGCACTTGGGGTACTTCCCCAAGTCCGGGGGCAAAAAGGTATAGTCTCCCTTAGTCCACAGACCTAAGGGGTCTCTTAGGCATAATTTAGACCCACCCCTCAATAAGTCTCCCACACCAGTCAAAAAGGAGAACTTTATTGATTACAGGGGGTAGGGTAAACTAGGGTACAGGATAGAGCAATATCTAGAAATCCTAAAGAGCAAACAGTCTGGCTGTGGTAGCCTTTTGATTACGCATCTGTGATACTTCCAGCTAAATATCTAATCAGATTGAGTAGCTTACTCACAAGCATCTTCCAAAGGCAGGTGAAGTTTCCCTTTGGAGGCAGGCGGTTCCTAGCTCGTGAGTTTGGGGGGAGAGAGCCAGTTTCAGATGTTAAGGCTTCTCTGTCCCCTGCCTGGCTGCTGCGTCACCTCATGGCCGGAGAGGAGAGACCGCCTCCTTCCCCGTCCTAACTTATATAGCCCCTGTGACCTCATTCACCTGGGCCAGCGGAGGTCAGCCCCAGTTGGCTGTCAGCCAACCAATCTGAAATGCATCACCTGTTACCGGGCAGATCCCAGCTCCCCAGGTAGAAACCCCTTACCCAGGTAAGTGATGCAAGTCACGTAGGCAGAGGGAGCAGGTTTCCCCCTCCCTCAGGAATGCAGCCAGCTCCAGTTCCCTAAAGAGCCAGGCTGAGGGTGTGGTCCCCTGTGTGCTGGGCCCATCCTAATTAAATGGTCACAGCACAGAGATTTAAATCACTGTGTCACCGGGCAGAGATTTTTGGGGAGAAACCAAGGTGGCTTTCTGCCACAGGCACTCTCTCCGGCCCTCCTTAGGAGATCCTCCCAGTGCAGGTTTTCAAAATCCTTTTAAAAACATATTACCAACCATCCCTAGCTTGGCTTTTCCAGTCCATGGGGCTATGATCACAAGAGACACCAGGACTGGGTAAGTTAGGCCTTGTAAGTACACCACTTAATACCAAGTCCATTCAAGTCCGTCGAAAGGCTCCCATCGAGGTCAACAAACCTCATCGCTGAAGCATAAAGAACCCATTTCTGCCCATGAGTTATTAAAAACAGCTCACACATCTAAGTCCAGGCCTTTGAATTTCTGTCTGTCTGAAAAGAGATGCTGGCTTTATAGCGGGGTCTGTTACACGTGAGGGCGCACC
This sequence comes from Gavialis gangeticus, assembly GCF_001723915.1. Taxonomy (NCBI): domain Eukaryota; kingdom Metazoa; phylum Chordata; order Crocodylia; family Gavialidae; genus Gavialis; species Gavialis gangeticus. The sequence continues at coordinate 32,107,493 of NW_017728995.1, read as the reverse complement.
ACATCGGTCACCCATGGCGGCGTCCCTGTCGGTTAATCGTGATGCATCGCCTGCATCAGACGATACCGTTTGCTCTTCGCCAATCATGGCTCCTGACGGAGGCGTCTTCCAGTGGAGAACGGCGGACAGCGAAGAAGTGAGCGTGCAAACCAACCAGCATTTGCCCTTAGATTCACGGTGCTTTTGGAGGTCATGGAGGGTGCATTACTGTCCAAATCCGGATCCTTTGCAGGGTTAGGTGCCTGGCCAAAGGGCTCCAGCCCCTCGCTGTGGCTTTTATTGCAAAGCTGTGCTTGGGCTGCTGCTGGCTGGAGCAGGTGGTGCCTTTGGAGGAAAAGCCACAATGGCTGTGAACTGCCCGGGTACAAATGATCCCGATTCTCCCACACTCGCTCTGTTCTCCTCGTCACCCCAGGGATGCTCTGTGCTACAAAGGGCTAGCTTGATTCTTGCTTTTTATGCACCCAGCAGCACAGCCCAGGGTTTGTTTCCAGCTAAAGCTGGCAGTGATCTGCACTGCTCGGCATTGGGAGCCTTGCACCTCTATGCCAAGCTCAACCCTTGAAACCGGTCCAGCGTGCCTCTCCCCTTGGCCTGACCAGGACGGTGGATCCACGCGCTCGTGGCTGGAGAGTTATACAGCCGACAAGCAGCCGTCAGTCTGACTGGCTTCTCCTCTTTCCCAAAAGGCACGTGGCCTGCGCTGCGTGGCATTTCTCCTCCCCCCAGTAGTGAAACAGCACCGTAGGGACTTAGGTGTGTAGAGCTGCAAGGGACCTCATGAGGCCCCCTGCTCCAGGCAGGATCATCCCTGCCCAGCCAAGCGTCCGTCCGCGCTGCTCTTGAAAACTTCCAGGGATGGAGACTCCCCAGCTTTTCGGGGCAGCCTGTCCCAATGCCTGACCACCCTCACGGTCAGAAAATCCCTCCCTATCTCCAACGTTCACCCCTGTGCTGCAGCTGGAGGCTGGTGCTCCTGGTTCTGTCCCCTACAGCCACAGAGACAAGCCCAGCTCCATCCTCTCTGCAATCACCCTTCAGGGATTTAAAGACAGGTAGCAAATTTCCCCTCCGTCTTCTCTACTCCAGACTAAACAACACAGGCTCTTCCAGCCTTTCCTGTTCCCCGGGCTCAGATCATTTTTGTTGCTCATCCTTTCTGTAGCGGGGGGCCAAAACTGGACACAGGACTCCAGATGTGGCCTCCCCGGTGATGAACAGAGGGGACGAATCGCTGCCCTGGATTTGCAAGGCAGCACAGCTCATCACCAAGTTTCCAAGGACCTCAGCTTCCTTTTTCCTTCTGCCTCTCTAACTAACTCCAGGCTCCCCCCCTCCACACCCCCTTGCCCCAAGCACGTCAAGGCCCCATGCCATGCTGAGTGGGCATGAAGTGCTGTAGCCGAGGGAACTAGTCCTTTAGCTCTAGTAGAAGAAGCCCCTAAAGGTCCTGTCACCTCTTTGGGGAGACCATCTTCTCCAAGGACCATTGAAAGGGCCACCCTGCATCACAGCCGTGGCCCATCGTGCTCTTCCAGGCCATGGCCAGCAGCAGAAGTTTCTCTGGGTAGCTCAACATGGACAGAGGCAAGAGAACTGCCCAGCAAAGCTGTCTTCTGCTAATTTTGTAAGTGAATTAAGGAATAATCCCATCTCCTCCACAGCCCCCATCGTGGGATCTCTGGAGTGTATATTAACACTATCTGACAGAGGTAGGATGGTGGGTGCCATGGTCCCCTGCTTTCCCCGTGGCAAGTTTGGGCTTGTGCCATGTCAGGATTGACAGTAGTTTTATTAAGGGTTAGATGATGGGTTTGTCCGGGATGGTTTGGATAGGGTTGATCCTGCCTCAGGCGGGGGTTGGGCTAGACGTGACCTCTGCAGGTCCGGTCCAGCCAGACTCCTCTGTGATTTCATCTGGAGCATCCTCCATGCATCGCTCCATCTAAACAATTCCCACTCTCTCAAGCTTGCAAATCCCAGCTGAAAACGTGGGTGTTTTCCCCATTGAGTGATGCAGAGCCGACGTGGGTAGGGAAAAGTGGGCTGGACGCTATCGTGCCTTGTACAACAGCAGCGGAAATGGGTGACTGCCGTCTTTATCCTCAGTGACAACGTGGCCGAGGCACAAAGGACACAGCTGGATTTCCAGAGCCCACAATGCACTTTGAAGAACCGATAATTAGAAGGAATCATCTTTTGACTCGTAAGCTGAGCAAATCTGAACGGGAATAAATACAAAACCCGATGATGTCATTGTCACCCGCTCGCTTTCCCGACTGTAATCAGCTCACTATACTGGCAGACTTCAGGTTGGACAAATGCCACCTCGCTTTTTATGTGTCACGCTGGTTTGTCCAATGAATCAGGGTGGCCAGGACGAGCTTGACAAGCCTGTTTCGAGAAATGCCATCTCATGCGGGGGCCCAGGCAGTCCTATATGCAGCAGGGAGAGGAATAGTGGGATAATTACATCGTGGTTTTGCAATACTCTTTTTGGCAGGGGGAATCAATGGGGATTGTGGCGCGATGTATCATGGCAAGAATTGGGGTTGCTGGCAGGAGGCAGAAGCAACAAGTGCTAAGGCCTGGGACCAGTCTACCGGGTGACATTCCTCAAGGAGGTTTTGCTATCCGAAAATCTAATGAAGCTTAAACAACTACAGATCAGCCATTAGCCTTCTCCGCGGTCTCTCTGATTACCTCCGCTTGGTAGCACAGCGCATACCAGATGGACAGGGACCGGCTGAGAAACATGGTGACAAGGCGGGCGGCTGCCCGAATTAAACACTAACAGCTTTAATCCTCTCCTGGATGTTCCTTGACCCGAACAGCATCCAGTAATTATGGTGGCAGCTCCCATATTGATAGCAGAGGCTCAGGTCAAAGGAGCCCCAACCCCTGGATCCCAGCAGCTCCTGGGATGTGCTGACTTGGCTCCACTCCCTCTCGCCGGAGATCTGAGTTCTCCACAATATAAATCCAGAGGACCCCCAACCACAGAGTCAAATTGCTGTGCTCTACCACCGGTGTGGGAAGAAAAGCTAATCCTATCTCTTTTTCCATCTATCCTGATGTGCTTGATTATACCGGCAACCGGCTTGGATTGGCAAGGATTTCTCCCAGAGGCAACGACTGCTGTGGGCAGCGTCTTTTTTTGGACCAGCGGCATGGATGCCAAGTGCCACCAAGATCTTCAGTCTATGACATAGCCCCTAAAATGGTGGAGACCAGAATAAAGTTCTCCCCGAGTAAAACAGCCCATGAGGTTAGCGGGGATGTGACGTGCCAGCTTGCGCAGCCCGCAGCACACAAGAGGGAGAAGTGCCTGGCATCTCATCTGTCTGCTCTCCAGCGTATCTACTACCCCCCTGGCTTGGTGTCATCTGGAAACGTGATGAAAGTGCACTTCATCCCATCTTCCAGGTTACTGATGAAGTTGTTGAACAAAATCGGCCCCAGGACCGACCCCTGGGGAACTCCACTTGATACCGGCTGCCAACTAGACCTCAAGCCATTGATACCCATTGAGCCCAATGGTCCAGCCAGCTTTCTATCCACCTTATTGACCATTCATCCAACATGTACTTCCTTAGCTTGGGAGACAAAGCCAACCATTACTTCCGGTTAAAAAAAAGAAGAAAAACAAACAAACAAACCACGGCGATTAAATCTCCTTGGCTTACACTGTCTGTCCACATCCGAGGCCTAATTATATTTTATCCGAACTTGTTGCAATTTTGTCTTATCCCTTTATGGGGATTAGAAAGATTATTTGAGGCTTTTGTTCTTAGAAATCCCAGTGTTTGAAGACAATTTAGAGCTTTAGATGAAATCTGCATGCCGGGCTTCTCAACTGGTGGATGCAAACACGACCTTTCTTTTCGAATAGAAGGATTTTATGGAGTTAGTTCTCAAAAATTGATGCCAAATTGCTTTCAAGACCTCTGATGTTCCAGCCTTGCTGATTGCCACTTTCCTTTTATTGAATGTTGATGGCAGAGATCCTGACTTTTAGTGGTGAAAGCATAAAGGCTTGTAAAAGTTCACTTGAAAGGGAACACAGGATAAATTCGCCTTCTAATTCCCTGTGAACTGCGGCTCACCTCGGTCAGAGCAAAGGACTGCACGATCCTAACCTGGCTTTGTTGACTGGGAATTGGGTCTGTTGAGTTCAAACACTTGCAAATCCTTGTCTCAGTGTTTGATAAGGTTTTTCGCAGGACCCCAATGCCATATTTACTGATATACCACACACCCCTGAATAAGACACGGGTCTTGTGTTGGAAAGGCAAAAAGAAGGAATAAAGATCTTCCCTTGAAAATGCTGGTAAGTAGCAGTAAGTAACCGAGCAGCAGCAGCGAGGGAGCCCCGTGTGCTTGCGCTCCTCCCTACGAAGCAGGAGAATCATTGCTTTTGCTCTCCCTCACCTCCCTGCACAATGCAGAAAATGCTATTATCATATTTTCTCGCTGATTCTGCACACGCAATTTCCAGCAGCTGATTTCTAGGTGGGTGGGGGGAGATGTATGCGGTATGCAAGAAAAATATGATATTTGCAGTTTCCTCTGCATCTCAGAGCCCTGAAGCAAACGTGCGTGGAGCATCTAGACGACCACTCCCAAACGTGGCACTTGAGTTACCAGCCAACTGCATAACTTGATTAAAGCAGAGGCAAAGCTCCAGTCTGCACGTAGCCCAACCAGCACAGCACGGCAGCGTGATGCCTCCATCCCAATGCACTATTACTGCAGCACTATCCTTTTAAGTGACCTAGGTTGTTTAGTTCTGTGGGCTACCGGCTGGAGCAGAGTTTTTAATGGCACTACGGCCATCAAGGCTTTGCAATGGAAGCAAAATCCTAGACAATGAGGGTGGAAGGGACCTCGGGAGGTCACATCTAATCCAACCCCTGCTCCAAGCAGGACCAGCCGCAGCAACATCATCCCAGACAAAGCTTTGTCCAGCTGGGTCTTCAACACCTCCAAGGTTGGAGAGTCCACCTCTCTGGGGAGTCTGTTCAAGTGCCTTACCACCCTCCTAGTGAGAAGGTTTTTCCTACTATCCAACCTCAACTTCCCTTGTTGCAGCTTGAGCCCATTGCTCCTTGTCCTGTCGTCTGCCACCACTGAGACCAGTTCAGCTCCAGCCTCTTTGCAGCCCCCCTGCAGGGAGGTGAAGGCTGCTATTCAATCCCCCTCGGTCTTCTCTTCTGCAGCCTCAATCAGCCCATTTCCCCCAGCCTCTCCTCACCAGTCCTGTCCCCCAGCCTACAACCATCTCCATTGCCCTCCACTGGACTCTCTCCAATGTGTCCCCATCCTTTCTGTAGTAGGGGCCACAGCTGGACACAGGACTCCAGATGTGGCCTCCCCAGCACTGAATAGAGGGAATAACACTTCCCTGGATCTGCTGGCATCGTTCCTCCCAATGCAGCCCAGGATGCCGGTGGCCTTCTTGGCAGCAAGGGCACACTGCTGGCTCCTGTCCACCTTATTGTCCCCTGTCACCCCCAGGTCCTTTTCTGCATCCTTTCACCCACGTGGCAGTGGCACAGGCCTTCATCTAGTGGGATAACTAGGTCTGGGTGTTTGGATCAACCCCCTAGAGCACTAAATTGGGGATGGAGGAGAGGGGAGAGGGTGGGGGTGAAAAAAATCACAAACACACTGGCAGGAACCAGTAGGTGCCATTGCCCCCATGCCCCCCACACCCGGGCACATTGCTCCGCTGCTGTCATCATCGCCAGGTTTTTGTGTTTGTCAGCTGTGGTGACTTTGCTTTCGTCTTTTGGAAAGTTGGTGGGGGGGAGCCGGGAGGGGACCATGCCGGCGCCAATTAGCAGGAGGAACACGCGTGCTGCAGATGGCGAATCTTGCTTCTTTCAGGCAAACAAAAGCCGCCTCCCTGGAATGAAAGCGAGCGGGGAACTTTAATGCAAGCTCCAGGAAATGCAAATTACCTCCACAAAGAAGGAAGCTTTTCTTCTCAGCATCGCGGAGCCCGTTCTCAAATTCAGGCCTTAATATGTGCGATAATCTCTCTTATAGCTTAGGAAAAGGGCCCTAAGAGGAGGGTGCCATTGTCCCCATGGACAGCAATCAGTGCAGGCTGCGCCAGGAGTTTACTAGTTCTTCCTTTTTGTTTTCCTGGCAAGTCTAAGCTGGTGTGAGGTCCTGGCCTTGGTGGTGTTGGGTCATGGGGGTCTGGTTTGAATCAACAGAGACAGCAAGTGATCCGAACAGCGGAGATGTGGCGCTCAGTGCAATGGTACGGTGTTCAGCCCTGTTGTTTCCCGATGCCCCATGCTACCACCGGTTGGACTGTGACCTTCCACCTCTACCAGCCTCTGCACTGCTGCAGCGGGGGCAACCATTGGTGTCGTGGACAAGGGAGGTGTGCATCCGCACAGCAGCGCCTGGGTGGACCTGGTCCCCCCGCCCCAAGCACCATGCAAGGCGATGGAGGCTGCCTCAAGCTGCAGCACAATCCAAGCTGGTTGCTGGTGCAATACAAGCACAGCTGGAACAAAACAGACAGAGCCCCCTTACTGAGCCCAAGCTGAGGGGGATGTTCAGAAGGAGAGAGAGCCACCCACCAGCTGGAGAGGCTGGTTAGATGCCGAAACGCGGAGGGTGAGTCACCGCCGCTCCCCCCTGCTACGGGCCTGCGCCTCCCGGGGACTCTCCGTTCTCCTGGAGGCAGAGACAACGTGCCCTATATGAAGAAAGCAGGGTGGGAAGCAAGTTGCCCCGATGAAGCCAAGCACAGGTCCAGCTGATGGCCTCTGAGCAGGTCAGGGTGTTGTAGGGGGGGAATGCACTTCGTAGTTTCATAGTTTCTAGGGTCGGAAGGGACCTGAACAGATTATCAAGCCAACCCCCTGCCCTGGGCAGGAACAAGTGCCGGGACCATAATACCCCAGTCAGATGCCTATCCAACCTCCTCTTGAAGCCCCCCAAGGCAGGGGAGAGCACCACCTCCCTTGGGAGCCCATTGCAGAGCCTGGCAGCCCTCACCGTAAAGCAATCCTGGCTATAGCTACAAAAGGAAGGGGCAGGAAGCGCTATGAAACCAGTGCCAGTGGCTTTCTGCAGGCAAAGCCCTTCCTGACATCAGAGACGGTGTCGGGATTGGACCCACAGAAGAGATCCCGATTGTTTGAGCCACAGGGACATAGAAGCATCCTGCTCCAAGCAGGACCAGCCCCCACTCCATCACCCCAGCCAAGGCTTTGTCTACCCGGGTCTTCAACACCTCCAAGGATGGAGACTCCAGCTCCAGTCTGGGTTCTGACATGACCATTTTTGACTCCAGCCATCAGGGAAATGTGCAGCCACTGCAAGGGTGTAGAAGAGCGTCGGCATGGGAAGCTGTTTAGCACCATCCACTGAACAAGAATGGCCTGGACAGGAGCTGATCTGCATGAGCAGGGACACCTCTATCTTCCCCCTCCGTAATCCTAGCAGCTGGGACAGTTGTTCAGCTGGTGCAAATTGGTGTCACTGCACCCAGACTAGTGGTGCCACGTCCATTGATGCCAGCTGAGGGTCTGGCATGGTGTGTGTAGGAAATGGTATGAGCTGTGACTTCCATCTTGCAGTCATTGCCTGGGGTTTGGGCCTGGGAACCCCAATTCCAGCCAGGTCTGGAAAGAGACGGGCAAAACCCAACAGGGTTTCAGGCTCCCACAGCAGAGGAATGGAGGAAAGCAAGCATATGCAAGGGGGGGGCTGGATGTATGATTTCCTTGGGTGTCTGCTCCTTCAGGACTGTCGATAGCAAGCGGCTGGATCTCTCTGTGCTAGTGATCGGGTTGCAAAAAATGGAAGGTCTTTGCCTTGGCAAACCGTGGGGACTGGACAGGCTTGGCCATCATATAGGCCACGGGTCTCAACTTCACCAGACTCCAGATGCCCCTCATTAGACTCCAGGCCCCCTTGGAAAATGCCAAGTTTTAGCTTTCGCTCAGGTTTTGACTACAGAAAAAGACCAGCGTGATGCCTCTGCTGCACAGATCTCAGCAAGAGCACGGCCGGACGTTTGTGACCCTCTGGATTCCAGTTTGACGGCTCCGGGTTTTTCTTGCGACTCCCGTGGAGGTGTTTGCACACTCAGCAGGGCTAATAGAGCGCAGCACCGCTCAGCACCCTGGAAAGGACCTCGTGCCAACTCATTTGAGGATCACTGATGCAATGCATGTACGAATGCCACCGAGGAAGAGGGGGTGGAGAAGGGGGTGGGGAAGAGTCCAAGCATGCAATGGCACCTCAT
>NW_017728995.1:32083153-32099071 GCF_001723915.1 Gavialis gangeticus | reverse complement strand
GGGGGGGGGGGGGGGGGGGGGGTGACAGATTTCACGTGGCGTCTTCATATCCTCCGGTGTTGACACGTCCTTCCCCGCTCACATCCAAGCCAATCAGGCCGTTGTCCGGGTCTAGCACGCAGCGCTGCCTGGAAGAGTTGCTGCCTGTGGACGTTAGACGTGATTACCCTCGGCTCAGACAGAAGCCCCCACCGGCTGCCTGCGAACCAGGCTGGATGGATAAGAAAGGGGTGTAAATGAAGCAGCTAAGGACTGTTTAGATCAGTGGCTCTCAACCTTTTCAGACTTGAGCTCCCCCCCCAAAAAAACCCATGCCAGCTCTTTGCTTTCACTCTATTCGTTTTGATTATGGAAAAAGAATAGAGCAACTCTTCTGTTGCAAAGAGCTCAGCAGCTAGGACTGGTTTAATTTGAAATCTCTGGGCTTCTCTTGTGAATCATGATGGCACAATCTACGGGGCTAACGTGGCAACCCTACCCACAGCATCCTGGTTGAGAATCGGTGCTTTAGTTGCTTTCATCTTGGCTGCCCTGGGGGCATGGAGGTCCCGTCTTTTCCAGCCCCCTTTCCATGCAGACAGCCCTTCCTGAGCCAGCCCAGACTAGCGTTTGTGATTTTATATCTGCTTTAGCTCATCTGTTTGGGTGCTGGATCATATGTGGGCAGGTTTTTGGGCGTCTGCCCAAGGCAGTGAGAGGGTGGGGAAGGGGTCGTTCCGATATTCCCCAGGCCGGTGGCTTCTCTCCCTAGAAAATGGGTAGCGTGGACAGGAGCAGGGCCAGCTCTGTTCTCGGGGGCCCTGGATGCGCTACCTCCTCACCAGGTCCCTGAGGATGTGGTGGGCAGTCAGATCGGGATGCATTCAGCCCTCACCTGCCTGCCAAGAAAGTCACTAGGACCAGTGGGTTTTCTAGTGCAGACGCTGTCATGGGGAGACCTGGGCTAAGACCTAGCAACACATCACAGGCACCGGGAGTAGCTTTTATCAGACCAGCGGAGAAGCAGGGCAGAGCTTGCCCCTGGGTCTCAGTGCAATGTGCAGAAGTAGGGATGGGGGGTGGTTCTAGTCCTGCCTCTGCTACTGATCAACCCCTTGACCTGTTTCACCTCCCAAGTTTGGTTGCTTCTAACATAGCCCCTTTGGGACAGGGTCTGTGTCTCCTGATGGGTCTCCAAAGTATCCAGGGCCCAGGATTTCACCTGAAGGATTCTGGAAACCAAATGAAACAGCAGGGCAGCTAGGTCTGGAAAGAGATGAATACAAGAGACATGGGCTGCAAAAATACCCCCAAGGTAGAGATGAGGGTGACAGATGCAGGGATCCTTGACCCAGGGGGTCCCAGTGGAAGGAGAGGAACTCAGCAAGCTGATCACTGGCCTGGGTGGTGAGGAGCAATGGTCACAGCTCATCAGATGCTGCCTGCGGAGGGAAGCTGAGACCTCTGGGGACGAGGAGGAGCTGACCGTGGAGACTATAGCGGTGATTCCTGCCAGCCGCTACAACCTGCCGGAGAGGGACTGGGGTGGAAAAGCGTTAGATGGTATGTTTTCAACATTTATTTTATGTTCTGTCTTCCCCACTTCCATTGTGGGGTTGTCCCCAATTATTCAAGTTTTTTTTTAAAATCCCTAAGTTTAGCTGTCCTCTAACTGAGCATCTCACCTCGCAGGGCGTTTGTACCCTCATGGCCTTGGCTGACTCGGGGTCCCGTCACAGCTCTCCTGGGATTAGTGCAACACTGATAACCACAACAACGTGCATCTTCCCTGGAAGCGGTCATCTGGGAACAGACGGAAGAAAAGGGAGAGCCCCGCTCCAAGGGAAAAGGGGTAAAGTGGGTTATCAGTGTGAATGGCCAGGCCTAGAAGACTGAGACTGGGCTCAGGGCTACAGCACATCCCTTCTTTGCACTGCACCTTGCCCCCTGCTTGGGGAAACAGGAGGGGTAGACACGGTGGGCATGAGGTGCAGCTCCAGGACCTGGGGCAGAGCTGCGGGGGGTTACTGAATATCCACCCCCTGCATTTCTGCGTTTGGGCTGAGCAGAGGGGCACAGCTGGCTTCAGAGAGGCTGCAGGAGGAGAACGTGCAGCCCCAGATGGTCAGAGTCCCTGGCTGGACAGCTGCCCAGACAAGTGCCCTTAGAGATCCAGGGTCTCCTCCTGGCCCCACTTTCTACACCAGGACAGTGCCCCTGCCCCTTGCACCCATGCTGTTCAGCTACCCTATGGTCAGGGCACTCTTCTGGGAAGCAGGTTTGAGTCCCTTCAGTCTGAAGAGGATGCAGACCCCAGGTATCTGACTCCTGGGGGTGCACTTTAAGTGTAAGACTAGTGTTTTTTTCTATGCCTTGACTAGTAGAGAGTCTATGGGTTAATGCAACATGGTCACGCTGGAGCTACACAGCTGGAACCGAGGGGAACCAGCTAGCAAGACTCTCGTGGCCAACTTCCTTCCTGATGTCTAGAAACATCTCTCTGTACTTGCTCAGGGTCGACTTTCCTCTCCTAACAGCACTGGATTATCCCAGCCCCAACATTAAAAAAAGCTGCATTTCACAAGTGCAGAATAGGATTTGTCCCAGCCCCGTGTTCATGCTTTCCTCGGCTCCTCGTTAAGAACTTCGGTAACGTCTTAATTGTTTTCTCGCTCTTTCCAATTACGTGGAGCTGCCCGTTATGCAAAGCCTGCGGCCCTCAGTCTCGGAGATGCCGTTCTGCCTTGCTCTCTCAGTCCCAAAGCATGAATGGGAAAACGGGCACTTCACGGATATGTTCCTGCCTCCTGGATGTTGAGAGCCCTGGTGGGGATGCTCTGGGCAGTGGGCCCGGCTGCGTAGGCTGTGGTCTGATTGCTGCCATTGCGAACGGCTGGCCGCGTTGAAGGCTGGGCCACGCATGTCTCAGTGAACGGCTGCTAGCAGAGCGGCGCGCCCGGGTGCTGGGTCCAAGCGCAGGGAGATGCCTAAAATGGGTAGCTCGAGTCAGGGGCATCCGCCCTGGAGAGGGACACACCGTGGCACGTCCTTCCGGCTAGCTCAGCACTGCGCCTGGGCTCCCTGCAGCCTCCTTCGGGTGCACCCCATGCCCCTCTCCTCGGGGAGCCTAAATCTCTCCCTCCTGCAGGCGGGCACCTCCTGAAGGCCCAGGTGCAAAGCATTTTTGGGGTCTTTCCTGTAACTCCTGACTAGCCCATCCTGGGCCTTTTCACTCAAGTCGAGCGTTGGATGAGCCAACCAAGATGGATTAGCTGCCTGCATTTCAGCTAGTAGAGAAACAAGTCAAGCCCTGGCAGCAGGCCGCAGGAAGTCACAGCAACACGGTTAACACGGGCTCCCGAAGTATTACCACTAATAACCACCCCAATCAAATTAATTCAAATTACAGTCAATCGACCATTAAGCCATTGTGGGAGGCTTCGCTTTCCCATCCACTTGCCGTTTCACGAGGTAATTAAGCCCATTAAAATGTAAACCAGCTTTTTCTTTTTTTTTTTCTTTTTTGCTTTGGGAACGAAAGAAAGGAGGAAGGAGTAGAAGAGTTGAATAACATTTTAGCTAGCGGAGCTGGGGTACCTATTATTTTCATACACTCATTAGTGCCCATTCTCCATCGGTTTCCATCCGGATCCCCCGGCCGGCGTAAATCAGGGAAAACCTGCTGGCATCCTACGCAGCTCCATGGAGTCGTGGCAGCTGAGGATGTGGCCCAGAGAAGCACAGAGTGAGCAATCAGATCGGTTTGCAACGCTCCCATAAGTCATCCCCTAGTGTTTGCTGGATTTTAAGGCGTCTCTTTCCCCAAAACGTGGGAGGGAACAAGTGAGCAGAACTAGTACTTAACATTACAGGAGAAAAAAAGCAGCAGCAACAACAGAAGTGAGACACTCAATTTAACCACGCGAACTGGCAGAGAAGCTGCGCCCCCCCCCCCCCCCCCCCCCCCCCCCCCCCCCCCCCCCCGAAGATGCTCAGACGTGACAAGCGTCCTTTGAGCGATGTACTCACTCGATGAAGCCTTAATTTATTGGCTGGCCGAATGGAAAAGGAGTTTGTGCTGACAGCCCAACTAGTTATTCAGGGTTTAATTCTCCACCTGTCATCGCCACGTACGCAGGAGGTCAGGCGGCGCTCGGAGACGTCTTCCCACCTCTCCGCGGGACTGCGCTGATAAACTTAATGGCTTTCATGACAGGCCGGGGCTCAGAGTGGGAATGGATTAGAAATCGTCAAGTCTCGGCAGAGAAAGAGACACACAACAGGGTTCGGAGCGTGGCTGGACCAAGATAAAGATTGCTTTGTAATTACAGGTCCTGATAAGTCCTCGACATTCCCCAGGCCGCCCGTTACCGTTCCCCCCGCCCCTTTGTCTTAAAGGATATTTTTAACCTCAATCAGGCTTCTTGTCCCATCTATCTCCCTGGCTCAGTTCCCCCCTTGACGTAGCATCTGTGGTGCCCTTCCCGTGCTGACGCCAAAGGAAGGGTAAATATCCTGCTCCTCTATTGGGACAGGCCTTGGATCGGGGCTGCCAACTTGCACAGCTCTCTTCTACAGAGTCGGTGGGCACGTCTACACGAGACGCGTAGCCCAATGACACCGCGCGGCAGCGTGTCACGGCAAAAATCGTGCTAATAGCCCACGGAGCAGTGTCACTCGGCTACGGCTCAGTAAGCACCCCGAAAAAACCATGCGCTGACACTATTGTAGTTATTGAGCATTGCATTAGTACTTTATTAAGCAAGTGCTAAACTAAACGCGCAGTATCTAAGGTGCATTAATGAACGTGTACATGCATGCAGAGAAGCTCTGTATCTTGACTTATAGGTATTTGCTGAAACAGGGATGAACGCGGCGTACTTGTCTTGGTTGGCCTTTCTCATAAGTACCTGGAGGCAGCACTCAGCCCTGGGGTCCGGAGATCACTGCCGCCCTGCAGATTGGCTTTGAGGATTCGCGGTCGATCCATTCAGGCCGAGACCCCAGAACTGCCCCTGTGATAAACTCTGGGGCTGTGTGATACAGTCCGCTGGAGACCGGAGAGTGCCTGTGAGTTGAGGAATGGCAGGAGAGTGAGGAAACCGGCATCCTACCTGTCTATCTTTGTATTCAGCACCTTCTTGGAAATACCGAAGACTGCATCTGTAGTGGCAGCACTTGTGGGACAGGAATACTGGAACTACCTGCGTTAGTAGACCCATCCCCTCGACCAGTGAAAGCAGGACAGCCGTAGCACTCGGGGGTTGCACCCCTTTAGGCTCCTGGAGTGTGGCTGTGCTGGGATGGGTCTCCAGCATGGACCTGGCCTCCGCCCCTTGCCCCGGTCTAAAGCAGGGGTAGTGGTGGATCAAGACAGGATTTTAGCTCCGGTGCGGCTGTCGGAAGTCCCGAGTGCTAATCCTGCGGCGCTGCGCCGTCTTTCCATGCCTCTGTTTGCTCCTCTGGGGATAATGGTAGACACCCGCCTGCCTGCGCAGACTCTCAGAGGGATCGCTCCTCCGTCCCCGGAGACCTCACCTGCTGTCTGCGCCGGCTGGGGTGCTCGGCTCCGTAGCACTTGGAAGCCTCTCCATGCAGGACGGCAAAGCAGGAAATTGTGACCTTCCACCTGCACCGCCATGCCTCTGCATCCCTATGATTCAGGTTTTCTTGCAGCAGTCTCACCCCCTACCAGTGGAGGGACCTCCTAAAAAGGCCCTGAGTTCAGATCCTCGGCCGGAGCAGCAATGCACCCCACGCTCCTCGCCTTCAGCGGTATCTACTGTCGCTGAAGCAGCCGGGAAACCTTCGCTGGCATGGCCAGCAGTGCCTTGCATACTCACAGATACAGCTTAGCACAGCAGCCAAGGCAAAAAGCCACCAGAAACCACCTGATGAATCGCTGCCCTTCTACTTCCCCCAGGAGAGCTGCTGGTTTTCAGTGGGACTCACTGATCTCAGCTCCCAGTGCGCACTTGGAGCAAGCCCAGAGCAATAGCATTAAGCCTGCTATTCATGCTAGCATCAGTGCTCACGGACCCGTGGCCGAGGCATTGTCGGCTAGACCTGCTGCACGGACGGGGTGCCAAGACCAGTGCGAGGGTTTTGTTGAAGCAGCAAACACCCGGTCCCGTGGGGTTATCCCAGCCCCATGTGGGCTTTTGCTGAGAGCTTATTCCACAGCAAAATAAGCTACCCTCTCAGTTTTGCCAGGGCGACCTACCAAGCACAGCTCTGATGGTCTGAGATCATGGCTCATCTCATCCCTGACCCACACAGCTCTGCCAGTGAGGGTCTACCTACAGGCTTGGCCTAATGTGGTTGCATATGCATCATAGCAGAAACAGCAAGCTCGTTATGAGGATCTGGTAGGGGGCTGATAAGCTTTCTGCATGACTCTCCAAGGCTTTTACAGGCCGGTGTTCTTAAGCCAAGTGCAAATGAATTAGCACATGCCTGGATCGGGCTGCGCTTCCTCTGAGAGGGCTTCATTAGGACCGCCAAAGCCACTCAGAGGTGGATCAGCATCTAGACTGCATGAGTCTCAGAGTAGGTCCTATCTGCTGGGACAGGACACGTATCCTTTCTATCCCTCAGTCTTTCCATCTGGAAAATGGGGGTAAAGTGGTATTTGGCCATGTTTGGAAGATCTGTGGGTGATCTTTTGAACAACTAGAGGGTCATAACATGAAGCCAGTAGGTAGTAAGTTGAAAACTAACCCAAGGAAGATCTCTTTTACACACGTGTGGAACTGGTGACGACCAGACATGATGGAAGCTGATGGTGCAGCCAGATTCAAAAAGGGGTTGGACTAATTTTTTGGAGGAAAAGGACGTCAGTAGCTACTGAGCATGGGAGTGAGGGGCACAGCCTCTGAATCAGAACCACCTGGGCCTTAAATGGTGGAGGCTGCAAGGGAGAGAGCAACAGGGTCTGCTCTGTGCCGATGTCTCACACAGGAGACTGGGAAGGATACGGACCCAGTCAACGGCAATTCTTATCTTCTGATGGTCTACCAGCCCCAGGACAGTGCTCAAACAGGGAGGGTGGACAGATGGCCTGCAATGGAAACCGACTGAATGCTCTTTCCTCGAGTCTCTGCTCTCGCCCCATTGCTGTGAAGTTCTTTAATCACAGAAAATGAGGGTCCAAGGGACCCCAGGAGGTCACATCTAGTCCAACCCCCTGCTCCAAGCAGGACCAGCCCCAACTACATCATCCCAGACAAGGATTTGTCTACCCAGGTCTTCAAAATCTCCAAGGATGGAGATTGCAACCCCTCTCTGGGTCACCTGCTCCAGTGCTTCACCACCCTCCTGGTGAGAGAGTTCATCCTAATATCCAACCTCGACTTCCCTTGCTGCAGCTTGAGCCCATTGCTCCTTGTCCTGTCATCGGCTCCCACTGAGACCAGTGCAGCTCCATCCTCTTTGCAGCCCCCCTGCAGAAAGCTGAAGGCTGCTATTCAATCCCCTTCGGTCTTCTCTTCACTAGACCAGCATTTCTCTACCCGTGGGTCATGACCCAAATGTGGGTTGCAAGAATATATGAAAGGGATGTGAATAAACTAAAAATAGATTCTCTTTTAATGGAGAAAAACATGGGAAATTGGCTTTTTCCTCGCAGACTGGCAGAGTTGCAGCCTGCAAGGGGCTGTTTGGGGCCCCCCCTGCCCCACACACCAGAGGGCTGGGGGCAGTGAGTCAGGAGTGAAGGGCACTGGGCCATCGATGTTTACAAATTGTCCTGGTATAAAAAAGGTTGAGAACCACTGCTCCAAACTAAACCAGCCCGGTTCCCCCAGCCTCTGCTCACCAGTCCTGTCCCCCAGCCCCACAACCATTTCGTTGCCTCCGCTGGACTCTCCCCAGCTTGTCCACATCCTTTCTGTAGTGTCCAAAAGTGGACACAGGACTCCAGATGTGGCCTCCCCAGTGCTGAATAGAGGGGAGGAATCACTGCCCTCGATCTGCTGGCAACGCTCCTCCCAATGCATCCCAGGACACCGGTTGCCTTCTTGGCAGCAAGGACACACTGCTGGCTCCTGTCCAGCTTCTTGTCCCCTGTCCCCCCCAGGGTAGAGCCCATCCCATGCGAGAAGATGAACAGAAGAGCATTCAAGATGTGTCACCCCCAAAAGCAGGGAGCAGCTGTGCTTTCTAACCCACATTGCAGGTGCAAGGGATGATCCTTGGAGACTGTGAGCCAAATTTACACTTGGCGCATAGCGACTGGAGTCCTACCCACTTGCACCAGCTGTGAACCGGTGCAGAAGAGAGTTTGGCTGCTGCTTTCCAAGGGAACAGGGACTTCCCTGAGGTCCCACCTGGAAACATGTCCTTGCCTCCGCCCTAACCAGGAGATCTTGGAGAATAAACGAGGCTCCAGGTGAGGAGGAGGAAGATGGAGCTGCAATTAGCTGGTGGCACTCTACTGTGGCTGCATTCAGTGCTTCCCAAGCCCCCAGCCCTGCCTAACTGCTGCTCTCACGAAGTGCTCCACTGAGAGCCTCAAAGCAAGGCACAATGGATCTATCACCCCCTGGCATTCAGCCCCACCTGGGCTGCTCATCCCTGCGGAGGAGAGCATGGGAACAGCGCTTTCAATCAGGCCAAATTCAAACGGAAAGGAGATTTTTTTTCCTTCGGAATCAGCGGGAACCGATGCCGGAGCCCAGAGGCCTGCCCGGCATCTTGCACTTGGCTTTCCATGGCTTTCCAAACCGTGGGAGCATGTGGAAATCTGCCTCTTTTCTGTCTCCTCTTTATCCGTCATTCCTGGGAGCACAAGGGCTTGTGCTGGGGCTGGCATTATGGGCATTGCTGGCAATACCACGCGGCCCAGAGGTCGGCCTAGCATTAGCATGCATTTGCCACCGTTCAGGATAATGCGTCTGCCAGTTTGTCAGGTGCCGAAAGGGCTGAATGAGTTTTTGATTGCTATAATTGCCACAAATTGGCTGCTTGAGAGGCTCTGGCTCACAAGGAGGCTCTGCGCGGATTAGACTGGCGGATCATTTCCCTTTGTGCCACATGTATGAGATCGTTGGCGGGCGATTACGGCTTTGAATAAGGTGCTGATTTGCATTCCCTGCCTGGGAGAAAAGCCTTTTCCTTTGAGGGAACAGGCCCAGGAGGTAAGTTGCTGGCGCAGTTCTGGGAGCAGGGTTGGTCTCCGCCATGCTTTGGGAGCTGCGATCTGGGGCCTTGTTGGGCCTCTGTGGTCACTCCGTCACTTTCGGCCTCAGTTTCCCCACTCTGTAAAATGGGGGGTGAGGACTCTTCTCTGCCTGATGGTGGGGGTGAGTCAATGACCATTCCCACAGCATTTGAGATCCTCAGAGAGAAGATACCATAGAGGGGCAAATAGTTATTGCATCTCGCTATTTAAATATCCAGAAAGCCACTTGTGGGATGCAAAAGATCAGCTTTTCTTTCAGTATAACGTCTCCCTCCGTGCTTCCAAAGCCCACGGGGCCCAGCCTGTCCTCATCAGACCACATGAGCCGTTCCTCTCACCCACGGGATAAGCGGCACTTACTTCTTTGCTTAGCAGTGGACCCATTTCCCATGAGAAGGGCTGAGGCTGGCCGCTGCAGACGTGCGACAAGGACTCTGCGCCGGCTTCTCATGTACATCTGGTCTCTCCTTGGGACCACCTCCTTCTGCTGGATTTAGAGCGAGGGTCTTGGCTGTCCTGCCCCTCTGACTTTAGAGAGCTCTAACAGGTCGTTAATTTAGCTTAAGCAATGCCTGGACAACAGTGCTCAGTCTGCCCGAGGAAATGGCTGCACCCCGAATGGCTGCAGAAATACTCCTGGTGCCAGCTGTTTCCTCCATGGGTGTTTTCTGCCTTGATCATCATAGGACATTGGGCTGGAAGAGACCCTTTCAGTTAACTCTGCCTCCCTGCAGTTGAAGCCTGTTGCTTCTCGTCCTGTCCCCAGGGAAAGCAACTTCTCGCCCCCTCCATGTACCACCTTTTACATATTTGAAGACTCTTCTCAGCTTTCTCTTCTCTCAGCTAAACGCGCTCAGCTCTCTCCAGTCTTTTCACATGTTTTCCAGGCCTCTTAGATCATTCCTGTTTGTCTCCTCCAAATGGCTCACACCTTTCTTGAAGCACGGTGTCCAAATCTGCAGCCTCATTAGTGCTGTATAATATGGCTTCTAAAAGGCAAAAATCAAAACCTATTTCTCTCAAGCGTCCGTGAAATTCACACCTAATTTTAGATTAATAAGCCCAGCAAAGATCTGAGCTTGTAGGCTCAAGAGACCTGACTCCCCAAGAGGGATGAACTAGCCCCCAACACGGAAGGATTTTCTACCAGTGAATCCAAAGGAGAAGGGAGAAAACATGGTTTTTGTTTCGGCGCAGATGGATTTCAGTCAAGCAATATGAAGCTTAAAAAGGATTAGTTTGCAGGCAAATATGTTTTCTACCAATTAGGAGTCTGGAAGTACTGAACCCAGGAAGTCAAAATGGAGGGGGTGTTTCCCACATGTTTCTAGCTCAAATGAACCCACCGCTAACATTTGGAGGAAAAGTAATTCGTTGAATCCATCCCCAGTGTAACCAGGAGAAATTCCTTCAGGACCAAGCTTAGACCAGAGTTTGGATGTATTTTAACTTGACTGTCTGGAAAAGGAGACTAGCATGAAATATTCAACAGCATGAGAAAGAGGGTTGTGAAGGATGAGACGGGCTTGATGTCTGTCTGCTGGCAAGCACCGTTCTCTGCAGAGACCTGAATTAAATCAGTCCAAACGACGGAGCAGTTCAGTGGCTCGTGCTCTTGCATCTGCTACATTGGGTGGCCGGCTTCCTACCGTGTGGGTTTGAACCAGTGACATGACGGGCATGGATCAAGGGGGAATACACTGGTGCACATGTACCCCCTTTTGAGTCCTGCTCCACCCAGAACTTAAAACCAACTGCCTGGCAGCGACAGCAGCATTTCTAGTTAGGCAGCCCTAAGGGACTTGCTCGACTTTCTGACTCGGTATCATCTGCCTGATCTTTTCAAACTCTTCATTCCACAGCTGTTAACAACCCTCTCGTTAAAGGCCTCGATGTTCCACCAATCAAGCTCATCTTTGCTTTGCAATTCATTGTCTGCTCACTGCTCCTGCAAATGAAGCTCTTCTTTCACAGCCCTGCAAATTGTTTTTAACTCATTCCAATGAAGTTCTACTTGTTTCTGCCAGAGAATAATGCAGACCTAGGCTCGTCTCACGCTAATAAAGCTCCTAGTTTATGTATAACTGGAGGAAAAAAAATGTGTTGGGCTATATAGGATGATGCACCTCACCATCTGCACCCCACTTTTCAAAGTTCTGGATCCACCCATGGGACACAAAACTTCCTTTCCTGAATGCCGGAGAATTACGACCCTTCTGAGACTGCCCAGAGTGCCCTTGTGTCTTGCAGTCATGCTTGGCAAGTTTTGTCCGATCTCACGCACCGTCATCCGCAGCCCTTTAAGGAGAGCTGCCCTACCACAGGCATCGCCGCAAGAGGCTCTGGGACTTGGTGGAAATTCCCCCTCGCTGCCCTATATCCTCTGCACCTGGACTCAAGCCTCGTCTGACTCAGTTATGAGTTCCAGGGAGTGAAGACCTGGGCAAGACTCTCCATCTCACATGGTTCATGGTGGGATGCATCAGCACAACAGCCCAATTTCTTCCTTTATGCATGGGTCTAAGGTCCAGATCCTAACAAAAGCAAGCAGAGTTCTCGGTCCCGTGCCCCAGCCATGAGTCCACAGCACAGTTCATCGCTGAGCAGAGAAACAAGCACTTGCCCCCACTCTTTAGACCCCTTCCCATAGGACTTTTTAAGCCTGGTTCAACATCCAAAGTCTGAGGAAGGTTTGATCCAGGGATTTGGTCTGAGGCTCTTGCTACGGGGAACCCAACCCCAGCAGACTGCAAATGAAGCCAAGATTACCCAGATGCTCATGGCCTTCCCCAATAACCAGAGCTCCCTTCAGTTTGCGACCAAGCTAAAAAGGCAGGTGAGTGCGACACGTTTGGGGGGTTGCTTCGAACACCTTGCAGAATTGCCAGGAGAGTAACAGTGCCCAAAAAATAACTTTCCAGCTTTTTAATATCACCTGGAAAATGTAACCCAGACTCCTACTACACCTGAGTTTCCCATTATCCAGCCCTCGGCAAACTTTTCCTCTCTTTAGAAGCTGCATTAAGTTTCCATAGGTCAAATGCATCTCTGGGGAGTGGGAAAATGCGATCTCTTTTCTTTTTATGTTGGATGGGTGTTGTAGAAAATCTGTGGTAGTCTCTTTGTATATGCTGTGTGATGTTTGGGCAGAGGTGGGGAACTTTGCCGGACGAAAGGGACAGATACAGAAAAATGACGGAGTTATTTAAAAGGATGAGCCGATGTCAAATCCAGCTGCCGAGTTGTCTGGGCAGGAGCAAAAAAGTGCTGATGTTGACCTTGGTGAAATGCTGGGAGGATTTGCCCCTATTTCTACGAGAAAAATGTATCTGCGGGGCTGGGAGGAAGGCAGGTTGTCATAGATCTGGGACCAGCCAGGAAATGACAATCATTGCGTATACAGCCAGAGATGCCACATTAGCATACTGGCATTTGGATGATACTGTTATCTGGCTCAGAATTATTAATTAACAGTAATTTCAGGTTCTCTTCCTCCTCTTCTGTCTCAGTGTCCTTGTTCCTTTCCTGCCATCATCATTTGTTTTGTCCTCTCCCTCTGCCCGCCCCAAGACGCAGTGGGCTTTGGTGGGTGGGGGGTGGCAGGGGAGATGCGTAGGGGCGGAAGGGATGGACGTGCACATCCTGCCCTTGTCTCCTAAAAGCACCCGTGGGAAAGGCGGCTCATGCCAGGCAGATAAGGGATGGGCGAGGCGAGAGCAGAAGAAAGGCAAGATTACAGAGCCGCCCCACACAATTCACCGCTATCCGGGCTGGCAGCCTGGCAGGCATTCGCAAGTGCGTGGCTCTGATAACGAGACCCACTTCTGTGCCAATGTCACAACGGCCGCAAAGTTATTCAGGCAACAAAACGCGACCGAACAAAACAGCCACATTGTCTCTCGGGGCCGGAAAATATGTCCCCGGCTCCTGCCCAAGCAGGGAACTACTGCAAGAGCCAGTTAACTCTTTAACGGGGAAGTGCAGCCAAACACCTGCTACGGTTGGGCACGCGGAGGAGACGCATACGTGAGCGTGGACACACGGGTACATGGGATGCCAGGCCGTGCGAGCGATGAGTAAGTGGCTAATGCGTAGAAGAGAGGAGACCAGATCCAAACAGCCCCCAAAGCGCAGGGGTGCTCAGGTTGGAGCCTGGCTCTGATTTTTGGGCTGAGGAGGGAAAGAGCTGTGCTTTGAACCCAAGTTTCCTCAGCTGACAAAGCCACATGGAAATGACAGCAGTTTGAGAGGCGGTGAGGTCCAGTGGCCACAGCATTGGCCTGGCATTAGGGACACGGGAGCTTTGCTCCTGCTCTCATGTGTCACCGTAGAAAGTCGCATCTGCTCTATGTCCTCTACAGCCCCCAATCTGTTGGCTGGTTCCTACGGATGTCCACGTTACTGTGACAGTATCATGCTATTGTGCCGTTGTGACACTATGGTGCTATTGTGATGCTGTCGTGACCAAAGTACTAATCCTGAGCAACTGGGGGCATCTGGCCTCCGAGGACAGACCCCGTCCTCCCCTGACAGACATCACATACTTGGCTTCATCATCTGTTCCAGCTGCGGATCCGGTTTCCAGTATAAACTGTTGCTCCCTTGGTCGTAATGGAAGAGGGGGGTGACAGCAAATCGCAGCTTCTGCATCGATTAAGGAAATGTGATTTCTTCCTAGGTTGTTTTAACAATCCCTAAAGAAACATTCCAGAAATGATGAAACTTCACTCAAAGAAAAGAAAAAGCAATCTTAGAAATATATCCAAGCCAGGGCACGCAGCATTCTCATTTAATTGAAATGTATTACGGCCCTGAATGGAGCTATAAAATGGGATGAGACTTATTTGAGTATTCCTCTCCTAGCATTAAAGGCTGTAATGATTTAAGATATAAATGAATGAGGAGATTTTCCTTTTAATGAGATTAGTCCCTCTAAATGGCTCATTATGGATAACTTGGGAGATTAGGGAAGGAAAAGTTTCTGTGAAGCATTTTTGGAAAATACCATGTCAGAAATCGATACGCTCCTGTCTGCACCATCGGCTCTTTTCAGGGAAAATCCAGCCTGCCTCCCAAATACAAATCATTCCTTTAAAGTGGCACTGTCGTCTGAAAAGGCTGCCTTTGAATTTAAGAGTTTGTAATGACAAGGATGGCAACAACAAAAGCAAGGGGTTTAGAAAGCCTGACGCATCCTCTCTAAGAAATGCTTCCCCTGCTGAAATCAGTGGAGATATTTCTTCTTCTTCGGTGGAAGGAATCTAAGATGGGCCACTGATTTAAATTCAAGAGATTGCAGCTATCTCGGAAATGGAAATGGAAAACAGCCTGCTTTCCAGCTTGAGAAGCAAACGAGAGCCAGGCCATCAGGGGAGCCTGGGAATTCAAGCCCAAATCCCACCACGTTTGTAGGGGTCCAGCTTTGAGACTTCAGTATTTCCCTTCTTATCATGCCAAAGACACAGATAACACGGTGGTTTTCTCCCCTCTTCAGTTCTGAGCAAGACTTGACCTGGACTTATATGCAACTCCAAGCTCTGTTGGTGCTGGGGAAATAATATTCAATGCAAGATTGTAAAAAGAAATAAATGAGTGGAAATCAGTCTGGTTGCATTTTTCCCCTTGGTGGACACACAGAACGCGAGTCAGCCGCATCGGTTGGCGGTCAGTTAGATGATGTGGGCTCTTTGTTCGTAAGCCCAGGTGTTAGACAAAGCATCCCTCTGCGTGCTGTTAATGTACGGCTCTCCCTCATTCATTTAGTATTTTTCTATTTGCCAGAATTTATAAAATGCACAAATCCTAATGTCCTCGGGTCAAACCCAAACCCACAGGGATCAGCAGCGTTGTGACGGGAATCTGACAGGGGGGCTGGAGTGAGCTGCCCTTTCAGGCTCTGGACAGGCCACAGAGACAGGGTCTGTCGTGGACTCCCATGACCCACGGCCGGTCTAGACAGTGAAGTGGTTAAAATGCTGAGCGCCGGCCTCTAGTCTGGTGGACTACTTGACATTTCTCCGTCTCAAATGCTTGTTTGAGATGGAAAACAGCCTTTTTCTGTATAAGACGTGGATGAGTTTCGGTTCAAAGTTTTCCCTTTTCCTAAGAGCAACTTGACTTTGTTACCAGGCTTTCTTCACTAAACAGGACAAGTGCCCCAATTTTTTATTTATTTATTTATTTTTAAACCAAGGTTGGAGGGAGGTGGGGGGGGGTTCTCCCTTTCCTGATGCATCCTGGAAAACACTGGCCATTTCAACACAGACAAGGCTCTTTGGGTGAATCTGATCTCTTTTATTAGACCAACTTAAATAATTGGAAACTTAAATAGTTGATTTAATAAAAGATATCAGATTCACCCGAAGAACCTTGTCTGCCTGTGTCCTTAGACCAACCCGGCTACAACCTACACCCCTGGCCATTTGAAAGCTCTCTGTGCTGCCCACCATCACACGGCGAGGGGACAATGAGACTGATTGGAAAAAGTCCTTTTTCAAATACATAGGGAGGATGAAGCAAGCACCAGGAAACGTGGGGCCCCTGCAAGATCCTGTGGGCAATCTGGTGGTTGCGCCAGAGGAGAAAGCAGACCTCTTTAACCAATTCTTCACCTCCATTTTCTTGTGCAGGGACCGGGACTTCCCCACTGTGATGCAAGACGGACTCGAGGGGAACGCCTCCAGACCTCAGCTTGGGGAGGACCGGGTTAGAGAGCTTCTGGAGGGGCTGGATGTGTTCAAATCAGCGGGTCCAGATGC
>NW_017728995.1:32065355-32078153 GCF_001723915.1 Gavialis gangeticus | reverse complement strand
TGGAGAGGAGGTTTAGATTAGACATCCATAAGACCGGCCTCACAGTCAGGGCGGTTAGGATCTGGAACCAACTTCCAAGGGAAGTGGTGCTGGCTCCTACCCTGGGGGCCTTTAAGAGGAGGCTTGATGCCTACCTGGCTGGAGTCATCTGAGCCCAGTTTTTCTCCTGCCCAGGCGGGGGGTCGGACTTGCAGATCTACAAGGTGTCTTTGACCCCACTTCTATGATTCTATGATGCGACAATGGGAAATGTTAAGGGTTGCTAGTATGGACACATGCACTTCCACCCTCTTCACCGCCTTCCTGGGGTGGTATCCTGTTTGCAGCTCTGGTAAATAATACACAGCTTTGTGCCAGGGCTAACAAGATCTTACCAATGCTGCTGCAGGCATTGAATGCCTATATGCAGACATGGATAGTTATGCTTGCATGCAACGTCTAGGAGAATGGAAAGGACTGAGGCATCTTCCTACACTTTCGATTGTTGGGACTCTCCAGGCACAGCGGGTATGGAGTTGGGTAGACGGGGTCATTCTCCAGACATATAGGGTG
This sequence comes from Gavialis gangeticus, assembly GCF_001723915.1. Lineage (NCBI taxonomy): Eukaryota > Metazoa > Chordata > Crocodylia > Gavialidae > Gavialis > Gavialis gangeticus. The sequence goes on along the minus strand of NW_017728995.1, from coordinate 32,077,601 downwards.
GAGTTGGGTAGAAGGAGTTGTTCCCAAGTATAGAGAGTGTAGAGTTGAGTAGGCGAAGTCATTAGGAGCTGATGAAACTCAATCCTTAGACTCAGACCCCTCCACACATAGTGCCCCCAAGGCCAACTCAGGGAGGAAGTGTCTCTGCTCCTGCTGTTCCCACAGGTTGGCTAAACTGAGGCCGTCCTCCAACACGGCTGTCACTTTGCCATTTACCAAAGCTAACCTTGCTTGGAAATTAAAATAATAAACAAAGCAGCACCCCAGCTGTACAGCAGCGTGTGGATTATCACGGCTCCGAACGCAGGCTGTTATCACTTCACGCCAAGCAGAAAAGACACGCTTGAAAAATGGATCTGGCTTTGACGGCAATTATTTCAACATTAGCTTTCTATTTTGCTTCAAATAACCCACTTGCTTTCCCTCAGCTCATCATCTCCCTCCGGAAAAGGGGGGCAGGGGGAGGGGAAGAAAGCAACAGAACAATTATATGCATCTTAAAAATGCAGACAAGGATGTTGGTATTTAAATCCCGGTAAAACAAACACATTTTAGCCGCCTCACTGCAAGCACATTTGTATCGAGTGCGTGTTTACAGCAATCATCGATAACAACAGGGAAAGATGAGATATTGTTGGGAGCCTGAGCATTAGCAGAGAGCAAAAAGTGTCTCTAACAAGTTGCTTGATGCCATTGAACGACTGGAGAAAAGCCGTGCGGGTGGGTGGGCAAACGTGTGATTAGGGCTCTGTCTGTGACTGTATATGTTGGCATGCACTTCTGTGTGGGTGTGGGTGAGTGTGTGCATGTGCATGCATGTGTGTGTGTGCAGAAGCATGTGTGTGGAGAAGAGAAGACTGAGGTGGGACTTAAAAACAGCCATGAACTCTCCTGCAAAGAGGATGGAGATGGACTGGTCTCAGTGGGGGCAGATGACAGGACAAGGAGCAATGGGCTCAAGCTGCAGCAAGGGGAGCTGAGGTTGGATACTAGGAAAAACTTTCTCATGAGGAGGGTGGTGAAGCACTGGAACAGGTTACCCAGAGAGGTGGTGAGATCTCCATCCTTGGAGGTTTTGAAGTCCCAGGTAGAGAAAGCCTTGTCTGGGATGATGTAGTTGGGGTTGATCCTGCTTTGAGCAGGGGTTGGACTAGATGTGACCTCCTGAGGTCCCTTCCAGCCCTCATTTTCTAGGATTGTATGATCTGAAGATAGAAGAAGAGCTTGTGCAAGTGTCTGAGGTGTTGATCTGTGTGTGGTTGGAAGCCTTGCTCCTGAGGGGGAGAGGGGACAAATGATGAGGCAAAGACATTTGAAACCTTGCTTGCTGCAGAACCCAGGAGCAGGCAGAAGTGCGGGGACATTCCCATGCTCACAATCGGATCTGTTGTGCCACCTTCTGTGTTGTGGAAAACAAGTCTTCCTTTCTGTTGTGCCCCTTCTAGGGATGGTGCTTGACCTGACTTGCAAGTGCAGCAGATGTCAGGTACAGGCTGGAGGACTGTGAAGCTTGTATGACACACAGAGTTTCCCTGCCCTGAGCAAAGTCATCTCCAGGATGCTTGTGATGGAGCAAAGTGCAGAGCAATAGGTTTTCCATTAAAAACAGCATCCCCATCAGGGAAAGAAGGAAGCCATTTGGGTCCAGCCAGTAAAACATGATCAACCGATTCCCTAATTAGCATGCAGAAGATTCAACCTGCAGTGGGTGGGAGTAGAAATCACTGCCCTTGGATTGCTCTTCAGGGAGCAACATGAACTGAAGCTGTGGGGCATATGTACACACCACGTTTTTTGCCCTTTCATGTGATGCAACTGCGTGTCTGTTTGCACAAGCGGGATTTCCTGATGCCTTAAAAATCTTCCTTGTGCATTAAATAAAACTCCACAGATGCATTTTTGCCAGCTAGCTCTTAATGACTGGTCTCCCAGCTGGAAGGATCTTGTGCTCCTAAAGTTGCGCAGTCTCAGGAAAGAAGACAAAGCCTGGAAGGTCCCTGGAGATTGAACCTCTTGCTCTGAGACATGGTCCTGCCAAAAGAGCCCTGGTGCTCTCTGGCACAGGGGTGTGAGGAAGTTGGCATTGCATCTGGCTGTGCTGGCCTCCCCCTTGCCTAATGAGAGGACTCAGACTCTATGGCTACCCATCCAGTGCCTTTGGCAGCAATACACTGAGCTGGAAGAGAAAAGGAAGGAGAAGCCAAGCTGCCACCTTGAAGTGGCCACTGTGGCAGACTCAGGGGATCTACCCTTGGCGTCTCATGCCCATTAGCCTTCAGGCTTACCTGTTGTCACTCCCCAGCCTCTCTTACCTCCTATCCTTTTCCTTCCATGCCTTGAATGTATGATATTTAACTGGGGAAACTGCCTCCAGAGGCTGTGGTAGCCTCTTCCTTGGTCTCTTTCCCCCTTGGCGAGCCCTCAGAGCTCCTCTGCCTCCAAAATCTGCATATAATTCCCCTTTAAGATGACCCTAGTTGTGCCATAGAGCTAAATCATGGTCTCCATCCTCCCCTAGAGCCATGACAATACTGTGCAGGTGGCATTTGGTATCACTTTGGAGGAGCCATCTGGCCCCAACACAACACTTGGCCTCCTCAGGCCTCAAACCTCTGTTGGAGCTTTAGCCTTCGCAGCTGCAGCCCCTTTGCTCTGGCTGTGCCCCCTTAGCCTAGGACCTCAGCTTCTGGACCCCAGCCCCATTTTGGCCCTTCTCCAGCTCTAGGTCTCTGTCCTGGAAATTGCTTGGTCTCCATTCCAGTCCCTTGGGGTCCCTGACCCAGGCAAGGCTCTAAACTGGATGCCTCTGAGGTGACCCTGTGGCTTTCATACCTCCCCTGTAGCCACAACCTTATTCTCCTCCAGTTTTAAACTCAAGCAAAACAGAAACGTAAGCGAACTACTTTCAACTAAAATTTTTCCTCCAATCTGGGTAAGTCCCCCACCACCAACTGTACTCCCCTTAGCTGTCTCAGTCTAGCCCCCTCAGGTAACTTGAGTAGCCATGGGCCTGTTTCCTCCAGCTATCTTCCCCAGGAGCTCCTCTCCCTGCAGCATGCAGGGCCAGACTGTCCCTTCCGCCTCTAGCCCTGGGTTTATATGCCTCAAAACCACGCCCCTTCCTGTCATGTGACCTCCCCATTATACACAGAGGTTTCCCCTTGACTTGAGGGCTGGCCTGTGCTCATCTGCTGCAGCCCGAGACTGCCAGCTTAGCCTGCTTAAAGTAGCAGGAGCCTCTGGCTCTCGGTTACAGGCACAAATAAGTGACTTTACACTCCCAAACCCATAGTGTAGCCACGGGTCAGGGCTTGCTTCCGACTGTCTAACAACAAATCCCTGACTTTGCATTTGGAAAGGCCATTCCAAACCTGAAGGTTCAAGCCAAGGCTTTAATCACCTGAAAAGAGACAAAAGCTTTTCATTTATGCCCCAACTGCAACATGTGAGTTGCCCCAACACGTCTCATTTCACTGAAGGAAAAAAGCAGAAAATGCCCATTTCGGTTTGATGCAAACTGTTAGGCATTTTAGCCATAGGACCAAAACTTCCAGTGGTGGAGACTCCACACCCTCCCTAGCTAATCTGCTCCCGTGTTTAACCACCCTCATCATTACAAAGTTCCTCCTAATACCCAGCCTTGTTAGTTCCCCTCGTTTCAATTTAAGCCCATTACTTCGTGTCCTGTTCAGATGGCCGGTTCCAATGTTTTACCACCCGAATTCTTTATGGGTCAGCTCACCCATAAAGTGATTGCACCTCTGCTTTGGAAAAAAAGAAAAGAAAAACATCTCTGAAATATGGAGCCAGCTCCAGTAAATAAAGGATTAAATGTGCTTCTGAGTATGAAACCGCGCACACAAATGAAGCCAAGTGCCGTCATGCAGAGCAGCGAAAAAAGGGGATCAAGTTCTAGTGCACAGAGCAGTGCCACGTGGTAGAAAATTGCCTTGTAAGAAGAACAACAGGTCACTGCTCTTCCAGGGCAGGTAGGTAATTAAAAGCAGCCGTTTTAACTAACCGGTTGTCCAAAAAAACAAAGAAAAAAAGCGTGGAGTGTCTAAAACTGAAATACCTCAGAGTTCGGAGACCTATTGATGTGCGTGCGTGTTTGGAACGAAAGCATTATTGCTTCTCTGCTGACAGATAACAGAGCAGCTCTCTGGAGGCTTTTCCAAATTTTCATCCCACTCTCCCCCTGGCTGAGAAAGCAGTGATGCAGAGTCAAGGTATCGCCCAAGGGAATATGACTCCTGGATGAATGAGAGCAGACTCGGCCCGTGCCCTGGGAGAAACCCGCGTCTGCCCACAACCTGAGTCCATGGGGCTGCTTGTCGCCAGACTGAGCTCGCCCAGGCACCTTGCACAGCCTTTCTTCTTGCTCCACATCAGTGCCCCAATCCAGTCTCTCTCCATGTTAGAAACTGGTCCTTCCTGTCCGTTGGCTTCTGGTTGCTCTTTCACGCAAAGACGGCAGAAGCCCGGTCCCCTGGAAGGGCACCGGGAGTGACTGCAAACAACATGGCGAAGAAATCATTCTACTAATAAATAGATGCTAAAAGATTAATACCAACCTTGAATTTCAATGAGGACAGTGATGCATTATTCATAAGCAGCCCCTGGGGTTTGTTTAGCAGCCGGCACTCCAGGGGCACCAATGCTGGTGCATGACTCTTCAGGACTCCCTTCCTGGCCCCATTTCACGTGAAGACACAGGGGGCTTGTCTACATGGTGGGGGCTAATTGGCTAGTGGGTCACACCTGCCTGGGGCTTTGTCCACCGGCCGTAACCCGGCCACCCGGATTGACCTGGGCCCCTGACTTCCACTCTTGGACCCTGCCCCTGGATCCCTCTAGTCCCAGATCTGGTAACTCAGCCTCAGTCTCCTGACCCCATCTGTGTTTTGGGCTCTGCCCAGGGTCTCCCCCTCCAGTCTGGTAACCCAAGCTCTGACTCAGCCCATGTTTTAGACGATGCCTATGGCCTCAGCCACCTCACCACTAAGCCAGACTGCCTGTGACCCAGTCCGTTACACTACACTAGTGTTTTTTATTGCAATAATATATCGTGCTTCTGCTGCCACCCACTCAGCTCCAGCTCTCTTCACTAACGAAGAGAGCCCTTGGGGGGGAAAGGTGATGGTAATGACCACTAGGCCTGCGCGAGTCGGCAGCGGTCCGATCTGGCTTTGGATGTCGGCGATGCGATCCGGATCTCCGGGCCGGGTTTTCTCCTTGATCCGGCTGAAGCTTCGGAGCTGCCAGGGAGATCCGCCCATAGGGTATAACGGGGAATCAATGAAATATCTATAACTTTATTGTTTGTTTGTCCAATTTGGATGAAGCATGCAGGGATGGTAGCCTCTGCTGAGAGCACAAAACTTGCCAAGTTTCAAGCACATCGGCGCAGGGGTTTGGGGGGGAACTGTACCCCAAATTCTTGAAAGCCAAATGCATGTCATGGCTGTGTGTTACACGACAGGAGGGTCAAAACTGCAGGGCTGGTAGCCCTTGCCAAGGCCTCAAAGCCTGCCAAGTTTCAAGGAGATCGGTCCAGGGGTGAACTTTGGGGGGAACTTCTCCGGATCCGAAGCTCTGTCCAAAGCCTCGCACAGCCCTACTGACCGGTGCAGTTGCTTTGCATCACTTACAGCTGTTCCAGGTGGGGTTAGGCAACACCCAGCTGTTGCAGGAGCCCTGCCTACACTAGGCCTCCAAGCATTGCTACACTAAGGAACCAGCAAGAGGGCATAAGGCCCAAATACTCAACCTTTAGCTCCTGAAGCCAGGTGCCTTCAAATACATAGATGCCCATCATACTTAGTGAAGCGAATGCACGTCAATGAATTGCCTGACATACCCAGAAGACTTGCCCGGCAAAGCAAACCCAGGATTCCTGACAGTGGGTCCCCTGCTCTAGCCTGGGGCACATTATGGTCGGCATTCAGGGCAGACAGGATGTGTGAATCCACATGGTTTGAAAAGCCAGGCAAAAATAATGATAAAAAATCAAAGGCGATAAGGAAAGCAAGATCCCCACTGTCCCTCCAGCCAGCTTTCCGCAGCAGAAGTCTTCAAAGCCATACGCGGATGCCACCCTGCCTGTCGCCGAGTGAGCGGTGAGATCCCAAAAGCACCGAGCACGTGTGCACTGATGAGAAAACAATGGCGATTGTGCACTGGGTTGCGTGACAAGCAATTTCTCCAAAAAAGCCCGGCGTCGCTGCGTGGTGGGAGGAACGTGTCAGTCGGAATTCAGTGACTTAATGAAATCAGTGAAGGAGAGATGAAGAAGAGCCCACACAAGCTGATGGGAACAAATCAACATGTCTGCTATTTCGTGGCCAATTTAGAGACTTTAGTGGCAACTGTCATGTGGGCCCCAAGCACGATGTTTTTCCAACCCTCCCTTGCCTTCATGCATTAGATATAAGGATTTATATCCCGGTATCCCCAGGAAACCCCAGTCGCCAGCCAGGGTCTCATTGTACCAGGCCCTGGACACACATAGAGGAGAGAAACCCCCTGTAGCAAAGAGCCTGCAGTCAAAAGAGACATCCAAGCAGAGGGATCATCAATCAGGCCAGCTCTGCTTTCTGATGAAGAGGGTTGGTGGATGAGCTTCTTTAAGGATCATACATGCAGCCAGAGCAAATCCCTTAGCCAACGGCACAGCATCTGCCTAGAACGACCCTCAAAGCTGTGCTTTCCAGCGTGGTACTCTCCAGAGAAGATATTTTGCAGCCAGACATGGATCCCAAGGACTTTCTTCTTAAGAACAAGCAACCTCGGGAGGTGATGAACTGGGGTGCACAGGGCCCCAGCCGACCAGACCCATTGCTCAGACCTCAAACTGGATTGCTTTGGAAGTGCGGCACTGGGGCTTGGGTGAGGGCAGAGCAAGAAGTGCAGCAATGCTGTAGAAAGAAAACCCAGTTTTACAAAAGACTTCTAAGGAGCAGGGAGGATGAGACATCCCTCCCCCCAAAAAAGGATTGAATTTCTCTCTCTCTCCCTCAAGATTTGTACAGTGCTCCTAAACATGACATTGGAGCTGCTGAGACTTCGAAGCTAATTTCACGGGAGTCTTTCCCAATTTTCCAGAGCCAAGGGATGCTCTTGGCACAACGCAATTCAGCATCTCGGACACTGGCTGTGTTGCATGAATACAGGAGTCAAGCAAAACGCCCACGTGACGCTGCACAAGTTGCTTCCCTTGCCCATGCCTCAGCTTTCCCATCCAGGACAGCACACCTCGCTGTGCCTACGCTCAGCTCACGGGGACAGGTGCCAGCTCTTCGCTCTGTGTTTGTGGGCTCCGTGATCGGGGCTCCTAAGAGTCATTAGCACGGTGCAAATAAATAAGAATAAGTATTATTCCCAAAGGTGCGGCTGGGTTTGGTGACTCCACCCATGGAAAATGCTAAAAGAACTTTAATTCAGCAAAAAGCACAAATCATGGTTGCCCTGATATTATCCCAGGGTCAGATCAATGTGGACTGTGGGGTTTCTTCAGGGAGTCTGATCCTCTTGGCTCTCTTGAGCATGTTGAGCAAACCACCTCCTATCTTGGCCTTGGAAGGACGTTGGCAGGGCCCTCGTCTCCTTGCTTTACCTGTGACAAATTAAAAACTGTTCTGATGTTTCAGGCATGGTGCCTGGGAGTTGTGTGAGAGGGTTATGCCCGAAGATTTTAAAACCAGGTTAGACCCAGACTTATCTAGGATGGTTTAGTTAGGGGTGAGCTGGCCTTGAGCTGGGATCAAGTGACCCCTGAGGTCCCTCCTCGCTCTACTCTTCTATGATCCTAGGATTATTCCCCGCACTGAGCAGCACACCCAACATCAGGGATAGTCATCGGTTGTGAATGCATTGCCTCCTTAAAACACAAGCACCAGCTGCTGATGGAAAGCTGGATGATTTCACCATGCCAGGGAAGTGCCAGTCAGTTGGCACAATACAGCCTGAGATCTTGTCCTATTAGAGCAATAGAAAATAAGTACCATTTGTTAACATGCCAACAGTTCTTTACACTGGCTGATTAAAAAATAATTACCCTCAGCCATTATTGAGCACTCTTGCAAATGAGCTGTGGGAAGCTGTTACCGTGCGCTTAGCACAGAGTGTGTCTTGGTTGTTTCAATATTATTTTAATTAACTATCTTGGTAAAAAGTCTTCTTAATGGAGCGTTGTTTTTAGAAACAGGCAGATGGATCCTGAGCTCCGTGAGTGGTGAAAAGTGGGACTCGCTCTGCCGCTGTCCAGAGAGTCGCTCCAGATTTACACCAGGGTGAAACCAGAAGTTGGCCCATGTCTTCTTTTCATTTGGGATGTGAATGGCATTAGTCCACAGAGCCATGCCATGCCCCTCAACTGGGAGAAGAGCTTTGTTAGTGCCCGCAACTAGAAGCCAGGTTTTAGCTGGCCCGGGTTATGTCACATGCTGTGGAAATTTGGGGCACCACAGTAGCCCCCACAGACTTCTGCAGAGGTGCACGGGACCCATAAAGTCCTGGAGAATGTGTGGGGAGAATCCCCCCAGTGTAGGCATGTCCCGGGCCTACTGGGAGCAGCCGCCTCACCGCATCCCCAATCATGATACTTATTCTAGCCATTGGGGGTTGAAAACCAAAGGGTATGATTTTGTGCAGCACCTCTCAGAGGCACAGCACACAGCTGAAAGCCTGGGGGTTTCCTGAGCTCCTGAATATGATGTTTCATAGGCATAATTTTGCTGGCTCTGGAGGACTGGCTAAATTTGGCAGTGATGGTTGTGAAAATCCTCCGTTTTTGTAGGCGTTTGTTTCTCAGGTTGAGACCAGTCCCCGAGATGGCTCTGACTCCTGTACCAACAAGCAGGTGAGGGAAAGCCCTCTGGAAGGGCACAGGTGACAGCGCACCATGACAGGTATTCAATGAGCAGCCAGTGTAGAGAAAAGAAAGGGCCGAAGGGCCCAGGGGAAAATGCGGCATGACAATGTTCTGGGCTAGCTGGTGTACTGGATGGGCTCACAGCTCCATGCCCACGGTTACCGCCTTGGCGTGGGCCAGATGGAAGTTGATGGAGATGCATAATCAAGGCCAGGGTGGGACGAGTCCCCTCACCAGGAAGCAACGGGAGAAAGAGCTCATTGCAGCTGCTGCTGCGCGGACTCTAGGGGCGCTTGTACACGTCACGAGGAGCCCTGCTCTGTTTAGGTCTTGAAGGCTGTTCTCTGCCCAGCGCCGTGCAACACGAAACACCAGGGAAAACCCAAAGCATCTGGTGAGAACAAGTCACCGGTGCTGACTGCAGCGAGTGCTTGCTTCTGGGGCATCCCCTTGGCCACACTTGTTGGCCCAGCTCATGGGAGCAGACTGCTTATTCCCATGGATTTCAGTGAGAGGGAGGACTTGCCCAAGCTAACACCTCAATAATCCCAGCACAAGCCCAAAGCAGATGCCTGCCTGCCTGCCTCCTCCTCTCTAATATGCGCCCAAGGCCTTGGGAAGGTATCTGGGCCACCTGCAGAAAGCTGCAGAGTCAGGAAGTCCCTGGCTGCCTGTCATCTCGCCAGCAGCACCTTCCATGGGCCCTTTGATCTCCACTTATGACAGCCCCCTGGAGAGCTCCTTGATCCACTTTCCTGTCTGCCCCGAGGGCTGGCACTGGGCAATTCCTTAGCCCATTTGCATTTCTTATATTTGCAAGCCCCAGCCAGGCTCGATAACAAGCAGCAGCCATGCAGGAAGTTCCTGTTGGATCTGCCTTCGCCCCTTGGCACACATCTGGAATACCTCTGACCTTTTTTAATTGGGGCAATTGCTGAGCTCTCCCCTGGCCCATTTCAATTATCTCCTGTCTGCCAGAAAATTAACTCAGCAAGTAAACAGTAGTGCCCTTCTCTCTACAAGAATCCCAGTGGCTCCTTGGAAATCCGTGCAGCTCCACCTCTTCACACCAGCTGAAGACCTGGCCTCACCATTGCCCTTGACTTCTTGATACTGCTTAGCAAAGGGGAATTCGTTTTTCAGTCTTTATTCCCACCTGGATAAAAAGCCAACACATGCAATGGAGAGGCCTGATGCTGGCCTGCTAAATCAGAGCTAACTGCTTGCTCACTGCAGAGATTTCTGACCGGAGCTGAATGCTGGGCCAGCCACGAGACTAACATTTCACAGGAAATTGGAAAGCCTCAAAACCCAGAATTTTGTCTCTTTTTTTCTCCCTGGTTCCTTTCCAGCACAGACCTCCACATTCAGTATGGGGCACAAGCCATTATCAGAATGGTCTCTGTTAAGAAGGAGCTCAGTGTTTTTTGCCTGATACACCTTCTGTCAGTCATTAGTTGTAGTAGAGCTTACATACTATCTGTTTATCTATAATAATGCTATTATGCCCATTTTACAGATAGGGAACTGAGGCCAAGGCAGACTAAATGACCTGCCCAGAGTGACATGGGACATCTGTAGTGGAATTTATCCCACTTCCACTTTCATTGGCAAGTATTCACAATGTGGGGATGGTAGCAAAGGAGCTTTTCCCTTGTTACTACAAGAGCAAGATAGAAGTTGAATGGGCTTATTACTGGGTTTTGTTTTTTGATCAAATAAAAAAGTTTCCAAGGAAAAAAATCCCTTTGTAATCCAAAAAAAAGTTGATTCCCACACAAACTCTGGAAGCCTCAAAGCAAACCATGCAAAAAACAACAGGACATTGAAAACCGGAAAGTAAGAGAGATGGAGATGAAGATGATGGAGACGGAGATATATTTTCAGTTTTCAATATCCTGTTGTTTTTTGGCTTGTTTGTATAGATAGATAGATAGATGTGTATCTATATCTGTATATGTATATATGTGTGTGTACATATACTATATGTATACATATACATACATGTATACATGTATGTATGTGTATGTATAAACATGTATACGCATGTGTGTGCGTAGCTCTCAGATTTGGGGGAAGCTTCAGCTTTTTTTAAAAAAAACCTTAAAAAAAACTTGTGAAAACTCCTTTTCTTCCAGGAAATAATAATTAACAACATATACCATTTAGACTGATAAAATACTACAGCTTCTGAAGAGCCCTACTGTGCACAATTAATTCAATATCACAGCATTAGGTGCTCAGTTGCCGTCCTAGAGAGAGCAGTGTGACGACCTAGAAAAATTGATTCGATTCATCTAGCTAGAAAGCTGGCTAAAAGGGTAGTTGCTGCCTGTAACCCCTGGAAGTCAGGAGCGCTTTGGGGCCATTCGTCAGCAGAGGCAGTGCTGGTGGAGCCCCTTTGCTGGGGGCTCTACCAGCCCCCCAGGAGAGGACATATCCCAGTGTAGCTGCTTCCATTCAGTCTGCCTCTTGCAGCTCCAGTTTCTTACAGGTGATTTTCCTCCTTGGTGCCAAGTGGGTTATTTATATGACGGTTGTGCCCTGAGGTGGCCGCGTTTCAGGGAGCGGGGTCCTACCCGCTGTCCCAACAGCCTGGCACAAGGTGCTGGGATCCCTCTGGATGCAGCCTGCTGGCTCAATATGTGGCCCTGTGAAGACGACTTTTCTCTTCTCTCCAGAAAGCCGAGCAGGTCATTTCCGAAGCAGCTTCTTTAATGCAGTGGCTCTTCCGGCCCATTTCACCCAGGGCAAGACCACTTCATTTGCAACCAGGGTTACCTGAAGAAGGCAAGAGCCAGGACTTCCCCATCTCCAGAAAACCATGTGCGTCTCATCTTCTCTGGCCTTAGCCTCCCTGGGACCTTCACAGGGTCACTGACGCTATGAAGCCTCTCATTTTCTTTTGCTTGCCTGGATAATTTCACCATCCGTTAGCTCCCAGCAGCTGCCTTTTCCTTCGGTGTGTGCTGCTCTGTTTAAGTGTCATTGCAGCCGGTGACCAGATCCCCCCTGGAGGCATGGCCCAGCCTCCCCTTCAGTCCATGTGCAACCAGACAGCATGGTCCTCAGGGGTGCGTTGAACCAGACCACCCCTCCAGTGCAGCCTATATTCAAGTGATGAGAGCCCTGGCCCTGTTCCCAAGTGGGAAATGGCAGTATGTCCTGACTTGCTAGATTTCCCCTGGCTTTTGGTCTTGAAGATCCTGCATGGAGGCAGGGTGCTAGCCCATCATCAAGCCATCTTCTTTAGGCCTGGGCATGAATGAAGCCCAGCAAGGCTTTGGGTACATTTGATTGTATCTCCAAACTCCATCTAAACTGCCCATTTCAGCTCTTTAAACACTCTCCTTGAACTGGCCAGTCTCTCAAAA
>NW_017728995.1:32050730-32060355 GCF_001723915.1 Gavialis gangeticus | reverse complement strand
CATGTGCAACCAGACAGCATGGTCCTCAGGGGTGCGTTGAACCAGACCACCCCTCCAGTGCAGCCTATATTCAAGTGATGAGAGCCCTGGCCCTGTTCCCAAGTGGGAAATGGCAGTATGTCCTGACTTGCTAGATTTCCCCTGGCTTTTGGTCTTGAAGATCCTGCATGGAGGCAGGGTGCTAGCCCATCATCAAGCCATCTTCTTTAGGCCTGGGCATGAATGAAGCCCAGCAAGGCTTTGGGTACATTTGATTGTATCTCCAAACTCCATCTAAACTGCCCACTTCAGCTCTTTAAACACTCTCCTTGAACTGGCCAGTCTCTCAAAGTCCTTTCTCTCCACTTCCCTCCTGGGAGACAGACCCCATCATCGGACAGATCTCCCCAGTGACTCCTTATCCCTCGGGCTCCTCTTCTCCTGCCTTTCTTGCTCCAGACTGGCAAGACCCTTTCCAGCAAATCAGACAACTCCCACTGGCATCCCGATCTCAAGTCCAAATCACTGATGCAGGTTGCACAGAAGTGCAGCAGAGGGGGAAGAGGTTTCCAGCTGCTCACGGCCCTTCCAGATTGCTCCTCCCGTGGAAATGTCCCATCCCCACCAGCACCTTGAGCAGCTCCTGGCTACTTTAAGCTGCCCTGGGCTGCAGCACAAGCCCACAACCACCACAGTAAGGACCAGCTCCAGCCTCTCCATGACCCATCCTGGACACTGAGGACTGCGAGAAGCTGGGACGGGTTGTAAGAGCAGTACAGTCATATGGGGGAATCCTTCCACATGGGTCCTGTCTAAAGCAGACAGGAAACAGCATCTTTTCCTTTATTTTTTGACCACTCTGGGATATATATCTGAGATTGACATCATATATCTGGACTTCAAAAAAGCCTTTGATCTGGTGTCCCACGATCTCCTCTTGGAAAAATTGGCCAGCTGCAGCCTCAGCTACATCACAGCCCGATGGCTGGGGAACTGGCTCCGAGGTCGGACCCAGAGAGGTGGCCAATGGAAATGAATCATCGTGGTGCTCCGTGACCAGTGGTGTCCCCCATGGGTCCATCCTTGGCCCGGTTCTCTTTAACGTCTTCATCAGCGACGTGGATACTGGTGTCAGAGGCAGACTGGCCAAGTTTGCCGATGACACCAAACTTCGGGGCATAGCGTCCACACCGGAGGATAGGCCAGAGATCCAGGCTGATGTGGGTAGGCTAAGTGGGCAGATACAAACCTGCTGACTTTCAGTACCGACAAATGCAAGGTACTCCACCGTGGGGGGAAAAACCCCACACCACACTTACAGGCTTGGCAGTGCTACACTCGCTAGCACCACGGCCGAAAGGGACTTGGGGGGCATGATTGACCACAAGATGAACATGAGCCACCAATGCGATGTCGCAGCTAGTAAAGCGAGCAAAACCCTGGCTTGCATCCATAGATGCTTCTCTAGCAAATCCCAGGATGTCATCCTCCCTCTGTACTCGGCCTTGGAGAGACCGCAGCCAGAGTACTGCATCCAATTTTGGGCTCCACAATTTTAAAAGGAAGTGGAGAAGCTTGAGGGAGTCCAGAGGAGAGCCACGCACATGACCAGACGGCAGGACCGACCTTATGATGAGAGGCTGAGAGCCATGGGACTCTTCAGCCTGGAAAAGGCGCAGGCTCAGGGGGGACCTGGTGGCCGCCTATATGGACATCGGGGTGTGCATCAGGATCTGGGGGAGCGCCTGCTCACCAGAGCACCCCAAGGGACAAAAAGGTCCAATGGTCACAAACTCCTCCATGACCATTTCAGGCTGGACATAAGGAAAAACATCTTTCCTGTCCGAGCCCTGCAAGCCTGGAACAGACTCCCTTCGGAGGTGGTGCAAGCACCTACTGTGGACTCCTTTAAGAAGCATTTGGACACTTATCTTGCTGGGATCCTTTGACCCCAGCTGACTTCCTGCTCCTTGGGACTCGAGGATCTCCCGAGGTCCCTTCCAACCCCCAACGTCTATGAAATCTATGAAAAGCACCCTGAGACAGGTAACGCTGCCTTACGCTAATGAAGTGCACACGAGCAGAGCAGAGAGGCATTTTCTAACAATCAAATCAGTGTCTGAAAGAGGCAGTCCTGAAAATACTCGTGAAGTTCAACCTTCCCCAGCTGGAAAAGGCTGGGAACCCAGGCCCTGGGCACCCTTATTACATTGTCTCTTCCTTCCAGGGGCTCGGGGAAAGCTGGAAATTGATGTGATAAATGCTTCACTTAGCAGGGGTCTCAAACTCTGCCATTTGCTTGGAATCCGCGTTCTGCCTCAGACAATCACACCTCGAACAATCGCATTAAGCCACTGATATGCCTGCCTGGGAAAGACAAAAGAAGGGAAGATTTGGTGGCTCGAAAGTACAAAGCCGTGCTATTCATGGGCGTTATTGATTAAGTTTTGTTCGCCGCCGCGTACGTAAATACTTATCTCTCGAATGAATAGTAGGCCCACACACCGGGAGGAAGAAGGGAAAAGAAAACGTGAGGGTCAGAGAAGCATCCAATGGCAGCAGATGCATTGAACAGATAAACGAAGACGTTTTCGTCAACAAATCTGTCTGCCAAAGACCGAGAAAGATAGGAGGCAGAGATTTCCAGGCACCGAAAGCAATGCCTGGGCTTTGATAACGGTGACAATGCGGATCCTGGGCTAGATCCTCCACGGCCTTAAATCAGCAGAGCTGCATTGGCTGGGGAGGAGCGCCACAGATTTACTCCATCCAAGGACCTGGTTCTTGGTAGATGAAACGGTCCTTTAAGAGAAAGAAGTGTAAAGCCTCCCCACCGGGCAAAAAGTAAAGGGAAGTGGGAATGCGTATGCCCCACGCAGCTTTTCCTCCCTTGAACAAACCCCAGAGCCGCCAACGGCAAATCAGTCTCACGTGCATGAATGTGGCATGATGCAAAGCAGAGTGAACCCCCGGAGCATGGGGTATATTCACCAGAAACAGGCCACCATGGGACTGAGCGTTTGCAGATGCAGACTCAGACATTTCAATTTCCTCCATGTGTCAGGGGATTTTTAAGCCTTCCTTGGCAGCATGGGTGCTGCTGCATCTCAGGCTGGGGATGGGGACTGGGCTGTGCCAATGCTTCTGCTGGCACTAAAGCTGGATGTTGCTTGCTAGGGGGTCCTGGACTGGACCTTGGGTAATACTTCCTGGGTTAGGACTGAGCTAACTTGGTTCAATAGGTTGTGTCATGTGATGGGACCTCTTATTCCCCTATCCCGGGATATCTCATCCATGGGTCCAAGGCCTTAGGGGTATAAGCAACCCATGCCATCCCTCTGCTCCTCAGTTTTTCCACCTGGAAATAGGATCAGCGTGTCTTCCCTAGATCACAGGCATGGCATACGGCTCAGATAAGTAAGTCGCGGACAGATGTGGGAGCACAGCAGGACTAGCTTGCACAAGCTGTGCTTTGCCAATGCAGCTGGTACCAGAAAAGGGTTGTTTTCTAAGCCACACTGTTATGCTCTTGTTTTATTCTCTTGGCTTTTAAGTCTGGACAATCCTGAGTTTTCCTGAGGTCTAAATGCCGTCTCAGCGCCACCTCGGATGGCCATAAGCTAGGGAGGGTCTTTCCCTGAGGTCTGTCTTCAAGAGATGCTCTCCTTTGGCCGTGGGTGTGCCAGCCCTATCATTGCACATAAATAGCGAATGTTTGGACTGGCCTTGCCTGGGTTGCCTCTTCACTCCTGCACTGTCTGGATGGGACAGCAGCCTCAGGAAATGGAGCTGGCTCTGTTCACTCCCATGGCAGCTCCCAGCCCCATCTTCCCCCATGTGAGCGATGGGGACGACATCAATCCGTGCCCTGCCACTCAATACCGACTGGCACAACACATCCGGAGGCCTCGTTAGAGGTGCTGAAAATAGCTCCATACTCAGCCCAGAGTCTGCTGATGGTGGATTGTTATTAACCCATCGGATTTGCTATTCACGGGCTCTAATTGCTGGCCCTGGCTATTGACAGGCAATTCTGTAAAGATCCTTAATCCCTGCACAGACGATCGTTGCTCTTCCTGGTGAGAAGAGAGAAGGAAACCGGGCCCTTCCCCCAAAGTGGAGATGGGGGGGAAAGGCTCCCCAAGCTTGGGGTGGGAAGGGGAGATGCTAGCAGATAGCAGACCTGAATCACTAGCCCTGGGACCTCTGCTCTGACTTGGACATACGCAGAACTGCTCATCGCTGCATCCTAGACCCCGCGGTGCCAGTGGAAAGTCTCCCTTTCCCAAGTGCAATTCCAGGCAATCCTACTGCTGCAGGGGCTGAGCCGGCACAAAGTTTGTGCGCAGCACACGGTGACTGGCTGTGTTACAGTGCATATGCATTTCTGCCCACCCACCCCTTCCCTCGGCTTTTCCCAAGGCGAGA
Organism: Gavialis gangeticus; assembly: GCF_001723915.1. NCBI lineage: Eukaryota > Metazoa > Chordata > Crocodylia > Gavialidae > Gavialis > Gavialis gangeticus. The sequence continues at coordinate 32,055,948 of NW_017728995.1, read as the reverse complement.
GGGATTATTACAAACAAGACGCACTGGAAGGCAATGGCAAATATATCACCCAGCCCTGAGAGCGTGGCCTGAGCTGCATGTGCAGCTCCCCTGCTCAGTGTCAGCGTATCGATTAGCTCCGAGCCTGAGCATAAGGCTCATCGATCCCCCGGCTGCAAGAGCTGCGTGAAGAGGAGGTGGGAGCCCCTGCAGAAACCAAAGGACAAACTGTGACAGCACTCCTGACGAGCCCAGAAACTTGAGATGAACAGCTTGTGCCAAGAGGTGATTCCCACGGGGTGGGTGTCCATCGAGCTAGGGGCCGGAGGTGGCTATTTCCTGGGAGAACATCTCTGAGGCTGGGCCCTGGGTGTGCACACAGGGTCTGGGAGCAGTTGGGTATAGCTGAGCAAAGGGGCATGAGGGTGGCACATCAGGGCTGTGAGTGGTCTCCTACAGACTGGCAGGGAAGAGAAAGCAAAGCTCCAGTTAAAGTTCAGTCCAAAGCCCATTGCTCAGGTCAAGCTCTCAATAAAAGCAATGCAAAGCAAAACCCCCCACCCAAGGGACCCGCCGGCTGGGAGGGAAGAACACCTGCCCCTCTCCTAGGGGAGCTTTCCTTGTAACACGGTCTCCTTTCCCTTACAGCCCCCTGGCAGCTCAGCAAGACTCAGCAAAGCCCTTTCACCTCCTCCCATGCCCATAATAGCCTGGCATCTACCTTGCACAACAAGAGATTTGTGCAGAGTGAGGCATCAGCTGGCTGAACATCTGCAGGTGTGGCCGGAGAGCCCAGGTCTCGAGTGACAGTCCCTTCCACACCGATCCCATGTGAAGTTCGTATCATGATGCAGGTTATGCTCGTGGTTTCTTCTTTCTTCAGAAGTCTTCATTGCACACTTCATAGGCTGCTCCCAAGTGCTTCGATGCTCAGCCATCTTAGCTATTGAGTGAGGGCACAGCCTCTGAATCAGACCTTCCTCCACCTTAAATGTTGGAGGCTGCGAGTGAGAGAGGAACGGGGGGAAGACCCAGGTCACTCCCCCTTCCAGCCCCTGGGTGACATAGGAGACCGGGCAAGAGGGACCTCTTGGGCTGACCCAGTCAATGGCAGTTCGTAATCTTCTCCTAGCTGGTTGTCTCAGTGCTCATTGGCTTCATCTCTCTCTTGCAAGCATCTTTGAAATGGAGAGAAGAGGAGAGGTGGAAATGCTTTCATGGGAGGAAGCACAGGGCATGGGGATAAACCTGTAGGGAGCCAGCGGGCATATCTGTACTCGGAGGGGAACACCACATCTGTGCCGCACCCCGGGGACAGATGAACGTGCCACTGGAGGGTGGTCCTAGACCCCTGCCCAAGCCCTGTCCTGGATGTGCTCATCGGTGGGTGCCAAGGTTACATTCTCCAAGGAAGTAGCAAGGGTGGAAGGGGCACGCCAGGTTTTGCTATAGTGCCATGCAGACCTGCCCAGGAGGCCTTTCTGCCCTCATTGCTTTCTTTGAATCCCATCCTTCACTCAAAACACGTGCGAGTAACAGTTAGGTAGTTGTCTTGTTTGTGGGGAGGGTTGCTGAAAGGGTTTCTCTGGATGCATTTTGCTCTGGAAGGAAAAAGCTTAAGGGCTGGGTTGCGGAGGGGCTGGGGGTGGCTAATTGCATTTTGCTGTCCGGATGTCACTGAAAGGATCCCTTTCCCAAGAACTTGGACCCTTTCTAGAAGCTGGAGGGGAGGAGATATAGGCCAGGGAGCTGGTGTGTGCACGTGCCCGCACGTGCCTGGATGCATGGCTGCCAGCCTGCAGCAGCCCATGAAGCCTGCTGGTAGGAAGCCCAAAGAGTGGAGATGGAGGGGTCCAAAGAGGAGTTCACTGCAGAGATAGTGTCGATTCCTGCCTACCACTGCACTGAAAATAAAGTCCTGGTCAGAGGTGAGAGTGAAAACTATTAGGAGATAGTGCTGTGAATCTTTATGGTCTGTTCTGTCATCCCCAGTTCCATGGCTGTGTTTTCCCTAATTATTAAAATTATTTTTTTACCCCTAAATTTAGCTATCCTGTAACTGAGTAGCTCGCTTTCTGGGGAGTTTGTATCCTCATGGCCTTGGTCGACTCAGGGTCCCATCACAACTCGTGTGTGTGTGCGCATGCATATACATGCACATATGTGTGCATGAGTATGCATGGGTGCATATACATGTGTGCATGTGCACCAAGCAGGGCTGGTAGAGCAGAAAAATCAAAAGGAAAATAAAATCCTACCCTTCACCTCAAAGAATAGGCTCAGCCTCCTGCTTCCCCTGAGCTATATGGCAAGGATGCACAACTATGGAGCAAAGAAACAAGCCAAATCTTTAGAGAAGGAAGGAAAAAAAGCCATCAAATGAGCAGGGTGCCAAGGTCTTATAGGAAAAGGCACACTCGAGATGCACAGATCAAATCAAAGGATGGTAGATGAGTTCCTGGTGGGGCATTGAGCCCAGACAGAGAGACAGTAGAAACTTGTTGGACTCAAGACTGAAATGGTCTGATATGAGACTCCGGGAGGAAGAATCTATTTTCCCCCAGAACAAGGAACAATAACCCAGCGCGGTATTGACAGAGCCGACTCGCTGGGGCCGCCTCATCAATTATGCCAGGTAATTTAAACAACATGGCAAATGTCAATAATGCAACCCGGCAACTTTATTTCAGAGCATCATAAAAAAAAAAATTACACAGAGAGGCTTTCTTAATAGGGAAGCCTAATGATTCATACCTGTGTGAGCGAGCAAGGTGCCTGGGGCGATGAGAGCCCACATACCTGCTGCTCCTTAATTGGGATTGGCAGTAAAATCCAAGTACGCTGAGAGCGAACCCCACTGGCATCTGCCTAACTGACTTGTGGCATGAGGGTAGGGTGATTAAAGGTTAAAAGACATCTTTTAATGTCCGGCCAGAATTTAAAAGCAACTAGTGTCCTGGTGGCTGAGTTTTATACAGTTTTAGGTTGGATATTAGGAAAAACTCTCTCACTAGGAGGGTGGTGAAGCACTGGAAGGGGTTACCCAGAGAGGTGGTGGGATCTCCATCCTTGGAGGTTTTGAAGACCCGGGTAGACAAAGCCTTGGCTGGGATGATGTAGTGGGGGCTGGTCCTGCTTGGAGCAGGGGGTTGGATTAGACGTGACCTCCCGACATCCCTCCCAACCTTCATTTTCTATGATCCGAAGGTCTTGGTACTTTGGAAGGGAACTCAGCAGACAACACCCCATTGAGATCACTGAATAGCTGATGCTGATCCTGAGATGTTGCCTTTGGCAGTCCACCTTGGGATAAATTCCCAGCGCTAGCTGGCGAAGTAAGACCAGGCCTTGCAGTCCCAGGAAGTTTGCTAGTGACTTTGCATGTAGGAGCTCAGGGCCCGTGACGACGGGCACCGATCCAGCCCCGGGGAGCTGGTACGTAGGAGGTTACTGAGCGGTTTGATCAAGGCCGACAATTACCTCCAGATAAGGAAGTTTTCTGATCCCAGACAGGGTTTTAATCAGACAGATGGAGATAGGACAAGGTTCAGCCAGGGGGATTTAGAGAACTCCAGCAAGGAAATGAGGTGCAATTGGTTTCAAGGGGCGACAATTAACCAGGAAACCAATGATTGAGGTGGAGGGTGTTGTTTCCAAACGGTGTTCTTCCCAAGACGCTGAAGCCTAGCCGGTCGCACACACAACTTACTCCGCTTCTATCAGACGGTTACCGCCTGGAGCCAGCTATCGTGGGACGCCCTGCCCTTGCACTGTCGCAGTCGGGTCTGCTTGATTTAGCACCTGGACCCATTGGACAAATTGGGCCCGGGGACTTTATCATCCTTTCTTCCCCAGGAAAGCTGGGGAGGAGCGCTGGCGGATGCCGGAGGGGAGCCAGTTTTCATTAAGCAGGTCGCCGTACGTTCCCCCGTTCTCCGGGCAATCTCTGTTTTGTTCTGTGGCTTTGCTGCTGGATGAAGAGCTCTTGTCTCCCCGGGTGTATGGGGAAAGACCAGCTGGATTAGAGACAGTGAGATCGTCTCTCCACCTTCACCCCAGATTTTTAACTGAGGTTCATAATGTCCTGGTGGCTTGAGGATCGTGAGGGATTATTCTTCTGAGCCTCCAGCTCTGCCAGGACTGTATTCTGCTCCCCTGGGATACAAATCAAGCCCACTGAAGTCAATGGGCACTGTTGCAAGGGGGAAATTTCACCTACTACGTTCTGGACAGATGCAGAGGTGCCAGTTTGCCCCAGAGGTGCTGTCCCCTTTTGATGCCCAAATGGAAGCGGGGCGGGGACCGAAAGCTCCCAAGAGCTGAGTAGGACTTCTGCATCTCAGGAGTTCAAAGGCTGCTCCCGGTCCCACCGGCGCCCACATCTCAAGAACTGAAACCCCCGTCTCCCTGAAGTTTGCTTGTCTGATTGTAAGCTGAGAACCTCCCGTTTCCCCTGAATCCAGAAGCTGAGGCTTTGTGCAACACATGAGCTGGTGCAAGACAGATGATAAAATGTGTGCGTTGGTGCCCCATTCGCTTTCTCTCCTTTCCCAAGTGATCGCACCCTGCTTTTGTCTCTGTTGGACCAGGAAAAGGAGTCGGTGCCATGTTCATCTCCTGACTATTTCGCATCCTGCTCTGCCTTGCATTAGGGTGGTTACCATCAGGGCTGGAGACTGTTTGTCCCTAAATTTTTTCTTTGGGGCTGGAAGGAAAAGAAGTTCACCGTCTCCCCCACGAGCTCGGGAAAGACCCAGAGTTTTCCCTGCTGCATCCTTCAACATCCTTGTCCTGTAAGCAATCATATTTTTGCCTTTACCAATGTCAACCCAGGTCCTTTCTCCAGTGATAAATTCCCCAACATACACTCAGACACACATACATATATGTGTATGTGTGTATACATACATACATAGACATATACACATACACATACCTGCATACACACATACATATACATACATACACACATCGTTTCATAGTTTCTAGGGTCGGAAGGGACCTGAACAGATCATCAAGTCTGACCCCCTGCCCTGGGCAGGAGCAAGTGCTGGGATCATAATGCCCCAGCCAGAGAACTATCCAATCTATCCATCTATACATATACATACATATACCATAGTACATACATATGTTATGTAGATACACACACACACACATATATACACACATACATACACACACACACACACATATACACATATATACATATACACACACACACACATATATATACACA
>NW_017728995.1:32045530-32045730 GCF_001723915.1 Gavialis gangeticus | reverse complement strand
TTATATTACACACACACACACACACACACACACACACACACATATACACATATATACATATACACACACACACACATATATATACACATATATACACATATATACATATATACACACACACATATACACATACACACACACATATATATACACACACACATAAACACATATACACACACACACACACACACACACACACA
>NW_017728995.1:32038646-32045394 GCF_001723915.1 Gavialis gangeticus | reverse complement strand
CACATATATATATATATAAACTCATCAATTAGCATGCTAAGTTTTCAACCCAGAGATAAAATCCCACATGGGACAGGCACCTCAGATTCAAATTTGATGCATCAGGCTCTATTCCCGGCTCAGCCACTGAGAGAGAGACACGGAGAGATGCGCAGGCCCTGAGGCATCCTGTGATGCAGGGGTCAAGGGCAAGTGTGCCTTCAGTACATACAACACTCAGCTGCTTGTGCATAATATGCCAGCAGGGACACCTGTTTCTTCATGCCAGACCTGCAACATGTGAGTCCCCCAGGTAGGTAAAGCAGGTATAAGATCTCTGCAATATGACATACTTAGAGAGGAAAGAGAGTCCTAAGTTGTTTTCGTAGCCCTGCCACAGACTTTCTACGTGCCCCTGGGCAAATCTCTCTGTACCACCATTCCCTGGCCAGACAATATACATCAAGGGCACTCAGAAGTTAAACACCCTGATCACAAGGAAGTCCTCTGCTGCAATAGCAACACAAACGTTATCCTCGGGGGCTCTACACCAGCCCAGCTCTCCTGACCTCACCAGCATAGGACCAATTCATTCAGATGGAGGGTACGGTGAGGGAATGAAGAGACCATCTCAACCGGGTAGTGATAGAAGTTATAATTTAAAGATGCCCCCTAACAGGACACTGAGGAGTTGAGGAACTGGGAGATGGTCCTGGAATTAGGGGGCAGCTAGTTAGTTAGTTAGAGAGAGCAACAAAGGGTCTGCAGAGGTTGCTGACTGCTCTACAATAAAGTTTAGTTCTTCTCATCCATGTTTATTGAACCTGGTGATCACTACAAATATAAATATATTTATTGAACCTGGTGAACCCTTTCTCTTCAGGCCCGACAGTCCATATTTCTCACCTAGCAGCCAGCTGGCGTGACAGCCCTCTCCCATAAGGTGATCTCCAGGCTCAGGAGGAGATGATGGCCAATTGCACAGCTTAATGAATGCACACACATAAATGTTATGATTCAAACGCCTTCGTTCAAAGTAGGTGCCGGCTCCCAGTACAAAGTGATGATGCCACTGATTCTTCCTCAGCCTGGATGACTAATTGTGACATGGCAGCAATTAGGCTCAGTTAAATGATCCATGCCCCTTTAAAATAATGGTCTGTCAAGTGGCACTCGCCCAAAATAATCCAGGATCGACGTGACAATCAAATTACCAGCTTCTTTGAATTAATAAACCCAAACCGGCTCCTTCTCTGGAGCGCGGCCAATGAAATGGAGGAGCTGCCTCGTTAATTATTAGAGAGCAGGGGGCTCCGAAGGTGCTTGAAGGAAGCGATGCATCACATAGGAGGTGGTTCAAAGCCAGAGGTGAGCTAGGGGAGCCACTGAGGAGTTTGTCCAGAGCCAAATGGAGGGGAAGGAGCTGGTATACCAATTTTCCTCCAAAATATGGACCTCAGGAAATTGAGAGGGAATAGGCTATAGTCTGGGGACCAGCAAGCCAGGACATAAGAGCAGAGGGGGTGCCCAAGTCCCTGAATCCAGCACTTGTTAATAGAGATATCCATGTCCCATACAGACAGCCATCTAAGCAACCCATCTGAACCGTGCGCCTTCCAACCCAGCTCCGTAACGGGCACCTGTTCCCCGGGGGTCAGTTCAGCAAAGGCTTAGGAGGATTGGAGCATCTCTGGGCCCCCGATCTGGAAACCCCACGACAGCAGGGTCTCTCTGAGGGACACCTGGCGCGTCCTGATGCTGTGTGTTGGGGTGTGCCCTGTTTGCATGAGCTGGGGAGTTGGTGCCCATGCCCCACTGGTCCTTTTCCAGGTGGAGGAATTCCTTCTGGCCTCATAAAGACGACCCGGCAGCTGCAAGTGCTGGCAGTCACATCAGCTTCCCGTCTGACTGCTGCATAGTGGTGCCCGTATGCTCTCGCTGGAGTACACGGCAAGGAAGGTTTGACATGAAGAAAGGGCGAAGGGGTCTTTTATGCCTGCAGCTGGTCACCTGCAGAGCTTACATCTCAACTAAAACACCGCCTGACCATTCAGGCTTGGGTATGGGCTGCGATCTGGGGCCACGGTTCTCTAACAGGGCAAGTACAGCCCAGCATGGTACATAGCAAAGGTCCTGGAGGAGACAGGAGGGGGAGAAGTGGGATGCAGAAGGGGAAGGGAAGGAAAAGGAAGAAAGAGAAGTGTGAAGGAGCAGATACAGTGGCTTCAGAGATGTGAATTGGTGCCTTCCTCCAGAAGGGGATACAGCATGCCGGTACCATGCCACTACCAATTGCCCCCAGGTTTTACAAGTACATCTATGCTGCAAAAGACCCTGGCACATACCAAAATCAGGCGGGCTAAGTCAAGTTACCTAATGCGGGTTAAAATAGCAGTGGAGATAGGGATATGGTGAGCAGGTAAGCAGCTCAAGTTCAAGTCCACGAGCCTGGAGTTGAGTTTACGGCTTTGGCAGCATCAATTTACCCTGCAGGGAACAAGATCCCAGCCCCAGGGAGCAGAGCAAGAGGCCAGCCGGCTTGTCATTCAGCAGCCTCACAGCGCAGGAAAAGCACTTTCTTACTTCAGGTCACTGGCTAGACGTGACTGTGACTCTCCAAGGCTATGAAAAGTGCCATCAGCAAAGCACTTCTGCCTCCGTCCCTTATTTGCTTGGGGTGTAACGGAGCAGAGCACAAACACCAACCCCTGCGCCTTCCTTCCTGAAAAGGTCGTTTAGCACCCAGGCACTCGAGACCAATCCTTTCCACTTTGTTTCTTTGAACAAAACGGCCCTGACTATAATCTGCCCCGAGGAATAGCCTCAAAGTGATTTTTTGGTGGGGTTGGAAAGAAAGAGGCAACGGCGGTTTCCAAAAACTCCCCCGCATGCACAAACTAGATAAAATAATAATAATAACAGAGGCGCTCTGATGTGATAAACAGTGATATCACAAGCTGGAAAACAAGGCAGAGAGAAGCAAGGAAGGGACTCGAGAACAGTTCTCCATCTGTGCTTGCAAAATGCCCTCTACTGTCCTCTCCCAGTAGCGCACAAGGTTGAACTTAACGGTCGAGTTTCTATCGTCCATTCTGGCATCGCTGCTTCTCCATCCGTTTTGGCTTCAATCTCTCTCTCCAGGCAGGGACCCAGTTTGGGGGTTTCTTTCTGGATGGAGGATCAAATCAAGAATCCTAGACTCGCAGACAAGGAGGGTCGGAAGGTGGCTCAGGGGGTCACATCTAGTCCAGCCCCCCGCTCCAAGCAGGACCAGCCCCGACTACGTCATCCCAGCCAAGGGTTGGTCTAGACGGGTCTTCAAACCCCCCAAGGATGGAGGCTGGATTGCAAGACGCACAGTGCCTTATACTTGGGCACAGAAGCCAGCTCTGAACCTTGGTTTTCCTGCCGCGGGCACAGCAAAGGGCTCCATGTTTGTGCCGGGAGGGATTGACATAGTGCCGTGTTTGGGCTGGGAGTGTAGGGAGACTCCTCATAAAGACATGCGCTGCCTGCACTTAGGAGACTCCCCAGTTGCTACCGGGGTCGTGTGTCGGATGGGGCGGCTTGCCCCACCTTGAGCCCTTTGAATGCAAGACGTCGCTCGTGAACCTCCGTCGAACAGTGCAAGCCTTCGCACAAACCCACAAGCCAAGAAGAGACCAGGCTGCAAAGCCCTCAAAAGCAGCATGCCCGTTTAATGAGCGATGGGTGAGCCAGGATCTGACCGCAGGGGCTCACTTGCTGGAGCCATTTATTAGACTATCAGGGAGGGTTATCATTCACCCAAGCTGGCTGGCATGAAACTCATTTGGGTACCTACCTGCACCGTAGCTGTACCCCCAGGGTGAACCCCAGAAGAGCAGAGCGGCTTAGCAGCACCCGCGCATTCAGCTGCCTTCGGGGCTAGCTGTATTCCTCTGCAGCCAGCACCTGCATCTGGCTTGTGAAGAAGGAGCAAGGGAAAAGCTGGCACAGCCCAGGCCTCCCCTGCACCCCCTGCCTGCCTTCACTTCAGAGCAGCAGAGTCAAAAGCGTCAGGCTCCCCATCTCCTACCGTCCCCGCACTCTGCCCCCGCTCCTGCATGTCACGCTAATCTGTGTGCTTTAATTACCCGGGGATCAGAGAGAGTTCCCTGGTGGATGAAGGTAATGAGACCTGACTCAGGGACCGGGCACGACAGCCTGGCCATGCTGCAGCGGGCTCAGGAGTCGCTGCTGGGATGTCAGGACCTGCGGGGCGCTGGGATGGGGCTTGGGGCAGCGTTGGCCACTGGAGGGGAGGAGGTGACCAGGGCAAGGGCCCACGGATGACCGCATCTCCCTCCAAACCCTGGTGGGTACCACGATAAAAGCACTACGAGACTAATAGATTGGCCAAGCGGTTTTGCCCTTAGTCACATCACTTAACTGCCCTCTGCTTCTCCCGTGGCTGCTGTCTGTGGGGGATCCTTGGGGCAGGGACAATCTCTCACTAGCCCTCTGCTTAAATACTTCAGGGAGGAGAAGAGTGACGTGAATAATTCCCAGCCGGACATTCAAAAGCAGAGGAGTGAGGGTCTGGGGAAGCCTCTCAGTAGCAACCATGACACCAAGCTGGTTTGAAGACTGAATTCAACCCATTCGTGCAGTGATGGCGTGGCCTGTGATAGCAAGGTCTGGGCTTAGTCTGGGCCACAGAGGCCCCTTCTTGTCCAATGCAGCAGAGCCTGATCTCATTCTCTGGGGGCTGCTGGACACATACCAAGAGATGGGAAAGTTTGTGGGGGCTGCAGGGGTGGACGGGCAATGGAGGAGTCAGCTCGTGAAAGCCACAGGCAGGCTGCTCAGTGCTTCATCTTTCATTTAGAGTCTCGCCTCCCTGCTGGTTTTTTAATTTTGCAGTGAGATCTGGGTCCCATTGCCCAGCACCAGGGACATTTTTAGCTATCCCATCTCCCCCCACCCGCAGACAGCAGCACAAGTAGGACAACAGTGCTTAAGTCAGGTCGGACGGTGGGAACATACCTCCCTGCGGGACAGGGGATTGACTCTCATCCCTTGTGCAAAACGATACCCGCATGTTTGACAAGGTGAACATGATGCGCCTGTGGCTCTGCTTGGATTTAACCAAGCATGGCAATTAGGACAGAAAGGCTAAATGAACTTTCCGACGAAGTCGCCCCGCAGAAACCCTGCCAAAGAACATTGCAGCGAGGAGGTGACAGAGATGCCCACCTGGTGCTCCGTGACTTCCATGCGATCCCGTCTGATGGCTCAGGGATGGGGAAAGGAAGAAGACAGGCAATGAAGTGGAGGATTTCTGGAAATCATTCAGGTCGCTTTAGCGTTTGGGTCCTCACCAGGGAAACTGTAAAGGATTCTGGTTTTCAACAGGGAGATTTTCAGCACTTGCTGAAGATCAGACCCTGTTGCTTTGCCACAAGCTTGGCTGGGCAAAGCAGGAGTCCCTGAGACCTGGCTTAAACCCAGTAATAGGTCTCAGTTCTGCCATGAACGTGCCAGCAGTGATGGATCGGTTGCTGATATGAAGCCCTCCGGAGGAATCAACAATCCCAAGGCTTAGGTTTAAAGCATCAGAGCGTGCCGTTCTCTAGGGGCTAGTGGCTATAGCAGCCCACTGCCACTATAGCAGCCCACTGCTCACGGTGGAAGAAAGTCTCAGACCGCAGGGACTGAGCTATCCCAAGCTGAAGGCTGCAAATCCGACCCCAGGAACATGAGTGGTGTCTGGAAGTGGGCAGCTGCATGCCTGCTAGACCCGATGCCAAGTATGGGGACTGCCAGCGACCGGCGAGATCCCGATAGAAATGACCTACGCCATCCACCAGTCGGCTCTGAACACTTCCAGGTGACCGCAGCTCGTTGGGAAGAACGAGCAATGTCCATGGAGCGAGAGCATCCCTGCCGCCCAGAGCCAGCCCCCCGGCCTGTCTCATCCAACAGCCGTAAGAACGTGGCTGGTGCGTGTCTGAAGCACCGTGTAGCACGGCATCATCACGCCTTCATACAAGCACCGGCATGTGACCGCGAGGCACAACAGCAGCCCTGACAAGCCCCAAGCCCCTGTCGCACTGCTCCCGAATGGGGGTGGGAGTAGGAGGACTGGGGGCTTGCCACATCACCAAGGGGGTGGGAAGCCCGTTTGGTTTTTACAACACTGGAAGCTTTTTAATTGCACTCAATTGTTTACCAGAGAGGGCTGTAATTAAAAGCAAATGGCTGCAATTTCTTTATCATCATGAATATTAATTAAAGATAAACACGGCGTCAATATTAATTTAAGCAGGGATGGGAAAATGAAAGGCAGGACTCCATCCAAGCTGATAAGGGCTCATAAATGAAATGGTATCAGGAGGAGGGGGTGGAAGCAGATGGGAGGAGAGGTGCGCAACAACGCACGGTCCCCGGGGCTCGGGGGGACCTGGGAACCTGTCAGCAGCCACTTGCAAGACACAGCCAAGCCCTGCTTTCTAGTCCAGCACCTCCTTCCTTGCTGCTGCATGCTCGGCGGTGATAGCAAACCACCTGCCTCACCTAGCTGCTGCTCAGGTGCTCTGGGGTCTTTGCTCCTAGCATCATGTGTATTTTGGAGCCTGCTGAGCTGGGTGCCATGTCCTGCTCCATGGATGCCCCCAAATGCCCCGTCCAGTTTGCAAAGCTGAACGCTTCTGAGTCCAAACGCATCAGGATTGAGGCCCACCAAACACATCCCTTCTGCTAGGCACAATATTTCATAGATTTCATAGATATTTGGGCTGGAAGGGAC
>NW_017728995.1:32033908-32038635 GCF_001723915.1 Gavialis gangeticus | reverse complement strand
CTGGGAGCGCTCCGAGCCGTGTCGTTGGTGCCCACATGAATGAGGAGCATGGGATAGTGGGCTGTGGGCTGGGGGAGCTTAGGGATCCCCTCCGCAATGTCCCGGATATGATGCAGCTTAAATTATAGGACCGTATGCTATTGCCGCCAGGCAGCCAGGCGCTGAGCCAGGATTCCCCAAGCCCCAGCCCAGCATTTGACCCCCCACCCAAGGTCCCCTTTCCCCCAAAGCACCCTGACAATAAAGAGGATGCTCAAAGGGATTCCTGGCTCCTATGCAAGGGGGATGAGCAAATAGTTTCCCACTGCTTGCTTGTCCCTTATATCTCAGCCCAGCAACAAGCCCTACCCATGGGCCCAAGCCCCTAGCAGCACTCTGGAAGAGCCCCGCTTGGTCTCTTAAGTATAAAAGGCAGGAATTAAGCCAACCCAGATTTTAAAAAGCATTCTTACAGCAATAGCATGAAACTATCAGCTTTGGGCTTTTTAAAATTATGCTTTTCTAATTTTGTTATGAAATTTTGTCCCCATTTTATTTTCCAAACTTTCTTTTTGTAGAAAGTAGCACATAACACTTGCTGCTTCCTACACCCAATATCCACACATCAGCCAACCCTCCTCTTCCTCCCAGCAGCTCTTTAAAGAGCTTCCTGGGCTCTTTCCTTAATTAGATCACCTTCATCTGCTGCACCTGTAGGGAGTTAGCCCTGCAATGGCTGTAGCTCGGCAGAGACCCAGAGCCTTGCTTCACCATTTGCAGAATTGGCTCTGCAAATGCAACCGGCTGGGGGAATTTCAGCCTCCAGAGAAATGCCCACACCCTGCTAGGAGCCTTGCACAGACTAACCCAGTGCTCGAACACAGCGGAGGTCTTGGCCTGTGTACCTGCGAGCAGCCTGACTTCACTCCAAGTTGGGTATAGCCTCCCTAAACCTCCCCCTGGACAGCCTTCCCTGGTGCTTTAAAACCTGCTATGTGGTGCTGCTGTGGGCCCCAGAGCTGGCAGCATATTCCTGGTGGGTGAAGCAGCATGGGTATAACTTATTTCAGTGGGACACAGACAGGGAGTGCAGAGCTTCGTGATGAAGTGTGCTCTGAAGATTGAGCAGCAAACCTGGATCCAGCCCCGGGGCTGCATCCCTTCCTATCAGTCCCCATACTGCCTTCAAGATGATTGCTTTTCTCTCCCCTTATCTAAAGCACTGTTGGTCTTTAAGCTTGCAATTAAAGAATTTTTTTTGCAAAAATCTAGTTGGTCTAATAAAAGATACAGCATCACCTCTGCCACGAGTTCTGATTCCTCTCGGTCTTTGGCTTTATTTGGATGTCCCGGAGGTCGGTTTGGTTTTGGAGCAGCAAGAAGAAACCGGGCTGGAGTGAGACAGCAAATCCCGCTCCCTGTCAAAGCAGGGACCACATCAGGGGCTGCGGGCTAATTAATCACCTACCATTGCGGCCAATCAATGCAGGTAGGGCCTTCACATCAGCCCAATGTTCCTACCTCCGCTGCATAGTCCATCATGTACCAGTCCCCGGCTCTCCGCCGTGGAACATGTTGTGCACAGGCGACAGTCGATAGTGTTTCACCACGGGTCCTCGTGACAGGCTGCTGGCAAGGAGCAGGTCATTAAGAGGCGAGGAGCTGATGTGTTGTCAATAATGTTCTCTGCCGAGCCGGGAAGCATCCCACGTGCTGCACGCGAGGGACGGACACGCGCTGGAATGAGACGTATGGCTGCTGCAGATGGATTGCAACGCGCGGCCTCCGGCCCCCCCTTCGTGAACGCCTTTGCTGCCCAGGCAAACTCCCTGCCGGGGTGTTGCAAGGCTCGGCTGGGCAGTTGCAAAGAGTTTAAGAAGTTCAGTGCAATTAAAACACCTCTTGCTGGTTGCTCCCGGGGACATGAGACCCAGTCTGGGCTGTGCTGCTCTCCGGCAGCTTCCTCAGCCCCACACATCGAGGAGCGACTGTGCTGGGGGCCGCGCTCCTCCGGCTGCAGGGCACAGGTATTTCTGATTCAGTATCTACAAGGTCTGCCTGTGCAGCTCCTCTCTCCCCCCAACGGCTTCATCCTCATGACGGGAGGCCGGAGGGTGCTGTTTTCCCCATTCTTTCCAAGGGGAAACTGAGGCAGGCAATGTTCAATGATTTGTCTAAGGCCCCACAATGGAGCAGGGGCCTGCATCTTCACCTGTACCGGAGCCCACAGCCCCCAAGCCTTTCCATTCTAGAGATAGGGAAACTGAGGCAGATAGAGGAAATGGTTTCCCCAAGCAATGACCGGCAGAGCTGAGGCTTTCTCCCCATCACCCTGTTCTGAAAGAGCCATTTCTCAGCATAGCGTGGTCTATCGCCATAAGGCACTTTCACAGGCCACCGGCCCCGCTGCACCTCAGTGCACAGCTCCTCGTGCTCGCTTCGTTTGCACAAAACCAGCATGTGGCTACAACCCCTCAGCTAGCATCCGCAGCGCCTGGGCTCCCCAGATGGTCTCCCAGCCAAGCCCAGGGCTGCTTTGCTTCCCAGCTCAGGAGAGAGCAGGTGCGTGCCCTTCAGCTTGGCTAACTTCAGTGCTATCTCAGAAGTGCAGATCAAGGGTCTTTGGGCATTTGGGAGCATTTTCGATGGCCTGCATGGCTGGACAGGCACCTCTCAGCCTATTCAGAGGAGACAGGTGGCGATGGGACAGGTGATTTCCTATAGGTCCCAGTTCAAGGTGCCCTGCGGTGAATCAGCCTCCCAAACAAACAGGCAAATAAGGCACCGAAGGACTCTTTGTTTTCTGACATTATTGGGATTTAGTTTAATGGACTAGGTGGAAGTTAGCAGAACCCATATTTTTTTTTAGCTGCAATTTATGTTATTCCATGACCCCATGAGCTCCTTGGAGGGACTGCCAGAAGAAGGGGATACGTACAACTGTCTGTCTTCAATCTGCATCAGGGATGCAGGCAGCCAGCAGAGCCAGGAAAGGCCCAGCTGGCTTTGATTTCCCCACGTGGAAAGTGGTGTGACACACTTTGGCTTTACAGTGGATTCTCCAGTTCAATGCAGCAAAACAACAGGCTGAGACTCGTAGCAAAGTGGGGCTGGAAGGGAGCTGCAGAGGTCCCTGGGGCAGGATCATCCAAACCCCCCCAGACAAATCCACTGTCCGACCTCTTTGCAAAACTATGCAGCCGATGCTGTAACAACCACAGGCATAACATGCAAACCTGCCGCAGGTAAAACAGGGACCACGGCAGCAAGTGTTTGGCTGCTCAAAGGTTGCTAAAATACACTTGAGAGATCCAGTGCAAGGAAAGCTGGGCTCAGGGTTTCTCTGTTCACTTAATCCACATGCATTGACTAAATCAGCCCTGGAGACATTCCAGCTGCAGTCATTGCCCAAATGCCCTCTCGGCATCTGGACACACAGGGCTTCTCCCGTCCTCTGGGAAAGGCCGTTGACACCCTGGTGCGGTGGTTCTGCACCTCCTTAGCCTCAAGCACCCCTTCGTTAGGCTCAAGGCAGCCCTCCAGCAATGCCAGCTCTTCCTTTTCATGCATTTCTTGATTCAGAAAAAAATAATGCAGCAATTTTTCTATTGCAAAGAGCTCAGCAAGCGCACAGCAGGGCTGGATTATTTTTAACTCTCTGGATTCCTACTTACAGTTAATGACCATGGATTTTTGTGCCCCTCTGACAACTGCAGGAGAGGAGAAAAGCCTACTACTGCCACCACTTCTGGGATGTGCCGCTCCTCCCAGCCCTGTGCTTTCAGTGCTACAGGTGTGGGGCTCTGGCCTCCATGTGGGGTTGGCCGTACGCTCCCTCGTGGCTGACCCTGGGGAAGGGGGGGAAGAGGACACGGTGCCGTAGAGGCTCCTCGTCCAGATAAATGACATAGGTAAAAACCCCTCATACAGCAATGGGAGTTCTCAGGGCTGTTGGTTGTAGCTGTGTTGTTCTAAGGATATTTGGGGTACATGCGATATCTTTTATTAGGCCAGCTGAATAATTGGGAAAAATTGTTCTTTGCAAGCTTTTGGGCACAAACACCCTTCTTCAGGTCATGCACTGTGGGGATCTGAATCTAGAGAGAAAGGGACCCACAGGCAGGATCCAGCCAAGACCTCCATCAGTGCAAGGCAGGGCTGTTCTTCTCCAAGACAGCCAATACCTGGCTTAAACACAGCAGCAAACCTCCAGGTCTCTTAGCTGCAGGTATCAGGCGGATGGAGTAGCTGCTAGAGGGACACGTGCTGAGCGTGTTACATGGGCTGAACGGGTTACATGTGATAAATGTTGTGTGTGCTGAGTGTGTTAGGTGTGATAAATGTGTTGTGCTGAACATGTTTCATGGGCTGAATGGGATACACGTGATAAATATGTTCATAGAATCACAGAAGTGGCGTCGAAGGGACCTTGTAGATCTTCAAGTCCGACCCCCCGCCTGGGCGGGAGAAAAGACTGGACTCAAATGAGTCCAGCCAGGTAGGCATCCAGCCTCCTCTTAAAGCCCCCCAGGGTAGGAGCCAGCATCACTTCCCTTGGAAGTTGTTTCCAGCTCCTAGCCGCCCTGACCGTGAAGTAGTTCTTGCGGATGTCTAATCTAAACCTCCTCTCCAACAACTTGTGGCCGTTTATCAGCGATTTGGACGATGGGGTGAAAAGCAACCTGTTTAAATTCTTTGATGATACCAAAATTTGGGGTGAGGTGAGCACGCTAGTAGGGAGGGAAAGA
>NW_017728995.1:32032422-32033780 GCF_001723915.1 Gavialis gangeticus | reverse complement strand
GACAGCCCCCCTACAGGCCCAAGCAGAGGAGGTATACTCCTCTTTGGAGATAGCACCCCCTTCCACCGGGTGTACGCCGCCTTTTTGGCAATCAGGCATTCCCGGACACCCTTGGTGAGCCAGGGGGGCTTTCGGGCACTCTTGCCCCCTTTGCTTCTTGTTGGGATGGTCACCCCTTGGGCCCTGAGTATCGTATATGTGCCAAGCATGTTACATGTGATAAGCATGTCATGCTGAACGTGTTATATGTGCTGAATGTTGCATGTGATAAATATGGTGTATGCGCTGAATGTGTTAGGTGTGATAAATGTGCTGTGTTGAACGTGTTTCATGGGCTGAATGGGTTGCATGTGATAAATGTGTTAGATGTACTCAGTGTGTTGCATGTGATAAATGTGTCGCATGCTGAACATGTTACCCAGGTTCCTGTGGTTTCTGTGACAGCTTTACATTTTTTTTTTAAAGTGTTAAAAAATAACTTGTTTCCAACTACTTGGCTGGTCAGTATAAAAGAGATCACATCTACCCAAAAAACCTTGCCAGCTTTAAAATATTGCACACGACTGCTCTGAAGCTCTCTGGCGGCTGCCCCGTCCCTACCCCCATCTTCAGCCAACCAGGAACGCTGTGCTGAAGTTATGAAAAACTAACAGGCCTGGCTCTTCCTTAGCTAGTCATTAAGCACAGCTCCTCCTCCTAATCAATGCTGCTGGTCACGTGCCATCACTCGGGCTCTGATGGTGTCTGAGCAGGTGCCTCATCACAGAGCTACGTCCAAGGGGGAAGAAGAGAGGGGCTATTGCAGTGGCACAGCATTGCTTTTGGGGTTGGGGTTGGGGAGTACATCCGGTGGGTGCCTAAAAATCCTCCCCGATGAGTCTACCTGGTGGAAATATGCATGGGCGCCCCAGGTAAAAGGCTTTGCTTTTGCAGCGAAACAGCCTCTGGTATTCTGGGGCACCTAAAAGAAGGCCAGAAGCATTTAGTTCCTGTCTTGGTAATGCCAGTCTGAGCTCAGCGGTCCAGCAGCAAGGACCTCGGCCACCGTCCAGTGTGTTGGGGCAGTAACACAGGCTGCCCCACGCCCCCGTGAATCCCCGGTGAATTTTACAGGCCACATGCATAGGACTCATTTCACCCATTGCAAAGAGTCTCCCAGCCCTAGCTGGGGACACTGGGCCAGGGTGAGAGCAGCGCTGTCAGTGCCAGCCCCGCTGGCTTTCCTGCCGGTCTCCCTTCCAAACACCCATCAGAGCAATCGCTGCTGAGCCAGGGCAATCAGAGCAGCTTGGAGAGCAGGGGTGAATTTGAGTTTCATCAGGCTACTGGGGGGGACCGGAACAGCCACCCCCCCCCCC
>NW_017728995.1:32026957-32027422 GCF_001723915.1 Gavialis gangeticus | reverse complement strand
CCCTCAGGCCCCAGGGGAGGCGCACCCAGGCCAAGGGTCAGTGAGGATCTAGTCAGGGAACGTCTGGCGGGACTGGGTGTATTCAAGTCAGCTGGTCCGGATGATCTCCACCCCCGAGCGCTGAGAGAATTGGCCTAGGTCATTGCGGGACCCCTGGCACGGCTGTACGAGCACTCGTGGTGCTCTGGTGTGGGGCCAGAGGACTGGAAGAGGGCCAACGTGGTTCCCATCTTCAAAAAGGGAGGAAGGAGAACCCAGGAAACTATAGGCCAGTCAGTCTTACCTCGATCCTGGGGAAGCTTTTTGAGAGAGTTATCCTGGCGCATGTCCACGAGGGGCCGGGGGGGAGATCATGCTTACGGGCAACCAACACGGGTTCATTAGCGGCAGGTCCTGTCAGACCAACCTGGTGGCCTCCTACGACCAGGTCACCAAATCATTAGATGCAGGGGGAGGAGTGGACAT
>NW_017728995.1:32025649-32026935 GCF_001723915.1 Gavialis gangeticus | reverse complement strand
TGGTGGCCTCCTACGACCAGGTCACCAAATCATTAGATGCAGGGGTAGCAGTGGACATCGTCTTCCTGGACTTTCGGATGCCTTCGACACTGTCTCTCACCCTGTTCTCATTAAGAAACTGGGGGCTGTGGTGTTGACACCCACACAGTCAGTTGTGTCGCCAACTGGCTGGAGGACCGTGCCCAGAGAGCGTGACCATTTCGAGCCGGTCTCCGACCAGTGCCCCTTTTGCACCGAGAGGGAGATGCTGGCGCATCTTGTCACCGACTGCACCAGGCTGCAGCCCCTGCACCTCCTCCTCCACAACTTGCTCCTCAAGTTCTGGCTGCACGACTCCCCGCACCTTTTGGTTTACGCACACCCCATCCGTCGCCCCACCAAGGCCCGGGACCTCCTGGTCAACCTCCTCCTGGCGCTGCCCGAGCTTGTCATCTGGCGGTCCAGGCAGGAGGCTCTGGCCGGGAAGGCTCCCGGCGCCCTCGGGGCGTTGTTCCTCGGTGTCCTTCGCGCGCGTCTCCGGGCAGAGTACGGCTGGGCAGTAGCCGCCGGCGAGCTCCCTCAGTTCGCGGGCCGGTGGGCGCTGTCCGGGGTGCTCTGCTCAGTGTCCCCCGGGGGAGCACTCGTTTTGAACCTGTGACCCGCACGAGCACACCCTGTTTTCTCTTTAGTTGTCCCCCGTAACTTGTGGGTGTTTTTAAGGCGCTGGTCACCCCACCCAGTGGCGGCCCCGTGGCAGTTTTAGGCTTTTAGCTCTTTTTACTGCTTTTATGCTTTTAGCCTTTTTAGAAACCGCCGGGACAACGAGCGCCAGACACCGGCGACTACCCCGTCCAGTCGTTTTACTTGATGTCGTCACCTGCTGTGTGCTGGCATCGGACACCGACGACACTGATGCCCAGCAGGGACTGGCCCCATCGGGGCAAAACTTTGGGCCGTCTCCGGGCCCCCACATCAGACCCGGAGGACATTGAGACCGCGGCCGCCGACCGACGACGGCCCCCAGTCACCAGCGGCACAGCTGCATGAAGGACGCACATCAAATAGTCCCAGAGAGCGGTGGTGGACGGGTCATGTTCGACCTGGAGGGGTGTGGGCAGTGGGGTCCCACAGGGCTCGGTCCTCGGGCCCGCACTGTTCAACATCTTCATCAGTGACTTGGACGAGGGGGTAAAAAGCACCTGTTCACATTTGCTGATGACACTAAGATGTGGGGAGATGTGGGCACACTAGAAGGGAGGAATAGGCTGCAATCGGACCTAGACAGGTTACAGGGGTGGGCGGATAAG
>NW_017728995.1:32009860-32025375 GCF_001723915.1 Gavialis gangeticus | reverse complement strand
GAACACCTTGCTGGGGTCGTTTGACCCCAGTACTCTTTCCTGCCATGGCAGGGGGTCGGACTTGATGATCTGCTCAGGTCCCTTCTGACCCTAGAAACTATGAAACTATGAAACCCGGGTAGACCAAGCCTTGTCTGGGATGATGTAGTTGGGGCTGGGCCTGCTCTGAGCAGGGGGCTGTGTTAGATGTGACCTGCTGAGCTCCCTTCCCACCCTCGTTTTCTGTGATTCGGTGATTAAACAGGGGGTAATTAATCATCACAGGTCACAGCACCTTCAGGCTTTCCCGGGCTAGGGGTAGGGAGAGGAACTGGCTCCACATCTGCACTAAAGAGGAGCGAAAGTGCCATCTCGTGGCAAAACCCGGCACTGCCACCACACGACAGGCCAGCTGCATGGGCGCGGGGGCAGGAGGGGTCTCTTCCACAGTAACAGGAACTTGCCTTTCAGGGCAGGCCCCAGCAAGGAAAACAAACTCAAAAGGAGGGGAAAGCCTGGCACAGCCCCCCACTGCCCCCACCTGCATGCAACCCCTGGAGGAGCTGACAACATGAAGGGGGTTTCCTGGGTGGCAAATGCCCCCTCCCCTGACATGATGAGGGGTGGCTAGTCTGGGCCTAAATGCTGGGAGGAGGAGGGAGCGATCTGTAAAGCATGGAGAGGCCTGTGCACAGAGGTGGGGGCACCACCGTGCTCCTGTCTCGTTACAGCAGCATCTGGGGGCACAGTCAGAGCGCTCCCCACTGTAGGTGCTGCCCCCATTTTACAGACGGGGAAAACTGAGGGGCGGAGTACTTCAAGCCTGGCATGGGCTGCTCAAACAGTGCCTGGTTTCCCTTGAGGGTGATGAGCCTGGGGGAGCTGCTCAGAGGCAAAGCTGCTCAGCGTGGGACTGGACCCACTGGCCACCTGCTTCAAGACCCGTTAGGGAACGCACACTCCTGTGCTGCACCAGCGGCCCGGCCCAGACGGCCCGTGCCCTCCTGGGGTCCCAGCCCCCGGCAGCATCCCAGTGGCACAACAGCCCCTGCCGTGGGTGGAAGTAGAGGCTGGAGCAACAGTGGGGACACAGAGGTGTCCAGCTGGGACCTCCTGGCCTTTTTCTTTGCCGCTTTGGTGGCACAAAGCCCTTCCCAAATTCATTGGAAATCATCTGCAAATTAAATGTGAGACTTGTAGCCACCAGACGGGGTGGGAGCTGACAGTTCAGCCAGATTCACCAAGGGTTGGATACGTTCTTGGAGGAAAGGGGCATCCATTGCTATTAATCATGGGTGCGGGGGGGCGCCCAAACTTCCTCAAGACCCGAAATGCTGCCAGCAGGTTCCCTGCTATCCCCTGGCCTGCGCATTTTCCCGTGCATCAGCAGAGGGCACCACGACCAAGCCAGTCTGCAGCAGAGGCTCCGTGGCTGCCGGGACCGAAAATTCATCCAAAACTTCCTCCCCGGGCCTGTGTCCCTTGGGAGCACGAGGCTTCTCCACCTGGGCCCACGCATGGCAGGGCATCGGCTCTGTACCAAGAGGTGCCAGCCAATTTTGGGATATTATTCACAGAATTATTATTCATATTATCCATTGGGTGACCTTCTGTGCTGTTGGATCTGGATGCTGTCCCCGCCTTCCTGTACATCTACCCCGCCCCACAGCTGAGGTCCCTTCTGGCATCTGGCTGAGTTCCTGGCATCGGTGACTTCTTGTTGTGTCCCCAACAGTATCGCTCCCTCCTCCATATAACCACCCTGCAGATGTTGTCAGACTTCTCTTCTCCAGATTCAACCACCCCAGCGCTTCCCGCCTGCCCTTGTTAGCCACGTTTCCAAGAACCTGCTAACACAGGAGCCCCCGATCCACCTTCTCCAGTTATTACCCCGGGATAGCCCCTGTAGAGGGACTCTGGGAATCATCAAGAGTGAAATTGCAAGCGTTGTGTGTCCGCTTCCACCCTGCCGTAGCATGGGCTACAGGCAAAGGGGCTATTACCGCCTTCCCCTCCCCTCCAACCTAGGCTGTAATACCCCCATGGCATGTGCATTGCAATAGCCGCTCGCCTGCCCGTGCTCGACCCCGTGTCACGCACATCGGTGCACGCACATCACTGATAGAAATGACCCCGCTATAAATGTGCTGTGTGTCCGGACCCAGGACTCATCTGCTCCTACAGCTTCTCTCCCATGCTGACGAGCTGAGGGTTACCGGCTAAGTGACTGCTGCCACGTCCGATAAGGGCCTGTACTGATTTTGTCTGTACGCGAGGGTCAACTTCGGGGGCAGAGCAGCCAGGATCCCACCAGCATGCCGAGGCTGCCCAGAGTAAGCCAAGCCCAGAGGGGAAGGGACTGGCTGGTGATGGGTAGGTGTCCCAGCACTATAGACCCACTATGGACCGCAGGCCGTCCAAAAAAGCCCTTTGCAAGCACTTTGCAGTTTCAGGGTGCTCGTGTGCATGTCCTGGCATACGTATGGTCTGGAGGAATGGGGGTCGGCGCATAGGCCGGACTCCCGGGATCTCCACCCCTCTGGGGACAAGGAGGAGAGGATAGTGGTTGTAGCACTGGAGAGGAAGGCAGGACTGCAGCGATCTGTTCCCAGCCCGGAGAGAGGTCTGATGTAAACCATGTCCTGGAGCTGTGAGGGTTGTTGCCGGCTCCCTCCATCCTCCTTTGATGAGTACCCTACCTCCACCCCAAGCATCTGGGCAGGGGGCTCTGCAAAGACTTGCCACTATTCCCTCTTGGTGCTACGAACCCCCCGACCCAGCTCAAGGCATCCCAGGGTCAGCAGAAGTCAAAGGAGTCCCCTGCTGAGCCCAGAAGATCCCCAAAGATCCACAGGGGATCCATAGATCTCATGGACCAACAAAGCCTTGGCATGCACTCCCCTGGCTTCCTCCCCTGGGAGGGTCTGGCTTCCTAGTAGGTCCGTCTCAAAGACCAGACCCTCGTGGGGGAAGAAGCCAGGGGAGGAAATTTAGTCTGGGAAGTCCCGGCCCCTCTGGGACAACCCCCCTGGCAGCTCTTGGCCATACCTGGTTCTCTAGAAATATTACTCCCCTGACTCCAAGATGAACCAATGATGCCAAGATGGCATATGGTGGAAGTCAGTGGCGCTTCATTGCTTCATGCTAGCTGAGGCATGGGACCAGTGCTCTGGGGTCCCCGGTGAAAGGTCCCACGGCTGGGACAGCTTGGATGTGCCCATCGTGGGCAGCTGGGGGTGTCCCAGCCCTGAGCGGGGATGGAAAAGCCCCCCAGGCATCTCATCCCATCCCGTCCAGGACGAGGGAGCAGTCGCTTCGGCATGAAAGCAGCTCCCAGCGAGAGGAGCAGCTCCGGGGCGCTGTTGTTGTGGGAATAAAAGCGACAGAGCAAGCAAAATAGGTTGTAATTTATGCAGGACTTGGAGCGAGCTGCCCGCTGGCACAGCCGCACCATCCCATCGGGCGCCCTGTCTGGAATATTAATTAGGCTCTGAAACCTGCCTGGGGCCTGTGGGGCCGCGGGCGGGTTGATTTGCCTAAATAAAGGTACTTTTCAACAGGATTAGTAGCAGGGGGCAGCGCCCTGCCCTGCCATCCACCCCCGGCCCCTGCACTGTGAGCCCCCGTGGAGGGACTTTGCTGTGTGGCTTCTACAATCCCATTCCCCAATTTTATTGAAATGCCACGTTGTTCCCTGTGGCCGGGGAAGCGACCCGCATGGAAACAGAGACCGGAGTGTGGGGGGACTGGCAGCATGTGAGGCCCAGTTCCCAATCCTGTTTCTACATGTGTCGGGGCAGGGGGGTGAACCCTTCCCCAGGCTGGGGACGTGCCAATGCTCCTGCTGGGACCAAAGCCGGAGGGTCCTGGCTAGAGGGTCTTGCCCCTCCACTCAGGGTCAGACCAATGCCACATTTGGGGTCAGGAAGGACTTTTACCCCTTGGTCAGACTGGTGTGGACTGGGAGGGGGTTGCTTTTCTCTGTAGCAGGGGCACGGCCCCTCCCTGGGTGTATATTAGCAACCTTTTACAGAAGACTGTGGCTGCCGCGGCCACCCTGCTTCACCTGTTCAGGTTCAGGTGTGACGGCGGGGTCGACGGTGGCTTTACTAAGAGGCGAGATGATGGGTTTGTGGTGGTTGGCACCGGGCTGATGCTGCCTCAAGCAGGGGTCGGACTAGATGTGACTCTGGAATAGCACCGACCCCGGTGCCTGCACGGGGGAAACACGTGTCTGAAATCAAGAGTATCCCTTTCATCACAGTGCCCTGAGCTCCTATCCTGCTTCCCTTGGAATAAGTGATGCCAAAGCACCCTGCTTTCACTGCCCCCCTCACATCTCTTGTCTGCCTGGTCTTTCAGGGGCTGCATTGGTAGCCCTGGCTGCTTGGGGGCGTCAGCCGGGGGTCACAAATTCACAGAAGTTGGGGGCTGGAAGGGACCTCGTGAGATCATCAAGTCCAGCCCCCGATGGGTTACCTGAACCAGGTACTCAAGTACTAAACTTCAGAGGTATCTTATCTAGAAGGAGTGAGGACCACCCCGGCGATGCTCTTACTCCCAGCCCAGAGAAGTGCTAGCTCCCGGCTTGGGGGCAGCGGGGAGGGACAAACGGAAAGGGGGAAACATTTCAAGGGTTTCCCTCTTTCTTCATGAGATGGGTCAGAATTGACCAGATGTTAAATCCAGAACTGGGGAGAGTGAAGAGTGGGCCAGAGCCCAAAACAGAGCGATCAGCATCTCCTTCTGCCCCCAGGCTCGAGCCCCAAACCCGTGCGGTGGCAAGGCCGAAACCTGGTCCCCGCCCCAGGTCTGAGTCCCCGAGGCTGGGCCCAAGTTATTTTGCACAGCTTCGTTTCACACCTCCCAGCCTGGTGTTTTGCTGGTGTTTCTGCAGCGTGCCCTGCCGAGAAGCACATTTTAGCCATCTGGCACCGCAGCCTGAAAAGGAAAAAAAAATGAGGACACAACACACACACACGCGCGCGCACACACACACACACACACACACACACACACAGGGCTTGGGAGGTTTAGAGAGACAAAAACCTCGCCGGCTGTGGCTTTTGTTGGAAGTGTCTGAGACAGCCCTGCGGAGCGAGAGGAAAGATTGCTGGAAGAGGCTGGCGGAGGGGAGGATAGTTTCACTAGGCAGGTTTGCGTGTGTGTGTGTGTGTGTGTGTGTGTGTGTGTGTGCGTGCGTGTATGTGTGTGTGTGTGTGTGCATGCGTACGTGTGAGTGTGTGTGAGTGATTTGGTGGGGGGGTGGGGGGAGACTGTTGCAGGCAGGGGAAGGCGTGACCTGCATGGAGAATGCCAGACAACTCCAGAGACACACTCGCACACTCACAAATCTCCGAACAAAGATAAGGCACGGAGCGCGGACCGTTGGGAACCAGGCAGCCTTCCTCCCCAAAATCCCCCCCTTCCCCACCCCTCTCCTTTCAAACACATCGGGAGAGACCCACGGGAGCGAGATGAGGTGAGTACCCAGCTGGGAAATGGGCACGGGGATCCGGGGTGGGCGTTGTGTCTCCAGCCGACACTTCACTTGGGGGACTGCTGTTTGCATTGCATGACTTGACTCCTCGCTGGAGCGGGGAATATGTGCCAGAGACCCCTGAGACCACTTGCCAGGTTAGCTGCCTGGCAAGGGAAGAGAGGAAGACTGCTGCCGTTTGTGATTTATTAGCACAGCGCTCACTATGCAGGACAGGAGGAGCATAAAGGGAGGCTTTACATATCGCATGTTGCTGAAGTCGCTGGTCACTCGTGCCTTCGGGTAAGACTTCCCTGGCATGGCAGAGAAGTTCAGTCTGCTCTTCCTCCTCCATAACACAGAAAGCAAAGCAAAGGCATGAATGGGCCAGGTCATCAGGAGCTCCATCCAAGCCAATAAAGCAACACCCCTTTACCCCACCGAGGACACGGTCCCACTCCCCACCCCCGTGCGTGTCCTCCGACCAGAAGAGAGACAGACTTTCCCTTTGCACATTTCTGTGGTTTCAGAGAAGCCATCAGAAAATTGCATGCTAAGCTTCACTTGAGCCGAGAGCAAATCGATCCAAATTCCGTTGCTCTCATTAACTTTCTCTGCTTGTAGCCGAAAGCCGAGGAAAGCGTGTCTGGTCCCGGGATCAGCCTCCTGGAAACCTAGTGCCCGGCTGTGAACACAACACGGACAGGTTGCAAATAATCCCCAGAGAGAGTTTCAATTTCCTCACCGCGCGCCTATTTTGCAAACATTTATGCATGCACGTGGGGGTCACTCTATGGCCTTTAATGGCAAGTGCACAGACCTGTACAGGGAAAAGGCCTCCAGACAGGGTTCAGGAAACAGAGTCGGGGTCTGACTTTCTGCATCCATCCGGCACTTTATCAGCTTGGAGAATGGAATAAAACAGCCTCGGCCTTGTTCATTTTGCCTTCCTGGTTCCCATCCACTACCAGCAGGATCCGGGGTCAGGAGCAGACTCTGCCAGGCCATGCGCGTTTCCTGATTGCATTGATTCATGGTTTAGAAAGACTTTGATCCCATTTGACGTTGTATCCCATGAGGTGGGGAACCGGGTCACTGGGGTTGCTATTCCCATCAGAGACACTAACTGTCTTCTAATTCAGGGCAACTCCATTGGGAGTTAGGCACCTGCGTGCCATTCAGGGTCTGAGCCCCCAACTCCTTTATGCGCCTCAGTCTGCCCATCCATAAAATGGGTATGATGGGAAGAAAGAAAAAAAAAACCCCACACAAATGGAGAGAGGCAAATGACTAGTAATGAACCACAGACTCCTGCTGCACAGCAGATACAACATGTCCCTTGTAGTGCCTCTATGCAGAGAGAAATCTGACTCATCGGTCCAGGTTGGGTGAGATGAGGGTCAGCAGCAGCAACAAATAACAATGCATGGCTGGGAGAGCTGTAGGATGCTTGCAGAAAGCCTATTCAGGAAGTCTC
This sequence comes from Gavialis gangeticus, assembly GCF_001723915.1. Classification (NCBI taxonomy): domain Eukaryota; kingdom Metazoa; phylum Chordata; order Crocodylia; family Gavialidae; genus Gavialis; species Gavialis gangeticus. The sequence continues at coordinate 32,018,440 of NW_017728995.1, read as the reverse complement.
TTTATTGTCCTGGATTGCCTTCTGCTTATTCTGCTATTAAATGAAGATGTTTCCATCAAAGCGGCATGGATTAAGAGGAGGTGCTGCCCGTGGCTAGAGGTTCCTCAGGGCATGGAGCAAAAATGTTGTGTTGCAATATGAAATATTTGTCTATGCTGCAATGTGTCTGGTACCTATTCTGTAAGGGACTGGACTCCTCGCTGCTCCCGTAGCAGCCCTGGGTCCGAGCCACCAGCCCGATGCCGGATGGTGCTGTGTTGGGGAAGGCTCCATCATCTGGAGGAAATCAAAACCTAATGGCATTAATGAGTGGGCCATGTGCTTCGGGATCTGACTGTATCCCATGATGGAGTCATTGCCACCTGCCTGAGAAGAAACCCCCTCTGAGTGAGCCAATCCTTTTTTTTTCAGTCCAAACCACCATGCCCTTTGCAAAGTTGACCCCCCTTTAAAATGGGGCAAAGCCAGCCCTGGCCCCGATCCCTCCAAACCTCGGGGTATCTGAGACCTACTTCAGACCCGAATTTTGCACCTAGGCCTTCCCTCCTTAACAGAGGACCGCCTTTGATCTCGCGGGGAAAGCAGATGATGTCCTCGATGGGTTTCAGGAGGGAGGTTTGATCTCCGTGTGTCTTTTGCAGGTACCTTCTGGCCTGGTCCCTCTGTGCCTTGCTGCTCTGCAGCACAGATGCGGTCGATCTGACGGATATGTTTGGGGAGATCCAATCCCCTAACTTCCCAGATTCCTACCCCAGTGACTCTGAAGTGACTTGGAATATTTCAGTGCCGGACGGATTTAGGATCAAACTGTACTTCATGCATTTTGACCTGGAATCATCCTACCTCTGCGAATATGACTATGTGAAGGTAAGCCGCTTAACCTAAATGTAAACCCAGGCTATTGTGGGTTAAACTAAGAGGCTGAAAGGAGGCAGATGAGAGGGCTGTGTGTAGCTACAACGCGATGCAGGCAACTTTTCTTTTCGTGCATTGGGCATGGAGGTGCTTTTGCTCAGCTGGTGTGTATCAGCTGATGGTTAGAGGAAAGCAGGAAAGGCCGTGCCTTGAACTGAACTCAGCAAAGCGGTGTGACAAGACCCAGATTCTCAAAAGCCCCTGGCACCGTATTAAGGAGCTTGCCTGCTGTGGACATCAAGGGAAGTCGGGAGCCTATATGCCTTTGCAAACTTAGGTCAAAGAGCCAGATCCCCCCCCGCCGTGATGTTCATGGAGAAGGTTTGCTTGGAACCGTGCCGGCGTCGTAGCCACTTGGAGCGGCAGTGCAATCAGGATGTCACGCGAGATGCAAGGACCACGGGTAAATACACCCTTCACCGGGGAAGGGCCTTCCCACGTGCCTGCTAACTGAAGCTGCCCAGCTCTGCCTCGCCATTTGGGAAGCGTCCCAGTTTGGGGGGATCTCTTCATACAAAATGAAGTGACAAGCCCTGGGCTTGACCTACCAAGTCTGGATCGGCACGTGGGTTTTTGCAAAGTTTGGTGGCTTTCCAACCCAAAAATGTTCTTCAATTCAGTAGGCAGACAAGTGTCTTCGGGTAAATCTGATACCTTTTATATCTGCTTCTTCAGCCTGACAATGGATATTTACACCTGAAAGCTTGCAAAGAAGAATTTTTCCAACTATTTGAATAGGCTTAATAAAAAATATCAGATTTACCCAAAGACCCTTGTCTGCCTATGTCCTTCGGCCAACACGGCTACAGCCCACACCCCTGCAATTCAGTATAGAGACAAGGATCTGCTACTGAAGTTTGTACCTAAGATTCAAGGCCATCTCCTGACGTTACTGAAACAGGAGAGTAGGGCATTATGATTAATTCCCTCCCTCCTCAAGCTGAAAGTTTTCTGGGCGCTATAACAGCCACAAGCGGAGCAAAGTTTCAGTTTCTCCTTTGATAGTTCGCATCTCCAGCAGCATCAGGGTTTCCTACCCCCAGACTAAGACAAATGCAGCGCTGGTGCTTCAGAGCACCCGCAGCAAGATGGCAAGTGTCCCAACACCAAGGTCTCTCCTTCATCAACGCATCAAGCCTGCTTAGTTTCTAGGCAGGGAAAGGTAATCATTCCCATTCTCTGCTCCCCCTGGTAGACAGGCACATTTGACCCCGGGGTAGATTGTCGGTACAAATGAATTTGTCATGAGCCTCCAGTCAAATAGCAGCTCTAAAGCTGAGTTTCAGAGCCTGGCCCTGTCTATCATGCAGATTTTTGCTTTGGAAACAATAATACAAATACAAAACATTTGTATTCTTGGTTCCTGTTTCTGTGGCGGCTGCTTTAATTCCCTCATTATGCTGCCACGCTTTCCTCTGCTAACAGCTCTCACTGCTATTTGGTTAGTTTTATTCTGCTTTTCCTGGATCTTCTCCAAGTACAAAGATCCTGGACATATATACATATACATATACAAACATCCACACCCCCCCTCCAAAACTTGAGAAAAAGCTATAAGCTTTATGGGAGAATTTCTTGGAAGCCCCCACAACTCCAGGCATTATTCCCTCTCCCAGCCCCTGACATCCACAGCCCCCATACTCTATTCCACAAACATGCCTTTTTATTCACACTTGATGGTTTTTGGCATCACAGCCCTTATGCGGCTGGGTTTTCATGAGAAGCCTGGATTTTTCACCGGGATTTCAACCTCGGCTGTATAAATTTGCTCGCAGCGTCTCAGCCAGGGAATGACATGCTTGCTGCAAAATGCCCAGAAGCGTCCATCTGGCCATTTGGACGATGACATGTAAACTATTCGGATTCGCTTAGTTGGAATAATTACGGCGGTCCAAGCTGGATGACCTGGATGGAAAAAACGAGGAGAGCAGCCAAGTGGACGTGTGAAGCGATGAGAGCTTCTTTTGTTGTTTCATGTCTCCAGCTTCTGCTGATCGCAGAGGACTTTTGGAAGGAAATGCAGACTTTAAGGTGTAGCCTCAAACCCACTGAACCCGGCAGCAAGCTTTCTATTGAATTTGCAGATTTTTGGATCACCGTCTAAGATTGTCCGCACAACATCATCTCTGCCCCAGTAAAGGCATCTGTGCCCCTTCTGTGTGACCCTCTGTAATGCAGAAGAAAGCCCTGCGTCGGGATAGACAGGAGCCAGTGGCATGATGGGAGCCAGTCATTTCCCTCTCTTCATCTTTGTCGTCACCACTGAGATCTAGAGCAATGTTAGCCAGTTAGTCTGTACACGTGTAAAGAAGCGCTGTCGCTGAATTCAGAGCAAACGCCTAATCCTTTCTGAGACGGTCAGGAACGTATATGCAAATCTCACCTGCAGACGTACTCCTCTGAAGTGAAGAATAGCTCCTCCAGGAGCGCTAAGTGCATTTCTCATTGCAAATGGCATTTATAAAAAGGAGTGTTAAGAAGAACTTGTCTCTCCTAAGGAAGCGATAATGAGCAAGGAAGGTGCCCCAGATCGAGAGAGACGGAAAGCGCCTCCTCTAGAAAGAGGGTGAATAGGACCAAAGTGAAACTCAGGAGGATGTGATGCCAAAAGATGTACACGGCTGAAAGCCAGGTTTAATACAGCTCAGGTGAATAAATCTTGAGTTTATAGCCCCCGTGGTGAGAGACAAGGGCACTTATTATCTGTAATAAATACAGCGCTTAATACGCCAACCAAGAAGAAACCGTTCTCACCCCAAGGAAAAGGCAAAGCTGGACTGAGTATCGACACACGATGCCCCTTCATTTCACTGCGGAGTGTAAAGCCAGCTCCCGGATCTGGGTTTGGAAATCACAACTTCAGGTCTTAGAGTCATAGAAAATTCAGGTTGGAAGAGTCCTCAGGAGGTCACATCTAGTGCAACCCCCTGCTCAAAGCAGGACCAGCCCCAACTCCATCATCCCAGCCAAGGCTTCATCTACCCAGGCCTTAAAAACCCCCAAGGATGGAGACTCCTCCACCCCTCGGGGTCTTGACCCTGCAATTCATTGTGAAAGCCAGGGGTCTCTGGCATGGGAGCCAGCCCCTGACAATTCAATGGCTGGGCTAGGGCCAGGAGTGGATGCACTGTCCAAGTCCAGCCTGAGCCCAGGCAGCTCGTCAGCCCAGGTGGTTAAGGCACCCTAGGGACCGCGGGTGCAACCCCCATGGGAGCGAGGTATCCAGCATCACGGCACGTCCTCTCTGGGTCCCAGTCTAATGTCCAGATGCCCGTGCACAGCTGAGGCGCCTGGGAGCAGCCTGCAGGAAGAACCGAGAGCAAAGCTAAAACTCACACCTCTGAATGTGGATCAGAGCCCTTTCCCCATCTGTCCCCATGCCCTGTAGACGTGGCTGACACGGAGCTTAGTCTGGTTGCTTCCTTATGATATTTAAGCATCCTCTTTTGCCAAGCTGGCCGCCTCACACTGCACCAAGTAAGGCAGTGTCACCACTTGTCCCTGGTGATGTTAAATCCTCCCTATTCCTAGCGCTTGGCCCAGATTCAGGAAAGCACTTGAGGTCGTGCTTAAGACCCATGGACATCAAAGAGATCTCAGCAAGGGCTTAGAAGCATCCTGCATTTGCTACTGCTGCACCGAGCCTTAGCAAAATGTGGATCAGGGAAGGGAGAGTCTCTTAGTCCTTGTCTACACTGGGAGCAGCTCTTCTGGAACAAGTGCCCAGAGCTTTCCATGTAGACACAGCTCTGGGCTGACTCTGCCTTATTGCAGAAGGATCTGTGCGCTCTGCAACAGCAGCTGAGTCCCTTTTCCCAGGTAGGCAGCCTTTCCTCGAATGTGCCTGCACAGCCGGGCACAGTGAGTCTCAGAGCCCCTGAGCCCTTTTTCCATAGCAGTGCTAGCAGGTGGGGAAAGGAGGCATGACCACCAGCAAAGCAGCAGCTCTTTAGTAAAGGACCTGGGGGGGACAGGGGACAAGAAGCTGGACAGGAGCCAGCAGTGTGCCCTTGGTGCCAATAAGACAACCGGCATCCTGGGCTGCGTTGGGAGAAGCGTTGCCAGTAGGTCGAGGGAAATGATTTTTCCCCTTTATTCAGCACTGGGGAGGCCACATCTGGAGTCCTGTGTCCAGCTGTGGGCCCCCCACTACAGAAAGGATGTGGACACGTTGGAGAGAGTCCAGTGGAGGGCAATGAAAATGGTTGTGGGGCTGGGAGACAGGACTGGTGAGGAGAGGCTGAGGGAGCTGGACTGATTGAGTCTGCAGAAGAGAAGACAGAGGGGGATTGAACAGCAGCCTTCACCTCCCTGCAGGGGGGCTGCAAAGAGGATGGAGCTGGACGGGTCTCAGTGGGGGCAGATGACAGAAGGGGCAATGGGCTCAAGCTGCAGCAAGGGAAGTTGAGGTTGAATATTAGGAAAAACCCTCTCACTAGGAGGGTGGTGAAGCACTGAAACAGGTTACCCAGAGAGGTGATGCAGTCTCCATCCTTGGAGGTTTTGAAGACCCGGGTAGACAAAGCCTTGGCTGGGATGATGTAGTTGGGGCTGGTCCTGCTCCGAACGGGGGTTGAACTAGTTGTGACCTCCCGAGGTCCCTTCAACCCTCATTTTCTATGACCCTATGAAAGCCAGGAGACTTCCCTTTCAAGACTAGTACCCATCCAGTGGCTGTGGGGTTTGCACTCAGAAATGCAGGCATGGACCTGAATGCAGGAGATGCAGGGGAGCCAGAAAAGGAGCCAAGCAATGGATGAGAGATTTCCGGATAGTGAATGCCAGAAATGATGTGAGGTCAGGAGAGCTGCTGTCTCAGGGTTATTGTGAAAGGAGATTTGTGGCATAGTAACTGGGAGGTGATGGTGACGGTGCTGCGTCTTCCTGAAAGCCAGTGGGATGGAGGGCTCCACATCACGTGCCATGTTGGGTGCTGATGCTCTAGGCTCCCCGGTTGGCATCTCTGCCCAATGGGACCTAGGAGGACCAAGGGCCAGGACCCTACTCTTGTGTTCCCACAGAGATGGACTGAAATGCCTGGAGATAGGCAGGACTGCAGAGGAGCTTCTGGGTTCCTCCCGTGCATGGGTTCAGGGGCTGCAGATAAGATGCACCTTATGCCCGGCTGCTTCGGCAAGCAGCACGTTGCCCTCTGCAGAGCATCAGCGCTCATCCCCAGCCTGTGGCATGTTTCCACGGAGTTGTAAAATGTGGCCATAAAAAGGCAGCTGATGGCTGCGATGACGCCACCACCCTCCCCAGTGCAATCTGCACATCAGATGCTGGCTTGAGAATCACCGCTCTAGAGGCTTCATCGGCAACATCTGGTGCAGATGCGTGACAGCGACCGTCTGGGCTTGGCCCAAGGAGTAGCTGCCTGGGTCTTCTCAGCCCGAGCTAAACAGACTGGCCTTGCAGGGCACAGCTACAATGCATGTGTGTCCTCTGTGGATGAAGCCCGCAAGGAGAAGCATTGCGTGCATGAGCCAGTGGTTTGCAATAGCACCTCATCTCACACCCTCTGCAAGTCTGGCCTGGGCGAGCACCTCTGATGGCCCAAAAACAAGGCTGGCTCACTAGGTCGGCAGCCCTGAGTTTTCCCACCAGCAGCCCTGCTTCCATCTGCAAATCCCACTTCCACACCTGACTTTCCGTCAAGCTCCCGACCGCACTTGGGGTCACAACCCCTACGTGGGGACCCTTCCTTCGGGGTCTAGCCTGAGCAGATCGGCTCATCTGACCGGGAGCCAGGACGCTATCTGGAGGGGCTGTCATTTGGAGTCGATGCAACACCCGCTTCCAGAACTGATTTGGCTGTTGCGGCTGTCCTGGTAGGAGCAGGATGTTAATCCCGGCGCACTGGCCCATTTCTATATCGGGTAAATCGGTGCTGTCTCCATGCATCTTCCCTGAGGCGTGCACTGGATGCAGTGCTGTTTCCATGAAACAGCACCGCCAGGTCATGTTGTGGGTGCCCTGTACACACACACACAGAGACACAAGCAGAGCGAGCCAGAAGTGGCATCTGCTCGCAAGACCCAAGAGGCATAAAACCTGCAGGCTGGGGCTAGGGGAAAGCCGTGTCCTCCTCCAGGAAGGGATCTGGGGCTCTTTATCTGCGGCGGTCTCCACCCTCTGAAACGCATGGAGCAATGACAGGCCTCTGGCAGTAAAATAAACAGAGGGGTCATCCCCCCCTGGTTAATATGTGCCGGTTCTGCTGAGGACTGTATACTCTTTCATAGATCATTTACATCCAGCGAGCAGGCTAGTCATTAAATCCTGGCTGTTTGTTTGGAGTTTCTCCCTCTGGGGTCACAATGTCGACATTTTCACTAGAGAAGATGTGTCCCTAAGGGAAACATCAATCGCGGAGGAGAAGTTTACTGTAAAAATAACCCCAACTCAAGCCTTGTTTAAAAAATAGCAACATCCTCTCTCCCCCTCCCCGCCGTGCGTTAAACCTGCCTAGAGATTCAACAATTAAATGACGTTTGCTTCCACTTTGCCGGTCCTGTGCAATCACCACCCCCACCACCACCACCACCCTTCACTGCCTCGGCTCCATAGTCCACTGCCATTTATACCGACATCCATCAGAAATAAAAGGAGTGTCCCTGGTGGGGTGATGCGAGGTCTCAATGGGCAAGCAGTGAAGCAAAGCGGGGCATCCCATATTCAAGGCCAAATGCCTCACTGGTGGCATCTTGGACCGGAGAGGATCCCGCTCAACGCTGCAAAGGGGACTGGCAAGTTTGTAAGATTTTGCCAGCTCCGCGTGAACTCTGCTTTCCCGGTTCAACCCCGAGAGCGGGAAATCGCACGAGGCAGGCCATAAAGAAATGCAGCCGTCACCCTCTCGCTCACCCTTCCAGGAATGCACTAATTGGGCTGATGAGGGAGAAACATACCACTCATAATATATATCTAAATGGCTCATTAGGCAGAGAAATCCCAGCGCTGGACTGAGGACCCTCTGGGAACATGCCATGGGAAGGAGAGATACGGCTAGCCCGGAGGGTGACATGAAATGCCTCCGTGGAGCTGCTGTGGCGTTCTAGGTCGCTGCCGCCTGATATCGGCCAACACTGAGATGATGTTGGAGCTCCCCAAAGGGACACGGTAGTAGAAATGCAGGCCAAGCTGGGACATGATACCCAAGGCTCCTCGCTATCAGGGAAAGAGCAGAATAAATGAGTCAAGTCACCTTCTGTGTTAGTACCAGGGCTGCCAAGCTAGGGTGCTTGGAAGTGAGGAGGACCCTTGGGATCAAAGCCAATAGCTGCGGCTTATCTTCACTCTGTGTTTAAATTTGGGATACACCCCAGGCCCTATTGAAATGTCCTTATTGGAGCAGTTTCCACTGGGAAATGCTGTCTCAACTAAACTGGGATTTTATCTCAGCGTGGCATGGAGTGGGGCGCAGTTTTGTTTCGGAAAAACATCAGCTAGAACACGCTGAGATGGACGAAACGGCCTCGTCTCCTCTGCGTCAAAGTGGGAAGTTTCCATTGTCGTTGTAAAAAGGCTTTTTTTGTTTCAACACCGGCTTGATTCCATGGGAACATGTTAAAACCACAAAAGGTCCAAATCCAGCTGAAGTGTTTCAAATTTATGGAAACAAAATCTTTTGGTAGATCTGAAACTTGCTCCCCCCCCCCCCCC
>NW_017728995.1:32009585-32009820 GCF_001723915.1 Gavialis gangeticus | reverse complement strand
CCCCCCCCCCCCCCCGAATTTTGTTTCATGAAACATTTCAAACATTTGGCTTTTTTGTCCAGATTTGGGGAGGAAAAAAACCTTGTTTTGTCAAAAACTTAGTATTTCTCCTGAGAAAGAAAGTCTGTTTTCCAGCGAGCTCTGATGTGCACAAGTTCAACAAGGACAAATGCAAAGTCCTGCACTGAGGAAGGAGCGATCCCCTGCACCGGTGCAGGCTGGGGGGACGGGCTGG
>NW_017728995.1:32005550-32009087 GCF_001723915.1 Gavialis gangeticus | reverse complement strand
CTAGGAGGGTAGTAAAACAGTGGAACAGGTCACCCAGAGAGGTTGTTGAATCTCCATCCTTGGCAGTTTTTTAAGGCCTAGCTTGACAAAAGCTGGGATGATGGAGTTGGGGCTGGTCCTGCTTGACACACCAGATGTGACCTCCCGAGGTCCCTTCAACCCTCACTATCTATGATTTGATACGTGGGGTGAGTGTAGATGCATGCGTGCATGGGTTTTCTTCACGCATGTGTGTGTGCACATGTCCAGAAGACTCATTGAGTGGTGCTGACATTTCATTTCATGAATGCAGTGAGGCCTGTGCTGTCTTCTCCTTGCAGGAGGCAGTGCCCAGGTCTACATCCAGTCTGCCAGATAGTTTCGGGCAGCGGGAGGGTTTGAAGATCAGGGCAGAGCGCTGGAGAAGCATTGCAACAGGTCACTGCCTTGAGAGTCCCCGGCACGGTTAAGCTGTTGAGCAGAGGGAGCTTTTCCTGGGTGTCTTCAACCCCAGAGATGCTGTTTTCAGCCTGAACAGTGCAGTTGTGTGCAGTGACAGCTCTTCGTGTGCCATTTGCACGTGGCCGAGGTAGACAGCACTGCAGGCGGGGATCCAGTTACAATAATGTGCCGAGACATGTGCATGGATGCTGTGCTGGTGCATCTGTGCCCTGGGCCTGGTTGTAGCTCCCTGGGATTACAGCTTTGCCCCACCTTTGTACACTCATTTGTCACAGTGGAAATCTAGCGTGACTCGGGTCCAAAGGCAGTCTCCTTTCTCCTTGAGCTCAGTGAGCCCTAGCTCATCAGACTCGGTGCCTTTCCCTTAGGGGGTGGTCACTCCACTTACACCAACACACACATCTGTCACATCCACAATCCCCGCACACCAGGCAGACTCCATGCATACGCTTGTGTGCATGAGGGGATCACACTCACCGTCCCCTCACAGACCTCAAACCCCTGCAGACACCTGCGCAGTCATTCATGCCTGTACACCCCCTTGTCACACTCCCAGTCCCCTCACACACCTGAGCACACTCACATGGGTGTCAGGGCCTCTCACCCCATTGTTTGGTTGGAGTGGACCCTCCCTGCCACACACTCGGCAACCTCCTGACACACATAGGTGTCAAGTGGACACATATCTTTTTCCAGGCCAAATCAGTTCCTAATTCACTTGGGCAAAGCCCAAGGGTCAAGTTGCAATATTCAATGAGCAGATCTCAGTCATTTAGCCTGTGTGGCTCTACCACCGGGCAAGTGTCCTTCCTCCCAGACCCACCAGTCTGGGGCTTTGGATGCTCCCCAAATCCAAGCGGGCATCCTATGTGCAGGACCCAGGCCTGGAGGCCTCGGCGTTCAGCTCCCCTCTGTCTCCCTTGATCTTAGCCTAAAGGCAGAGACACTTTTTAAAAAAAAACAATAATATATTTCGTGTTCCAGGTCAAATCAGCCAAATCAATTCCAAATCATACTGACTGAGCAGGACTCAATCGTTCCAAAAACCATATGGCAGAACTCAGTGGTTTTAAACACCATGTATGGTGCTACAGCCTCCTTCGCAGGCTCTCACCCTGGGACTTCAGATGCTCCCAAATCCATCGGCAGGCATCCTATGCCCAGAGGTCTTGGGATTAGGGTGCCCCCACTTGATCTGAGCCAAAAGGCCCTGGTATTCTCCCTTCCAGGTATAGTTTGCTTTGGGGTTTTTTAAGGAAATTTTGTGTGTCCCAAGTCAAATCAGCCAAATCAATTCCAAGTCCGGCAGTCATTCAAGAACCAGATGCGGCCCCTGCTACCGGCAAGCAGCCTCCACCCACATCTGGGGCTCCAGATGCTTCCAAATCCTTTGGCGGCATCCCACGTGCAGGCCCAAATCCAGAGGTTTGGTGTTCAGATGCCCCCGAGTTTTGCTTGCCTTCAGCCATACGGTCTCAGGAGCAAGCTAGGCAGGGGTCTCCCATTTCCATAAAGTCAGTGTATAGCAGAGATCTTCCCACTAGAAGTGAAAGCGGGAGGTGAACTATACGTTATCTGTGCCCGGGTACTACCCTTTGCCAAAAAAAAGGGCTAGGAAAACCACCATAATGGTCATGGTATTTCAGGTACTTTTTTTATTGTAAACATTTTATTAGAAAACAGATAATATCAAACAGATTTAAAAAAAGACCCAGCCGAGGCCTCACAAAGGTATTTCAGGTAAGTTGTTAGGTGGACATTGTTCCCAGGATGGTACAAGCCCTCTCTGCAGGCTGTAGGGACAGGGTGTGTTGGAGCAGAGGCAAGGGGGGCCTAGGGAGAGCCAGCCGTGGCCCCCAAGCTAAAAGAGAAGGCTTCAGCAGCTGGAACAGAGGAAGAGCAAGGGCATGACAAGAAGCGAGGCGGGCATTTTCTGAGCAAACAGCATTCCTCACGCCCCCTCCCGCCTGGGGGAAAGCGGAGGGTTATTCGTATTCAAATCCCCTTGCAGAAATGCCGATGAGGGACAGTGGGCTGCAGCCGGGAGAGGTTGCAATGCACGGGCCAGTGTGAAAGGAGCAGCTGAGAGAGAAGATAAGCTGGTGGCAGGAAACAGTAGCAACGGGCCTTGGTGGATTTACCCCAAATTTCACGTGTGAGGTCCCAGTCTGGTCTGGGCTACAGGAAATCGTGCGCCCCCCCTTCACTCACACATGCACACGCGCGCACGCACAGCTTTTCATCCTGCTGTCCTTGAGAGGGTAAATCAAATCATTACTTCGAGGAAGCAGAAAAATGGGAGAGAGAGGCCAGCGGACATGAACTCCCCATTCTCCAAGGACCAAGGGCCAGGTTCTCACAGGACTGTCAGCAGTAAAAGATGCAGCCAGGCGCTTGGGGGAGGATTTTCAAGTGTGCTGAGGTGATTATGAGCCTCTGAAATATCTCAGGTGCCCTTAAAAACCCAGCATGATTTATTGGTCACCCCGAGGAAGGTCTCGAAAGACTTCACCCAAGCTGTTGTCCAAAGTGAATTAAATAGCAATGCCCTGCTGAGACCCTAGGCTGCAAATTTTTTACTCACCTGCCAACAGAGGATTGCAATGAGTAACTGTTTCCAAAAGCACCTAAGTCCCACGTCCGGACATGACTCAGGAGCACTCCGTATTTTCAGTAGAGCCTGGCTTTCTCGAAGCCCTGCTCCTAAAGGACCTTATATTCCTATGGAAAGATTCCCGAAAGCCCAAGTGAGTTTTGAAAAAAGGGATTTAGACTTCTGAAGCATTCAGGAGATGCTGTACAAAAAGGCATCTGAAGGCTTTAACAAGCATTAAGTCTCCAAGTCCCACTGTCAATAAGGGATTATCTCAGTTTTACAAAAGGGGAAAGAGGTGCGGAGGGATGAAGGGATTTGCCCTGGCAGATGTAGTAGGTCAGTAGCAGAGAGCACAAGAGTCACCTCTGCTTTGCTGTGAGGCTTTCACGGATCTGCCGCTGCGGCTAGGCAGGGGCTCAACCAAGATCACTGCCTATGAGTGCGGTCTTAGGTGAGGGACAGAAATTACACCTAAACTGGTTTAAGTGATCAGAAACTGG
>NW_017728995.1:32004542-32005539 GCF_001723915.1 Gavialis gangeticus | reverse complement strand
TTTAAGTGATCAGAAACTGGTTGAAACCTGTAACAGAACACAAGCTCAGTGCACAGAAACCAGTTTCAAAATGGCCCAAACTGGAGGGGCTTTAATCCCCCACCACACCCCAGGTCAGTGTACTGCCCACACCCCCTGCTCTCTGCTGGAGTGGGGTGTGGGGCACAGGGCATGGGTGGGCAACAGCATGCGAGGGACTGCCCCGCTCCAGGCAAACACTGGCTGGGATCTGGGGTCTGAGAAGGGCTTTAATGCCCCTTCCGCAGCTCAGGGAAGCCCTGCATCATCAAGCCCTGCAGGACCAGCCGGGGAGGCGGGAGGTGTTGGCAAAGACCTGGCACAATCATGACACGTATGTGCTGGCGGTGGAGGAACGGGAGAGGGTTGCAAACAGCTTGAGCTGGTGTGACCAAAGGAATCAGAGACCTATGCTGACATTATAAAGCAGAACCTGTAAAAGGTGGGGGACAGCAATACCTACACAAGGACTTTCTGAAGGGATTACCCAAGATGTGTGCAAGGCTTTCTCTTGTCTTTTTGGTTTCTTCCATTTCATTTTCAGTTAGACTACACGGCGTGCGCTCTCACTGTGTTTTACTGGGCTGTATCTTAGCTTCGGCAAAGGTTTGTGGTTGTTCAGTCCTGTGCTTGAGGTTGCAAACTGCTGTGTTCAATACACGCTTGCTTCAGAGAAAGGATTATTCTTGTTCAAGCTTTTATGAATTCAATGCCACTACATTTTTCCCCAACCTCCCACCTTAGTCTGGCAGTGGCTGCCCCCCTCCCCGCCTCCTCTTGCTGGCTTGCGCTGCTGCAAGCAAGTGGCTGCATTTCCTGAATCAAAAATGAAGGTCTGTTCATTTGCTAATTGGTTCAATCTCTGCAGTGTAGACTAACCTGCAAAGATTGAATCAATTCAGCCTCGAGCTTTTTGACTGTCTGTACTTAGCCTGACTGGCTCTGTGCTGTCCTCTTGGAGCACCTGATGGGGTGAACT
>NW_017728995.1:31974775-31999542 GCF_001723915.1 Gavialis gangeticus | reverse complement strand
AGCAAGTGGCTGCATTTCCTGAATCAAAAATGAAGGTCTGTTCATTTGCTAATTGGTTCAATCTCTGCAGTGTAGACTAACCTGCAAAGATTGAATCAATTCAGCCTCGAGCTTTTTGACTGTCTGTACTTAGCCTGACTGGCTCTGTGCTGTCCTCTTGGAGCACCTGATGGGGTGAACTCAACTTCACAAAAGTTTGTGCTCAGTATATATCTTATTCAGCCACCTATTACGTGCGTATCTACCCTGTACTTCATAAAAGAGTTAAAAATTTTCCATGGAGGAGGGGGCTTGAATCTAGCCAGGTGTGCCTTGAGTCTAAAAACACTGAGATCCACTGGCCTTGTAGCTAATCTCATTTCCAGTATTCAGCCTTGTAGCTAATCTCATTTCCAGTATTCAACCTTGTTTGCCGTGCCGTTTGTTTGGTAATTGGACCGTGCCCAGCTGAGGCTGTAAAATCTGGCAGGTTGTTTTGCTTCGGTATCACTTTCTGGTTCTCATGTGTTTGGGTCTCTGAGGGCCCTGCCACATGTTCAAAGTAAAGCTGGACAGAAACCACCTATAAAGTTATTATGCATTTTCAAGCACTAACTGGGCATGTCACACAGTAACCAAATTACTGTGCAGTACAGGCACACATCTACACATGCACACCCTTACTGTGCAGTAAATATGGTGATTTACACTGATTTGAGTGTAAATTTGATACCTGCATCATGCAGGTATCAAATTTATGCCTGATTAGTTACTGCTCAGTAACGCACATATAGATGCCTTACTGTACAGTAACAATGTGTGTGTGGGCTGACTTGGGGCTAACTTTAGTCCCAAGTCAGTCCGCAAACAGCATTAATGCACACATGTGGACGCTGGCCTATTTCTGCTTACTGCACAGTAACTTACTGTGCAGTAAATTTAAGCTGGCATTAATGCGCATGTAGACACTCCCAATTTGTAGCTGGTTGGCTCTTTTTATAGCTGGATGGAGATTTTCACGGCGTGATCATTACGTTGCGCATGCAGCCAGACTTAATTTATTGCACAATTAAGCGGTTAACTGTGTGATAACTACTTTGCACGTGTGGCCGGTCTCACTTTGCACTGCATGTCTTGCACAATTAACCAGTAAATTGCATGAGGTTTGTAACGCGTTGCAGGGGTCCGACACTGCAGGGAACATAACGCCAAAAACAAACTCCCAAAGTTCCTCAATGAAATGGGAAAAATAAAAAAAAGCAAGCAAAGAGAAATCCTTTTATTTAACCAAGTCTGATTTCTGGTCTTGACTCTGCTGGTTGGAGCTCCCTTGATATCGTATTGCAGAAATCTCAGAACTGAAAGTCCCCCGGTTCTGAATCCACTCCTGGCACAAAGAGCAGAGACTCAGCAGGTGCCCGCACTATGGCAGGAGGCAGCGAGGGAACATTTCAGGGGCAAACTGGTCTGCTATCAACTGGCTGTGACCTTCACAGTCTCTCCTCCACAGGAGAACCAAAGCAGCTCACTTCTTCCTCTATGGGCACATCTACACACGTTCATTAATACACCTTAGATACTGGGTGCTTTGTGTACTACTTCCTTATTAAAGGACTAACTAAATGCGTGGTGCCTGAAGTTACCGAATGGTTTTTTTCATGATGCTTACTGTGCATTAGCCTAATAACACTGTGCAGTAGGCTATTAGCTCGGTTTTTGCCATGATATGCTACTGTGCAGTGTAATTAGGCTAATGCGCAGTAAGCGTCTCGTGTAGATGCGCCTTATAGGTTCCATGTAAGTGATGTCCCTACACCCTTCGCCTAAGGGTTGCACTGCTCTCTGCTGCACAGCTTGCTTTTGCCTGAAGAAAGTAAGATAAAAACAAGGGAGGAAGAGAAGAAATTCCTGCTGCGCAGGCCTCCTATGTGCCCAGGGACCGTCCTGCTACTCAGTCATGTGCAACCACAGCCTGAGAGGTCCAGAAATACCACCCCCACCCAGTGCATACAAATACACACACACCAATTTCCACCTGGGGGTGCGAACATACAGCAAGTGAAGCCCATCCCCAACATTGCATCCCAAAGTTGGAGGAATGGATCGCTCTATATAGCAGTGCGGGTGAGACAACCCAATGCCCGCAGCTCCAGGCGAAGATGCAGATGTCTACAAGCGGCGGTGATGGTACAACCGCCCATAAAGCCACGGTGACACCAGGAAAGAAGGTGCAAAGCCTTCAGCTCCAGAGCGTGGCTGCCTAGGGGAGCAGCTTGAGGGACCACTTCTTTTTATCTTGCTGGGATCCTATGACCCCAGCTGACTTCCTACCCTTGGGGCAGGGGGCTGGACTCGATGATCTTCCAAGGTCCCTTCCAGCCCTAATGTCTATGAAATCTATGAAGTCTATGAACCCTGAAGAGCAGCCATCACCCTCTATTTCTCAGCAGGTGAGCAGGCATTGATGGCAACTTCTCCAGATGTTCATGTCCTGATCACCGGATCTCCCTCCACTAAAATACCAGGGGGAGGTTTAAGGCAAGAAAATGAAAATAACCCTCTGGAAACTATTTTTCCTCCTGCTGAGAGACACAGAGTCTGTCCTAAGTGGTTCCTAAGCACCAATAATTACGACAACCCGTTGGAACAATTCAAGTAGCCACATGATGGATGGGGCTTGTCTCTGTGCCCAAGTCGCAGCTCCAGGATCATGCTGGGCAATGGGGCATGCTACCAGTTGCAGAGCTGCCAGCTTGGGAAGCCTTCAAAGCTAGTTTGATCATTATCCCTCAGAGGCAGCTTCTTAAGTGTCCACTTCCAGGCTGGGGCCTCAGCTGCATTCACTTATGCAAGCGAGTGGACGGGTTCCCTCCAGCACCCAAATTACTAGGCAAAGGGCTGTGGCTTGCATTAGACTAGCGCTTCATGGTGGTCCCTCCTAAACTTAAAAGCGATTGAAGGAGTGGTGGTTTTGGAAAGGGTAGACTCTACCTTGCCACGATGCAGGAGGCTGGCCCAAATGACCTCACCGGGAAAGCTCTTCCAAACCACATGAAGTGACTCGTCCGTGGTTCTGGTGGCCTGAGCCCTTAATTCGGTGCGATGGAGGAATGCTTTGCCCCATGCGAGCTGACTCAGCTGCTTTGCAGCCATTCCTCCGCAGTCCTTCAGTCCTCTTGCTGTGGTTGACGTTAAAGGCTTCTCTCTATGGTTTCAACAGATCGAGGCTGAAGACCAAGTCCTGGCAACTTTCTGTGGCCGGGAGACGACCGACACGGAGCAAGCCCCTGGGCAGCAAGCCATCCTGTCCCCTGGCTCCTACATGGGGCTCACGTTCAGATCCGACTTCTCCAACGAGGAACGCTTCACGGGCTTCGAGGCCCATTACACAGCGGTGGGTAAGTACCGTGTAGCAGCAAACGTGCAGACCTCGCAGCCCAAGCTGGGCCGTGACCTCTCAGCCCTCCAGAGCACAGGGGAGACCAAAGGAAAAGACTCTAAAAAAAGCAGGCTTCTTTTCCCTGAGCTAAAAGAGGAGCTGTCTCAGAGGTAAGCAGTACAGGGTCTACAGCAGACTGGTTGCCCAGGCCAGTTGCATTTCTAGAGGTCAGTGATGCAAATACTCAATACAGCAATCATCACTGGAGACACTGAGCATGACCAGAGGCAGGGTATGCTGGAGAACTGCAAATGCAGGCTTGTTACCTGGGGCCATTTTCAGAGCAGCGGGATGCTTCGTTCCCAGTGCTGCAGGGTTTGGGCGTATAGCAGCAGGCTCTCATTTCTGCTCCCCTTTCCAGTGTCCTGCAGAGAGCTGGCAGGTCACGCGTGGCACGTCCCCACCCCCGTTGCATGGCAGACAATTGCAAACACGCTCACGTGCTTTCCTAACCGTTGACTTTCCCTAGTAGGGTTTGCCCAAGGGACTGTGAGTGGAAGGGGCCTGCTGCTACAGCACATGCACAACGTCTGCGGGATGGCAGGGAATGCAAGGGTCTCCGGTCCTGCAACCTGCCTCCCCTCGGTAGAGCGCTGATTCCCCTAGCAGGCCGGCCTCCCCATGCCCCTCACAAACCAGACGGCATTGCCAGGTGGCCAGGCGCAGCATTTCGGCTTTGGCGTTTGATGGCCTAGGCATGAGATCAGGATGCAAATGCTCTGACCCCGGTTCCTCCTCGCAGATGTGGACGAGTGCCTGGAGAAGAGCGATGAGGAGCTGGCCTGTGACCACTACTGCCACAATTACATCGGGGGGTACTACTGCTCCTGCCGCTTCGGCTACATCCTGCACTCTGACAACCGCACCTGCAAAGGTACAGGCTGTAGGGCAATGTGGGCCTGCTTCCTCTCCGAGCCCGCCTGCCTGGGACCTGAGAGCCCAGGGACCATTCATTGCACTGTAAATGATGGAGGTGGGAAGAAGGCTGTACTGGTTGCAGTGGTTTCAGGTGGCTCCCAGGGGTATGACATCAGCATGATGTCATCAGCGCCACTTCTGATGCATGCTACCATGGGGGGGTGGGGGGCATCAGAACTGCCTGGACATGGTGGCAGATTGAGTCTAGGATGCTCTGGGGTGAGATAGCAAAGGGCTGGGAACAGGAGGCTCCTTCTCAGGGCAAGTGCCAGCCGAGGAGGGCTTTAAACCATGTGCGAGGTCCGGCTGGACCCTGACCGCGCCGGCCGTGTTGCAGTGGAGTGCAGCGACAACCTCTTCACCCAGAGGAGCGGGGTGATCACCAGCGCCGACTTTCCCAACCCGTACCCCAAGAGCTCCGACTGCCTGTACCGTGTCGAGCTGGAGGATGGCTTCTTCATCACCCTGCAGTTCGAGGACAGCATCGACATCGAGGACCATCCCGAGGTCTCCTGCCCTTACGACTACATCAAGGTGAGCCAGCTGGGTTGGCGGAGGCAGGGGATGGACCCCCGCTCTGGGTGCTCTCACTCTGTCTCGTTGGACCAGCCATAGTCCCATGAGCCATGGGCTGTTGTCCTCCAAGGATACAACAAAGCCAGCATGAGAGGAGCCTGCATCCCTTCTGATTTCCATGCTAGGACCATGTGCTTCATGAAATCTCTATTTCTCCAAACTTTCCAGGGCCTCACATGCAAGCAGTGCTTTCCTGCTGTGTTGCTCGCTGGGCTGCATCTTGGCCACAGAGACCTGGAAGGGGCTCCCAAGGCCATCGAGTCCTGTCCTCCGCCTTTGCAGGCAGTCTTTTAGCCAGAGGCCTAAAAAATTGCTCACTTCAATCCCTTACCCATCACAGCCACATGCATCTTACAAACCCAAACCACCGTGCAGAGCGCCGCAGCTCGAAAGCAGGGGGAAAGTGCCCTGCCACCAGGAAAGCAGATGCCCAGAAGATCCTCGGAAGAGGAACATGGTCCTCATTACAGAGGGAGGCAGAGCCAGTCTGGCTGTGGGGTGCATGCCTTCCCAACCCCAAATCTGGTGTCCGCATCTCCTATGCCCGGGTCCTCCAAGCAGGAGATGCCCTTCAGTGCCCTCTTTGCAAACATAAAAGCCAAGTTTTGTAAAGTTTGGAGGTGGATAAAGAGCCAGTAGGAGACAAGGGAGAGAAAGACCCCTTTCCCCTTTACAAAGGGCCCAAGACATGTTTTATATCCATGAAGTCTAGGGCCAGACTGTCGACCAGCCGCGGGGTGTGGGGAGCCCTCAATGCTTCCTAAAGCTATCTGCTCTGCTTCCCTGTGGCAGATTAAAGCTGGCCCTCTGGAGTTTGGGCCTTTCTGTGGGGAAAAATCCCCGGGACGTATTGAAACGCAGACCAACAGCGTCCAGATCCTGTTCCACAGCGACAACTCGGGCGAGAACCGAGGGTGGAAGCTGTCGTACACGGCCACCGGTAAATCACCCTGCTCCTTTCCCTCCTCTGCACCCACAGGGGCTTGGCAAACCGGGTAGAGGGGGATTGATGGTCCATCTGGTCCTGAGACTCCAGGCGAAGGAGGGTGTGGGATGCACAGAGTGAATCTAACGGTGCAATTTCATTCTGCGGGGGAGGAAGTTACCTGGATGGACCTGACTGATGGCAGCAGTGCTGAGCCCTGCCTGCCACCGTGCCAGGCTCTGGGCCACTGGGAGCATCAGGCTGTTCATATTAAGTCCCAAGGAGGGAGTCCCGAGTCCTAGCTTTGTCCAAAGTAGGCTGGGAATGAAGCAGTCCCAGCAGGGAGGCAAAGCTCAGGGTGGGAAGGGCACCCCCCGGTTTGAGGTTCGTGACATCCCTGAGGGCCCCTTCAGTAGCACCGATAGCCCTGGCCCCTGTGCCATTTTGCACAGCATCGTAGCTCAGGGAGAAGCAGCAGGTATCATTGCACCAATAAAGAGGATTGGGAACAGGCCTGCCGTGGCTGGGCTTCATCCAGGCCTCCGTCCCGTTAGCTGGCTGCCATTTGAATTTGCATTTTTTTTCTCCCCACTTGCCAAGGGAACCTGTGCCCTCTCGTGCAGCCTCCCATCAATGGGAAGATCGACCCCTTGCAGGCACGGTACACCTTTAAGGACCAGGTGGTCATCAGCTGCAACCCCGGATACAAAGTGCTAAAGGTACAGGGACTGCTCGCCTCCATCTCTGGGGCTGGGGCAGCGTCTCTTCAGTCCGTTGGAGTGGGCTCACATGAAGGCCCCCTGTGCCCGTGCTCTCGTGCCATAGGCACATGCTGAATTAGAGAGGAGTGCGATGTTTTGTAGTGATGGGAAGCCCCCAGTGGTACCCTGTGAAGCTGGCCAGGCACCCAGGGACATAAACGCATAGACAATGAGGGTTGGGAGGGACATCTGCTCCAAGCAGGACCAGCCCCAACCACATCGTCCCACTCCTTGCCATCGGGCGCTACCCTCATGCTTTGTCAGGCTCCAGCACCACACAAAGGCGCTTCCCAGTCGGTCATTGCTGGGACCACTCCGCTGAAGCAGAGACCGCAGCCCTGCATCACCCCCTTCATTCAGACCTAAGGAGACCCTTCCCTCCTCCCACCTCCTTCCCTAGGACAGCGGCTACCTCTGTGCTCAAGAGGGGCAAAGTAACCCAAAGGAGAGCCCTGCCTGCCCTGCTAGAGACCACACATGGGAGCAGCCTATGCTTGACGCCATAGACCTTCCCTTGCAAAGACAGTGGAGGTGGAGCGGACCAACTTTTCCCCAAACCACCTGCCTAGTGTCTCACACCAGCCAGCGAGCAAGCAGAGGCAAGGCTTGGCTTTGCACAAGACAAAGAGGAGCAGAGGGGCCTTCTGTAGAGCCTCTGCTCAGCTCCTCTGTGGTCTTGAACCCCAGGGAAATCTCCCTAGCCAGCTGTATGCCACCTGTCCAACTCGGTGACCATGGCTCTGGCTTCCAACTTGAGAGCCTGTAAAGGAAACTATTAACTTTGCAAGTGGAGCAAGGCTGGTATTTTGAGTGATGACCTCCAGCAGGTAGGGATCATCCACAAAGTGGTCCTAGACCCAGCACTCAACCGCCCCTTGGGCCTATCTACTGCCATCCCAGACAGGCTGTCTCTCTGCTGTAAGGGGTGGGGTGGTCCCGAGGCTGGGGTGACCATGTCTTTCCCTCTTGCCTTCTGCGCAGGGCGATGTGGAGAGCGACACCTTCCAAATCGAGTGCCTGAAGGATGGGACGTGGAGCAACAAGGTCCCCATCTGCAAAAGTAAGAAGCCCCTCTCTCCCTTCCCAGTACCCTTTATCTGGGGGTAACAGCCCCAGTGCCAAGCTCCAGGCAGGGGTGTACGGATGTCCCTGCAAAACCATGTTGGCCATTTCTCCTAGAGCACAACAGAGTTTGTGCCAAAGATGACAGGTCGGGTATTTGTTCTCCCTAATGCAACTGAATAAGCGCAACCTGCTTTCCCTGTTTCCCTCTCCAAACAAGCACTGCCCTGGCTCTGGGACTGTCTCCAAGCAGACGGATAAATGGCATCGTCCTCTGCATTAGCTTTCACCCCGTCATGAAGGGCCTGGTCCATAGTGCAAGAGCGCACCTAACGGAAGTATCCCGAGAGAACAAAACTTGCTAGAACAATTGGCCACGGTAAAACTAAAGCGTGGCGGAGGTGGTCTAGTTTGCCACAATTGTTTGAAACCTACCACGATAAAAAAGTCAACAAGCATTCGCTCACACAACTAAAATAGCAAAACGGTGATTTTTCAGGCCATTTTGTAATGTGTATGTAACCAGTACACAGCATGTACAAGTGCCCATACCTCCTTGAAGGCACCGGGAAGGCTCCAGTAGGAATTGGCTCAAGCCCTGATGCTACCAGACAGAGGTGGGCAAATCCAGGAAGGCTCAGAAGCTCTCTCCCAGTTGGACCAACACCCACAAGCTCCAGGGTCATTTAGGATCTTATCAGAGCCCCCTTCCCACACGCGGCCTGGGACGGCCTTCCTTGTGATAAGTCAGCTTGTCGGCTTCTTCTTGGGGCTGGTGGGGCCCAGCTACCAAATCCTGATATGGATTTGAACCCACCTATGCCAGCGGTATGTTTGCAGCTGATGGGTGGGAGAAGGGGCTTCAAACTATTATAGTAACAAGGCCCACGTGGGATATCTGGACCTGGAACTGAACTGCTTTTTGGTTTTAGAGTTGCTCAGACCCAGAGGTCTGGGTTGGTCACAAGTGCAGCCAAAACCAAGGCATACGGACAGCAGCAAAAGGAGTGAGAAAAGTTGGCCTGATATTTCAAAAAACACATTGATTCGTTGCTGCTGAAGGTTGATGCTGGGATGTTGCACAGCTCCAGTGGCCCCAGGCTTTAGGCAGACCTACTTCTAATACAGGAATGACATGTCTCGAGTGCGGGCACCCCTTGCATGTCCCTGGGGCACCCAGCCTGTGTGCTCCAGTGTTTCCCCTGGGCAGAAGGGGTGGAGAAGCAGAGACAGGCATGGATGGCCAAGAAAGCTGGGTCAGAATTGAATGCAGGCCAACAGAGAAAATGAACAACCCAAGCGAAGGTGGTTCGCCTGGGGATTGCAGAACAGGATGGGATGCCGGCTTGCATAGAGAGCTAGGGGCATCCCTTCACCTCCCCTCTGCCTCCTGTTTGGGAGAGGGACCCTAAAGCACATGAGCAGGGACAGGGTTGAGACAGTCATCAGACCTCAACCCCCTGAATGTGGGCAGAGTTCAGACCCAGGTCCTGATGCCAACTTCCCAGCTGGGATCTATCCCCTGAACCGATCCTACCTGGGACAATGGATCCAACCCCCGTGTCCTGGACGCTGCTCCCTCTGCTCATGCACGCACGCAAAAGCAGGTACCTCTAGGCAAAAGTGCCCTGAGTCTGCTTTCCTGCCAGCTTTAGCTGCTTAAGGCCAGAAATGTGCACGCTGTTGCCTCTCTTACACCTAGGGATGGAGAACGGCTGGGAGGAATTGGAGCTTTTCTGGCTGGAGAGCCCCTGCTCTGCAACCGCCTCCATTGCCGGTGGATCCTTGTTTTATAACAATAATACTGCTCTGCTGAACCCGCCGTAGGCAGGTGGTAGCAAGGAGTAACTTGTACTTGCAAAGCTCCCTGGACGTGGCAATTGCAGTGATGTCAGAACTGCCACGTACTCCCCATCCGCTAGTTGTGCCTTTGAAGGGGACATGCCTTGCTACAAAACCCCCTCAGATATTGAGTTTCTAACTCATCTATTACTAAAGAAATCTCTTCCTCCAGAGCTTGAACAAAGACCAAATGAGAATGGATGCCGGTCGGACATTTTTCTTAGTAAACGTTTTGCACCAAAAAATGGGGGTTTGGACCAAAAAACCCCCAAACAAACCACTTTGGGGCAGTGGTATCCAAGAGCTCAGACAAGATGATCGTGTAGGTCCCCTAAGACGTTATCGTCTATTCACTGAAAGTTTCAGGGTTTGTCAAAAAAACAGAACCCCTCCAAATGACAAATCAAAAACCGTCTCTTAAGGGGGAAAAAGCTGCAAAAAAAAAAAGTACAAAAATGAAACATTTTTGGTTTTTCCAATTTTTTGTGCAGACAAAACCATTTTCACCCCTGCTGTAATAAGACAAAAACAGGCTGATATTGGGCCAAAGCAAAGAGTTTCTTTGTAGTAGAAGGTGTGGACAGCTATGTGCCACTGCAGGATGGGTGTTGGCCCAGTGGAGCCAGGACCGGGATAAGGGGGCATGGTGTTGGCGCCACTGTAAGGTGTCATCCTGTTATTACGGTGTTTAACACGATCAGACCCCTCTGCACTGCCTCCGAGGCCCAGCCTGCTCTCCGCATATAACCCTTGGACGCTTGCTGAATTGATCCCCCTTCGTGGTGTTATGGGGGCATGTTTCCTGCATGGATTCTCTCTGCTCAGCTGTTAATCCTGCTCTCTCTTTCTCTCTCTCTGCTTTCCTCCCTTCCCTTTCCCCTTCTGCCTTCGGCGCAGCTGCAGAGACAGCCGACAACAAGACAGAGAGAAGAGCTGAGTCGGACCAAGTGACGGCATGACCACCTCTTAGAAGGGGCAGACTGTCTCTTAGACATATCAGGGACTCTCTAGGCTGCAAGGCATACTCCCTGTGCTCTCCCCCCAGCCCTTTCCAACTTTGCAGCAGGGGGGATCTCCTTTGGGGAGAGACGTCACTGCTGTAGATTCAATGCTGGACCCCTGTTCACCCCAGCCTACCTGGCACACTCCGACTGAAAGGATCGAACTCCTTTCCCACCCCCATACCCCAGGAAAAGCACAACCCACCCGCACCCCAGGCTGCTGCCCTGGGGACAGGGCACTCTGGCAGGTGTCTGCACTGCGCCTCGGAGACACAGCAATGAAAACCGTGATGCAAGGAGCAGCTGCTTTGTCTGTGCTTTGTTGTTTGAAAATAACCGTTCGTGGCCTTGCTTTCCCCCTCCTACCCTGGGCCAGGCTGGTCGGTCTAAGAATGAGAGCTGTTCTTTGCTCCCTTTCAGTCTCTCAGAGCAAAAAAGCCAGCCTCGTTCCCTGCATCCTGCTGCATGTGAACCCCCCACCCCGGCTCTTTGGGACTGACAAGTGCTTGCAAGACAGACCCGCAAGGGAATCTGTCCATCTGGGCTCGCCCCTTCAGCATGCCTTCCCAGCTCTGCTGCTGCCTCTGCCAAGCTGCTGCCTTCGTCCAGAGCTGCTGTTCATGAGCCTTTCCTGTGTAGCACACTGTCCTTTTAGCCTGAAGAGTAAGTCACAGAAAACAGCTAGAGAGGAGGAGCCACCACCTTTAACATCAATGGCTTGTCAGGGATTTGAGCAGGGTGGAGGAGGATTGCACTTAGGCACCGATTGCCAAGGGCGCTTGTACACATGACGAAAGTTTCCCTGTATGTGACTTAATGGCATCAAGCATTACACATACCTGAGTTTTCAGAGTAGGGGATTAAATGAGTTTGCATTATTGCAAACTAAATGATATCCCAATGTGGTTTAGCTTGCAACGCTGCAATTGGGAACATTGCAGCCATTAGTCAGCTCACCTCCCTCCCTGCCCCACCACCCGGCCACAGGACAGGCAGGCAGACTCTGCAGGGGGAAAGGATTGGGCCCCTCAGGGCTTCAGCCTTCAACAGGGGCCTGGACAATCACATGTGTACAGTGACAGGGTAGGCTGCAATTTAAAACTCACTGTTTCAAGTTGGGGGGCATAGACCACAACCTGAAGGACTAAAGCTCCGTCACGTGTACAAGCACCATTAGATGCCTAATAGGTAGAATAGGATGTGGCTCCTTGTAGCATTGTTTTCCAGGGCCAGAGATTAGTCTCCGAGCATAAAAATGGAAAGAGCAAGGCTGATAGCATGCTACCGGGGACTTGGCTGGAGGAACAAATGATGGAGCAAGCTAGGGAAGGGGTGGAGGGTCACAGAAGGGAAGGCATGGAGGGAAGAAGGCTAGAAGGAAGTGATGAAGCAGTGCAGTGGGGAGAGAGGGGATGAAGAGAGGATCTTGGAGAAGAGAGCCAGGCCACTGGGGAAGCACACACACATACGCATACACGTACAGTGAACCAAAGGCCGGTGATGTTATTGGAAAGCTCTCTCTTGACTTCAACTGGCTTTGGATAGGCCCCATGGAGAAGGGAGCTAAGGGGAAAGGGTTGCCAAGCTTTGGCCAGTGATGGCCTGAGACAGATCTTTAAGAGTTAGCGTTGACAGCCAGGGCGGTGAGGATGGATGTCTGAGGAGAGTGTGCGGGTCCACAGCAGCTTTGCAGCACAAGACAGGAGCTTATAGCCCAGAGAAAAAGATGCCTGGGGAGAAAAGGCCTGAGGAACAGAGCAGTTGGCAGCAGA
Organism: Gavialis gangeticus; assembly: GCF_001723915.1. NCBI lineage: Eukaryota > Metazoa > Chordata > Crocodylia > Gavialidae > Gavialis > Gavialis gangeticus. Next base: position 31,987,267 of record NW_017728995.1, on the reverse strand, counting down.
AGGAAGAGCAAGGAGGTCACGTCTGCGCCTGAAAGCAAGGGAGCCCTAAGAGCAAGCGCCAAAATGGAGCTGGGACCAGAAATAGGGAAGAGTCAGGGGCGGGGAGATGGGCCTGATGGTGGAGGGGGGTCAGAACAAGGAGCCCAGACTGAGGCAGCCCATCCAAAATATAACACACCTTCAAGCCTGCAGGTACGGGGACTTGGCCAGAGAGAACAGCATGGCCTGGCAAGAAAGCCTGGATCCCCAGAAAGAGCGGCCGAGAGATGGGACCTGGTGAACCCAGTGCTTCCCCACTGGGAAGTGACAGAGGGGTGGGAGGCTGGGGGGCAGGGGCAGAAGAAGGGGCCTGACAAGAGACCCCCACCCCCAGAGGTCCCTTATAGTGCAGCCCATCCAGATTGGGAAAGAGCTAAGAACGGGGTCCATTCAGCACTGGGGAGGCCTCCCCGGGAGTACCGTGTCCAGCTTTGGGCATCACAGATCCAGAAAGATGTGGACACACAGGTGAGAGTGCCACGGAGAGCGCCCAGGAGGGTCAGCGGTCTGGGAAACACAACATAGAAGCAAAGCCTGGAAGAATGGGGAGTTTTTAATCTGGAAAAAAAAGAAAACCAGGGTGGGATTTAATGACAGCCTTCAGCTACTTGAAGGGCGCTGACCAAGAGGATGCGATGAATTCTTCTCGATTTCTTTATCCCCTACAGTAGCCAGGAGCTTACACGGCAATGGGGGAAATGTGGTCTGGGTGTTAGAAAGAACTTGCTCTTCGTGGGGGTGCTCAAGCAGGCGGCCTAGCCAGGCTGTGCAATCGCCATCCTTGGAAGTGTATATAGCAGCTGGGGTGGACACTGGGCTGGGTTTAGATGGCCATGATCCTGCCTTGAGCAGAGGGTGGGGCGAGATGACCCTGTGAGGGTCCTGCCAGCCTGCCTTTCCTACGAGCCCCCCAAAGAGCACATCTAGTGGCGGCGTGAGACCCACTTTGGCATTGAACTGCTGAGAAAGTGGTGGGGCCTGGGGGAAAGGCCTGAGCAAGTCTCTGTCTGCCTTAGTAGCTGCCCCAGCAGGAGCTGCTCCACAACACCCTGGAGATCCAGTGCAACGCCATCTCATCATAACAGGATGCTCTTTTAAGTGAGCTTAGCCTAAAATCCCCATTTTTAAGGTGCATTAAGGGTATGAGTCTACATATGCATGCCCTTAGTGTGCCTTAACAATGGTGGTTTGTTATGTGAGCCTAAATTTGATACATGCCTAAAGCAGGTATCCAATTTCGGCGGAAATAACTGTCGCATTAGCACACGTGTAGACACGCTAATGCGCATTAACATGTGCGTCAATGGATACACAGCATGTTAATGCGATTAGCATGTCTGCACGTGCACTAAGGCGACTTAGCTATTCGCCTTAATGCGCATTAGCGTGTCTATTTGTAGATGCGCACCTAAATCACCTTAGCATGCCTTAAGCAAAGGCTCGTGAAGTTTAGGTGCGCATAAATACACGTGCAGACACACCTACAGATATGCACTAATTAGCTCAAATAGCAGCAACGCATCCACTTGGCTGGTTGCAATCTATACAGGGCTAACAAAGCGCTGAGAGAAACAGGCAGCCACACCACGCCTGCCCTGCAAGGCGAGGTACAATGCGAGTGATGCCCCTACCTCAGCTCCCAAATTCCCTGCTTCAAGAGACGTTTTAAATTCCCGCGAGCTGGCCGATCTGCCAGGGTGGGAGAAGGGCTGCGGCTGGGGCTCCAGCACCAGCATTTGAGCTCGCATTGCAACGGGAACACCTTACTGCCTGGCCTGGTGCTTGCACATCCCCAAGAGTCGCCACAGGGTCTTCAGTGAGTGTCTTGGGGCCTACGCCAGCAACGGTGCCAGGGATTAGCATGGGCAGGAGCAGCCTCGGGTGCTTATTCTCAACACCCACTTGCCAGCTGTTTCCTCCATGGCCCCTAATTCACACACTGACTAGTCTAGAGGTTTCTTTCCCAAACAACCGGGCTACCAGGCAGAGAACAACCATCATGGGTCATGCCCTGCTGTTAAATCAGTGTCTACCTCGCCCCAAGGGCTACAGGAATTTCACCTCACTTGCAGGCAATGCAAAATCAGCATAAATTAGTCTGAGGCCCTGAACATGGGGACTCCTGAGACCCAGATCACAACCAAGATCCTTCAACTGTTGTGCTTGGCCCAGGTAGATAAAACCTTGGCTGGGATGATGTAGGTGGGGCTGGTCCTGCTTGGAGCAGAAGGTCGGACTAGATGCAGGTCCCTTCCCACCCCCATTTTCTATGATACTATGACTTGAGAGAGCCTTCTTCTCCGGCTGGCCCGTCTTCCCTGTCTCCCAGATACCAGAGAGGGAAGAGAAGGGAGGATCACAGCCCCGTTGAAAGCAGAAGCAAAACACACCTGGATTTCAACAGAAGGAAAAGCTGCCCAGAGGCTGATCTGGGACCCGAGACAGGCACACACGTACAGCCCCTGCTCACACGCACACCCTCCCCTCCTGCCAGCCCAGCTCCAAGTTAGCTTGGCTTGAAGTTGCAGCAAAGCAGGTTGAGGTCAGATCTCAGGAAACATTTCTTCACTGTCAGAGCAGGGAGGCTGTGGAGGAGATGCCCAGGGAAGGGGTGGACTCTCCAACACTGGAGGGGTTCAAGGACAGCCGTGGGTGGGGGATGATCTAGGCCTAGCAATGCCTGCTGTGGGCATTTCCCAGGCTGCTGGGCTTTGCTAGTTGCTCCCTCTCTGCTACATGTGTTGTGTGGGGGGGCTAAGCATTCATCACCAGCATTGGGTGCTGGCTGCACCCCAGGCTGGGGGTGGTGACTGGGCTGTGCCAATGCTCCTGCTGGGACTTCCTGGCTAGAGGGTCTTGCCCCTCCACTCAGGGTCAGACTGATGCCACATTTGGGGTCAGGAAGGAAATTTACCCCCTGGTCAGACTAGCACAGACTGTGTGGATTTTGCCTTCCTCTGTATCCAGAGCGTGGCCTGGATCCATCCTCGGAGGTGTTCAAGACCCAGGTAGACCAAGCCTTGACTGGGATGATGGAGTTGGGGCTGGTCCTGCTTGGAGCAGGGGTTGGACTAGATGTACCAACCCTCGTTGTCTGTGACTCTGTGATACTATCTCTTGAGTGTATATTAACAACCTTTTATAGCAGCAGGACGCTGGCTGCCGTGGTCCCCTGCTTTCCAGGTGGCAGGTTCAGGTGTGAGGTCTGTGCTATATCAGGGCTGGTGGGAGTTTTGCTAAGAGTTCAGCTAATTCACAGAAGTTGAGGGCTGGAAGGGACCTCATGAGATCATCGGGTCCAGCCCCGTGATGGATTTGTACCAGGCTGGTTTGCAGAGGGCTGATCTTGCCTCAGGCGGGGGATGGACTAGATGGGACCTCTGGAGCATCTGTCCCACCCCACTTCCTTTATAAAGTCATAAAGCGGAGGATAATGTCATGTAGCTGTGGTGCTGGGTCACCGTGCCAAGAAGGGATGCGAGCACAGGTGACCCCACTCTCCTTTCTCCCTAGTGGCCGACTGCCGAGCCCCGGCGGAGCTGGAGCACGGGTTCATCACGTTCACCTCGAGGAGCAACCTCACCACCTACCGCTCCGCGATCCGGTACTCCTGCCAGCGCCCCTACTACCACATGGCCCCCAACGTCACCGGTGAGGGCACTGTGCGAGGGGGGGTGGAGGGATTGTGTCCATGCAAGCACGGGGTTGCAATGGTCCGTGTGCAACATGCTTACATGTGCCGGCATCCTGGCCACATCGCGTGGCTGCCCCGGGAGGAAGGAGCTAGCTGGAAACAGAGGTTTCATCTGGGGTGTCTGTGCTGCTAAAGGCAAAGCCGGCTGCCGGCGGTCTCTGCAAAGACGACCGTGTTACCCCGCAGGGCTACGTCTCGGCAGAGAAGATGCTGCCATCTCAGTGCTCTTTGGCCCTCAGGGAGCAGCTGTTAGGGAGCAGCGCTAGCCATGTCTAGCTACTAAACCCTGCCCGCACACAGCGCAGTCCTGTCCTCACGGGAAAGTGCCACAGCCTGAAGACAACAGGCCTCACTGATAGCAGCACCCAGGCCACATAATCCTTATTACTGCTTGTCTGTGTGCAAAGTTTCCCCCGTTGAGCCCACTGCAAAACCCTCCTGTGGGCGATTGGGAATGGAGAATGCCTGGTCCGTGCTTCGCTTGCAGCGGTGAGGCTGTAGCGCTTGGCTTCCCAGGTCTCCCTGGCACCAGCTGGGCTGAATTAGGTCTGCGCCTTTAACCTGGCTTGGAGCAGTCTCTCCAGAGCCAGCTTCGTGCCATACAGCCCCCACGTGCTGCCTCTTCGACCCAGCTGGTGCCTCCATCCCTTGACCCTCTGCAGACTGGTACATCAGGGTGTGTGATCTGCTCATATCCCCGCTCCCAGCACACAGCCCCTGCTGTGCCCTGAGCAGCCCAGTGGCCCGTGGAAATGAGCACAAGCCACGTCTCCGAAGGCAGGACCACTCCTTTGCACTTGCCTCCATCCTTACGGTGTGATGACCTTGGAAGATGCTTCCTGCTGGGGCTCATCCATGCCCCCTGCCTTCAGGAAGAGCCGCAGGTGCCCGCTAGAGTCTGGGACCCCATATCACAGATATCAAGCGGTGCCAGCTGCGAGACCTGCTAGTGGAGGCAAGGCAACCTTTCCAGGCAGCCCTTCTGCCCTCGGACAACACTCTGGTTCTGCCTTTGCAGACAGCTATGCCAGCTACTCCGGTGTGACCCGGGGCCCTAGAATTTATCATGACACGTGATAGACCTGTGTTTAGGAAAGGCACAGTGCAGGTCCTCCAGCCATGCACGTGCAAACCCCGGTGCATCCAGGCCATGGGGCTAACATCTCACTCTCTTCCAGGCATGTACACCTGTGATGAGAACGGGGTCTGGAGGAGTGAGGAGCTGGGGACCAAGCTGCCGTCCTGCCAACCAGGTACCTGCAGAGCTCAGGGGGGATGTAGGGGCATGGGGCGAGGGTGGGAGGCATTGGCCCAGTTCTGCTGGCTGCGCTTCAGGCCTGGAGCGATGTGGTGCCTCCCCAATAGACGGATGCCCACCTCGAAGGCTACGCTGCAGAGACACAAGCCTCATCCCCAGGGGAAAAGCTACCTCTTTGCCCTGTAGGACCCAGCAGCGAGTGCTGGAGAGATGGGGGGAAGTCACAGAAGTGGGGCCCAGAGTCCTGAATCCCCCAAAGTGCATAGGCATTGAGATCATGGCTGTCAGCTCAGACCTCTTTCTAAGGCACGGGGCCCAAATCCAGCCCCTGGGGTCACTGGATGTGTCAGGAACATTGCACTGGTGGAATTTGGCCCCTACAGCACTATGAATCCACCCCCAAGCCCAACCAAAACCGGGTAGCCGGCAGAGGCAGGTCTTTCGATACAGGCCCAGCCCCACAGTGCTGGAGAAGCCTTTACAGAGCAGGCATCAAGGTGCTTTTCAGACATCCACTCACTTGTATGGGCCTTGCCCCCATTTCACAGCTGGAGACACTGAGGCTGAGAGATTCAGGGGTGGGCCCAAGACCCCAGGAGAAGGCAGTGTCAAAGGAGGGATTGGTGTTAAGGACTCACTTGTTCCTACCCTTGCAAGACCTCAGGGCCAAGCTGCCTGCACCAGGGCGTCGTTGTGCGAGAACCTGGCAAACACCCCTGTCCTGCCCCTCTCCGAGCGGCAGGCCCGTTCTGGCCAAGAGAAAGCCGGTTTGAGTTACAAACCAGCTGAGCCGGCTGCTCCTGCTTTACACACATGCATGTGCACCCTGTGGTGTGTGCAGCTTTTCTGTCGCCAACAAAAACACCTCTCAGCAAATGGCAAGAGGCGTACCCCGTTCTCATCCGGTGCCAGTGCTGGGGAAAGCGGTCCGGCCCTTTGGAAAGAAGCCAGACTAGAAAGAGAAAGTTCCCTGCAGACTCCCATACAACGGGAGCCTGGGGGCATTTCCCAAATGCAGGTTTCAGCCAGATGCCACTGAATTCCCAAGCCCCAACCGTGCCATAGCCCATCTGCCAGAGGCAATCCTGCTCCACTGGGGTGGAGGTGCGGCAGGAGGAAGGGTTGCATGGAGGGAGGCTTGTCCTCCATCACCCACTGCTGGGCCTCCTCTATGCTCAGACAAGACGGCCGGGTACCTGGGGCCTGCATCTGGCAGAAATTAATAGTTATGAACCCTTGCTTGGCTCCCCGTTGCACCAGAGCAGAGTCACCCCCATGCAGGATTCCTCCTGCTGGCATGGGAAGGGTGAGGGCAAAAGCACCGTCCATCTAAAATACATAGCCCACCTCTGCCAGGCTTTGGCACAGCCTGACAGCTGCATGGGGCAGAGATGCAGGAATTTTTGAGCTAAGCATCTTTGTGTCCCTTACAATACTAAATGCATGCCTGAATGCCCACCTTCACACACCCCCCAGCCCCATCCAAGAGGTGTCACCTTTGCGTAGGCAAATGTTCCCTCCCGGGGCCGGGTCTCAGACGTGGCGATGCGGTGCAAAAGTAACTCGGCCGCCAGCTTGCAGCCGTGCAGCTGGTGTCTATGTCTGTTGCCCCCGTGCATTCGTCTGCCAGACCCGTCCCTGGCTTGCTCGGCGGCTACAAGCAAGTCATCGTCACCCCTCTGTGCCTCAGTTTCCCTGCCTGGAAGCTGGCCTTGCTGCTTCTCCCTGTGCCTGGGGTAATGTGAGGCTGTGTCCATCAATGCTTGTGAAAGGGGCAGCATATCAAGCGCTGTGCTAGTGGTCACCCCCTGCCTCGCTGCCCACATCCCCAAGTGGCCCTCTTTGGCTGCAGCTGCCAGGGGGAGAGAATCACTCCCAGCTCAGTCTCCCAGGGACCAGGCAGGACCAGGCATGTTGTGGGCCCTCAGAGACTGTTTATCCCATTGCTTTCTTCCACACCCCTGCAGCCTCTCTCCATGCGCCCCTTCTTTCATGGGCACCTTTCCTTCTCCAGCTGGGTTAAAGGAGCTGGATGGACAGCCTGGGGGATACATTAATGGGACAGGGGAGGCAAATTAGGGCTCCTGAGAGAGCAATTTTGGATCTACTAACTAGGGCAGGTCAAGGACTAATCTAGATTGCAGCAGTGGGTGGCCAAAGGGGCTTGCTTGTATGAGTCTGGCGAGCTGGGAGGTTGTTTCCTAGCCGCCATCTGGGTCTTTCACTGGCCGCCTCTGAGCATCGTGGCAGCATTGCCATTTGGCTTGCAACCCCCATGGCTACTGCAGCGCCCGGGTCAGCTCCGCAGAGGAGGGGTGACACGGGCCAGGCTTTCGGTGAGGGGGTCAACTGAGCCTGACCCCGTTCTTAGTAAGCAACAGGGGGAAATGGGGGCAGGCCTGAGTCTGAGCAGGGCATAAAGCAACCCGCACGAGACATAAGCCAGGTCAAAGTCCAAGGTGTGAGTTGGCTCTGCGCCGAGGTGTTGCTGGCGAGCTTGGAATCGAGCCCTATGTTTCTGGGATGCTCCAGACACCTTCCTGGGGACGGACCCAACAGGCAATTGAATGCATTTCCTTCGGGACCTAGAGGGACGCTGGGCAGCTGTGGTGGGGGTGGAGGAGACAAGGGGATGCTGGCAGAAAGACCCGGCCTAGAGGTGAGCAGAGCGTCTCTATCTGAGCACCGAATCCCAGCTGGACTCGAACCCGTCGCTGGAAAGCCCTGAAGATGCCTCCCTCCCAGCTCCTGACTTGCTGGTGTCCTGTGCGGTCGGGCCCAGCCTCGAAGACCTTCCAGCATAGGTCGCTGGCGGTGCAATCCTCGCGGCCTCGTTTGAGCGCTCGTGTGCCGGAGAGGCATGGCGGGAGCCCCAATGCTTCCTCCCCGCCTGCCCCCACGAAGGTACTTGGGGCGTCCTTTGGTGCAATGATGGATGGCGCTGAGCTGCGGGCATGCATCATTGCAGGTGCATTATGCCGCCAGGCTGCCCCTTCTCCGGGGGGCTCCATCTGGTGCGAGCAGGGGCACTGGGGTGCAAAGGCAGTCCGTGTCATGGAGCAAAGTACAACAATAACAGCGAAGGAAGGATGTCCCAAAGGACAAGGAGGAGGATCTAGAGGCAAGCGGCACAGTGGCTGGAAGGGGAGGGGATAGAGGCGGGCCCCCACTGCTGGCTCTGCCACTGATTCACTGTGTAACCTTGGGCAAGTCACTTCCCTTCTCTATGCCTCACTGTCCCCAGCCTTTGAGACATAGTACTGGCCTCCCTAAAGGGCTGAGGAGAAGGATGCATAAGGATGAGGATCCCAAGCTGGCATCAGGGCCAGTTCGACCCAGCTGCAAACAGATGGTGCAAGTGACTCTCTAGGGCACGTGATGAATGTAGGATGAGAGCAGACTCTCTAAGACAAAGGTACAACTGGCAACCTCCCTCCCAGACGTGTCTGCAAGGGCCCAAGAGATTAAGGACGAAGGAACGGACTTGTGGGGGGGTCAAAATCAGCCCGAGACAAGCAGCGGAGAAGAGAGAGCGAGGGGGGGTTGTGCACAGAGGCCAGTAACAAAGAGCATTTGGGACTGGAGGGGTTGCTTGACGCTGGCATAATCTACCAGGGAGCCCTTTGCCCCGCTCTTCGCTGCTGCGGCATTGGAGTAACGGCCCTGTCTCTTCTCTCCCCAGTGTGCGGCCGGCCCGCTCGCCCCTTGCCCGGCATCATCAAGCGCATCATCGGCGGGCGCAACGCGGAGCCCGGCTCCTTCCCCTGGCAGGCCCTGATCGTGGTGGAGGACACGTCCCGGGTGCCCAACGACAAGTGGTTCGGCAGCGGGGCCCTGCTCTCCGACTCGTGGGTGCTCACGGCGGCCCACGTCCTCCGCTCCCAGCGCCGGGACAACACGGTCATCCCGGTGTCCAAAGAGCACGTCACCGTCTACCTGGGCCTCCATGACGTGCGGCGCAAGACGGCCGCGGTCAACCGGACGGTGGAGAAGATCGTCCTGCACGCAGGGTTCGACATCCAAAACTACAACCACGACATCGCCCTGGTCAAGCTGAAGGAGAGGGTGGCCATGGGGCCCCACGTCATGCCCGTCTGCCTGCCTCAGTTCGAGCGCGAGCTGGAGGGGCCGCACCCCAACACCTTGGGTCTCGTGGCCGGCTGGGGCATCTCCAACCCCAATATCACCGTGGACGAGATCATCAGCTCGGGCATGCGGACCCTGTCCGACATCCTGCAGTACGTCAAGCTGCCAGTCGTCCCGCACGCCGAGTGCAAGGAGAGCTACGAGTCCCGCTCGGGGAACTACAGCGTGACCGAGAACATGTTCTGCGCCGGCTACTACGAAGGGGGGAAAGACACGTGCCTGGGCGACAGCGGGGGAGCCTTCGTCATCCAGGACCCGGGCACCCAGCGGTGGGTGGCCCAGGGGCTGGTCTCATGGGGCGGGCCGGAAGAGTGCGGGAGCAAGCAAGTGTACGGGGTGTACACCAAAGTGTCGAACTATGTGGACTGGGTGGAGGAGCACGTGGGCGCCTCTGGGAGGTGGACATTGCCGGACCCCCAGCTGGAGAGATGAGCTTGTCCGAGCTCAGCCAGCGGGCAGGACTCTGGCTGGACTCCGTCACACTCCAGGCCTCAACCGGTCCCTCCTTCCCCGTATCCCGTCGTCCCCATGTGTCCATGCTCCCCCAGTTGGAGCCCACTCCAGCCCCAGCCCCGATGGCAGCAGAGAGGCCACGAGCTAGGGGAGCGATGGAGACAGAACGGCCCCTTTCATCTGGACACGTGGAGTCCCTTTGTGCCAGATCCCTCTGCTCGCTCTCCATGCCCGCTTTGGGGGGGAAGCCCACAAGATCCTCATCACGCCACCTTCGCTGGAGCGGAGTCGCAGGAGCTGCCGACAGAGCGTGTTTTCTCTGCAGCATCCAGAGCCATTTTTAGGCCCAGCCCTCCCGTCCTGCCCTGCCGCCCCGCAAGGAGCTCGGGGGGGGGGTGTTTAAAACCATCTGTCCCATCCCTCCTGGCATTTTTGGGCTAGGTTTAGTGGCTGGCGCAGAGCTAGCCGGCCTGATTCTGATCTCCTTTACAGCGGTGTCAACCCAAAGCCACTCCACTTCTCCAGTCACTCCAGGATCTGCCCCGGTGCAGCTACCAAACCACAGGATTGAATGGCAGGTTTGGAAGGACGCTCAGGAGAGCACATCTAGTCCATCCCCCTGCTCAGGGCCTGAGGGGCCAGCTGGCCGCAAACCACGGATGGAGCCACGAACCTGTGCTCACAGAGACCCGACCCCCGGCAGCCCCGAACCCTGTCTCTGGGTGAAACTCCTCTCCGAGTCTGGACGCCCTGGCAGAGAGAACTTCACCCCTGGTGGGACCAGCCCTCGCAACCTCCCTGCCTGAGGCTCAGCTCTGAGATGGAGAAAACCAAGGAGAGACCCAGCTTCTGAGGTCGGAAACAACAAAACCCAAGGGAGAAGGCAGGCCCCAGAGACAGAAAGTGACTTGACCAAGGCCCCATGGTGAATCTGTGGCAGAGATGTTCAGCCCTGTGGTTCTTTTTCTCCCCGCTGTATGATCCTGCCTCTCTGCTTTCCTAGGGGCCCAGGGAGCCCCTGTGTGCCCTGCCTGCTTAGCAAGCAGGCATCCCCTTTCCTCCCTCAGCCCAAGGCGCGGGCTGCAAAGTGATGTGCTGAGATTCACCTTGGTGGATGCACCTGCAATTCAGCGGGCCACGTTGTCTCCACTCCTCCTGTTGTGCCTGGAGGTAGCGCCTGTCACCCTCAGTGCCTTGCAAGGAGGAATCCCCGTATTAGCAAACCACACCAGCGAGATGGAGCGGAGCCAGCCCTGCAAGGAGAGAGGGGGAAGGTGGCACCAGGGGTGCTCATGCGGGCATGCACTGCGATGCCTTCCCTCTCCTGACTCACTGCTCTGGTGCAGGCCTTTTTCATGGGCATTTGCAAGCCTGCCCTGGGCCTCTGGGTTTTACACCCCATGGCATCTGCTTCGAGCCTGGAGCTTTCTCTGGGAAGCTCCCAGCATCCATCCAGCAGCCGGTGGGCCCCGAGTGGGGCTGCTGCCAGCCTGAAGGCCCCTTCTGCCTTCATCATCTCGGACCCTAGGAGCCAGATCTATCCCTGGCTTTCCCCTTTGAAGAGCTCTGCTCCACCAACCCCTACCCCGGGGTGAAGTGAGGCGGCACTTGCCAAGAGCCTGGCCTGCCCAGAGCCCAGTCCCCTGAGTGAGTCCTAACATTTTGGTGGGGGCTTGGAGAGGTCAATTCTTCCCCTTCCTTTCTTCTCATCTCCTCCCCAACACCTTCCCTCCCCTCTCACATCCTCCCCCTCCCTGGCCAGAGAGCAAAGACAAGGGGCCTGCATTTGCCCCATGGGGTTGTAGTCACTTACAGGACCAAATGTGTGCTGGGGGTGCAGAAAAGTCCCCCTCTGAGTCCAGGAGAAGTCTAGGTGCCTCCCCACTACACCATCTGCCTGACACTCCTCCCCGCTGGCGTATCTCACCCTGGGCATCTCTCCAAGCCAGAAGAGATGCCCTTTGGGGCAGGGCCTTGTTGTCTTTGCACGCTTGCCAAGCCCCCGACACACTTCCATATCGAGCGGGCACCTGCTCCGTTGGACGCCTGCAGCTCCCACCGGGCCAAACCTCAGTCTAACTGGGTTTTACTCCCTCCATGGGAGTCTCCCCGGAGTCAGGGGCAAGACCCCCTGCCCCTTGAGGCTGCCAGCACTGAAGCCAGGACCATGCTGCCCAAGCCATACCTTTATGTTACCCACGTGCCGCGAACTGTACTCCGTTTGCCTTCGCGTAGCTAGACGATATGATATTGTTGACATATTTTTGTACGGCCTTCTGTCAAGCGCCTCGTGTTACGTATGTACGGTCTGTATTATCCTTCCTGAGAACCAAATAAAGACGCTTGTGTGGACAAAGCCAGTGCACTGAGGATGCCATGGCGGGGAGCGCTTCGAATGGGCAAACTGCAGCACAGTGGACCACGGGGTGGACGCTTGTTGGTGGTAGATCCCCACCCCAACACCCCGTCCCGTCCTACAACCACGTTATCCTTCCTTCTGCACAGCCCACCCCCCCGAGGCATAGCTCTGCCATGATAGGAACTCAACTCAGAGCACCACAGCCACCCTCCTTCTACATCACATCCGTCTCCCCCAAACCCCGAAGTAGAAATTATCCCTAAAAGCACAAAGGATGATAAGAAGAGGGGATCCACCAATGTCCAGCCCTTGCAAGCGCAGGGAATTGGTCGTATCCTAAGTCTGCCTAAGTAGGGACCAAAACAGCCACCTCCCTGCTGGGCCCCCCTCGGGCCCCAGGGGGGGCACACCTGGGCCAAGGGTTAGTGAGGAACTAGTTAGGGAACTTCTGGAGGGGCTGGACGTTTTCAAGTCAGCCGGTCCGGACGATCTCCACCCTAGAGTCCTAAAGGAACTGGCTGAGGTCATTGCAAGTCCCCTGGC
>NW_017728995.1:31971164-31974130 GCF_001723915.1 Gavialis gangeticus | reverse complement strand
ACACCTTGCTGGGGTTGTTTGACCCCAGTACTCTTCCCTGCCATGGCAGGGGGTCGGACTCGATGATCTGCTCAGGTCCCTTCCGACCCGACTAACTATGAAACTATGAAACTATGTACCAGGGTGCATCTCTCTGATGCCAATGACCATGCCTGCCAGGGGGTCCCTCCCTCACTCCCCATCAGAGTAACACCGTGTCTGGAGGTGAGTGCTGGTGAGTTTTGGGGGTGAGTATTGGTGTGCTAATGGACTGGCTGATGCTAGCTGACGACAGCCTTTTCAGGGGCTCAACTGACGGTATCAGAGCCATTCCTGGGGGAGCAAGGGGCAGAGGAACGCGTGCAAAGCCAACAAACAGGCCACCATGGTAATGCCAGGGGGAAAAGAGCGATAAAAGGTGGACTGTCACTACACGGTGCCTTCTGGCTTCTGCAGGGAGACTCGAAGCTCCTTTTCCAGCCCTCCAAAGCAAAGTGCAGTCGGTTGGGGTTTGGAGCAGCCCCGCAGAGGGAAGGGTTGCTCTGTCCCCAGCCCCCTCCTTGCAGTTAATAGGGCTGACTGTTTCTTCTTAATGGGACAGATTGCCCTGCTACAAGGGGCAAACCAGGAGGGAGCAGGGCATTTCTGAGTGTCTTCACACCTTCTCCTCCCCACGCCGAGCCAGATCTAAGAATGCAGGTGTAGGTGCCTAAGTTCCCACTGGGATCACGAGGCATTAGGAACCCAAAAGCCTTTCTGGAGCTGGGTGGCACTGTGATGTGGGCTCCTCAGGGTACATCTGCACTGCATCCCTGGTCCCCCCAGGGAGCCTGGCTCTCAGTCGCAGCCCACCAACCCACTCCTGCTCGCGCAGCAAGCCTGGAAATGGGGTGACGAAGCAGCGCTGCCCCCCAGCACCCCAGAGCTGGAGTGAACTCCAGAAGGGGAGTAGGGCAGGCTCCTCCATGGGAGAGGTGCGGGCAGGGCGTGTGGGCACCCGAGGCCCAGAGCAGGCTGGGACAGCCCCACCTACATCCCTTGCTCATGTTCCTTGCCCGCTTCGATCTCGATTGCCGTCCACTACCCCTGTGCCTGAGTAACACCCACGTCACGGCTCTCAGGGTTTGTCCCAACAAATCCAGGGATCGTGGGCTGCAGAGCGTGAGACTCCAGGGACCTTTTATCACTGGCCAGCGGGTTGGGTGAGGCTCTTAAATAGGCTCTATGTTGCTCCATGGTGCTGGCATGTAGCTCCATCGCACTGAGTCTCAACGTGCGCAGAGATGTGTAGAGAGCTCACATCAGCCAGCGGGATGGAGAGCCGTGAAGGCAGATGTGAAAGGTCTTTGGGGAACGGCTGCAACTCAGCTGGAGGTGAGATTTGCCCTGCGATGCTTTGCACTCGAGTCCAGATTCTCAGGCCCCAGCTTGCTCTTCACCCCAGTTACTTTGGAAATCTCCCAGCTTCACCCAAGCAAACAACCAGTCTCAGGATCTGCCTCCACTTGCAAGCCCCGTGTCTCAGAGTGGTTCAGCGAGTGCCTCTGGTGCCTGACCTTGTGCCCTGTGGTTTCAGTGTGTGGGAAGCCAAAGGTCTCCAGAAGTTTGCTGGCCCGGATTGCCAATGGACGCTACGCCCAGAAAGGGATATCTCCATGGATCGCCATGCTCTATAGGAACGGGATGCCCTTCTGCGGAGGCTCACTGCTAGGTAAGAAAGTCCCTGAGTAGGCGAAGCTGGATGCAACGGGGAGCTGAAGGTGGGACATGTTATGATTCAGTACAGAGGAGGATTAAGAGGAAAAGGATAAAGCCCTGTTGACCCATAAAATCATAGATAATGAAGGAGGGCACATCTAGTCCAAGCCCTGCTCCAAGCAGGACCAGCCCGACTACATCATCCCAGCCAAGGTTTTGTCTACCCGGGTCTTCAAAACCCCCTGCACCACCTCTCTGGGTAGCCTGATCCGATGCTTTACTACCCTCCTCATGAGAAAGTTTTTCCTAACCTTGCTGTAGAAGAAGCTGGAGTAGAAACTCACTGTTTCTCTCTGAGACTGAGTTAGATCCTGTGAGTGAACTGGGAGGGATGATACAGTTGTGTTGTGCTATAGGCAAGATCTCCCTGCAGCTTCGCAAAGCAGGACTTACTTGAACGGGACAAGAAAAGTTGGATCCAACACCAAGGTTCAAATGCAGCTACTTCAAACGCAGCCTTTAACACCCAGCCTGGCCGCCCGCAGAGAGGAAGGAAAGAAATGTTGATTCAAAGTTTGAATCCAAGAAAAGCATCTCTAACAGCAGATCTCCCCATCACGTGGCCCAGCAGGGTCAGAAATAGGAGCAATGGCAGGGTGAAACCCAGCAGCGTCTGCACCAGTAGAGAGGAGTGAACTGCCCCCAGATATTGCATTAGCTACACTGCTAGCATTGGGCTATGCTGTCCCACAAGCCTGTGCTCTAGGGTTGTTTGGATGGTTGTCTGGGCTGGTTTGCACAGGGCTGATCCTGCACTAGATGTCACCTCTGGAGCTCCCTGCCAGCCCCGCTGCTCTGTGACTATGCACAGGCTTCAATGCCACTTGCCCAACACGGCTGCTACTACCTGATAGCAGGGAGGAGGCCCAGGACTGAGATGCATGGCTAAAGGCCTCGGCATTGGCAGGTGGAGGATCAGGCTTGAGCCCCAGTCTCCTCGGATGCACCCGATCTCTGCTCAGACCTAGTTGCCAGGCCTGGATCCCCAGGGGCTGGGACCCTTTGCACTGCTCTCTGCTCTGCTCTGCCCTGCAAAGACTCACCAGAGCAGTGAGTAGGAGGAGGGTGGGACATGGGCAGCATCTCTAGCCACCCAGTACCAACTCCTAGGGGGTGCTGCCAGATCAGCCACATGTTAGTAACCACCTTTTAGGCCTCTGATGGGTTTCCCCCCCCCCCCCCCTTTTTGGGGAAAAGGGGGACGCCTGGGGGCCTGTGTGCTTGGGGGG
>NW_017728995.1:31963814-31970920 GCF_001723915.1 Gavialis gangeticus | reverse complement strand
CCCCCCCCCCCCCGTATCTGGGATAAGATGGAACCGATGTGTGACCTTGGTCCTTAGGGGAAAGGGGCTGTATGAGCTGCAAAGTCCTGCCCTGGTGACAGAGATGAGGGGTGCTGCGACCTACCCCATGCACTGGGCACTAGGCTGGGCTGGGCTGGCTGGACAAGCCTGCTGACCGCTGCTTTTCCAGGGAACAAGTGGATTGTGACAGCTGCCCACTGCCTCCACCATATGCTGGACCCGGAGAACCCGGCTCTCCACAGCTTGGATGTCATCAGCCCTTCTTCCTTCAAGGTCATCCTGGGTGAGTGCATGGGGATTGGGACCCCGGGCTGAGATATGGAGCTGAGGCAGCTGGGTGGGAGCAGAGCCCACCGGGCCAGCAGTAGTGTGGTTTCCTCCCCCGACCCTATCACCATACAGTCTGGGATCTCCGGGAGCACCTGCCAGCCACCAAGCATGCCCTGGGTCACACACCCCACACCAGCTTTCTCCCACACCTCTCTGGGGGGCTGCATACGAGGATCTCTATGCCCTGGTTCATGCAGCCATAGCCCGGCCGGGACCTGCCAACTTCTTACGCACCTACCAAGCTAGGTCCCCTTTGCAGCCACTCGTGCTCCACAACCCAGGATGACCTAGATGGGCTCAGGAAAGCAGGTGCCCCTTTGGAAATGTCACAGGGTGTCTCTGCCCCACCGGATCATCTCCCTGCTCCTTGCCTCCCTTCCAGGCAAGCACACGACACTCAAGCAAGATGACACCGAGCAGCAGCTGGAACCCAAAAACCTCATCCTCCACCCCGCCTACCACCCCACCACCTTCCAGTACGACCTGGGCCTGGTGGAGCTGTCTAGCCAGGCGGTGTTGAATGACTACGTCATGCCGGTTTGCTTCCCCAGTGGGTCACCCAGCAAAGGCAAGCGTGGGCTCTTTGGTCTCGTTGCCCAAGGGATGTGAGCGTGGGACAAAGGCTGGAGGATGGGGAGGGCTTCCCTGGACAAAGGTACCAGGTGGGACCAGGCCATAAATGTCCATTCCCGGGTTGGTATCCAGGTTGTAGCCGTACTGGTCTAGAGCAAAAAGCAATCTACCATGGGCCCGGGTTGCATTCCCTGGTTGGACACAGATGCAGGAGGGAGAAGGGAGCCATCTGCAAGTGTAGGGAAGACCCCTTGGAGGGCAGAGGAGCTCAACCCCCAGCCTGAAGGCCACATCCAGCTCACAGAGTCCTCCGAGGTCCAAAAATTTGTCAGCAATTGGCTCCCCGAGCCCAATCCAACCCATGGACTGCCCTCAAGCCCTTCGTCCAGCCAATGTCAGCGAAAGCTGGAGTGCCACTGATACGGGGTGCTCAGGGGGCTAGGAGTAGAGATCATATGGGACACAGAGAGTGGAAGAAGCAGGTGGGACATCCTGAACCTCCTCCTAACCAAGACAGCTGCACGGTTCGGGTGTGAAGGGAAGTGCTGGATGCTCCATGGAGGGTCCAGCACATAAAGCACCTTGCACGGGACCAGAGAAAGTGCAAGCCAACACCTCGCCGGGGGCAGTCTTGCACTGGGCTGAGCAGGGATAAGAGGATGAGAGGAGCTGTTTGAGTGAACCGACCCTCAAGTTTCTCACTCTCCGGTTATCCCATCCCTTGTCCCTCTGGAGAGTGCTGCTGCAACACCCGCCTCCTATAGCTCAGCATCTTGCACAACCAGGCTGTACAATCAGGGCACAGGCAATCCACAGGATCAGGGCCATCCAGCTGTGGCCAGGAGGGGTGGGTCCAAACCGGCAGTAGGAAGTCAGGAACCTGCCAGGGGATGGAGGCCCAGGAGATCATCAACTCATACAGAAGTAGGGCTGGAAGGGAGCTCCAGAGGTCCCATCTAGTCCACCCCCCACCCGAGGCAGGATCAGGCCTGTGCAAACCAGCCCATCATCTAAACTCATTGTAAAATTGCTATCCACACTTAAACAAGACATCACACCTGAGCCTGCCACAGGGAAAGCAGGGGAACCACAGCCGCCAACATCCTGCTTCTGTAAAGGGTGGTTAATAAATGCTCAAGAGATGCCAAGCAGAGGCTGTTGCCCTGATGCAGAGGAAGGCCAGCTTCTCCCACCCTGCACCAGTCCATACCAATTGACCATGGGGGAAATTCCTTCCTGACCCCAAATCCGCTGTTGAGCCAACCCTGCGTGGAGGGACAAGACCTAGCTGGGAATGGCTAGCTTTGGTCCCAACAGGAGCACTGGCACATCCCAGTCCCCATCCCCAGACTGGGATGCAGCCAGCATCCAATACCTATGAGAAAGGCTTAAAAACACCCTGACACATATAGCAGGAAGGGAGGGCTGGGGCAACGAGCAATGCCCCAAAACCTAGGAAATACCTATAGTAGAAAATAGGCATCACTACACCAAATCCTCCCCAACCAGTGGCTGTCCAACCTTGTCTTGAACTCCTCCAGTGACGGTGAACCCACACCTTCCCTGGCATCTCTTCCACTGCTAACAGTGAAGAAGTTTTTTCCTGATGGAGGTGAGGACTGAGAAAGGGAGGGAGTAGCCCTATTTGCAGTGAAAAAAGACTGACCAGCTGCTCTTCTCAGCCAATCATGCATGAACTTGGCCAGCCAGCCTCTCCCCAAGCTGCCCCATCAGTGCTGGGGCTCCTGGAGAACTGGCCTCCCAGTACCTCTGAGGGTGTAAGGCTCACATCTCCCAGCCCAGCCTCGCAAGTCCCTCTCTTCCCAGTCCTGTCCGTGTTCCTCGGTGTTTGCCCCACTCGGGATGCTCAGAGCAGCCAAACTGGGAAGAAGGAGCTATGAGCTGGCAGCAGAGTGTGGATAAGGCAAGGATGTCTGCGTAGGTCCTTGAGACAGGAGCCAGCTGGGTATGAAAAGGAGCTGGGCTCAGTGGAGCTGCTGGTAGCACAGGGTTGGGATAGAGTCATAAAATTATAGATAATGAGGGTTGGAAGAGACCTCAGGGGGTCACATCTAGTCCAACCCCTGCTCCAAGCAGGACCAGCCCCAACTAACTCATCCCAGCCATGGATTTGTCTAGCCAGGTCTTAAACACCTCCAAGGATGGAGATCTCACCACCTCTCTGGGTAGCTTGCTCCAGTGCTTTACTACCCTCCTCGTGAGAGACTTTTTCCTAATATCCAACTTAAACGTCCCTTGCTGCAACTGCCACCCATTGCCACTTGTCCTGTCATCTGCCCCCACTGAGACCAGTCCAGCTCCAGCCTCTTTGCAGCCCCCCTGCAGGGAGGTGAAGGCTGCTGTTCAATCCCCCTTGGTCTTCTCTTCTGCAGCCTCAATCAGCCCATTTCCCTCAGCCTCCCCTCACCAGTCCTGTCCCCCAGCCCCACAACCATTTTCATTTCCCTCTGCTGGACTTTTTCCAACATGTCCACATCCTTTCTGTAGTGGGGGGCCCACAACTGGACACATGACTCCAGATGTGGCCTCCCCAGTGCCGAATAAAGGGGGAGAATCACTTAGAAAGGCTTTGCCGTGCAGATGGATTGACACAGGCCCTTAGGAGGGTCCAGGGACCAGAACAGCCTCTTGCAGCCTTGCATAGAAAGGTGCAAGGGATCCAGGGCCAAGCAAACTCCTCTCTTTCCTTCTTGCTGCCAGGCACCATCGTCGTTGTCAGTGGATGGGGGAAGCAGTTCCTGCAGCGGCTGCCTGACGCCTTGATGGAGGTGATAGAGGCTTTTACTATTCCTATTTAATCTAGAGGCCCCAACTCAGGTGTGGCATTTCGGACAGAGAGGCAGGTCTCCCCAGGTCTCCCTGTGTGTCCTCTGGCGTGTCACTTCCCCGCTCTAGGCCTGTTGCCCCCACGTAGGATGGGGAGGAGGACCTTTTCCAAGCAGCGATGGGAGAATGACAGTCTGTGCATGGCTGCGGGTTGAGAAATGCTGTGTGCTGTATGTGTGGGGTATGTGACAGGCACCGTGGCTAGTGCTAGCATCCGTGCAAGGTCAGGATCAATGGCATCTTGCTCAGTGCCCCACGTTAGGTTCGCCCAGGGCATCCCCAAATAAATGACTTGTGACAAGGGTGGGAATGAGCTCTATCAGATGGGTGGGCAAAGGATATATAGATTGTCAAATAAGGTAAAACTATATGTGCATTGGCATTGGTAGATTCGGTAGAAAGCAACTGAAAATTCACACTTGCAGATTCAACACTTGCACATCTCTCAGGCCATGCCGAGACAAATGCCTGCCTAAAGAGATGGCAGATCTGGTCAGCTGTTTGTTTGTACTGCCAGTTGCAAACATCCCCAAGGACTTTGGCCGGGAACAAACACACCTCTTAGGCAAACAGTCAGGAGTTGCTTCCCAAAAAAAGGTCTGTGCGGTGCCGGCAACCGGTGGGAGCCCACCTGAAAATCAATGAGCCCGTGGGCAGTGATCGATCCATGGGCAAACACGGGCACTTTGCTCAATTGACTGACCCAGCTAGGAGGCGTTTGGGGCTTCGAGTGTATCAGGTCGTCGCATGTACAGGTGCCCAGAGAGACTATAATGGTGCTGGAAAGGTCCAAAAGGATAAAGAGGTCAAATGTCCAGCACAAAGTGCACAGCTTCTACCCCTAGACCCAGCCAGAAGGGAGACAGTGGGGACAGACTGAAAGCCCCCCTCTCACACCGTTCACCAACAAAGACTTTTAATGCTTTTGGCGTTTCCCTTCCCCTGCAATTGCACACGCAGTGCTAAAACCATTGCTCTGGTATATCTGGCCATATTACAGCTCTGTATTGGAGTCTCGCCTCTCACCTTATCACAGCACAGCACTGAAATGTCTCAAACCCCCCGGAGTCCAGGCTAGTGTCGGCTGCATAACTAACCGCATGGCCTAGGCTGCACTGACGTACCACAAGTGAGCTATATAACCATGTGTGAGGTCCTACGGCCTCTTCACTCTCTACAAAGCCGGAGAAATAATGTATGATTTTTAACATCCGCTATGCCATTGAAATCCAGATGGGGTTGGATTGCTTTGCTTTGCTTGATCACAAGCCATATGTGAGCACATCATGCCACCAAGGAAATGGAAACAGGCTCCATTAACCCCACAAGCACTCCCCAGGGGTTGCTTCCATGTGAATGGTTTCTTTGCTTAGAGTCAGGCTGGACTAGACCCCTGGAGGGAGATGCCACCCCTCCTCTTGCAAACCTTAACATGAAGCGTGAGGTCTCACAGGTCCAGACCAGAGCAACAAGCATAAATAGTATTTTTTTTTACTTATGGTAAGGCCCCAGGGAGCACAGGACGCTGCCCATACTCATCCGGGAGCAGTTCCAGCCCCGAAGATCCTGCTTATCTGTGTGCTTATGTGTGGGGGTAGATAGGGGTAGGTGTGTCTGTGCACATACTTATGTGTGTGCATCCCTGTGTGTTGATAGGTATATATGGGGATGTGTGTATGAGGCATATATCGACAGATATATATGGGGATGTGTGTGTTTGCATATCTATAGGTATATTTGTGTGTGTGAGCACACATGTATGTATGTGCATCTATGTGAACATGTGAGTTTTATATCAGTTGGATTTGGGAGTAGGACTGAAAAATAAGCACGCATCTACTGCCCCTCCCAGCCTGACCCGTGTCTGATGGCCAGCCTCTTGTAGGCATCACAATAGATTGGACTTTAAAGGAGCCCCAGAGAGTGTCCTGGGGAATTCATGGAAGAAGGGGCAGAGCTGCCTGTGAGGCCAGTGGACAAGTGGGTGGCAGAAGGTGGTGGGCATTCAAAGACAGGGAGATGCCATGAAAGGCTGACTTTTCCATGGCCATTGCCTCTGCCAAGGCATCCTTGGGTCCCTTCCTGGTCCTGCTGGGGTAGACTCAGGCTGGCAGTGACCTTCCAGGTGAGCTACATCCCACCTCCCTTTGATCCATCAAGCATGTGCCTGGGAGCTGCAGCACACCTCCAAGGGCACTGCAGGAACTCCCACTCCCACCCCCATCCAGTTGGAGATGATGAAGGAGCCTTCAATACATGCAAAAAGATGGGGAAACACTCCATCCGGCCTCCTGCATACAGGCAAACTGACCCATTTACCACAATAAGCCCCATGCCACCTCAACGTGGTGCTGTATCACCCTCCAATGGCAGCAAGGGCACATGAGGGTGATGCCATGCTGGTTGGGACAGCGGGGTTTTAGTCCCAGCAATGCAGACTCATGCATTAGCATTGCAAGGTCCCATCTGAAACCAGTCCCTGGTATCCCCCACTCCAGCATGCAGCCTGATAGACCACAGCCCATGCAGTGGGGGCCGGAGCGAGCCCCCTGAGCCAGGCTGATTTGCAAACCAGAAGCCTCTTGTGTTGCAGATAGAGATCCCGCTAACGGACCACCAACTGTGCAAAGAAACCTATGCCAAGCTCAACAGGAAGGTGACGGATGATATGATCTGTGCTGGAGAGAAAGAAGGTAAAATGTCCCTTCCCAGCAAACCTGGGTGCAAGCATCTTCTCCTGTGCTCCCCAGCAGAGTCTCAGCTAGAGCCATTTGTAAGAAATCCAGGCCCCAGGGGGAACGCTAAGTCTTGCCTCTCCTTCCCAGCTCCTCATACTAATAGGACTGGGAATTTCCTCAGTGAAATGCAATCCTGTGCCTGACCTCCGAGCTGGTAGCAATCTAGCGCCCTGGAAGGGAGCAGGGATCATATTAAAAATTAAGAAGTGGGGCTGGAAGGGAGCTCCAGAGGTCACATCTAATCCAATCCCTGGACTGAGGCAGGATCAGCCTTGGCCACACCACCCTAGACAAATCCGTCATCTAACCACTTAGTAAAATTACCATCAACCCTGACATAACACAGATATCACACCTGAACCTGCCACAGGTAAAGCCGGGGGTGTGGCAGAAAGCCACCTTGGTTTCTCCCCAAAAATCTCTGCCCTGTGACACTGATTTAAATCTCTGTGCTGTGACCATTCAATTAGGATGGGCCCAGCACACAGGGGACCACACCCTCAGCCTGTCTCTTTAGGGAACTGGAGCTGGCTGCATTCCTGAGGGAGGGGGAAACCTGCTCCCTCTGCCTACGTGACTTGCATCACTTACCTGGGT
>NW_017728995.1:31944795-31963481 GCF_001723915.1 Gavialis gangeticus | reverse complement strand
CAGGTGAAGTTTCCCTTTGGAGGCAGGCGGTTCCTAGGTCGTGAGTTTGGGGGGAGAGAGCCAGTTTCAGATGTTAAGGCTTCTCTCTCCCCTGCCTGGCTGCTGCGTCACCTCATGGCCGGAGGGGAGGGGCCGCCTCCTTCCCCGTCCTAACTTATATAACCCCTGTGACCTCATTCACCTGGGCCAGCGGAGGTCAGCCCCCAGTTGGCTGTCAGCCAACCAATCTGAAATGCATCACCTGTTACTGGGCAGATCCCAGCTCCCCAGGTAGAAACCCCTTACCCAAGCAAGTGATGCAAGTCACGTAGGCAGGGGGAGCAGGTTTCCCCCTCCCTCAGGAATGCAGCCAGCTCCAGTTCCCTAAAGAGACAGGCTGAGGGTGTGGTCCCCTGTGTGCTGGGCCCACCCTAATTGAATGGTCACAGCACAGAGATTTAAATCAGTGTCACAGGGCAGAGATTTTTGGGGAGAAACCAAGGTGGCTTTCTGCCACAGGGGGACCACGGCAGCCAAGGTCCGACTTCTATACCAGGTTGTTAACAGATGCTCAAGAGTTCCCAGGTAGAGGCCGTGCCCCTGCTACAGGGGAAGGCAACACCCCCTCATACCAATCTGACCAGAGGGTGAAATTCCTTCCTGACCCCAAATGTAGCATTGGTCTGACCCTGAGCAGCGGGGCCAAACCCTCTAGCTAGGACCCACCGGTTTGGGGGCACTGGCACAACCCAGTCCCCATCCCCTTCCTGGGCTGCAGCCAATGCCCAGTGCCTTTGGGGAAGGCTTAACCCCCCCTGACAAGAAGTGCAAGGGGCAACCAGGAAATCCCAGACCCTGGGAAATGGGGCTCCATGACCCCTTCCAGCCAGAAGACACTGCCCTGCACTCCCCATTGAAGCAGGGAGGACCCATCCCTTCGGCAGCCACAGTGCAAAATGCCTTGCAGGTTCTCCAAAGGGTTCAAGTCTTGTGGCAGGCACGATGGCCCAGACAATATGGAAGAAACAAAGGATTTGTTGGGGGTCTCTTTGACCAGACCCGCTGGAGGCTCTTGGAAGGAACAACAGCCCGAGGGAAAGCTGAGAAATCAAGTCAGAAATGGAAAAGACTAAGGAAATGGTCAGACTGGCACAGATTGGGGCTGCAGGGAGTTGCCTTTCTCTGTAGCACGTGGCCTGACGCTCTTCCTAGGATCGTCTGAGCATTTAGTCAACAGTTACTCCCCTGCCAATGCCCTCGTCCCCCCTGGCTTGGACCTATGGCCTGTTATCTTCCATTCTTGGTAGCTCAGGCACTTCTTGTGCTGTGGGAGAAGGTGTGAAGCAGTGATCTGGTGGGGGGACCTTGGCCTCTCGACTTCCTCAGCATACAGGCAACAGGACCTCCTGTCCTATGAAAGGGGTTTGGAGCCAGCAGGACAGGGGGTGTTGATACGGCCAGGAGGGAAAGAGGGAGCTGGGAGGGGATGGGATTTATTGGCTGGGAGGTGGGGAATACCAGTGGACCTATCAGGGGGGCCGGTGGCGTCTTGGAGGCCAACATAGGAGGGAAGGGAGCAGATCCTCAGACAGAACCAAGGCTACCAGAGAACACAGGGGAGGCCCCATGCATAAGCTGGAGAAACCGCCCCAGTCTCTTTTGCATGCAGGAGGAAAAGACGCTTGCAGCGGGGACTCCGGGGGGCCCATGGTCACCTTCAGCCACCAGCACCACCACTGGCAGCTGATTGGCGCCGTGTCCTGGGGCGAAGGCTGCGGGCAGACCGATCGCTACGGCGTCTACTCCAGCACGCTGCGAAGCTTGGCCTGGATTAAGGAGGTCACAGGTGTGGAGTACTGAATCCTCCCTGCTCCCCATGGCCCCTGTGGAGGTGGGAACCACCTGGGGTGCTGCCAACAAAGCAGGAATGAGCCCTGCCAACTGCCTCTGCTAAAAACCCCGGCCTTCCTCTCTCAGACCCAGGCAGGGGAGGTCTTTCGGGGTCGAAAGACCTCTCTTGCCTGGGTCTGAGAACTCATTCATGGCATGGAGGGGAGGAAAGCCAGGGCTGGATCCCTGCATAGATCTCAATTGGACTCTGCCCAGCCCCAAGCCATGTCCCTCAGGGAGAATCCAGGCTTCCAGGCACCAGCCCCCTGGACTGACAGCTTGGCCTGGAGCTGGGCCTGGCCCAGTTAACCTCAGGGTAAAATAACAATGCAATCAGCATGATGACAGAGGGTGGGAGGGGAGGGTTTTGCAGACCCTCTGGTGTGATGAAGTGTTGCAGAGAACACCTATCATTGAAGCCACACCAGGATTGCAAAGGAAAGGGGTTTTATTTATCATTGATTCATGAATTAATATATTTGTAATTGTTTTTTCTAATTAAATGCCAATCTGTGCTATGCAAAGGGAGGTCCCAACATGAAAGTCTTCCCTCCTGAGATGCCACTGGTTGTTGCCTTTTATGGGACACTTAGAATCATAGAATCATAGAAAATGAGGGTTGGAAGGAAACTCAGGAGGTCACATCGGGCGTTTGTACACGCCACGGCATTTCATCCTCATTAATTTAGTTAATCTAGTCCAACCCCCTGCTCCAAGCAGAACCGTCCCTAGCTACATCATCCCAGCCAAGGCTTTGTCTAGCCACATCTTATAAGCCTCCAAGGAAAGAGACTCCACCACCTGCCTGGGTAACCCGTTGGAGTGTTTTACTACCCTCCCAATGAGAAAGTTTTTCCTAATATCTAACCTCAACTTCCCCTGTTCCAAATTGAGACCATGGCTCTCTGGCTGCTGCTGGGATCTTGGTAGGAGAAACTCCCTGCTGGGCACAAAGCTGGTGGGAAGCGATCTATAAACTCGAGCTCACATGGGACATGGGTAGCACATGGCCTCTGTGCTAGGGTGGGAATTGTGTCTTCCCTACATGCAATATGTCACTGGAGACCTTCAACCTTCACCTGGCTCCAAGGCAGGGTGAAGGGGGCTGCACGGTGCTGGAACTGCCATCTGCTCAGGTGAAATGCCCCACATCCAGAGTTTGACACTGTCACCATTGCCATGGCTGCCCGACTTCACCCTCTGCCAGCTGGAGAATCCACTTTTCCTGGTTTGATGGGCTTGGTGTGAAAGGTTATTGGGGCAGCCAGCTTAATTTGGGTTTGGGGTACAAGCCAAGCACAGTAGGTAACACACAGGGGGAAAAAACACACACACAGAACTTGCAGGAAACGTGACACACATGAAATACATGTGTGCTGCCTGCACCATCCTCCTGGGGCTACAATCCCTGCACTGAAGCCGCAGTAGCAATGACCTTCTCTCTCCTTGCTAATGACATATTGGACGTGGGAGCTGCCTGTCAAAGCGGGTTGTTGGATGTGGGTCTGGATTAAGTCTTGCAGCTCAGTTGCTTTTCCCTTTGTGCTGCCTTTAAAGGAAGGCTCAGCAGAAGAAGAACGCAAGCATGCAGCCGCAGGGAAGCCCTCAGATAAAGGGATTTCCAATTAATACCACTACCAGGCACTCAGCTTTCCAGTCAAAGTGAGGCAGAAGGGGCTGGCTCCTCCTGGGACTGCTGCTATGGCAGGCAGAGCTGGCAGTTTCTTTGCTCCAGGGATACTTACTTGAGGCACTGCAGAGACAAGTCTCCCAGATGCTCTGTCCTAAAGAAGTTCCCATGGGGGAAAAGGACCCTGAGAAAAACAGGGGAGCAAGATGGGGATTGCTGTGAGCAAGAGATCCCCACCCAGCATGGCCAAGTCGAGCAGCTTTCTGGGGAAGTCATTTTGCACAGCTCTCCCTTGATCCCAGGGTGTTGGGCTGAGGTTTGGGGGCCCAGGTCTGAGCTGTGAGTCACAAGCTGGACCCTGATCTCTCTGGGCCTGGCTTCTCCCTGGAAAACCCATCGGTCCCATCGACCCCC
Organism: Gavialis gangeticus; assembly: GCF_001723915.1. Taxonomy (NCBI): domain Eukaryota; kingdom Metazoa; phylum Chordata; order Crocodylia; family Gavialidae; genus Gavialis; species Gavialis gangeticus. The sequence continues at coordinate 31,959,568 of NW_017728995.1, read as the reverse complement.
AGGCCTCCTCTATGTCCAACAAGACTCTCCAGCCCCTGAAGCATCACGCCTGGAGCCTAAGGGGTGTTTGAAGGCAAATGAGCCTCCAAAGCCCATGGACCCACACCCAGGTGGGCACCAGGGGCTGGAGCTGGGGGTGGATCCAGTGTCACCACTAAGCCAGAGAAGCCTGAATATCCCCTCAGCATTACACCGGCATCAAGTGGAAACAACCTCATGGATCCTAACTGAGATACTCCAGACTGACGCCCGGGGTCATCACCCAGGTGGTTTACAGGTAGGTGTAGGAGCAACTGCACCAGCTGGGTTTTCCTATATGTTTTACTGGGTGAGCTTTTATAGACAAAGTGAGCACAGCATCTCAGCTCCCAAAAGCCTGTGCTGCAAGATGCAGATCTACTTTGGCTAGTCCATCATGTGCAAATCTCCCCTCTTTCCTCATGAAAAGACAGCCTCCAGGTTGGGTCCCTATGCAACCATAAAATGTCAGTGCCCACTCCAGCGAGGGGTTGCACAGCCTATCCAGTTAAAGCTGAGCGAGCAGCTACAAATTTTGTCAGTGCCTCGACATGGTCAATGACGATGAGGATAAGAATGGGGATGAGGATAAGAATGGGGAGACAGAGGATATGTGATAAGAAAGACATGTGATATAAAGGTATCACAGGCATGGGTGTCAATGGTCTGGGTGTCTTTACGCACAGAAAGTGTCAGGAAAATGCCCAAGAGTAAGAAACTGATTGTGTAAGTAGGCTGTAAGCAGCCTGCAGTAGCATGAGGAGTAGTAAAAATAACGAATATGCAGAAAAGAAAAGGTGTAAAAAGTTTGGAAATGAAAGGTCATTGGACTACTGCATCACTATATCACTAAAGTACTGATCTGCTCGAAGATGCCCCTGAAGGTCCAAGCAAGACCCTGAACTCCCAGAGCAACAAGACGGGGAGCAAGAGCGCTTGTACACATGACGAAGACTCACTTGCAAAGTAACTAGTGCATTTCTGAGTATATGAGTGTGTGCTGACTGCTGAATAAACCACCAACAGGGGAGGGGGAACTCCTGTCCCTTGAGCAGTCTTGGTCTCAACAAAGCACTGGTTCCCCAATCCGAGAGTTTGGGGTAACACCCAGAGAAGTGGCTTTCAACCTTTTTTTCATCTGCAGACCCCTTTGAATTGTAAGCGGGGGTATTCATGCACTTTTGACTGATGATCGTCATTGTTTGTGGACCCCTTAGGCATAGTCTGTGGACCCCCCAGGGGCCCGTGGACCACAGGATGAATGCCACTGACCTAGACCCAGCCTTCCCCCCCAAGTGTTTGTATCATGGAGCAGGAATGACGATGAGCTAGTGCTGCGGGTAGCATCTCCCTCCCAGCTCTGCAGGGAAATTGTGCATGCCAGGCATGGAGCCGACCTACCCTCGCCTCCCTCTGCTTGTGACAAGAGGCCGTCCTGGGTGCGGGCCCTGCTGTATTCGGTGCCCCAGAGGACAGGGCTGGAGAGCCCGGTGGCAATGAGAAAGGGAGAAGCAATAACAAGACATACCGCTGCTGGCATCTCCCAACCTGCTGGCATCACGAGCCCAGTTCCCCTGGGAGACGGGTGCCAAGGTGGTCATTTATCAGTGTCCGGCTGCAGCAGAGGACGAGGGGGAGGTCACCGGGATGGTGCGTGCTCCGGCACAGACTGAGACGAGGCAAGGCATGAGGGGGCACGCAGGCCAGGCTGCAATGCAGCCCTGCTGGGCTCAGCCACTGCAGACAGGGGCATAGAGAGGAGGAAGAGAGGTGCCCCCCAGCAGGGCACACCCCCTCACAGCAGGGGGTACACCCCCAGCACTGGGAGAGGTGTGCCCCTCTCCCCCACTCCCAGGAACTGAACCAAGATTTTGCCCCATCTCCGCAGACATCTCTATGCCCTGTGGGTGCCTTTCCTATTCCACCCTTGTGCTGGCAGCAGGAGGATGGTGGCTCAGTCCCTCTGACTGATCTCTGCCTGCTGTCACGGGCCCAAGGGGGCTTTATGTTGGGGGCTGGGAGGTCCAGGACTGGCAGAGTGCAAAGGCCACCTGCATATGCATGCACGCACATACCTGAGCTGTGCTTTCCGGTCTTCAAGCATAGTGGAGGCTCTTGATCTCACTACAGGTCAACTGCAAGGCTCCATGCCACAAAGACTATCCCCATGCGTGGGAGCAGCTGTGCACACCTCACACAGGCTCTGCATGCCTCAGTTTCCCCCTTCTGGAGGGGAATACCTTTCCAGAAGCCTGCTGGGAGGTGCAGAGAACAGCCCATGCTCCTAACACCCCAAATGCTACACAGGGTTAGGAAGCACTTGGGGTGGAAGGAAACCAGATGACCCTTCCCTGGGAGGCTGGAAGTGGGGAGCACTGGGAGCTGCTAGGGCCAGACTCAGGACTGCGTTATGACCCTGGAGTCACTCCACTGGTGTCTTGGAGGCAGATACGGTCCAATCAGTGGCTGCAAATAGGTTGGATAGGGCAGAAACTCCTTGAGGGCAGATTACATTGAGGCAATACGGGATTCCTGCGTTCGTGCTGGCTGCTGCATGGACACAGCATAAGGGACAGCCCAAATCCCGCAGAGCTCAGAGTCCAAATCAGCAGGAAGGAAGGATCATCGTCCTGACTGCACAGATAGGGAAACTAAGGCACAGGGAGAGTAAGCATGTATCCGTCCCAGCAGTGAGCTCAAGTCAGCCAAGCCGAGGCTGAGAGCTAGATGTGCATTAAAAGCCCTGTGTCCTCACTGGTCGTGCAAATGCACATCGGACACTGGCTTTGCCAGCAGTCAACCAGGGGTCTTTGGCTGAAGCAATGGGAGTCGCTGTAGGAACTGCTTTGGGGTGGACTGTGGGCGACTTCATCTGCCCCTGCCGGTCTGGGTGGACCCCGGTCCAGCAGGGATTTTAGCCTAGAGTCGCATTTAGCTTAATGTGACTGGTCTTTATGGGAGAGTCCAAAAGGAAGCAGACAAGGACACTGGAAATCACAGGAGCCTTCAGTTCAGGTGTGCAATGAGAGGAAGACCATCACGGATGCTAACGAGAGATACCGACTCTTTGGTCTGATGTGACCAAGTGAGCTCCCCTCTGCCAGCACTGGGTTCCTCCTGAGCACCAGATCTCGATCTTTGCCACATGTGATCACAGGAGGGCACTGGAGTCAAGGGACTTCTGCCAGGGATCAGTTTGAACCAAGCCTTGTCTGGGATGATGTAGTTGGGGCTGGTCCTGCTTGGAGCAGGGCGTTGGACTAGATGTGACCTCCTGAGGTCCCTTCCAAACCTCTCTTTTGGTTGCCCAGATGAGATTTCAGTAGCCTCTGAACTGGGCCAGCTCTGTTTTATTAACTGTGTTTTATTAAACGTATCTTACTGGGATGGCTTTTACTGATGAAGGGAGCACAGCATCTGATAACCCTCATTTTCTATGAGCCTATGAAGTCAGCTTCAGCTCCCAAAAGCTTGTGCTACATCTGTATATCTACTTTGGTTAGTTTATAGTGTGCAAATCTACCCTGCCTTCTACCAGCTGTTAGTGCTCAGACCTAATGAACAATGTCTTGCATTTGACAGCTGGCCTAACTCCATCTCAACTCTGCAGTTGATCCAATAAAAGGTATCACCCTTATAAATCCTTGCCTCTTGCATAAATCCTGGACCACCATGGCTCCAGCATCTCCCTGATTATTACTATTACTAAATCCAGTCTGACTTGCTGGATGCTGCATTCAGCATAAGGCCTGAGAAACTGTCTTGGGGGGCAGGATACCTGTCCTTCCACCTTTCTATCCATCCACATTGGGGTTTTTTTATTCCTGCCTGTCCCTATAGCAGCAATCACAAAGTCCCCGGTGCAGTTCACGGAGGCTCTGATGCAGGCTGTTGCGGGGGCAAAGGGCCTGCGAGCTTTTCTGGTGTTATTAACCTCTTATTTGGGTCTGCTGGGGAGAATTGATGGGGCTGAGGTGGGAGAAGGAGCTCTCCTTGCCTTGTTTAGTGGCAGCGCAGATACCAAGACCAAGCCCACTGCCGGGAGTTAAGCCCATTCCCAAATCTCTTTGCAGGGTTTGGTTTCAGTCCCAGGGCAGAAATACTAATTTCCGTGTAAGGCTGCATAGCACCATCTTCAGGCCCAAAACAGCACGCCGGGAAGCCAACCCTTTCCTCCCGGCTCCTGCCATGCAGACTTCCCGCTTCCCATCTAGAAAGGGAGCAGAGATGGGCGAATGTGTAGGGAGTTGAGGTAAAACACTGAAGGAAAACGGATGTGAGACACAGCCAGGCTGCTTCACCCCCATCTGTCACAACCGGTGATGGTCCGTGCCGATCGGACTGGAGTAACTCACCCACCCCATCAACGCCCCCGGTAGCATCTAACCCCAAGGAACAGAAAAGAGGGACAAGGCTCAGGTTAAAAATGTCCAAAGCATCTGCTTCACTTTTAACTACCACTGCAAGAAAGGCTTGCTCAACTTCCTTGCCTCTAAAAAGAGACAGCAACTGGCACTCCCATCACCCTGGCTGCCTTATCGAGTGTTTATTAAAGACCCCTGGGCCAAGTCATTCCTTATACAAGCAAAGCTAAAGACCGCGGCAATATGGAAGTCATAAAACACACAGCAATAAAGCGATATACATTATGAGTTGCACTGGGTCTAGATAAGGGCTTTGCAAAAGGCCCAATGATACTGCATCTTCCCTTGTATAGTTCAGGGACTAAATCCAGCCTCTTTCCTAGTGTTCACTTTTAACATCCAATAACTTAAAAACCACACAGGTGACATACTGAGAGAGCCGAACTAATCGTTAAAAGCAATATTCATTTCAATTCCTGGGTTCAGGAATTGGTCGCATGGGCTCTGTGCATTCGACAGGCAAGCCGAAGACACAGTGTCTGCCTCTTGGGGCGTTCACACACTATTTGCGGCAGCACTTACTGATGGGGTGCCGTCGGTTATCCCACCATTTCTGTTCCCTGACTACCCAGGTGAAGCCTTTTTTTGTATGAACAGGACAGGAGGATGCAATTCTGGCTGGGATCTTCAGAGGCAGAACTGTTCCTGAAGGTTTTTGGGGAGGGACGCATCTCCCACCATTGCCCGAACATGCCGGTATAACCGGTAACCCCACCTCGCCCGTCCTGAGCAAACCACCACGCTGGCTGCACGTGGAAAAATTGTCATGGCTCAGTATCTCCCCTGCACCCACGGTCTGAGCAGCTTTCAATTGGGAATGATGTAGAGAATGAGAAGACAAAGAAAAATAGCAGCAAAAAACCAGCAACCCACTGTCAAGCAGCAAATGAGGCATTTGGATTCAAAATCTTTGCCTGAATTCTGATCTGGCACCCTTGTCCGGTGGGGTACGCGGGGTCTGGAGGGCCGGACAAGGCGCTGCGATTCATAATCTTTGTAAAAACTCTGATTCAGAAGCTTTGCCTGGTGGGGTACGCTGGGTCTGGAGGGCTCAATGGATGGCACTGGCATTTGGGGTGCCCAGGAAACCACCGGGTGCTTGTGCCTCCCATGTTGCGCTGGTCCTTGAGTCTTCCTGTGTATTCCCAGGTGACAAGCCTCACAGTTGTCTCTCCTATGTGGCCCGCCGTGCCTGCCAATCACCACTTCCAACAGCTGGCTATGATCCACAGACTCTCCATAGCATTTCTCCCGAATGCTCATCACCAGCTTCTCCAAGACCGTGTCGACACCCTCCGCCTTGAATACTGGCTTGCTGAAGTCACACCAAGAGCACTGGTTGCATTTCTGTCCAAAGACCCTCATCTTCACCGAGCCTTGTCTCCTGGACCCGTCCAAGCACATGTGGAACAGGATGATCACTTGCACCGACGACCAGGCGTGCCCACACCCCGAGCACTGGAACCTAAAAGGATGAAGGAAGCAGAGAGTGAAAGCAGACCTCCTAGAGACGTGGGGCCCTCCAGAAGCCACATCTAGTCCTTCCCCCTGCCTAAGGCAGGACCAGCCCTGTGCAAACCATCCTGTATAAATCTATCCTCCAGACTCTTCATAAGACTAGGGAGAGTTTAGCAGATACATGTATAATCTATACAGATCAATCCTGACACAACGCAAGATAGTGCACTTGAACCTGTCTCCTTGAACCAGCTAATGTTGCTATATAAGGCTGTTAAAATACACTCAAGCAATCCCAGGTACAGGCCGGGCCCCTGCTACACAGGACAAAACCTACCAGCATGTACCAGTCTGTCCAGGGAGGTACAATTCCTTCATGACCCTGAACGGGGCATTAGTTCGACCCTGTGTGGAGGGGCAAGACCCTCTAGCCAGGACCCTCCAGCTTGGGTCCCAGCAGGAGCATCGGCACAGCCCGATCCTCATCCCCAGCCTGGGTTGCAGCCAGCACCTGATGCTTTCAAGGAAGGATTAAACCCCCCTGGCACAGCAGCAATGCCTGCCCCAGACTGAGAGCAAGCTGAAAAAGTGTGGCCCTGCTCACATCCAGCATACAGACACAAATGCTCCCAGTGCTGGGTTCACCCTTTCCTGGTTTCACTTCTAATGGAGGCCAGCGTAGTTATGTCCAGCGTAGTTATGCTGAAAAGCAAGGCACTCTCCTCCCTCACGTCCCCCCAGGACATTTCCAAACAGGCATACCCTTAGGATAGCACTGGCTGGCCATGCGTTCAAAGTGCATCTCTTCTCAGCTGCTCTGATCCCACCTCTTACTCAACACCGCAGTCTTCACCACTCAGGAGGATTCTCCCTTTGGCAGGACGACTCCTCCTCCTGTACCTCTGTATGCCCCTAGCCTAGCTGTGCACCTTTCTCGACTCAAGGCCCCTCACTAAACTCCAGGCCCCCTTGGAAAACACCAGCTCTTCGTTCTGACTCTCAGAAAAAGGGAGCAGTTTCCCCATTGCAGAGAACTCAGAAAGCCTATTTGAAATCCCTACTTGAGATTGCTGGGTTTATCTTGTGCATGGTGTTTGCACACTTCACTGGGATGACATTATGCAACACCCTTGAAAGGATCTCAAGGCACCCCTGGGTGCTGTGGCACCCTGGTTGAGAATCACTGGACCGGCCACTCCTTGCCTCCCATCAACCCCCCTGCCAAAGCCAATGAGCCAGGACCTGGATTACAAGGAGCTGGCTAACACGCAGCTCTGAACGAGGGGGTCTGGGCTCCGGAGAGCAGGCAGGAGCTCAGAGCCCACATTTCCTGGTGAGGCTGAAGTTGGTTCCTGATTCCTTAGTCCTTATCCCCAGTTCTTTATTCCTTATTCCCAGCTCCCGGTCCCTTTTTCAAAGCTAATCTAGACCCCATAAAAACTTGTTATTAATGAATTATACATCCTAAAGAGAGAGATTTTCATTAGCTACGCATATGGACTAATTAATATGTACAATAATATTCCATATCAAGTACAGAGCCCTAAACATAGGTCAGATTAGGATGGATTATGGGGCAAAATACTTCCTGGGCCACCCCAAATTTCATGGCAATGCCACTGAAGGACTCTCCTAAAGAACCCTGACCATGGTCCTGCCCGACCCAAAGCACGGTTTGGCCATGCCAAGCTGCCAACTAACAGCCCTTGTGCCCACTGTACTAAGTATAATGGCTTGAATAAGCAACTGCTTTTTGGGCTGGGATTATGACTAGAAATTCTGCTTGGGCCACCCATCAGAATAGCTCTGTGCCACTGGGGCACTGTCCTGGACATCTGTGACCAGAGACTTACCTGGCCCAAAACATGGTTTAGTATCTGGACCCGAATAAGGAACTGTGCTAAGTATCTGGACCTGAATAAGGAACTGGAATTTGGAACGGGATTATGGCTAGAAATCCTTCTTGGGCTCCCCCAGGACATGGGATCCACCGGTGTCACAAAGGCATGGTGCGGGTTGGCCAAGAAGGATTTCCATTTCTAATCCCAGCCCAAAAAGAGTTTCCTATGCAAGCCATTGTCCTTAATACAGTCGCTGGGATGTGGGGGGAGGCGTGCTCTGAGTTGACAGCGTGGCAGAGCCAAACTGTGCTTTGGGCCGGGCAAGTCTCTTGTCAGAGATGTTCAGGCATATACTCGGCCATAGGGTATAATGGGGAATCAATGAAATATCTATAACTCTGTTTTTTGTCTGATTTGGATGAAACTTGCTGGGATGGTAGCGTCTGCCGAGAGCATGAAGCCTGCCAAGTTTCAAGAAGATCAGTGCAGAGTTTTGAGGGGAACTGAACCCCAACTTCTTGAAAGCAAAACTCATGTTACGTATAGGTGTCACAACACAGGGGGGTGAAAACTGCAGGGGTGGTGGCTCCTGGTGCGGCCACGAAGCCTGCCAAGTTTCAGGGAGATAGGTGCAGGGGTTTGGGGGAAACTGCACCTCAAGGTGCAGACAAGCAAAACTCGTGCCACGGGTGACCCTGTGTGTTAAGGCGCAGCGGGGTGACAGCTGCAGGGATGGTAGCCCCTGCTGCGGCCATGATGCCTGCCAGCTGTTGAGGAGATCGGAGTAGGGGGGTTCTGGGGCCCTGCACCCCTAGCTGCTGACAGGCAAAACTTGTGACATGGGTACTTGTGTGACTGACTGTCTCTGTCTTGGGGGACACTACTGCAGGCCTGGCTGCTAAACTACTGTGTTACCAGTTACCAACCAATCATGATTCACTCAGGGACCAGCTCAATACACAGGACCTAGCTACTACATAACAAGTTAACGAGCATGGATTAACACCTACAAAACCACAGACTAAGGAGAGGAAATAATCAATACAGACAATCAACTACCCCAAGACAGACACAGTTGCACAAGCACCCATGCCACGAGCTGTGCCTGTCAGCAGCTCAGGATGCAGGACCCCAGAACCCAGAAGCCCTGCACTGCTGTTGTCAGCCTGGCACAGTCAAACCATGCTTTGGGCCAGGCAAGTCCCTGGTCAGAGATGTCCAGGACCTCAGGCTCATGTTTTGGGGTGGCCCAAGAAGGATTTTCTAGCTGTCATCCCATTCCAAATTCCAGTTCCTTATTCGGGTCCATATATTTAGCACAGTGGCAAGGGGGGAGTCAGTTGGCAGCCTGGTACGGCCAAACCACATTTTGGCCCAGGCAAGTCTCTGGTCAGAGATGTCAAGGAGAGTTCCCTGGGGCCACAGAGGTGCAATCTGAGGTGGCCCAAGAAGGATTTCTGGGTATAATCCCTCACCCTGCTTCTCTCTGACTCTCCCAGCCCCACAGCTGGTGCCCCAACCCCTGGGCTGTGCCAAGGGGCACCACACTACAAAGCCAGGGCAGAAAAGGGGTGAGCCTGGCACTGCTTAAGTGACCAGAAATAATTCAAAGGGCAAGAGAGCCAGAGACAGGGAAACACAAATTAACAAGCCTAGGAGCAGTGACACTTAAACTTTTTGGACTCAAGATGCCTCTCCCTGGACTCGAGGCACCCCCTGTAACTTCTGTGAATTGAGGGGCACCCCATTTCCCAGGGGCTGGGCAGTGGGGGTGGAGGGATCATCTGCTTAGCTTAGCTGCTGATTTCCTCACACCTTGCAGCACCCTTGAAAGGATCTGGCAGCACCCCGGGGTGCCCCAATGCCCTGATCCGGAGCAAAAACAGCAGCATTTCAGGATGTGAGGGTGGGGTGGGGCTGCAGTGGCCACAAGCAAGGAATTGTCTTTGCAAGCGGGGGCTTCAGAGGCACCCTCCCATCCAGGCACACTGCCCTGCACACTCACACCTGTGCACACAACACCTTCCCCTGCCAACACCAAGGAGATTGGCAGCCTGTCTTCCCACCTGGCATGCGCGTGCTCCTCCACGGACTGCACCCAACCAGGAGTCAGGTTGTCGTAACAAAGGTCCTAGTGCATCTTCAGGTCCCACTGGTCTCTTAGACTGGCCTTGTCGATCTTCTCCCAAAATAGCTTTCTCCAAGAATCCATGCTCAGCTCCCTCATCTTCTCCTTGGTTTGGACTCTCACCCTCCAAGCAGGTGAAATCACAGGCTGAGCTTGGGACCGCTCACTGGCAGCTCCCTGGGAGACAGGTAGGACCCCCTTGCTCCCGTTTCTCTCTCTCCTGCCTCCACGAACCAGTCCTGGGCTGGCCCCTGCTCTGTGCCTCTGAGAAATGAAACCAAAAGGAGATCTCGTTTTGTCCCTGAAGCCAGACAGGATGCAGGGTTTTAAATCTTACATTGACAGCAACACGGGAGGGACCAGACAAATGACGTTTGCACAGGGCAGTGATACTCAGCCAGGGTGCAACCATGCCTTTGGGGTGTCATGAGATCCTTTCAAGGGTGCTGCGGGATGCCACATTATGTTAGCCCCGTCACAATGCACGACATAAACCCAAAGATTTCACATCGGAAACCAGAGTGTTAAAAAAAAGGCAAAAGCCTCCTGCTCTGCTGCAGACTGGCTGAGTTCTTTGCAGCAGAAAAATAGCTCTAGGATCTTTCCCTAGTCCAAAAAGAAGGAGTGAAAGCAAAGATCTGGTGTTTTCAATCTAAAAAAGTTTGGGAACCGCTAGAGGAGGGGGTGCAGTGAGGTGGCTCGAGGCGGGTGGGCTTTGCCACTGGCCGTATTTCACCTCCCCGGGTTTGGTGGGCTGGTCCTGGGGGTTTGGCCCACAGCTCAGCTATGCCAGCAGCCAGAGCTCCTCCAGCGGCTCCTCCTCCCCGACCTCCCGGGAGCTGCCTGCTTGGAGCTGCAGCATTTTGCACAGCCCATGGCTGCTAACAGTGCTGAGGGGAGGGGGTCCTACTCTGTTGAGCCAAGAGACTCATGAAGCATCCTGATCTTGCCCATCGCAGCCTCAGTGCCTATTCCAAGACCTTGCTTAATAGGAAGTTAACCCTTCGGGAACATGCTGTCCTGGACCTGTGCTGGTCGGGGCATAACCACATGCTTGGGGGGCTAGGGGACGTGATACCCCCTGCAGGGATCCTTCCCCAGTAGAGTGCAACGGTTATCAGCAAGCCCCTGGGCCAGTAGCTCTGGCTGCAGGCTCCTGCTTTTAGGGTGCACTGTAATATGGATCACCAGCACAGGTCAGAGGTCTTAGGTCCTTAGCGGCACTGGGGTGCCAGCAATATCCCATCCAAGGGATGCATCCTGAAAACCTGGCATCTCCATCTCCTTCCAGGCTCTCAGGAATGCCAGCGCTCCCCACACAGTTGCAATGACACCAGGCATCTTTCTGTGTTGATAAAGGCCTGGGCATCTGTGCTTTGGAGCGAGCAAACGCCTGCCTCCACAAAAGCTGTTGTAGTCCTTGCTAGAACATGGATTAACGCAACCACTGATCAGTGCATAGAAACCATCCAGAGGCCTATTAATGGTACAAACTGAAGTGGGCCTCTGCGACAGCACGAGCAATCAACCTTGATGACCAGAAAGCAAACCATATATAGCCTAAGCAGAAAGGTAGGAGTATTAGCTGGGAAAGGTAGGAGTATTAGCTTCTGGACCCCCCCAGAAGGCCAATGGATGGAAAACGCTGGATAAGATGGGCACAAGACACTGAAACAGCTGTGTCAAATGGGTCCCCCTATCTCGTGGGAAGGCCTCAAGGTCTGGGGAGAACGGGACCTGAACGATGGCACCTGCAAATGTCTTAGTAGTTGGTGAGAACGCGGATGTCAAAAACATGAAGTTATCCTGATCGGTGTATAAAATGGGGCCTGGGAACCCTGGATACTTTGCACTGAGGTAAGGGCTGTGCTCTATGGGGAGGTCTTGTGTGCAGATAACCTGGCACCGTGCCCGAATGGGGCACAGATGTTCGGGAGTGCTCGAGGTCTGTGAGCAACAAGCCTGGCAGAGTCCTTTGTTACCAAGAAGTGGAGCCCACAGTCTCTTTCTGATAAGCAACAAGGTGGTTAGGAGAGGCGGTGTTGTATCACCGGCAGGATCATGACCACACACACACAGACCATCCAAACTGGGGAAGCCCGATGTGGCTGGTGCTGCTTCACCGCCTCGGAGGAAGTCTGACCGCTATCTGCTCGGGAGCCCCCATAGCCGCTCACTGTGGGTGCACCACTTGCTTTCTCTTCACATAAGTTATGCAATGACTAACACACTAGATGAGACGAGCCCACGCAGGGGCCATTTTGAGTGAACTGTGATGAACAGTTGCGGGGGACCACACCAATGCAGACCAACAACCCCAGGTACAGAGCACGGTCACACACATGACTCAGCGTTTCACTGTTTCCTGCTGATTAGACCAAGAGAAAGTTACTCAAGAGACAGGTGGAAACAAAGAAAAACCTGAATCTGAAGCATATAAAATCCTAGCTTGCTGAAGCAGGCATGCAAAGGCTGGGATTAGCCTTGACAAGGAGCACAGACACTGGGGTGCCTGAGGCCACACACCCTGGTAGGGGCCTGACTGTTTATTCTCTGCTGTATGTCGCTGCAACTGGGAATTTTGCCTGATTTTTAATATCCCAATAACCCGGAGGGGAGTTCGGAAGCATTCGCATCGGCTTGTCCCATGCCAAATTAGCAAAAGACCCTCAGAGTAACCCTGGGTGAAACCTCCGAGACTGGAATGACCCCGCGGAGATGGAGCTTGCATTTTCAACAGGGATGCTTCATTGAAGGGATAGAAAAAGATAGGAGCAAAATATCGCTCTGTTAACATGCAGGGACACTCCAGGACAGAGGGAAAAGAGGCCATTTAACACAGAGGCTTCTGCTGAGAGCTGCAGCACATGGAAGAGGGGCAGATTTTTTGCAGGGATATAGTCAGAGTTTCCCTTGGAAAGTACAAAGGAAGGAAATGGCTCTCATCCACATGCTGCTCTGCCCAGAGCTCCTTCAGCTGGAGAGAAAAGCACTACTCACGATGGTGCGACTGATGGACAAACCCTCGTTTTCTAACCTGTAAAGACATGTGCAGCTTCCCCCTTCAACACCTTCCAGCCGGGGCAGTAGAGGGTGGCCCAGCAGCCTCCCCTCAAACCAACATGCCCATCACTACAGCAGAGAGAATAATTTGTGCAGAAGCATTTATTGCAGAACCTTCACCCCAGTTCCTGTTACCAAACAACCTGGAAGTGGTTTCCAACTGTCTTGAGAGACAGATTAATTCATGTTATTGGAGGGGTCATTTTTTAGCCTCTGTCCTCTGAGAACTGGGGTCAGGGTTGTCTGGGTGCTCAGGTCACACAGCATAGCTCCATCCCCTGACAAGAGGAGCATAACTCTTAGGGCTCTTCTCCACATGCAAATTAAACTGGGATAGTCACCAGCTATAAAGTTGTTACTCATTTTCAAGCACTAACTTTGTAGCTGGTTGGCCATTTTTAGAGCTGCATGGCTATTTTTATGGTTTGATCACTGCTTTGCAAGTGTGGCTGGTCTAAATGTACTGTGCCATTAATCAGTTAATTGTGTAATTGCAAATGTGGCTGGTTTCAATTTATTGTGCAGTCGCCCTGTTAACTGTGTCATATATGTAATGTGTCACAGGGGGATTAGTGGGAGGTGCTTGAGGTGAGCACTTTTGGATCTGAAACACACTCGTGTCAGAGGCACCTTGGGAACCGTTGTCTGCCTTGGCCCGCACTCCGGCTAGCCTTCTCCCTAGCTGAACCACCCCCAGAAACCAAACACGGCCGAAGGGCACATGTCTCACTACCACATCCTGTTCAAACCAGAACATGGTTTTCACCTCGGGGAGAGGAATGCAATTATCCCCAGGGACAAAGGATGCAATATCTCCAGAGGTACGACATGCAATTATCTCCAGGGGCATGGAGTACAATATCTCCAGAAGCATGGCATGCAATTATCTCCAGGGGCATGGGGTGCAATATCTCCAAGGGTATGGAATGCAATTATTTCCAGGGACACAGGGTGCAATATCTCCAGAGGTATGGCATGCAATTATCTCCAGGGGCATGGGGTGCAATATTTCCAGGGCTATGGGATGCAATTATTTCCAGGAGTACGGGGTGCAATATCTCCAGGAGTACAGGATGCAATATCCCCAAGGGCATGGGAAGCAATATCCCCAGGGGTACGGGATGCAATTATTTCCAGGGGTACGGGGTGCAATATCTCCAGGAGTATGGGGTTCAATTATCTCCAGGGGTATGTGGTACAATATCTCCAAGGGTACAGTTTGTTTGACTGCCAGGGAACACGAACAGGAGGCAAATGGTTGCACCACATGGGAAAGTTGGCACAGAGACACGACCATGTTCGTGGATGGAAACCGGGCCACCGAACCCACCTGGCAGCACAATAAAAATAGAGATTGGCTCAGAGATAGCTCAGTCAAAGCCTCCCCCACACGCTCCCTACTTCATCTTCCCCTGAGGACATTGTCACCCTGGGGCCTCGTTCACTGCCCGGTTTGTCTCTCTCCCAGAGCTCCATGTTCACTCTCTTTGGAGCCTCTCTGGGACACGGGTTGCGCTGCTGAGCCGGGAAAGGCAGCGTTCGCTTGACAATGACCTCCACTTGCAGCCCCGGGCACAGCCCTTGGCAGGCTCGGCAGGGTTTTTTGCCTGTCCTCACAGGTCTTTGAGGTTGCAACTGCAAGAGCCAGGAAATGGAAAGGAGGTCAGGGCTGGTGAAAAATGAAAGGGAAAGGGAAATGCACAGCTGTCCCTGCCCACTCCCCACCCTCTCCCAGGGACTAGGACACTGAGTTTATTCAGAGAATAGAAACAGCCAGACCTGGCCAGGGTGCACCCCACACCTTCAGTATTGCCAGCCCCGCCATGTGAAAAATCATGAGG
>NW_017728995.1:31922693-31939795 GCF_001723915.1 Gavialis gangeticus | reverse complement strand
TTTAAAGGTCAGCCATAACAAGATCTGACCACCTAATATAATTAGCACATTCCTAGGAATCCAAGAAATAAAAAAAAAACAGGGGTTGAGCTTGGGCAGGTAATGCTAATTTCAAACCTCAAAGTAATGTGGTGTAACTTGCTTATTGGGTGAACCTGAGTTTGGGCGGTAACCTTTCATGATAATTTCTAACACCTTTTGATCCCATAGGGTAACAGCTATAGGGCAAGATTGTGAATGGCTCTAAAGCCAATAGATTAGCATAAGATAAGGCATAAAGGAATGTGCATGTGAAGGTGTGAGGGGCTGTGGGTATGTGTGGGAGGGTTGGAGCCCAGCGGGGGGGGGTGTCTCTAGACACCCTGGCAGGATACTGGGTACTGTGGAGTGAGGGGCAGTAGCAGGGCTGGGGGGGGCTCGGAGTGAGGGGAAGACACACACACACGCACGCACACACACACGTGCACACACGCACGCACAGACAGCTTCCCACAGCTCTGTTGCATGGCTCGCCCCAGCCCCAGCACCCCATTCATCCCAGCCCCTGCTCCACTCCTTCCCTCACTGTGGGGGCCTTGATATACACCCATCCACCCCTTCCCTCTCCCGCTGCCCCTTCCCCTCCACAGACTTACCAGCTAGGCACTCTACATGCACCAAAAGAAAAAACACCGAGATTTGATGTCTCAGGATCTTGACTGACCACGAGACGGACATAAGCCATCAATGCGATGCTGTGACCGGCAAAGCAAACCAAACTCTGGCATGTACCCACCGATGCATCTCCAGCAAAACCAAGGATGCCAGCCTCCTGCTTTACTCAGCCTTAGTTTGGCTGCAGCTGGAGCACTGCATCCAGTTTTGGGCCCCCCAGTTCAGAAGGGATGTGGATAAGCTCAAGAGAGTCCAGAGGAGAGCCACCTGCACGATCAAAGGCCAGGAGAGCAAGCCTTATGGGGAGAGGCTGAGGGACATGGGACTCTTCAGCCTGGTGGTGAAGTGAAGGCTCAGGGGGGACTTGGTGACTGCCTACAAGTACATCGGGGCATGCATCTGGGAGAATGGCTGTTCACCAGGGCTGCCCAAGGGATAACAAGGTCCAACAGCCACAAACTCCTGGACGGTGCAAGCCAGGAGGTGGTGCAAGCACATACTCTGGACTCATTCAAAAGGTGTTTGGATGTGTATCTTGCTGGGATTATTTGACCCCTGCAGACTCAATGACCTTGCGAGGACCCTTCCAGCCCCTAATGCCTATGAAGTCTATGCAATTTATGTGATGGGGGGGTTCTGGATCAGGAGGTCCATGCGGCTGCCAAACCGCAGTGCCCACAGCCGCAGCACGACCACCCTGGCAAGGCTCCCTCCTCCCTGTCCAAAGGCACCCTGCTCCTCTGGGTCTGGAGGAAGGGATCCTGGGAAGACCTCAGCTCCCTTCTCTCTCCAGGCACAGCTGCCAACCCCCCGCTGTGCTCCCAACTCCAGGTGATGAGCTGCGCAACACACGGTGATTCACCAAGTTAACCGAGTTTTATTGGCTCGACCCGTCTCCAAATGAAGCTCCGATGTGCAAATGTCACCTCCTGGCCCCTTACCCAAGCCTCTATATCCGCACGTGGAGCCTTTAGGGCCTGTCTCTACCATCTCCTTTCAAAGCCAGGACCACCACGGGGGAGATAAGCTCCCCATTCTCTCCTGCTCAGTGCAGGACCAGTCAAAACTACTTCTGGAGCGGGTCCTTGGAAGGCGACACTTATATGAGATGTCACGGTCGGGGACAGCGCAGGTGCCCGGAGGTCTTATCTCCTGTCCGGGCACGCTGATCAGTGCTGGCACATGCATCCCTTCCTTCTGTTACCTAATACACACTCACATGTTTTACACTAGCTACATCTTGAGCACGCTGGTTATTTAGTGCCAGCCTCAGTTGATTTGGAGATGCTCGGTGAGGAGAGCCATAAGACAGCCCTACATGAGCTATGTCAGGCGACATGATTCAAGCAACAGGTTTCAAGCACATGCGGTGCTTGCAGCTGCGAGCATCTGTAATGTATGCGTGCGGTGATGCATTCAACCCTACATATGCATGAATGGAAATGACCCATAATTATTCTGGCAGCTGTGACTCAAGGGACCAGCGTGAGAGCCGGCTTTCTACTTCTTGGGTGTGAAATACAGCAGGAGCAAAAAGAGCACGGCTGAAATAGCCAGCACGCAACAGCTGTAGCAACAACACTGCCGCCAGCTGAAGCCACTGCCTACCCCTGTTGCCACCCCGGTCTGCTCCCACTGCTCGGGGGGGGTGCAAGTGGATCCAACAATCACATCAGGCAGCGTTTGCGTTTCGTGTTTCACGCTGCAGACACCCAGCCCACAGGCCTCACAGCAGGTGCTGTCATGCGGCTCTTTTGTGGGGTCTCCCGCAACGGTGGCAGGGACACTGTTGGGATGGACAGCTTCCCCATAGCACTTCTGGTGTATCTTCTGCCCCAGGCTATCCAGCACCCTCTTGACATTGGGAGAGCTGAATTGTGGCTCTTCCAGCATGACCAGGAGGCATTTCTTGCACTCTTGCCTGAAGATTTTCATCTTCACCCACCCCCGTCTCCGCCTCCGGTCCAGGTGGATGTGGAAGAGCACGTGCACCTGGGCGGACTGCCAGGCGTGATGGCACTGCAAACACTGGAACCTAATGGGAGAAAGGAGCGGATCGAACTTAGCCCCAACCCGCAGCCCTGATCTCATGCGGGGGCCGTTGCAGCTACAGAAGGAGCAGCAGCATCTGGACGTTGCTTTTCACGTCGCACGTCATTGCAACATGGGACTCACGGCCACCAGACGCTGAGAGTTTAGCCAGACTCAAAAAGGGATTGGACGACTTTTTGGAGGAAAGGGGCATCGGTCACTATTGAGCATGGGTAAGATGGCCTCTGCATCAGGACATCCTGAACCCTAAATGCTGGAGGCTGCAAGGGAGAGAGGAACGGGGGGAAAAACCCTCATCCGATCCAATCGCTCTCCCTTCCAGCCTCAGCCGCTGCTGTGTGACACAGGAGATGGGACCTACGCTCTGACTCCATCAGTGGCAGCTCTTATGCAGCTGTACCATATTTTCCCATATAAGAGATGTGTTACAGGAGGGCTGGCTACAGGAAGAAGAACTGAATCTGCCTTGCCCCCTCCTCACCCCCAACACACACAAAAATGATCACAACATTTTAGGGCTGGAAGGGAGATCATGCTGTGCACCAAAACTATGGAACGAAAAATAACTGAAGTCGTCATAATGGGAATGGACCAAAATGCAAGTGAATTGAGGTTAAAAGCCTTTTTTCCACTGCAATTTTATCCGGTTCATTCTATTATTTTTAATAGATAAAAATAATAGCACACCAGACAATACAGACGACATGAAGCTTGTAGCTATTACTATGCAGGCTACCACCTCCTGGCACGCAGGAGGCTCAATAATGCCGCGATGGTTACCGGCTGCCAGTGGTTTCCCAAGACATGAATGAGGGTGCTAGTGAGCAACAACATCTGTCCATTGTGGGTGTGGTAGCTTTGCCCCTACCCAGATGTGAGCTGGGCTCAATGCCGTTCAGCAGATAGAGCTGTAGGAGCACCAAGCCCACAGCTGGAGAAATAGGAGGAAGAAGAAAACTAAAAGGAAAGTGTGGGTGGAGGGCTCTGGCCAAGCCTGGGGACAACCGGACATAACTCACAGCTCTGTCCATGGGCCGCTCCCAGCAATGAAGGTTTCCTGCCATCACCCGTACGACCTGGCCCCGCTCTCACACCCCCACCCTCTCTCTCAGCCCCTAAAGTTCAGCCTGCCTCTTCCTCTGCCCCTTTCCTGCCTTTCCCCTCCTGCTTCCACCACCTCCCTTCCGCCTGCTGCTCCCGTTGCTGTCTGGTGAGTCCAGTGCGTTTGGGGGACGCCAGAGCTACGAGCTGGAAGGACGGGCACATGGCAAATGCTTCCACAAGCCAGACAAACTATTCCTTAGCATTTCCTATGGTTTAGCCCCACTTTGGGGGTTAGTAAATCATCCATGATCTGATCTTAATTTTTTTTTTCCTCGTGTATTTGGCTATTGGTAAAAAATTCACCAAACCCTTCTGACTCCAAAACAACACAGCGCAAATCGCTGGAGAGTTGTCTCTAACTATTCAATATTCACTCTTTGTGCCCTGAGATTGGCTACCTGAGCCTCGTGCTCTTGCCTCTGCTCCCCGATCAGTGAAGGACCACTTTATAGACAAGAATAATAAAACAGGGAGTTGTATTCTTCTGGCGTGACTTTTCCAATGATCGATCAATCAAGCTGTCACTGCTCCTACGTTCTTGTGAAACCCTTGGCACGTGAGCCCCTTTCGACAGATGTCCAGCATCCGTGCAGACGTGTACAAATATGAGACGGCAGGCCCCAAGCAGCACAAGAAATGGCAAGTAGAGTCCTTATTCGCACAAACACAAAGCACAAAGAAAAAGCTCGACATATTGACAGACAAGGGGAGAAATTCAGCAACCGCTCACGTGCTGTGACTCCTTCTGTGAGAAGGGGAAGAAAAGGGTTCCTTACCTGCAGGAAAAATTGGAAGGATGGTGGTAAACCCAAGGGGAAAACTCAGTTTTGCAACAAGACCCTGAACATTTGGGGATGAAAACAGCAATTCCACCCCCACGCCTCAAAAACGTCCGTGTTATCAAAAAGACTTTTTCCATTTAGTAAAGATTTAGAAGGAAACACTGCAGCCAGCCTTACTTCTCGTGCATCAATCCCCCTGTACTGTCCAGCCCACTTCTTCCTTAGCACTGAAAGGGGAAACCACCGCAGCTCTGAGGCCTCCGAGGTTGCTTTGCTGTATCCCCCTCACCTGCCGAATGCATGCTGCTGCAGGAATTGCATCCATCCTGGCCCCAAGACATTGGGCTGCAGGTTGTTATCTAGCTTAAGGGCCCACTTGTCCCCTGGGTGCACCTGCTGCATCTTCTGTAAAAATATTTGCTTCCACATCTCCATGGTCCCAAACCATCAGCGTGTGGAGCTGGGTTCATTTCCAGACTAGGACCTGCGTCTGCTGATGGGATCTGGACTGAAGTCACGTCTTCTTGTGATTTCCACATCTGTGGCTGGGCCCACCCATGACACGGATCTTTTTAGGAGACTTTCATTTTCCTAGAATCAGCAACTGGGCCCCACACATGTTCTGGGCTCAGTGGGAGAGAGCCAATGCACCCAAGACGAAAGGGGAACCAGCTGCTGTGATTCACAGTCACAGGGACTCAGTTGATGCCACTGGGCTTATGAGGTACGAGCCGGAGCGAGATGTGGCCACAGCAGAACGGGGGGGGGGGGGAGATATTTTAAATGGGCCTCCTGATTTTACAGTTTTTAATCGTGGGCTTTAAGAGCCAGCTGGAAGGGGCGCTGCCTTGCACAGAGCCACATGCTACACTAGGCTGAGCTCACACACCAAAGCATGTGAGCTCCTTGGCTCTGAGTGATCACTGAACAACACCTAGCACTGGGAGTAAACTCAGCCAAGGAGATGGCAAGAGAGGCAAAAAGCCCCTGGCACAGCAGAGACTGGAAATTTGGATTACAACGTGGAGCAGGTTTAAACAGCACTTCACGTTGCATCTGCAAGAAACAGAAGGGCAATTTTGTACCTAGCGTCTCTCCGAGCTGGTAAACTGGGACAATAAATGATATTGCCATTAAAAGCCTTGCCTCTAGCAGAAGAGAAGACAGTCCAAGTACCCTTCGTTGTGACAATGGCAGGGTATGGAGGACTTGGGGTTTTCAAGGGTTTTCAAGAGCAAAGCCATCCCGTGCAGACTGAAGCTTCTCGGGGGGTGGAAAATGCTCGGACACTGGGGGTATGAAAGAGTCCAGCAAACTACATGAAAAAGGAGCTGTTTGTGGAGCTCAAAATCAGAGGCTGTACAAATAACTCATAGAGCGGCAATGTGGAAAACAACCACAGGTCAGCAAGCGAGTACGTGCTGGAAGACATCTTCCAGGGGTAGGGAAGCTCAGCAACGCACAGAGTGGAGTATCTGCCAAAAAAATGAAATCAAACAAAGCCCCGAGCAGCACTCAGTACATCTCAGTTCGACTCAAACGTGTGGGTCCCATCTCAGACTGTGAGCGCCAGAGCTACTGCCAAGGATGAGATCCCAGAGGAAGCAATTAAGCCTATTAGCACAGGATGGGCAGGACATCATCTCTGAAGCCACTATTACCACTCAAAGGTGAAATTCTCAGGATTGGAGAGGTTTTTGTTTAAAACCAAGATGGTGATTCCTATGACTCTATAGAGGAGCATGTTTCAAATGACATACAGGGGCTATTTAGAGATTGAAATACCTAAAAAAGGGCCAGAGATGCTTTTAACTGTCTTCAAATGAACAGAGATAAAGGAAACTGTGAAGGGTTGCAACATATGTCAAAAAATACAGGCCAAGTCAAGCATGTTGATGGCAAAGATAAAAACGGCTTTTCAAGAACTGATTTATTAAATGGTGGCTGAAAAAGAAACACCACGTTCTTGACCTACATTACCATCCCTTCCCTGAGAGAGCATTGTGAGAAGATACTACAGCCAAACAAGTGATGATGCACAGGAAATCCACTGATTTTAGTTAGATGTTGAGTCTTCTGGAGCAGGGATACTTTTCATTCTGGTATAGTAATGTTCAGCCCTGGGTCACAGCTGAATGGGCGTGAGTTTTAACCAGTGCGCCGTGAAGTGTATTTTTAGCGATGAAAATTTTACTGTCCTCCGCCCCAGTCGAATGGGCTTGTGGGAAGCAGCGTCAGAATAATAAAGCACTAATAAAAAGGCTGCGGAGGCAGACTCTGATCCATATTCAGCATGGTTAAGTAACAGTACAGCACCAGTGCAATGAAGCATGGCTACCTGCCTGCTGACACGTTCAACGGCACGTTGAAAACAAAACTGCCTGCATGTCAGGGCTCATGGCCAGAGTCAGCAGGGACTTACAGAGGCAGAAAAGGACCTGGGGGTGACAGTGGACAAGAAGCTGAACAGAAGCCAGCAGTGTGCCCTTGTTGCCAAGAAGGCATTTTCTGAAGCAGGCCTTAGGTCTGACAAGCTTGGGCGTACAACATCAGGGCATGACCATCATATAAATAGGAATACTTGGCAACGCTGTGTGTGTTGTGGTCTGTCCAGCTGGTAAATGTGACAGCCTTCAGGTTCCCTGTAGATTGAACCCAAGTTGCAGGGGGGTGATTTGGAGGCCGATACCGAGAAGCTCCACGCGCTTAGCAAGTTTTGCAATAGCTCCAAGGGCACACTGCACCGCGTGGCTGCAAGCAGCAGCTCCGAGCACATGATAGTCCCAGCCGCAGTCCAGATGGAGCCCTTTTATTCTTGCACAGAGCACCATGCATGAAACAGTAATTTCCTGCACCCTCTTCTATACCCAACTCTCCATGAACAACCCGACCGCCACAACTGCAATGGTCACATCCTGGACCAACTTCCTAAGCAGCGAGTTCAATATTCATCACCGGGGGGGAGGAAGGGACAGCAAATAGCTTCTCCCAGCAGGTCTCAAGTGTTTTTCTTGTGGGCATGCTGTGGTGACCGAGGGGTTGGTTGACTGCCCCGTGCTCTTGGCAGGAACCGGGTTTCTGACTGGTGTTTGTACAGCGCCTAGCGCAGCAGGGTGACGGCTGGGCAGTGAAATAAATAGCAAGGAGCACATGTAGCAGGCCCCATCTAAAACTGCACTGACCACTTCCCTTCTGCTTGACCGCATGACACAACCCTATAATAGCAATAAAAAAATAACCAAGGAGATGGATTTCAAATAAGCCAGCCAGAGCGCAGTGATTTATGAGCCAACAGCAGTCCCCAAACCAGGCTGTGAGCAGCACTGGAATAGGCAATAAATAATACTTAAGTGTCTCCAGTGGACATGTGCAGTCCCTAGGTATTGATTCATCCACTGATAGAAAAGACGAGTGCAATAAACTAGCCCCAAGCTAAGCTGAATGCCTAGCCCCTGCCTGCACCCAGCCAGCTCCAGGGAAGGAGACCCTGGGAGGCTGCCATGCAAGTGAACTGCTCTCCTTCCAGAGCCCTATATCAATACTTCTCCCGTCAGCAGATGCCCTGGCTCTGGAGGGGGTGGGGGGGAAGGCAAAGGAAGTGAGAGATGTTTATTAGACACGGAGGTCAAGGCCGATAGAGCAAAGGAGGGTGCTGGGGCTGGCAGCGTGGGAAACAGCAGTGGCATTTCCTTTGGCGTTCTCTCTGCGGCATGAGCTGAGCTGGAGGAAGTGGTACAAGACTCCTGGCTTCAGGGGAGAGCTCAACCACAATGGGTGTCCCTGGAGCTTCCCCTCTGCTGGGCTATGCCACAGTGGTCCACGAAGGGCCCCTCACACTTCCCGCTGGGGCGGCTGGTGCTGGGGAGCGTCTGCGGCTGGAGCCCCGGGTCTGATCTGGTCGGGCAAGTCCCGTGTGGGGAGGCTGGATGCATGCAGTGATATGGGGGCTGCAGGGACTGGGGGCTGGCTCATTGCATGCATGTGCACAGAGTCGGTCCTCACAGTGATACTACCAAGATAAGTCGCCTTCCTTGGAGCCTTAATTCCTTCTGCCCTGTATGGCTCACCAAGGGCCTTGTTGCACATTAATTTTAGGTGACTCCCGGAATTCTTCACCCTCGGACGGTCCACACATTAACACGTTTAAGTGGCTCAAAGCACTTGTTATGCAGCTCAGAGTTATGTCGCTCCAGGGCAGGACTCTCTCTGATCCATGCAACCAAATGATCCTCTGTAATTTAATAACCTGGGCCAGATTCTCAGCTGGTAAAAACTGACTTCAAGGAAGCTAAGGCAATGTATACTCAATGAACTGATCCCAGCAGTAATACTCTGGCTCTTTGCTAGAACAGCTCCATCCCCCAACCAGCGGCATTTGCTTTTGAGAAGAACCAGTATCTTTTTGTCCCAGATACTCCCCTTCCCGCCCCCTAGATAATCAACAAGTCCTATCCCAATCCATGGACCGGCTATGCTAGGTGCTGGGCAAACCCAGAACAAAGAGATGGTCCCTGCCTGAAAGCATTTTGCAAGTGCAAGGAGGCAGCAGGCACGTGGGAAGGCATGTGGCTGTTTCATGTGCATGGGAAGAAGGGGGCTGTTTGTGCAGTGCTGGCCTTACCATCCCTCCATCACCCTGGAAATGAGCATTCAGAACAGGGGGCCCTTCCAGCATGAGCCCTCGTGGCCGGGATGTCCTATCGCTCGCTCAGGTGGGGATCCATTTCCTGCCTACCACATGAGCAAGGGTGCTCGTTTCCAACTGAGTTCGGCAGGATTGGAGATCCAGCACTGCAGGGGGGATGCAGCTCACAGCTGTGGCCCTGCAATAGCTGGGGTGCACTAGGCTATAGATCTGGCTCCCAGGAGGAGAAAAATAGGTGCTCAGAGCCAGCAAGGGAGACTCAATAGAAACAAGGACTCTGCAAAGCCAGTTAGGCAAACCCGAACACAGGGATCCCACCCGCCTGGCCAGCAGCAGCCCCTCTGCCCTCCAAACAAAGCCCACATCCCTCCCTTTGCATCCGCTGCCCGAGCCCCTTCTCTGTGCTCCCCTTATAGGCTGCCTGGCTCAGCAGTCGGCTCCCCCAGCCCCACCTGCGTGGCAGCGGTGCTCAGTGGGCACAGCTGCCCTGTTCTCTCTGCTAAAGGGAAGCGACTTAACCCTTGGCCTGCCTGGCTGCTCCCATTCCTGCGCTCACAGAGCCCTTTCATGTGGTCGCGGTGGGCCCCCGCGCCGGGTCTCAAGGCAGCGTCGCTCCATTTCCATGTCTGCCACAGGGGCAGAGACGGTTGCGGCCTGCTTTCTCTGCCCTGCCTTCTCCCCGGGGAAAAACAGGTTGCTTCAGATGTTCCTTGAAGACACAGCGGGATGAGATCGGAGTCCAGGCTGGTGGGACTGCAATAGCCGGGGTACTAACCAAGGGGCTGGCTATGCTGAGGAGAAGGGCCAAGCCTGGGGCATGGATTTCCACGGCCAAAAGCCATAGGAAAACCAGGGGAACCGCAGAACAAGCCCAACTGGCAGAAAACGCCTCCGGGCCACAACGACAGAAAGACGATGGGTAATACAAGGACCCTTCCAGCCCTAATGTCTATGAAATCTATGAAATAATAGCAGGGCTCCCACCTGCTGTGTATGCCTCGCTCCCTGATCAGCCATGGGGAGGGCTTTACGCTGCCATAGATTAGCACCGGCATTCATCATATCAAAGGAAAGAGAGACCACCCACAACAGCCCGGTGCAGAACGAAAGCAAGGATGTGGGCTGCATCTCACCCTGCACGCAGGGGACCTTTGGGTGTGACACAAGTACTGTTGTTGTCGCCCCAGCTGTAGCCGGGGGGCGCGGTGTTGTTCACCTTGTGCTTAGTATGGGGGCATCACCGGCAAAATGGGGATTTGATGACGAGAACAAAAACCAGAGGGTTCAGATTATGTAATCACTCAGTAATGGCACCTGAATGTCTCCTGCAGTGACAAGCTTGCAGCCTGGGGGATTTAGGCACCTCCCCTTCCATTCACTTTCCTGGCAGGTGAGTGTCTATATCCTCTTGGCTCCGTGGAGAATCTGTTTTGAAGTGTGTGAAATGAACCCTTCCTTCTGCCCCAACCAACCGGTCCTATGGCTAGGAGAGACGTGGTCACAAAACGGCTCTTCCTGCCCAAACCCACGGCAGGTCCAGCTGGTAGCACCTGGTCTGTGTGTGTCTGGTGTCTCCTCTCCAGAGGACAGCTGTTCCCAAATGCTGCTGAGGGTTCATACAGATGTTGGGAAAATCCCCCAGGTACCAGAACAGCCCAGCCTCCCCTCTCCTGGCTCTGCACTTGCCCCCCCAGCCCGAGAAAGCTTGCAGTCATGGAAAGCCACGCGTCATGGTAGCAACAGTCAAAACACGACTCCCCGAGCACCGGAGTCATCTCTGAGAATGGGCAGGCCCCCACTCCCTCTATTAAAGACTTCAGGCCGATATTACTAATAGGGACTTCCCCGTCCCCCGTCCCCCACCCACGAGGGTGAAATAGCGTTGGCATCTCATTCCATTTCACACGCCCCTCGCCCAGCACCGCCCGGAGCCAGGCCTCTTCCCGGCAGCCACCGTGGAATGGGTGCGCTCTCATGGGCACTGAGGCTGGCCTCACAGCCATGACTGCACATTGCTTTCAAGGACACAGCCGCTAAACGCAGCCACTCCGTGGGTGTTTCCCTGCTGCTTTCACTTCCCTGGGGCTGGGTGATGCATCAGCTCAGCTCCCCAGTTGACTGAGTCACTTTTCTGTACACCCAGGCAGGCACCCTGACTACTTGCAAGGATCTCTTCATCCTCTGCCTCCTCTTTTCCCCTCTTGTACCCATCCCCAATCCTAGGGTTTCCTTATATGTCACCCAGGTGCACCAGGGTAAGTGCTCCCTCCCCCAATGGAAGGGCTAGGCAGGAGTCCTGCGGCTGGCTAGGCAGGAGGATCGTGAGAGGAAACGGCAATCGAAGCCCAGTTTCCCTCTATTCCCTACAGAGACAATCCGGGACAATATGGACGTAACTATATACAGATGTATTAATAAAAATAGACCGAGAGAGATCTATTAATAGACATATTTACAAATGTACAACTTTGACATAAATCTCTGGGGGCAGCTGTGCACTACCACTAGTAGTGGCTTCCACTCAGGAATATGCGAGTAACAGATCAATACTGGTGAACACAAAGCAGGGACAGGTAAGTAATAAACCAGTACAGGTGGGCACAAATCAAGAATGGATAAGCAACAGGTGGGTGGCCGGGAGGGATCCCAGCAAGGATTTCTGTGGGGTCACATATCGACAAATCAGCAATTATCATGACACAGGAATAACAAAATATAAGGCGCTATCTTACAAAATATGAGGCGCATAGCATCAGAAATAAAACTCTTTAAGGGGCCCCAAAACCCTGATGGGTCCTGAGGCCTTGCCGGTGCTCCAGGGACCAGTGGGGGGAAGACCCTAATGCCCCTTGGGGCTTTCACAATCCCGAGGTAGCCCCTAAACCCAAGGGCCCTCTCCCTTTGCTTTCCTTCTAGGAGCCCCCTACCAGCCGGGAGGAATTACCCCTTCCCTGTGGGAATCCTTCTGCCCAGCAACTCACGACTCTGGGGCCTGGAGAGATGGTCCTAGTCCCCCTTGGCTGATTTGCTCCTCACATGCAAGGCTTCCAAAGCCACTGGCTCCCCTTGGGCCGCTGGCCACTGGTGGCCCTGTGCGCTGTCATGTGCACCGACGGCTCTGCCTTCTGCTAGGGGTTGGAGACCCGACCCGTGTTGTGCATCACCAGGGCTCGGTCCACTCCCAGACCCTCTGTGCAGCACTGTTTGCACTGAGCTGCTGACCGTGCCAGTGGATGTAGACCCCTGTCACCCCAAGCGGCTCTCAGGGGTCCCAATCCCTCCCAGGTTGCTCCGTGCCACGCTGTTGGCACCGCATCCTGGCCGCTTGCCAGGGGTTGGGGACCCAAGCTGCCTCCTGCAGCTCCCAAGGTCTGGCTCTGTGCACCAGCTCGTGTACAGCGTTCCTGGCTACACACCGGGGGCTGCAAACCCAAGCTGCCTCATGCATCTCCCAGGGTCTCACCCCCATGCACCAATCCGTACACCAACACAGCACTTCTCAGCAGCGGGGCTTCAGGTTGCAGCCGCTTTTTGCTCCCGTCCAGCGAGGAGGGTCTTCAGGCATTTCAGGGCAACAGCTCCACCCCTTGCTGGCCAGCTCTTCTTTTGCCCAGTCCTCTTCTTCATCCCTCAATGCAGCCTCTTGTGTCCCGGGCATGCTGCTCTTTTATTCCCTCCGGAGGCTCTGCCCCCAGATTGCAAATGGACCAATCAGGTTGAAGCAAGGTGCAGGCTTCAACCAGGTCCAGCAGGGTAAGCCCCTCCCCAGCAATTGCCTGACTGATGGAAGCGTTCCACCAATCACAACAAGGATTGTCTGAGCCCGGATGCGCGTGCTGCCACGGGCAAGCCCGGCACATATAGATGGCAAGTTTCCCACCCCGCCTCTGGCAGGGCCTTCCACGCAGCTCGCTGGGTCCTTCCACATGATGCTGACCCCCTCGATGTTTCCCCAGCTGAGAGGATCCCAGGAAGTCTGAATTAACCATCAAATTAAAGTTTTCCAAGTAGACCAGGCTAGATCTCTGGGGTGCAAATTAAGCCCAGTGCTTCTTTTCTTACGGCGGTGGAGAACAGCAGTTAATAATCCTCTTTATAACAGCCTTTTTCAGCCCTAGGTAGGTTTGCTGAGGGGCTCCTCTTTCCTATAATAAATAAGCCTGGTTCTTGTAACCCCTCCTTGCAAGTCAGGCACTAAGCTCCTAATCCTCCCTGTTTCTGTCCTCCTGGCCACATATTTTTCCAGGACTCCAGTGGAGGCCTCACCCATGGCAGCCGAAACAAAATAATTACATCCTGGTTCTCACTTACAACACTCCCATGAATGCATTTGAGAATGATATTGGCCTTTTCTTTTTTGCAACAACATCCCTTGGTTGGGTCTCATTCAGTCTGTGATCCATGATAACCCCCAGGTCTTTCCTGCCATAGGGCTGCTTATTCCGCTTTTGTTTTATAGTTGTGCCTCTGATTTCTCCTTCCAGAGTAGACTTCCTTGCACCTCCTTTTCCTGAGCTCTGTCTTGCTGATTTTCTCCAGTATCTGGCCCTGTGCTCCAAAGTGCTTCCAACCCTTCCCAGCTTGGTGGCTGCGGCAGATTGTGCGTGCCCTCTGTCCCATCATCCCAGCAATCAATGGGACTATTGGCTAGTGCCACTGGTAGGACAGGCCTCAGCCAGAACCCACTTGAAACGTCCTCCCAGCTGTACAGCAAACCACTGACAAGTACTCTCCGAGGACAGCTTTTCAGCCAAATGCACTCCCCCATCGCAATAATTTCATCTGGATCATATCTCAATTTCCTCACGAGAATCTCACATAGGACTCTGCCAAAAGCCTTACTAAAAGCAACGTATTCCACATCTGTTCTTTCCCACATCATCTAGGCCAGTACCAGTTGGAAATTACATTGGTTGGATGCAATTTGTTCAAAGCCATGTTGGCTGTGTTGATGGCCATTTTGTACGTGATTATAGGTGGATGGTTTAAGTTCTGTTCTGGACCCTTTCCAGGGCTGGGAGTTAGGCTGACCAGTCTTGAATACCCCAGGTCCTCCTTTTTCAAGAATAAGTTGTGTTTTTCCCCTTCTCCGCTCCTCTGAGCAGTTTCCGACTCTCCAAGAGATCTCGGAGATAATTGCTAATGGATCAGAGATGGCTTTAGTGCAGTGTTGAAGCAATGCAGAGTGAAGTTCATTGGGCCAGGCCAAGCTGCATACTTCTGCCTTTTCTAAACAGGCTTTGACCTCCTCTTTCCCTATTCTGCGGTCCTCTCTTTCTGTTAAATTTAATTGAGTATCTCGTCCCAATTAACCTCATTTTATGCAGGGCAGAAAACAGCTATTGAGTCAGGCTATATTCATGCCGGCGACCTTAACGGATTGATGGAAAGCTCGTTCAGCCCTGCGCTCCCCGCAACCATGGGAGATTTTGATTGTAAGGGCAGTAGGAGAAAGGCACTTGGAAAGGAGCATTACACTCCAAGTCATAGCTGCACAGAGATCATCTTGGCCTGTCAGACCAAGGGTTATGGCATCCCCTCAAACAATAACCAGCCACTCTGCTGGCTTTCAAGCCACGGGAGCCGGTGCCTTTCCAGGAGGGCACGTTCAATGCAGCCATTCATGCGGCTGACAGCTCAGCAGCTAGGGAGGGAGGAAGGAAAGGGGAAAACAGTGAGATGCCAGAGCAAACTCAAAGCAAAACTAGAGAAAGCAAAAGGAGGCAACGGGGAGGAAATGAAAACTGTCTGTCACCCTAACACTGAGTGCAAGCCAGCCTGAGACTCAGTGCCGGGGAAAGGAAGGACGCCAGCCTCTAGCAAGGAGCAGAAATGGGTAAGAGATGTCAGCCAGCAGCGCATGGGTGGGAACCTGGGCAAGACCTGGGCAGTCACCCTGTCTAGATACAAGTGACAAAGCTATGCCTCACCATCAAGGGGTGCCCAGTGAGACCAGGCTGGGGATCCTGCCCACACCCCAGCCATTTGGCCGCAGAGCCTGCGCATGGACCCAAGCACCTGAGAGCAGTGCTTCGTCCTTCCCGGCACTTTCCCTCCACGGATCCTAACACCCCTCCAAAACAGTCAGTAAGCTGCACAACACCCACTTGCGGTAGGTATAATTATCACCGTGGAAACATCAAGCGTTGCTGGGCGATGCTGTGACACATCAACCCTGCAAGTTCTTAGCAGGTGAGCAATAAGCTGCTTCGGAGTGGAAAACATGGTGTAATGTTGGCCTGTTGGGCGGGATGCTGTTGCAAACAGCCCGAGGAGTTTTAACATCCCTCACCTGAGTCACTTCTTGCTCCCTTGGGCACAAGGATCTGTATTCCAGGTCGGGAAAGGGGACGGGATGGATCTTGAGTCTGGGCCTAGCTGCCGGGGATCGCAGGGGCCTGAACCACTTAGCTCTGCCCCATCCCTGGGGGCTGACGAAGCAATTCAGCACCAACAGAGAATGAGACAAGGCCCCTCTGCCCTCGTCAGCGCTGGGTATCTGTGGTCGGAAGTGGTTACCATCTCTGGCAGACCAAAGTACACAGGAAACGGGGAGCTGCTGCAGAGACCACAGCCACCACCTTAGGATAAACCAGCACCAGCGCTGCTGAACGAGCAGCACTTTGCAGCCCGTGCAGCGGTGAGGAAGAGTGAACCCAGGCTGCCCTGCTCTGGGCACAGCACAGAGAGAAGCAGGACTTCAGACACCATCAGCTGGCGGGTCCCAGTGTGGACGAGGACAGGAGCAGGCTTCAGGTGACATTAAGAAGTCACTGGGAGCATTAGAGAAGGCCATGTGTATACACGTGCGTGTGCATGTCCTTGGAGACGTCCATGTGTGCATGTGTTGCCAGGTGTGAGCATGCCAGGAAAGCTCTCCCAGCTGGGCACCCTCCTGCTTTAGCTGTATAAAACAGTAATTTTATACCAGTCTGGAGAACGCATCGCTGAGAGCAAGGTGCCTTGTCCGTGAGCATGGGCTGTGCGGGACCAAACAAGCCTGGTCCCCTGGGATCTGCCCCTTTTGGAAGTCATTTCCCACTGTGCACGTGGGCTGTGCTGGACCTACCGACCCTGGTCCCCTTTTGGAAGTCATTTCCCACTGTGCGCATGGCCACGTGATCAAACAGGGTGCCAGGACCACGGAGAATCAGATGCGTGATGTCATGTCTAGCTGCAGTGTGATTGCTCTGGGCCAAATTCTTCTCTCCCTTGTGCTGGTGAAAAGCAGGAGCAAATCCAGAGATGCCGATGGAGGGATGCTGCTGCAAAGCTAAGGAAGGGTCAGACCCAGGCCCGCCCACTGGTTTTCTGCTTAGTTCGGTGAGGTCAAATCCGGAGCATGGAGACAAATCGTGGTGTCTCCCCAGCCAAAAGCTCGGGCCGCCGCAGCCACACAGCTCCCCTCCTGCCTCAGTCCTATTCTTAGACCAGCCACGGGTGTCTGAGAAGCCTGTCCAGCATGGCGAACACACCCGCTGGTGCCAAGCCCCATTGTGGCATCTCTTCACAGCCTGCATGCTGGCAAAGCAAAGGTAGGAGCTGCACGGCCTTCAGTGCTAGGACCAAGGCTTTGCACCTCTAGCCCTTCCACTCTGGAGCATCAGTTGCCAATTCTGGCGCAAGATCACAAGTACCAATGAGTTGTCTGGGGCTCAGCTTCCTCCAGGGACAAGTCATTAGGACCCTGTGGCAGAATGCCACCTTGGTTTCTGCCCAAAAATCTCTGCCCTGTGACACTGTGATTTAAATCTCTGTGCTGTGACCATTCAATTAGGGTGGGCCCAGCACACAGGGGACCACCCCCTCAGCCTGTCTCTTTAGGGAACTGGAGCTGGCTGCATTCCTGAGGGAGGGGGAAACCT
>NW_017728995.1:31904582-31922661 GCF_001723915.1 Gavialis gangeticus | reverse complement strand
AACTGGCTCTCTCCCCCCAAACTCACGAGCTAGGAACCGCCTGCCTCCAAAGGGAAACTTCACCTGCCTTTGGAAGATGCTTGTGAGTAAGCTACTCAATCTGATTAGATATTTAGCTGGAAGTATCACAGATGCGTAATCAAAAGGCTACCACAGCCAGACTGTTTGCTCTTTAGGATTTCTAGATATTGCTCTATCCTGTACCCTAGTTTACCCTACCCCCTGTAATCAATAAAGTTCTCCTTTTTGACTGGTGTGGGAGACTTATTGAGGGGTGGGTCTAAATTATGCCTAAGAGACCCCTTAGGTCTGTGGACTAAGGGAGACTTTACTTTTTGCCCCCAGACTTGGGGAAGTACCCCAAGTGCCTGTACTGGGTCCAGTACCCGTAGGACTATTAGGCCTGTGTTTCCCTGAGGATACAGGGCCGAGACAGTCCACTCTTGGGGTGGTGGCGGCACGTTACCCCCAGACTAGCGAGTGTGCTCCAGGGGAGGGGTTGGCCGGACATAAGGCGCCCTAGGGAGGCATTCAGAGCCTGGAAGGTGGTCTGGCGCAGGGAGGTGGGCAGCTCGACACAGGAGCGCCCCCTACTGGCCCGCCTCACATGGTGGAAACAGCGGAGGGATACGAATACCCAGCTGTGTTCCTGAGGTGGGATCTCTGCACCCGCCACACGTGGTGGCAGTGGTGGGATGGTCACAGCACAGAGATTTAAATCACAGTGTCACAGGGCAGAGATTTTTGGGCAGAAACCAAGGTGGCTTTCTGCCTCAGACCCCTCCAGTCACTACAGCTGGCAGTGCCAGGCAGAGGGGATTGTGGTGCAGAACCGAAGGTCATCGTCAGGGCTGTGTGCAGGGGACCTTAGGACTGGATTTCAGGCCAGGATTGATGCTCTGTGGGATTGCTGAGCACTGGACCAACACGAGCAGTAGATGGGGAGTGAGGAGAGGAGTCAGAGGTCTGTGCAGAGGAGGCAGAGCTCCCCAGTGCCTTGTCCCTAGGACACCTGCCAATCTAGGGGGCCTGCCCCAGCCCCCCAAACAGGCTGCAGTGAGGGGCTCTCTGATGAGAGGGTTTGGGTGGAGCTTGCTGCTGACGGAGCCATTTGCGACTGGGGTGTTGGCGAGCAAACAGCAGCCTGCCCGAGAGAGGCCAGCGTGGAAAATGTCAAGATGACTGAGCCGGGCAGGACTGCCTACCTTGCAGGCTCTTGGTTTCAGGTGAGGTGAAACCGGAACTGCCTAAAATAACACGCTGGAGCGTGCACTCCTAGCACACAAACAGCGGGGCCTGACCTACCCCCTGAGCAAATAACCCCCCGGCCCCGCAATCCTCAGCACAGCCCGGCTGTCCCGGCCACCTCCTCTTTTTTCTCCCTCCACAGTCACAGGAGCCCAACTCTGGCTATAGCGCGTGGCCAGAAAGACACACATGCACCTACAAGCGTACTCACATATGCATACAAACGTGTGCATACAAGTACACACCCCTGTACACACCTAAGCATATAAGTATATATATACCACATGCACATACAAGCACACACCCCCATACACACATATGCCTACAAACATATGTATGCCGCACATGCACATACAAGTATGCACCCCTGTACACACATATGCACACAAACATATGTACACCGCACATGTACTTACAAGTACACACCCACCATACACACGTAAGCATACAAACATATGATTGTATACCACATGTGTGTACAAGTACACACCCCCATACACACATATGCCTACAAACATATGTAAGCCACCCATGCGTGTACGAGTACTCACCCCTGTGCACACATATGCATACAAACATATGTACACCACATTTGTGCATACAAGTACACACTCCATACACATCAAAGCATACAAACATATGTACAACATATGTGCGTACAAGGACACACCCCATATACACACATTCCTACAAACATATGTATGCCACACATGCACATACAAGCACATACTCCCATACATACATATGCATACAAATATATGTACCCCTGCATGCAAATACAAGCGCACACACCCATATACACATATACACACACACAGGGGCTGAGCAGAGCTCTCCAGCTCACAGCACTGCCATGCCAGGCTCAAGTTTTGGCAGAGCCAGGTGAGGGCAGGGTCAGGATGCGGCCTGTGCTGAGTACAGAGCCATGTTAGCCCAAGGGAGCTGATGGGATGAGCCCTCCTCTGCCCCTTCCTCCAGAGGTCCTGGGGGTGCCCTCCTGAATGGCACCTCTCTGGACTAGGCAGCAATGGGTCTTTCTCAGCAGTACCCCTCAAGTACGTATCATCTGCTGACACCTTCCTCCCAAAGGCATGAAGATGACAAGTGAGAACACACATCACGATTACTCTGGAGTAACTTAGCCTGGCTTGCACACTGTAGTAACTCTAGTCTGTAGCGAGGAGCCATGATGGGGCCAGCTCTGCCAGGCTGAATGTCTGCAGTAGGCGCTATCATAACGCCTGGCTGTTCGGTGTCAGGGGACCTGGTTTGCACCGAGATGGGTGCTACCCTGCAATGAAATGGATTTAGGGCCACAGGCACACAACTGCTGCATCGGTATAACTTACCCTGGTGTGTAGCTAGTCCTCACTTACCGGGAGGGAACTTTACCCCAGAGGGGAGTGACTTCAAATGACGTAGGGGTGTGTGCACTGCTCTGCTTACTACAGAGTAAAGTCAGTTTGCTCCGGATCAAATGTGCTGTGTGGCTGCACACACTGCTCTGCCTTTCCAGCAGTGCTGGCTCTGGTCCTCTGCTTTGAGTCCCTGGATGTGCGAGTCCTTTCACTAGGAGAACACGGTGCACCGGGAAGGGCTATGTCCTGAGCAGCGTCTGGCTGGTGTGATGGAGGGAAGGTTTTGCGGGTGGGGAGTAGTGAGGAGACTGTCATCTCCCTGCAGCACCATACCTAGACTCCTGATGGCCCCAGGCCAACTTTTAATATCAGGCCCACCTTCATCAGAGATAATGATGATAATACAAATTACCATTTTTGGGCCCCCTGGGTGGCCGTCTGGTTTGCCCATGCCTGAGTCCAGCCCTGTCTCCCCAACATTTCCAATGCCATAGGAGACACTGGAGGGAGGGAAAGCTGCTCCAAACAGTACAAAGTGCTGCCAGACTCAGTCTCCCCAATACTTTTACACCATCCTGACTGGGCAAGTAGTCCTCTGCTCCATGTGCCCTGTCCCAGGTTAGCAGCTTGCCTGGCAAGAGGATAAAAGCCTGCTACTGCTGTCCTACATGGGGTTTCTTCAGGCGGGCAAGAAGCATGACCCCGTGCCCACCACGCTGGAGCGTGACCCTGTGCCCAAAGTTGGGCTCAGACCTCCACCGGCCACCCGGATGCTTGATCCCGGCACCAGCCCTGCACCCTGCAGCCAACAGGCCTGCTGCTCAGGCTGCTTTTTCCTCCGCAGGTTGAGGCGTAAACAAGGTGCCTGCACGGTCTGTGCCCCGAGCCGAGCACGCGCTCAGCTAACCGCAGCACACGACCTGCGACCAGGCAGCCAGCGACACCTAATAGCGCCGATACCTTTTTTTTAATTCTGCCACTGAGGCAGGGTGGAAAAAGTGAGCCAGAGGCAGGGCTGCCGGTATCTTACGGGAAAGCGAGAAACAAAACTGCTGACTGAGTTCCCACTTCGCCCCAGCACTATCTCCCCACCGCTGCCTCCCGAGCTCGCCTTTTCTGATGCGGTAGGCAAATATCGTCTGGGCCGGCTAGTAGAAGCAAGTGGCAGATTCTTATCTGGGCTCTTTCATTCTGATTCCTCGTACGCAGCCTGCCCCTTACAAAGTTTTTGGAGTCTCTGAAGTTTGGTTCGTGCTACGAGCCCTACTGACCTGATTCTGCAGAAGCTGTTCCCACCACGGAAAGGCTCTTCACATGAGTAAAGCAATGCTGAGGTTGCAGGCCCCATGCAGGAATTGTTTTATGAAAGTGTTTGACGTTTCGCTAAACTTTGAGGCAAGCAAAAAAAACAAAGAAAAAACCTGCCGTGGAGGGTATTACCTCTGCGGGGCATATTAGTCACAACCACGCTTTTCCTACGGAGCAGATATCTTGCTATCTGTTTCCAAGCCCTTCGCTGCTGCTCCAAGCTCAGAGCGGTCTCAAGCTCTCAGGCGTTTCTGTCTCCTTTCGGTTTTGGTTTCTGTGCAACGCAGGCGCAGTTTAATTCAGTTTAAGTTGCTTCTGAAAGGAAAAGTTAGCTTGAAAAGTGAGGCCCAAGGCATCGGGTTTGGACCTGAGCAGAGCCCTCCCAACAGGCCTGGGCTGTGGCATTGGATCCGGGGTCAGATTGGACCTGGCGTATTGGATCAGGCTCAGATCTGTGCTGTGGCATTGGAGCCGGGGTCAGATTGGACCTGGCGTATTGGATCAGGCTCAGATCTGGGCTGTGGCATTGGATCAGGGTCAGATCTGGGCTGTGGCATTGGATCCAGGATCAGGTCTGGGCTGTGGCATTGGATCCGGGGTCAGATTGGACCTGGTGTATTGGATCCAGGGTCAAGTCTGGGCTGTGGCATTGGATCCGGGGTCAGATTGGATCTGGCGTATTGGATCAGGGTCAGACCTGGGCTGTGGCACTGGATCCAGGGTCAGATTGGATCTGGCTTGCAACATCCAGCCTTTAAAATAAGCAGGGGAATAAACACAACAAAGATACCCAGAACTTAGGCAGGGTTAAAATATCAACGGTCCTGGGCAAGCACCCATTTTTCATCCCTGAAATGCAAGACGTGGTCTAAAGATGGCAAAGCATGCTGCTCTCTGTGTGAATGAATTGTCCTAGATACCATGAGAGATCAGGGCACAATGGACCCTGATAATTGTGGGGCACTGTGGACCACAATAACTTCCAAGTTGCAGGCCTGGCGTGAACTAGCAAAGTGGCATTCAATGCCTCCCTTTCCACACCAATGCCTGCATGCATTTGAAAATCATATTAAGGTAAATAAGAGTTTTGCAGTCTTGGTGCCTCCTAGAAGAGCAAGATATTTGTTCTCTCCTCTGCCAGTGCCTGGCTTGATTGGGACAGGCTCCTACCAGACATTCAATCATGCTAGAAAGTTTAAAACCTCAAATGCAAGTAGGAATTTACAGAGGGGAAGGGGGGGGAAAAAGCCATCGTCACAGCATGTTTCTTATTTGTCTATTTAAATAAACATTTATATACAAGAGAGCTTTTCACACAGTGCTCAGAAAAGCCCCCAGCATGATACAGTACACAGAAAGCACTGTCTTCTCCTGCCCACTGCATCCAGCTAACCGGACTGATTTCAGCTGGGTGGATTTTCTGTGGGGGACAGGAGAGCATCTCAGTGTTGCAGCTGGTTTTGTACTGCACCCATCAGCATGAATTTGCAGGTTTCTCCCAAAGTTGTGATTTCTTAGTAGGTTCAAACCCAACGGGGAGTTTGAAAGGGGGAAGTGTGTGCGCAGTTTGGCCTGATGGGCAGGAACCAGGGGATGGCATATGGTGGCAGGGGGGACCGGAGGCTAGGCTGGATGGAAGGGCATTGTCAGAGCCATGGGTGGGGACAAACGGAGGCACATCAGAAGTGTGTGGGGAGCTGGGACTGTCTGGAATAGCCAGAGGGGCTCAGCTGCTTAATCTGCTCACCTCCAAGCCCAGGGACCTGCAAGATGGTGAATAAGGCAGGGGTTGGCTCATGTCTCCACCCTCCACTGCATTACCTTCCCCCATCCTTCAGATCCAGCTTGGCCATCACCAAGCTAATACATGGGGGGGGGGGGCGCCAAGGCTCTTTACAGAGCCCAACACCACTGCCCAAATGAGGTAACTTCCAATATATGACTCTACCTTCCCTCCCCACCTCCTCGGATGATCCCATCACGCAGCCAGGCAGTGCAAGAAACCAAGGATGGGGAATCCGTGGCTCTAACCTCCTTCCTCCCAGGCCATTCATCCAGTTCCAACTGCATGTTTTCACTAGCAGCGAACAACTGTCTATGATCTGCCGAAGGCGTTTAGGAACTGGATGATACCTGGAGGGCCAGAAAAAAGCCCCAGTCACTACCCTCAGTGGAAGAAGGTGTGCCAAGATCTGGCACACTTCTAGCACACCACGTGTACAAATAGTGCGACCAGGACCACCAGGCCTTGCTGTCCAAAAGCCTCTGAGGAGGATGTAGAGATAAGGTGCAATGGAAGAAAAAAGCTGGATGGACTCCCGACCAGTCAGCAGGGCTGTAGGTGGGTCTGGCAGTTCCTCTGGTGCTGGTTTCTCTTCCCCCGCTCCGGGGTTATGGGCTTCTCCTCAGGGAAGACGATGGTGGCATATTCTGTCTGGTCGTGCTGGGCCGTCTCCCCAGGGGCCAGCGGTTTCTCGTCCCTCTGAAACTCTAACACCCCGTAATCCACGGTGGACTCAGTCACCACCACGGTCTTGTCTCCCTGCAGCAAAACAGGAGGAGGAACCACTTTGACTAAGTCACGTCCATGTGTGATTAGGTCTTGCAAGTGCCCCACCCCACCACACCCACACACACACACACATCCAGAAATGTATTGGCGCTCAGATCAGAAGGGACCACTATAATCCTCCAGTCTCACCTCCCATTTAACAGACCCAAGAACCACAGCCAGTAATTCCTGTATCAAGCCCCAACTGTCTGTGCAAGCTAGAGGACTTCTTTTCAAAAAGCATCTTATTGATACTTTGAGCTGGCAAGAGATGGACAACCCATTGCAACCCTTGGACAAGCCTGGGACAACCCATCGCAAGCCTCTCGTTGCCTTCACTTAAAAAAATGCGTGCCCTATTTCGAGTCTGAGTTTGTCTGGTTTCACCTTCCAGCCAAAGGATCTTGTTAGGCCTTTTGCTGGTAGTCTGAAGAGCCAAATACTGTCAGAAATCTCTTCCCCAATGCCTGGGACTGCCAGACTGAGATCAGGTTCACTTCTTACCCTTTGCTTTGATGAACTGACTGAGCATCTTTAGTCTCCTCCTGAAAAAGCATCCTTCAAGAGCAACCCAGCTCTACCAAGTCAGGAAGGCTGCAGCCAAAGGATCTCGTGCTCTGCTCCCAGGAGCTCTCAGAGCAGCAGATCTGGCCAGTAACTGGAGGGGAGACCTCCATCGGATAACTGGGAGCTGTTAGGGATGTTGCAGGGAGCCCTGTTCCCTCCAAGTGAGCGTTTGCCCCAGTGTGGCACTAGGACATAGCATGA
Source organism: Gavialis gangeticus (assembly GCF_001723915.1). NCBI lineage: Eukaryota > Metazoa > Chordata > Crocodylia > Gavialidae > Gavialis > Gavialis gangeticus. Next base: position 31,915,428 of record NW_017728995.1, on the reverse strand, counting down.
CATTAGGATGTTCTCATACAATATGCAACCAAGGTGCATGGTCCCATGATGCTTCTGTCCAAAGCTGGGACATTGATCCAGCTGTCCTGGCCAAATTCCTTCTCAGATAATTATATTCATGCACTGTTAAACTGTGCACACATTTCCCTCCCTCCTATCTCTGCCCATTGCCTTCCTAACCTCCACTCATTTGCATTTTCACAGATCTGTTTGTTGTAAATTAGCTTCTTTTTTGGAGAACACATAACACCAGCAGAGTCTCCCTATGCTTGGCAAAGGGTGTTTGGGCCTGAAAGCTTGCAAAGACATTTTTTCCAGATATGTAGTTGGTGTAATAAAAGATATCACATCTACCCAAAGAACCTTGCCTGCCTATGTCCTTAGACCAACGCGGCTACAACCAACAACCTGGTTAGACTGACAATTTTCCATCTCAGAGAAGCATTTGCTGCAAGGCTTATAGAGAAAGGGATACTTTGGCTCACAAGATACCATATAAATATCCAGTGAAAATATTACATTGCATTAACAGCAGGAACAGTCACAATGGCATAGCTGCAACACAAGGTGCTTTTTCTGCATCTTAGCATCTTTCAGTTTGTCTGGGTCTAGCTTGCCAGTACATTTGGCCCCAAGTGCCAGGCTGCCCAGGTCCTGGTCTTTTTTCCAGTTATGGGTGAGAAGCCATGAACTTGCAGAGCTCTGCTGACTGCCATGACTGTGGTGGAGATGCTTTTTCCCCTGGTGACATCCCAGGGGTGTGCAGCCCAGGGCGAGTGACGGGAAGCTTACCTTCAGTGCATTTCCACTCTGTGGTTTTGGCTCTTCTGCAAAGCAACACATTTGGTTAGTACACACGCACATGGCAAGATAGAGCAAACAGCACAGCAGCTAGCAGGGTCACCCGCCTTAGCCCGACAGCTCCCTGCAAACCCGAGAATAGCGCTAGAACCACTCAGCACCCCCCACCCCCCAGAGCATTTCCTGAGATCATGCTGTGGGCTGTGCCAATATATGCAGAGCTATAAAGACTCCCCACTTTGGGCAAAGAAATTTTATTCGAGGAAGCATGGGATGCAGGGTCACCCCTGCCATAGGAGACCTGAGTGAATTCAGCCCTTCAACCCAGCAGAATGAAGGCCCACGATGGGGAGAAAATTGATGTGTTTTTCAACCCTCAAGGTCCTTTCATGGCAAGAGACCTAGACCCTATTCTCCTTTATTCAGGTCCTAATATCACAAGCATCCCTGGGGTATTGGAGAGCCTGGATGATCCCAGCATGGGGTGGAAGTGCCCGCTTCCAAGAGGGCTGCTGGAAATGGCAGGCTGAAATCCACTTGGCACTAGCAGCACCTTTTTTGGGCTACATGCACCTCAGTGCAGCAGCTAATATTCTCCCCATCTAAAGGAGAGACTGCTTGATAAACCCACAAAAAGGTCAAGCAAATATGACCCAGGCCGGATAGCTTGGCTTGTCGGCCACAGGGGTATGGGTCCACACTGAGTAGGGACTGGGCAAGGTGGGCCAGAGGAGCCGGGCAGCCTTGGCCTCAGGCAGGCTGAACAGCCAGGACCTGTTCTGAGACAACACGGCAATAAATGCACATATCTGCCCTCGTGGCCATCTCTGACACCTACTTCAACCATCTCCCCAGGCCAAAGGCTGAGCTGGCTTTGGCTGCAAAGAGGGAGAAGGCAGCAGGTGTCCACTGCCCTATCCACCCTGCCTCAACGTACTTCCTCGCCTGTGCGTGATGAGGAACAGCAGGTAGCTGAAGAGAAGCAGCAGGGCCAAGGTGGTGACAATCAGGCCAACAATGAGCAGAACTTTATACAGATCCCCGGGGTAGGGTTCGCTCAGGATCTCATCAGGAATGTCTGTGGTGTTCCCATCCATCACAGCTTCTGAAATCAGTCAATACAGGAAAGGATTAGACTATAAAAGATGCTGTCAAGTCTCTGTATAAATATAAAGGCATTCAGGTCACCTTCCCAGGTGCTAGGCAGAGAGCAAGACCTTGACATCACTTCAGTCTCTCGTGGGCCCTTTGGCTGCAAATTTTAAAGGCATTGAGGGGAACCCAAATCCCAATGAACTCCAGCCCATGGCAGGAGGTGTTTCTGACTTGGGCCAGCCATTTGGGTGGAGGTGGACTTCACCCACGGCTTGCGAGAGCTGGAACGGGGGTGACACATCACAGTGCTCTTGATGAAATCTTCCGATTTCTATCTCCACCATGCCACCCACTCAGTCCAACCCTCTCCTATTGTTCAGTCTCCTGTTTCATTTGAACAAAAGACAGGCAAGGGAAAGGAAAAAAAACCCACCCCTTTTTACCTAAAATGAGCTAATTCCCTCCATTCTATTTGCAATGCAAAAACTAGTGGCCACTTACATATAAAAACCAATAGTCCTATTCAGGTAGGAAAAACACCTAAAGCCTTTGAATCAAACATGCCCCCTTGAGATACAGGCTACCTCTATCACCTGTTTCTAAATAGCAGGCTGTCAGGACCATGTCTCACTGCCAATCATCAGCCATGTATTGCTGGTGGACATTTTTTTTTTAAGGATTCAGCTGAAAATAGAAATGTTGAAAATGTTTCTGTTTCTCAGGGCACCCAATGAACCTTTTTGGGGGAAAAAAAATTCTGCAGTTTTTCCAAACTGAACCAGTGAACCCCCTGCTCCCACCCTTATTTTCTGAACACCGTATTTTCAGAGCACCAAAAAAATCCCCCATGTATGGCAAACAAAACATGTCAAGAAACACATCAGTAACAGTTTCTATAACATCTTTGATACAAACCTTCCCTGGAAAGCATGAAAAAGCCAACAGATATTCACATGTTGGGACTGTAGCAAAAAATGCCCCCAAAAAGGAAAAAGTGATTTTGTGGGAAAAATGTCATTTGGTTGTAAAAGAAATGTATTGCACACTCCACTATTGGGCCATCTGGCCCATAGCATCGAGCTCTTCAGGCATTTTCCTCTGGGGCTGAGCTGGTTTCTTCATCATGTAAATTTCACCCTGTCAGTTGCACAATGTCAGTTTCATAACGTCAGTTTCACAGCTGCTGTAGCACAGGTTGGGATCAGGGATTGAACACAAGCCCATTGTAACACAAAGGAGAAAAATCAAGGGATAGATCTTACAGTGCTGGTTAACAGCCACAGTGTGTTAGGAGGCACACAGCGGTGATCAAGGGTTTATTCCAGCTGCTGCAGATAATTGGCTGTGCTGGGAAAGTAACATAACAAAATATCCATGGTGGGCTGCTGGATTACCGTGATCTACTTATATACATGTAAATATAGATGTATACATACATAGGAGCCTACTCATGCAGATGGTACTTGACACATGCCAACGTTTCAGTCGCTGGAGTGAAAGCACCCACAAACGTGCTTTCACTTCACGAGGTGAACATGCAAGAACCTGCCCCAGCACCTATTTCTGATCTTAATTAAGTTCGCCTCCTGGAAATAGAGTTGCAAATGTCTAAGCTTCCCTTGAGCATGACTGCACTTCAAAGCAGAGCTACTTACTGTTTTTGCCTTGGATGAGAAAGCACATATCACAGAATCTAACCCCAAAGTGCCATCATCCCAGGCTGGAGTCTTTGGGTGCTAGGCTATAATAAATAGTTGGTTGGGAAAACGAGGGTTGGCATGTAGTCTGAAGACCAGAGAGCTAAGGTTTCGACTGGCATGAGTGGAAATGCATTCTCCAGCCAAAAATTGTCACCAGTCTTAGCAGCACACATGCTAAGCAGGCTTCGTATGGTATTAAGACATGAAATAAATGGGGAATATAGCACATGCCGACAACCCTGTAATGAGTCTTTAGATCAGTGGTCCTCAGCCTTTTCTAGACTCCACGCCCCCCTCAGATGATGGCAGCTCTTTGTTTTTACTCACTCTTGGACTACAGAAAAATAGTAGGGCATCTTTTCTGTTGCAAAGAACTCAGAAAGACCACCCCTATGGATTTCTATTTGAGATCTCTGGGTTTATCTCATGAATCAAGCTCGTAAACCTAGCAGCGCTCACAATGTGGGGCAGCCCATGACACCCTTGAAAGGATCTCAAGGTGCTGTGGCACCCTGGTTGAGAATCACAGCTTTAGATTCACTGCATGGGCACCACAGACCCTCGAAATGCTACGGAAACAGCGGCATGGACAGACCTCAGATTCTGCCCCTCCAAACACACAAGTCCCTACCCCTCAAGCTCAGGGAAAATCTCTACAGCAGGGGTGGGCAAAATAGAGCCCGCAGCCTGTATCCGGCCGACCAACTGATTGGGTCCAGTCTGCAGGCAGGTGCCTGCCAATTGAATGCATCTGTCCCGCGGCTGCCCCAGCAGCGCTACGCATAAGGCCAAACCAGGCCCGCTCCTGATCCCACCCAGGGCAGCCTGTGCCCACTGGTCCCAGCCCCAACCAGTGCACACAGCTTCCCAGTGGGGCTGCTCCCGGTGCAGACGCCCAGGTACCACTCAGTTCCCCCTGCCTCCAGCGAGTCCTCCCCCTCCTGCCCCTGCCATGCCACTCCAGGCGGTGGGAGAGATTTTATTTTGAGCTATCATGCAAATGCCTCTATACGCATGACTCAAAAAAAGCATAAATAAAGACCAACCTTCTTTTTGGAAAGAAAATTAAAATATGCTAGGGTAGATGTTTGATGTTTAGTACACGATTTGTTTCTTTTATCTCTGATTTGTTCAAATGATATCTTCCGAAAGATTTCACGTGCGCAGCCCTCACAGCTCACCAAAACTCGTTAAGCGGCCCTCCAGCCGGTTGTTGGAGCAACAATTTGTGAATAATAAGCTGATTATTAAGAGCAACAATTCATTAATTGCTGCTGTTAATGAATTGCTCTCATTGAATTGGTGGTTCTTTCCAGCTGAAATAATTGCCGTCTGCAAGGTTTTGGGGCAGAAGGCCAAAAACACCCCAACCTCCACTTGTAAGATGTTGACATGCCAGGGGTGGACAGTGCGAGAGCTACAAAGGGCCTGATCCTTGTCGTGGCAGCTCAGCCCCGACAACTTCCCCGCCATCCACCCTGAGGTGTGCATGCCAAGCAAAATGCCTTTGTGTGCCATGCTCCGGGGGCTGCCAACCTCTGCTCTAGAGAGTGGACAGATGTAACAGTTATACCAACATTATACTACCCAGGTATTAGCTGTCCCAGTATAATCCATAGATCTTTCTACTCCTATATGGGTATAATGGAGCTAAACTGCTGTAACTTTAAACATGTTTCATTCAGGTTTACCCTTACCTTGAGCTAGCAATATAGGAGTGGACAGGCATAACAGTTATTGAACCTGCAGATGCATTTTCTAGAGCAGCAAGGCCATTTCCCATTTCAAACCCTTTTCAAATTACACCTGCCTGCAGCCTCTGCTAGCAACGCAGGGCCAATTCCCTGCAGCTGCGATCCCGTTCAGTAGAGGGTAACCACAGCCAGAGACCCAAGACACTTCATGACCGTATCTTTGAAACAAACCTGTCACTGTGAGCATGGACCGGTTGCTTTCTATCACTTTGTGAGATGGAGAGAAAGTTATCAGCCCGCAGAAGTACAAGCCTGTGTCATTCTTCTGCAGGTTCAAAAGTTTCATCTCAATCGCAGATGGGTGGTTGATGAGGTGGTATTTTGCTGTCTTGATGCCTTTCTTATTCCCTTGAAGCCCAGCAATTTTTAGGGATTGGGTGCCATTGGTTGCTTTGTACCAGTTCAAGTTATCATCCAATGCTTGGAAGTTTCCCCTGGAAATGTTGCAGAAGAAGGAGGCGGTGTCCCCTTCGTGTCTGACTAATGCCGGTGGATGAAAAGTCACTGTTTCAGAGACAAAAAAAGAACAGGGCTCAGTTACCAGCCAACTCACTGATCTGCCTCATGGGAACATTTCACAGTGGCCTCTTGCTAAGGGTCCTGGAGATCCCAGTCTTAAATGAAGGACTGCATTGTATAGGGAGCTATAAAAAAGAGAAGACCACAGACAGCCCTTGACCAGTGTGCGTGCGGACACAGCTTTGGCCTTAATTACCTACCCACTCTTAGAAGCAGATGGAAGGATGTGGCCAATGGATGTGGTATATACCCATGGACTCAAACCGTGCTTCAGCCTGGTTAACACTGTCTGTGTTAGATCAAAGAAAGTGCAACTCATCCCAGTGTCTCCTGCTCTGAGGAATCAGAATTTGTGCTAGAGGCGATATCTTTTATTAGACCAACTAGATGTTTGCAAAAAAAAAAAAGTCTTTATTTGAAAGCTTTTGGGCAAAGGCGCCCTTCTTTAGGCATAGGAGATAAGATTGTAAAAGCTCTCCGGCACTTGGAAGCCCTGCCTAGGAGGCCACCTCCAATCTCTGGCCTGTGCCTCAGGGGAGGGTGGGTAAAGCCCTGTGGTGCTTAAAGGGGCTGGCACGGGTTCATTCATGGTGATTGTTTTATTCAAGCACAAAAGCGGATGGAGTCTGAGTACTCTGCTTAAATGCACAGCAGCACCCAGACCTTACAGACAAAACCTTTGGTATCTGGGATAATCCTTCCTTTGGATATTACACAGCCTGTGCATTTTGCCTCTTAACTTTCTAACATTTTTAGTAATACTAGGACCACACAAAGCCTAAGAGAGTGACAAAAGATGCAGCTTCCCTCCAGATTTAGAGACCAACAGACTCCTTATTGGGCGTGTCTACACATGCACAGTAACTGAAATTGCTGCGTAGTACAGGTGAACGTCTACATGTGCATGCCCATACTGCGCAGTAAATATAGCGACTTATGCCAACTTGAGTGTAAATTTGAGACCTGCATCATGCACATATCCTATTTACGCTCAATTAGTTACTGCGCCGTAACGCACGTGTAGATGCCTTAGTGTGCAGTGACAGTGTGTGTGTGGACTGACTTGGGACTAGCTTTAGTCCCAAGTCAGTCCACACACAGCATTAATGTGCTTTAATTCTGGCATGTGTAGACACCAGCCTATTCCAACTTACTGTGCAGTAAATTTAAGCTGGCGCAAATGCACATGTAGACATGCCCACTGAGTAGCAACTGGGCTCTTCTGAAAAGCTGGTCCCAACTCTAGGAGCTCAGTGCTTGCAAGCCTGTCCCTAAGAACATCACAAGGACCTTGGCTTGAGCTAGAACTCACTGCCCCATACAGCTCCTGTTCCCTGAATGTGGCAGGTGAGACATATAAAATCATTAGTTACTTTTACAAATCTGGGCCTGAATTAAAAGGTGTCTGCGTGACCTGTTGTCTCTGCCTCCTGGATTGGAAGTTGTATGCAGCAGGGGCTGTATCCTTCTGGAGGTACTGAACAAAGAGACAAAGTCTCTGTGACTTAACTCCCTTGAAATCAAAGGAATGGTTAAAGCCAGACCCTGAGCTAAACAAAGAGCATTTTGGCATCAGTAATAACTGTTCCATTCAATATGGTACCGAGTCAAATTCTGTTCTCAGTTCCCCACAATTAGCCCCAGAGGAACTTCCAACCTGCCTGTGTCTTGTATGAAAATTAGGAACTATTGTTATTATATGTTAGTCATCATTTCTCTGACTCTGCTCCTGAGAGTCAGCAAGTGAAACCAATACACGGGTGAAATGCACAGCGGTGATTCACAACAGGGTGTGCGCAGGAGTAGCAAGCCCATCCTCAGCCTCATCACATTCACTGCCTGCCTGCAGTGGCTCACGCTGCTAACTGGACAGATAAGATGCTTGTGTCTCATCTGTCACCCTGCTGTGCTTCTTGCCATAGCTGGCCCTGCAGTCTTTTGTGTTGTAGCCACACCATCCATATAGTAGCCACAGAGAGTGATGCCTTCACTTCAAGATTCAGGGTCTGTGGCACCCTTCTCCAGCTCGCAGAATGAATGCTGACTTCAGCTGCAAAGATGTGGTCAAACACAATGGGAAGTGGGTGATGTGACAACCTTGCTGTGTCCCCACTGAAGGGTGCAAACAAGTGATGTATCAGAGTTAGGCAGGCAGACAGACTTGACACAGATATGCATTATGGACGGGGCTTGCAAAGTGCTCCGTGGTGCCCTGCTACAGGCAGAGGAACACAGGGCTGGAAGGGGTCTCCCAAGCTATCACATCCAAGCCTCTTCAAGGGAACTGATCTCTAGAACATGCTGCTTATTCCCTCCGATGATCAGGTCTTTGCCAGGTGCCAAGTTGGTGCCTGCATTTCCCATGCACTTTTGAACACCTTGTCCTACCATGTGCTACTGCTCCCATCCCTACCTCCCATGTCTGTCTCATCCACCTGTTGCATCTTGTCCTGAACTAGACTGTAGCCTGTCTGGGGTGGGGACTGTCATGGTACTATCTTCACAATGGTTAGCATCTTGATTCTTCATTGTGCCCATCCTGGACATTTCTGAAATAACATCCCCCTATTACCACGATCCCTCCAGCGTTCAAGATTTCTGGGGGAACACGGTCACTAAGGAGGGGCTAACTTAGACATGTGTTTGGAAAGTTATCACCTTAGAAAGAGAGAATCACAGAAAATGAGTGCTGGAAAGGACCTCAGGAGGTCTCATCTAGTCCAACCCCCTGCTCCAAACAGGACCAGCCCCAACTCCATCATCCCAGCCAAGGCTTGGTTTACCCGGGTCCTCAAAACCTCTGAGGATGGAGACTCCACCACCTCTCTGGGTAGCCTGTTCCAGTGCTTTACTACCCTCCCAGTGAGAAAGTTTTCCCCCAATATCTAACCTAAACTTCCCTTCTTAGGATTATAGAATCACCCTGCTTCACCCGGCTTATCATAGAGCCAAATTTCCAATCGCCAAAATGCTGCTGCACAAAATCCCAGCCCATCACAAGCAGCTGGAATTATTTCCCTCCATTTCTATTGTAATTGAGCTCCATCTTTCCTTGCACTTTCAACTGAATCTTTTCAACCCCATGGAAAGGAAGAACCCACAAGGAAGCGCTTTAAACATTAACGAATGGCAAACCCCATATTTCACTGCTATCCTCTGCACACTGTGTCTGGCCAGCCTTTGTAATCATAAAATCATAAAAAAGGAGGGGGGAAGGGAGCTCAGGAGGTCACATCTAGTCCAACCCCCTGCTCCAAGCAGGACCAGCCCCAACTCCATCATCCCAGCCAGGGCTTTGTCAATGCATCTCTCCTACTTGTGGCCCTCATTCCTTGCCAACTTCTTAGGGCGCAATATTGCCAACTTTGTCAGGCCATGCTCTGTACTCCTCTCTGGTGAGTACAATGCATCTGCAATATGACCTGCAAGATGACCGAGTGTCTGAGAGGGCCGACTGTGTAGGCTACATTCTGATCTCCTACCATTTATATTTGCATCCACGTACTTTGTGCAAATAGCCTGTTCCTTTGTGGTTAAAACTAGACTCCGCTTTTCTCTTTTCTGTCCTCCTTTGATAAGCCAATTATAACTTCCCACCTTCTTTTTATGAGTGTTTCTAAAAAACCCTTGGTGTAGTTCTTGTTCCACTCATTACTGCCTACATGCTACTTGCTGTTGCCTGTCTAATGATTTACATGCATTAGGAGTCTATTTGTCACTTGGCTTCCTTAACTCAAGCCATGATCCAGTCAATCTGTCTTCTCGCTGTCACATAATTTCAGGGTCCTGTTCCATGACACAGTCATCGTTGCCATCACTATGCCCTAATCCCTAAGGACATGTACAGAGCACAGCACGCCATAAACAGCTATGCCTGTTTGCTCAGAGAGAGAAAGAGCCTCCTGGTTAATCCTACTCCTCCGCAGGAGCACATTTTGAATGAGTAGGATGATTATTATTAACAAAGAAAATGTTGTCTTCATCAAGCATCGCTAAACCCCTCATTAACAGGATGATTAATGTGTCTAAATCTGGACAGACCGCCCCTACAGATAGGAGGGGGAGTCAAATCATCATTAAATCACAGATTTATAGAAATCCAAGACTGGAAGGGACCTGAAAAGATCCTCTATTCCAGCTCCCAACCCCCTGCCCTGAGGAAGAGTTTGTCTGGCCTATTCCTAAAAACCTCCAGTGAAGAAGATTTTGCAGGCTCCCCTGGTAACCTGTTCTGGAGTTTTGTTGCACTTGCAATTAGAAAGCTTCTTCCCATTATCCAAACCACAAATGCTTTGCTGCCAGGAAGGCTGATGTCTTCTATTCCTGCTATCTTCTGCTGTTGCCGAGCTAGAAGCCTGAATCCTGCCTCTTTGAGCACAAGGGAAAAGACATAGCCCTGGGAGCAGGCAGCAAGCTAGGAATAGTCACCATCATCTGGGTATATGAGGCTGGTAGGAACTAACTCTTGCGCATCCCTGATACCTGTTGAAACTCAGACTTTTATTAGGGTCAGGTGTTCAGTGTCAAGTTGGCCCAACTCTCCTAATGCTCTTTTAATTATGCCTGGGTGTCTTTGTGAATAGTTTCCTGATCAATGGCCTTTTTCAATGAGTGCCTCCTGTAAAATGTCACATAGCTGCTGGTATAATGCAGTGCCCGGCTGGTATTTCTTCCCATCCTTCCTCCCGTACCCACAGGGAACAAGCAACCACTCTCCTCTTCATCACGAAAGGATAAGGACATCACAAAGACAGCCCTTACCCACTCCCCTGGGACTGCCAGCCAGTGTTTCCAAGGCAGCATGGAGATCTGCCCACTAGGACCTGGCCTGAGGTCACCATGTCCTTTCCCTTCAGCTTCTGTCCTCTTCTGAGCTCTCCTACAGCACATTGCAATGAAGTGAAACTTTTTTTATTTTCTTCTTCACCTGGATAATATAGTGCTACCTCCCCAACCCAACCCAACCCAACCCAACCC
>NW_017728995.1:31892883-31899582 GCF_001723915.1 Gavialis gangeticus | reverse complement strand
AAACACTTCATAGTATAAAAAGTTCATCCCAGTCACCATCCAATAGGTATGGCTCTGAGCATATTCCAGAAACAAATACTACCCTCACTGTTTGCATGCATCAGTGCAAGCGCACACGATCACACGCATACGCGCACACAAACACATGGCTTCTAGCTCCTTTGTATGTTTATGATGCTGACTACTTTCTGAGAGTGATATACTTTGGCAAAATAGTCTCCATGATGATTCTAAGAATTTTAGATTATTATAACCTTTATCCTTCACTTCCATCTAACTAAAGCCAACCCCTCCCCGCCCCCCATCACTAAAGTTTCTAGCTGCTCTTTCCCTGGAGAAAAACGGGGTTGCTCTTGCTGCCACACTGTGCCATAGTGCCTGCACCCATTTTTCCAAACCGAGGTCTGCCCATGGGATGAATCATAGAAAGTGAGGGTTGGGAGGGACCTCAGGAGGTCTTGGGCTGTGATTAGAACAGGCCATTGCCTGGCCGTGACATGCTCCTTCCCCATCATCTGTTCTGCTTGAATCTACCCCTTATTGACATCAATGCAATCAGAGAAAGGGGCTTTATTATCTGGGGAAAGCTGTTCTAAGTGCTTGGGCATGGAAGCCCAGAGGATAAACACCGGCGAGCCAGCAGCATGGGCATTTTGGTGGGCTAGGCACAAGGTGGGGTCATCAGGCTGTCGGCACGCCTAGCTTTGCAAGCCTTTTGCAATGCAAATGGTCCGTTCATCACCTATGTCTGGCACAACACATGGGAGGTGTTCGCATCCCCCCTAACACCCCAGGCCTTATGGACAGCAAGGTAAAGACTGCTCGCCTGACTCTGCCCACTCCCACCCCAAATGCAATGAGGAGTCACCCTGTTGAAGACACTGAGTTTTATCAACACAGAGAAGAAGAAAATCAGCCCAGAGTGCTTTGAGAAGCACCCCTGGGTTCACTGATAGGAGCCACCAGCGGGTTGAATATAACAGGCCAAATTTGTCTGCATGCACTTGAGTAAAAGGACAATTTCACTCTGCAGCTGTCTGAAGGATTGCTGCGATGCATCAGAGTCAGCTGCTGCCAGTACGTGATTAATATTTGACATTATCTATTTTGTTCCTCCTTTTTAGCTGCTTATGATCTTTGTGGGCTAATTGCTGGAAGTGCAGAAAGGAGCTTTTTAATCATGAGGACAGGTTGCAGACGCTGTGCTTCCAGGGACTGAAGTCCATGCTGTTACATTTATATTAGGAACTGTCCCCTTTCATAATCCATGATCTAGCCCTCAATTGCCATCATTAATTGTTGATAATAAGATTCTCAGGCCTTTCCCCTTGTACTCTATCTATTCATCAGCACCATAGCCACCCCAATATCTATCTATCTATCTATGTATCTATCTAAGGAACTTGGAGGTCTTCAAGAGGAGACTGGACAAGCACCTGGCTGGGGTCATCTGACCCCAGTGCTCTTTCCTGCCCAGGGCAGGGGGTCGGACTCGATGATCTATGGAGGTCTCTTCCAACCTTAAAAATCTATCTGTCTGTCTATCTGTCTAGATTAGAGATGGGTGTGAACCCCTATAGTTTGGAGTATTTTAAAGTCTGAGTCCAAACCACATCTTTCACGTGGCTGGCAAGACATGTTAAATTAATGGTAATTCAGATTTCCTTTTAAAAAAAAAAAGATTATTTCCCAGGTTATTTGCAGGAGTCCATGAAACCAACTGGTTTCCCCTCGAACGACCCCTCGGGTAAAACCTGCATGGCCTTCTCATAGACAAACCCGCAACTCTCGGGTGCATTCTTGGCACAGAAACAACCTCCATTGTTGGCACAGAAAACTCTTTCATTTTCTAAGCAAGTTCAGATGAGCAAGGAAAGCAACTCTGGGACCACGAACGGTCCAGGAGTGTGGTAGGGCTTCCTCGATTAGATGTGAGAATTGACGGACCATGGGTCTGCCGTGAAATTGCAGCTCTGTGGTTATGAATTAAGAGCTCAGGGCATGACAATGTTCAGCACAAGCTGAGAAGCGAGTGCAGTTTTCTGAGAGGCAAAGGAGCTTGCTTGGATTGTGCTGCTGTTGCCAATTTTACATGTGCTGTGGCTTTTTTTTTTTTTTTTGCTTTTTTTTTTTGACTCTTCACAGGGGATGCGTGACAAGGGCAATGCCTCAGCTTTTTAGGACACATCACAGAGAGAGGCATTGTTTTCCACCCGCCCTCTCAGCTCAACATCCAAAACAGCTCTTTCTGGAAAGCACTTGGGCCAGTTTGGCCAAAACCAAGCCTAATTTTCTATGATTCGATAAATTTAGAGCCCACTCCATTGAAAATGATTCCTGCCTTTCTGGATGCATTCAGCTCATTTTTTCCCCCTGTCTTACAAGCCAGACAATGACTTTCAGACCTGAGTTTTTACGCTCTCTGCAGCACAAGCTGTCAGCAACTTGCTGACTTGTATCTTTGCACTTCCACATCACTTCAAGCATTTCTTCCTTGCCCTTTATAAAAGTAAACCAGACCCATTAACCTTCCTTTAAAGTTGGAGCGTGGGGACAGGAAGTGAGTCCCTGGCAGAGCTGGGAACAAACCCCCGCAAGGTCCTTGCTCTTATCCCCGCACCCCATCGTCACCCACCATGCGTCTTTATTTCAATGGTGCCCTAGACAGCAAGGGTCCGTGGGCCTGGACCACAGAGATGAGGTCTCCGTGGAGGGGGAAGTAGTGCCCCCAACCAAACAAGACGGCTGAGATCCCAAAGTGAGGGATGAAGCCTTCGTCCCACCACCCTGCTCCTGACAAATTCAACACAAGCCTTGCTACAGACTGGCCCCACCGCTGCTCCCAATAGTCAGGTTTGTGTCTATCCCAGTATTTTGTCCCCCTACCACCAAGCCCAGCACGTCAATCTGGCTTCTCAGCCTCCTAGGTACCATCTCTCCCTCTACAGCCGGCAAAGCTCGGGGCCAAGCAAACATTTTCCACAGGGCACAAGCACCACGAGCCTTTGTTCATGGGTCGCACCGCACAGCTACGTACCGAGCTGGGAAAGCAGCAGCCCCGGCGTGCAGCATAGCAGCAGCATGCAGACGCCGGCCACAATAACGTGTAGTCTCTCCATGGCTGTTTCCGAGGGGCCACGAGCTGCGACGGGGTCCACACGTGGGCTGCAGCGAGCACAATCCAAGCGGCTGGGCCCAGGCGGCGTGGCTGGGGGGGTGCCGGGGGGCTCCTGTGTCCCCGTGGGGTCCCTTCGTGCCTCGCCGCAGTGGGGGCTTTGCGTCACGGTGACCCTGACACCAGCGTGGCAGCTGCTTGCCTCTGTGTGCAGCAGAGGCAGAAGTGGAAATGAAACGTGCCCATCGCGGCTGAAGAGGGAAATCCTCCCTGCCATCCGCCCCCTGCTTCCTCCTCCAACGCAGCCTGACAGCTGTGCCTCCACCTGGCCCCGGCCCCCTCCCCGCACCACGGTGCCTCTTCACGTTCCCACGCATCATTCACCCAACCCAGAAAAGAGAGGCAGCAGCCTCGCCATAAGGGTCTGAAGCACGAGACCACAAGGAAAGGCGGCAACGGGCTACAGAGGCTGTTTTCTGTGCAACGCAACGGGTCGTGCTCACATTGTGCTGCTGGCTTGTGGCTCTGCAAAGACTTTAATACGTATTATTTATTCTGACTCATTGCAGGGCTAGTGAAAGCACCTGGGCAGAAAGCCCCAGAGGCTGGAGGCCTCGCTTTACCCAAAGACCTGGTCCTCCGGGGGTTGCTTCTAGGGGTGAATAGCCTCCAGGGACCGTTCAATCCTGGCCCGCCCCACGGAGAACTGCTGAAGTTGCTGGTGTGACAGAGAAACTTGTCCACTGAACACGCAACGGAGGCCACCAAAGTCAGATTAGCCATTAGTTCAGGGTCACTTTGCGTCGTGGCCTACATGGGCTGGATTCAAATGTGCAATGCCTGGAAGGCTACTTCCAGGCTCGCCAGGCCCTCCCCACCGCAGATGCCGCAAGTGACGCCTTCCCACCGCTGCCGGTCATCCCAGCGGTGGCCAGCGAGCTGGCTGACCGGCCCAACACACTGCCCAGGCTCCCTGTGCCCCCCAGCAGCAATACGGGCTGCCCCTTTGGCACGCTGCCCCGGAAGGGACTCTACGCATGGGCAGTGGTGCCTGGCGTGGCCCGGGACCCCAGCATGGCACACACTGTACAAGGCGCCCACCGCCAAGAAGACCAGCGACCGCCAGCGGAGACTGGTGCTCAGCATCCTGGCCACTGGCACCTTTGTGCCCCACCTGGACCCGGTGGCCTTGGCGGCCTGCCCCTTCTGCCCAGGGGTGCTGGAAGAGGACATTTTCCACACCTTCCTCGACTGCCCCCACCTGCAGCCGCTCTTTGCCACCCTCGGGGTGCTGCTTCGGGCGCTGGGCCGGGATTTCTCTGAGGAAACCTACATCCACTCCTTCCTGTACCGGGCGGCTGAGTGGGCCGCAGTCAGCCTGGCCAACTTCCTGGTGGGCCAAGCCAAGATGGCCACCCTGAAGAGCCGGCGAAACCGGCTCACCGGGGCCGGGATGCGCGATGCCCTGCAGCTCTTCTGCCTGCTGGTGCGGGCCCGCCTCTCTTTTGAATTCAAGCATGTGGTTCTCTGGCAGACGGTGTCCATCTTTTGTTCTTTGTGGGGGGTTTTTTGTTTTTTTGTCTAAAGTGTGCCAGCAGGCCTTGCAGGCCATGAGCCCAGGCCTTGTCCTCGAGGCCCAGATCCTCGGACCGCACTGTAGAAAGAAAAAAAGAAAGACTTTTGACTTTTAAGAGACGTTTATTCCAGGAAGGGTGACGAATGGTGGGCCGTAGAAATTATGTACAGTGTAGTCCGAGGACCTGGGCCTCGAGGACAAGGCCTGGTCTCATGGCCTGCAAGGCCTGCCCACACACTTCAGACAAAAAGACAAAAAAACCACAAAGAACAAAAGAAGTATTTACATATATACATATATACAGTTCTTGCCGGGGGGACACCCAGGGGGACCTCAGGACATCACGGGTCGGCCTGCCTGGACAAAGCCCAAGGTCCCAGCTCGCTGGGTGTGCCTCTGCACCTTGAGGAGCTGGTAGTGTCACAGGACCAGGAGCAGGCGTCCCGCCTCGACTCAGCACAGTGCCCCGTCGACGGCCCAGCGTTCCTCAAAGGTGGACACTGTCCGCCGGAGGACTGCATGCTCGAATTCAAGAGAGAGGTGGGCCCGCACCAGCAGGTGGAAAAGCTGCAGGGCATCGTGCATCCTGGCCCCGGTGAGCCGGTTTCGCCGGCTCTTCAGGGTAGCCATCTTGGCCTGGCCCACCAGGAAGTTGGCCAGGCCAAGAAAGAAAGAAAGAAAGAAAAGGGATGTCTAGACCTCGTCTCTGGTGATCCCAAGACATGGCTATGGGTCCCAGGCTACCGGTGGCATCCCAAGGCTATGGGCGTCCCAAGGCTATGGGACGTGGCATCCCAAGGCTATGGGTGTTGTTCCACATTACAGTGCTGTGAAATGTTGAACAGTGTTAATTTTATAATGGGTTTAGAGCACTCACATGTTAAGATCTCTGACCTGCACAACTGTGACTTGCCACTAGAGGACTGGAAAGCATGGGCATGACTAGGAGCCACATCCTCCTGTTCCTGCTACTAGTCCATGCGTGGCAACAGGCAGCCAATGGAGAAGGCTTCATCACCATCACTTTCTTCTTCATCACTGTCATTGCATGGGACTGGGACGGTGAATGTGCAGTGCATGGCGTGTGGGGATTGATGGCTCCCACTTTGAACAAAGCTCACAGTTAAAAATAAGTCTTGTGGGCAACTGGCCAGGCAGTGGTAGTCTTAAGGGAGGTGACCTCCCAGGGCTCCACACTTTAGGGGGCCCCAAAATTTTGCAACAAATGCCCGACTTGCTTCTAAGTCATGCAAATTAAGCCTCTAAGGGGCCCCAAATGACTCTCTTGCCCAGAGCCCCACTACCCTAAGGCCACTGGGCCAGGATAGCAACCGAGATGGATCTGAGAGCGTTCCTGGGCACGCACAAAGAGGACCTAAGCAACAATTTTTAGCATGTGCATGGGGCTTGTGTCTCATCTTTCTAGTCAGACCATCTCCAAATTGCTCATCACCCTATCAGAAACAAAGACCTCAAATACATAAGAACACAAGACCTGCCCCTGGCTGGGTCACACCATAGGTCCATCTTGCCCAGTCTCCTATGTCACACAGGGGCAGGGAGTGGATGCTGAAAGGGAGAGTGAGCAGGGCCTGACCGCCGCTTTGTCCCATCCCTTGTTCCTCTCTCACTTGCAGAAGGGACAATGAACAGGGTCTGAGCAGGGTTTTCTCCCCTGTTCCTCTCTCCCTGAGGCTGGTTTGGCCAGGAGCAGGACTTGATTGAGATGCCGCAAGCAGAAACATCTGAGAAAACCCATGACAAATGCTTAGTTCAGTGACCTGCACCATCTTCAGTCTGTCATTTTACCCAGCCGCTGTGACTAATATTTGCAAAGGAAATAAACAGTGATGAAACCACCCATTTCTCTGGTTCTTCCTGCTTCTCTTGAACGGAATCTCATGATGCTAGGGCTTTCAGAAAGTGTCAGGGGAAAAATTAATGAATGGGCTGGTGTTTTGTCACTACGATTTAGCAAATTTCCATATGTCCTCAAAGAAGGGCATTA
>NW_017728995.1:31882452-31887883 GCF_001723915.1 Gavialis gangeticus | reverse complement strand
GAAAACCGTGTCTTAAGTTGAAAGGTCGTAACTCAGAACCGATTTTCCCATAGGAAACATGTTATAAACAGGGGGTTCCTGAACCAAGGCCTCATACCCTATTTTTACCAAAAATAACCCAGAATATTGTACTCAATCAATTATAGATGAGTCATATAGCTACATTAATGTATTTATATTGTAAATAGGAAACACATTGCTTTGGAAGGATTTCTTTGAGGTGACTTTGCTAGACTTTTTGAAGGTCTCTTGGCTGGATTTTTTGAAGGGTTCTTGGCTGGAGTCTTCTCAGGAGTCCTGGCTGCAAGTTTTTCTGGAGTTTTGTCACTACGATTTAGCAAATTTCCATATGTCCTCAAAGAAGGGCATTATAATGGTTAGTTCAAGTAAAACTTTGCAATATAGCATCAGGATAGTGTCAGCAGCTGGATGAATCAATTGCTAATGGGCTAAGGGGGGAAGATTTCAGCTCTGAGGCCAAACTGAGTCTATCCAGGCTAGTGCTTCAGGGCCGGTCTCAGTAAATCTTGTTTTCTGTTTGCTTTAAATTTCAGCCACTATAAAGCGGAAACTGTCTGAAGTCAGGCATTCTCATGACATTTCTGCGATGTTTGACTCAAACCCCAGGTGAAAGACAAGTCTCTTGTGTTTTTTGTTGGGAGTTTTTTTTTTTGCTCTCCATAACCTTAAAAAGAAGCTCCTTCTGCTTCGGATGTGTCCGCCTACAAGAAAGCAAAGAACAGGAAATCAGTTATCACCCCCAAAAAGCAAAAATTTGTTGGAGTTTCTTGAGTTTCCATCACAAATCTGTACCCTGGAAAATTTCTGGCATTGAGCTCTGATGTTTGAATGAAACTTGAACTTTTGCTGCAAACACAGAAAGTTTTTTGCGCACACATGGCCATTCTCCTGCAAAGCCATCTGCCATGGAAACAATGGAAAATATGCAACCAGCTCTGCTTTCCACTGGATTTCTGGCCTACCCGCCCCTTCCATGCATCAACCCTAGCACGGCACCTTTATTTGGATAGACATTATGACATCTGGAAAGACCAGAAGTGCTATTAGGGAGGGGGATCTTGAATTCAGCTTAGAAATGTTCATGAAGGCAACCTTGCATAGGTTCATGCTGGCTAAAATCCTCCCCACAGGGCAACCAGATGCCCATGAGGTCTGATGACAGCTGCTCCAAGAGCAGTTTCCATTCTTCCATGAAAATTCCCCAAGCAAGACATTAATTTGGACTTCACGCAGGCAGCCATGACTCGGGCCAACATTCATCTGGTTACACGGGCCCCCAGGTACATGCAGGAGAAGGGAAGACAGGCCATCTTCTGCTCTTGCCCAGCTAGAAGCCTGAATCCTGCCTCTTGGAGCACAACAGGAGAGACGTAACACTGGGAGCAGGCAGCAAGCTAGGAATAGTCACCTTCTGGGTATATGAGGATGGTACAAGGGTAGGAACTAACCCTTGTTCAGCCCTAATACCTATTGAAGCTCAGACTTTCATTAGGATCAGCATTCAGTGTTAGTCTAAGAAGCCGGCCCAACTCTCCTAATACTCTCTTAGCTATGTTACAAGTCTGCCTGGTTGCTTTTGTTAAGAGTTTGCTGATCAATGGCCTTTTTCAATCAGTTCCTCCTGTAAAATGCCAGGTAGCTGCTGGTATAATGCTGTGCCTGTCTGGTACTGCACTTTTCTTATACGCTCCTGGTTGTGAGTTCTGCCCAAGCGCACTTGATCGGGCCCGTTTGATCAGACCCTGGTTTATAAACCGGTTAACGCTAAGAGGGGGTCATGCAATGATCTGTGTTGTGCTTCCTCCATAAGAATACGCTGCAGCCCACAACAGCCCAGGATGCGGGGGTGTACACTTTACCTCATTAGTGATTATGAGGTTTTATAGTCAATCAGCGGACCGAGCGGGGCTGCATTGTCCAGTCTTCCAGGCATCAACTCATACATTAATAGTCGGTGCTCTTTTAAAGAGTCTAGCAACTGGCAGTGCTTCATAGACATAGATGTGTACAAAAATGAAGTTTATTTCCCACCTGTGGGAACTTTTTACCATCTTTAACTTTCCCTGAGCCTGATGAAGAGCGTGGGAACCCGAAAGCTTGCAGAAAAATATATATATTTTTTTTTTGCAGTTTCTCAGTTGGTCTAATAAAAGGGATCATCTCTGAACCAAGAGTTTTAGATTTTTGCTGTTCATAGACATAGACACAGACGGAGGGAAGTAGGTCTGCAAGAGACATCCAGAAGTCATCTAGCCCAATGGTTTCCAACCTTTTTTCATTTAACAGAGCTGCGGGCCCCTTTGAATTGTAAGTGTGGGCATTCGCATACATTTGATTGATCATGGTGATCTTTCATGGACCTCTTAGACAAGTCTGCGGAGCTCCGGGGGTCTGCGAACCACAGGTTGAAAACCATTGATCTAATCCAACCCCCTGCCCAAGGCAGGATCATGCCTATCCCAGACAAATTCATCGTCTAAACTCTAGCTAAGATGACCCTCAACCCTGACACAACACCCACCTAACACCTGAACCTGCCACAGGTAAAGCCCAGGACCCGTGGCACCCCATGTCCTGCTGCTTTAGGTATACCCAGTCCTACCCAGGCACTGAGTCTGGGGTGATGCCCCTCCACGAATACATCAAACCCACCAACAGCTCCTGTAACCCCTGTGCAATGTTATAGCAAAGCCTCGGTGGCAGCTTTCCTCCTCTTCTGCAGCAGCTGCCCGCCCTTTCCACCCTTCTCTATGCCTTTCCCACGTTCCTGCCCAAATCCAGAGAGCTGAATGGAACAAGGATATACTTTCTCTGGGGCAAAGGAGAAATGTCCTTGATGTGCTGCGAAACACGACAGAGGCAAATCTCACCAGAACACCAGACTTTCAGTTGCCACCCACTCCAAAAAACTTCCTTTGATTACACTTTGTTAGCTGTGGAAAAATGTCTGATTGTACTAAATGTGAGCCTGGTGATCAAAAAGCCAGCATGCGTGTGCCCATGTGGGGGAGGCAGGGCTGCAGCGCATGCCAGCTTCAGGGGCAAGGGGCCAAGAACGGATCTGAAATGTCACCGTCTCGCTCTGAGGCTTGCCTTCCCCTCACCGCTTCTGCTTTTCTGGCTCTGTCATCTGGGTGAGGCGTCAACTGAAATCCTGTGGTCAATGATGTCCTTGGTGTATTTTTTTCCATAGAGCAGAAAGGTTAATCCCCGGGTTCAGTTAATGCCTACCTCAGGTAGTCCTACTTTGCTTCCCTTCAATCCTTCTGTAGCAGGATTTGGGTATGCCCACATACTGGGGTTGGGGGATAGGCACCCTCTAAAAAAAAGCCTTCATTTTCCCATGCCTAAAAATCAGCTATGGGCTTCCATCGGTGCAGTGGGAGCCAAGCAATTGCTGTGCACAGCCAACACATGGGACTGTCTCCCTGAAACCTCCCTGAGCCCAGTTATACGCTTGCATGCTCATTCAAGTGTCCCATTGCTGCTATTTGATGTTGCTCACAAAGAGAACTGCACAGTTTGCAAAGTGCTTTGAGGCCCCTCTGCTTGAGAGGTGCTTTATCTTGCTAGCCGTGCTTTCAGTGGGCGCAGCAGGGTTAGCTCATGCTTGCAGAGCAATGCTGGCACCTGTAAATGGAAGGCAATGCAGAAGCTGGGATGAGCATTGCACGTCCTTCAGGAGCAATGGGCTCGCTTGCATCTCTTGCAGGGCACCTGCATTGTGACATGAGAGTGCTGAACGGACAGGTGTGAACATGAGTCAAGCTGGAGCAGGATGGGTGATACATGTTCTAAAAATAAGGAGCACAGGGGCGGTTTTCAGCAGAGGGAAGGGAAACTCAGTAAAGTCCCATTGAAAGTGTCAGCTTCTAAATTTAAACCCGAACTCGGAATTTTTGAAGTTCAAGTTCCATTCGATTCCAGCAAGACCTGTGCTCTGGCAAGCCACCCCTGCTTTTATTTTGCTCCCGATCACTTGAAACCAAAGCAAGAATGACGTCCAAAAACGGATCTGAACCTGTACTGTCTGCATGGCAGGCACCAAGGCCTCTGGCCCTTGCTGGACCCCTCTGCAATGCGTCTTCCAAATCTTTTCCCTGCACTTAGCTGCTTACCTCCCATCCAAACTAAAAGCCCTTTAATCACGCTCCAAGATGGACAGTCTATCACGCATCCCCAAACATATGAACTCTTCACTTCCGGCACAAAATATTTTCTTTTCCATTATCATTTAAAAAAAGAAATACGTAGCTAGGCCAGCCCCTAGCCTGGAGCAAGCAAATGGAGCCCTACGGCTCTGGTGTCACTTTGCATCTCCTGTTGGTTTGGCCTTATCTTTCACCCTCAAACTGCCCAAGTGCAGGGGGGCTGAACCCAATGATCTGCAAGGCCCCTTCCACCCCCAAACAAGTATGAAACACCATTACATTGAGCATGTGGCATTGAAGGTTCATGCCCTTGGTGGTTGCGAGGCAATCCCAGACACCAAGGCCTCTCCCCGGCCCTACACAACCACGCTGAGGTTGCGTGTTCTTCTAAAACTCCTCCATGGAGCATCCTTTCCATTTAGCAAGTACACAAAGGACTGCGTATTTAGGGATCAACGCAATCATTCTTGCTGGAATCCCTGGTAATCTTTCCATTGCTTCCAGCAGGCTTTGGATTGGGCCCCCAGTCCGCAAGGCGGTTGAGTTAAAAATATAACAAAGCCAAGTAAAAAGCTAAAAATAATTCTCAGAATCCTGCAGCGACGACAGTTGGCTGCTGCTGGGACCTGATCCTGCCCAACGCTGAGCACTTCCTGAGGAGCACCCAGCACCCGCAGCTCCAGATCACTGCAGTGATAATCGAGAAGGCTCACTGCTGTGCTCCTGCTTGTTTTCAGAACAGGCTCATTATCAGAACAGGAAATGCAGGTGAGGTTTCAGAATAATGGGTATTTAAAGAAGAAACTGCAGGCAAGTATGGGTTATGGAGCTCTCCAGAGAGATGCTGATGGCATCTGACTTCCTGCTCCCAGGATTGCGAGCACTGGAAAGTGTGGCTCATTTTGAGAAGAACCACCCCCCACCCCCCACCCCAGTCTTTTATTTTAGAAAACAAGATTGGTTTTGGAGTGAGGGAACAGCAGTGGGAACGGCCATGCAGGGAAGCAGCGACCGGCTTGTCTGAGAGGGAACAGAAGGAGGTTTGGTGACCAGAACTCATTGGCTTTCATCTCTTCTATATAACAATGTGGCCGGTCCAGAACCTACGACCATCAGTGGAAAAGGGATGGTGTCACGGGGGCACTTGGGTGCCCCATTCCTGAGCAAGGATTAGAGCAGCTGCCAATCACCAGGGCAGCTCAGCTGCGGGTTGCTGGAGCAACCAGGTTGGTCATGTGACTGGAAGGGGCCGGGGCTGG
>NW_017728995.1:31881162-31882270 GCF_001723915.1 Gavialis gangeticus | reverse complement strand
CCGGAGGACCGGGTGAGGCTGTAGGGGTGTGAGGAGGCCTCACAGGAGATCCCCAGCAGTCCGGGGGTTTCCTGGGTGCCCCATTTGGGCACCGAGCAGTGCCGGGAAGGCGCGGCAGCTGGGCACCAGTGTGGTGTGGGGTGTGGGGTTGAGACCCCAGCCCGAGAGGGCGGTACTCGGCCCAGTGAGGGCGTAAGACCCTGAGAAGGGTCAGGGGGCCAGGCACGGCTGCGTGCCACCTGAGCCCCGGCGCCGGTGAAAGCCTGAGACAGGGCTGGCGTGTAGGTTCCGCAGAGAGAGCCAAGGGCGTGAGAGGCGCATGGCATAAAGACCCCAAGAAGGGTCAAGGGGCCAGGCACGGCTGCGTGCCACCTGAGCGCCAGGTGCAGTTTTTGGCACGGGACAGGTCCCGTGAGGGGCAAGAGCGCAAGAAGCACAGAGACAGGCCCCAGCGAGGGGAAGCGCGTGGCATAGGCCTGGGGGGGCCAGCCTGCAAGAGTAAAGCCCAGGAGGGGCTAGTATAAGATTGGAGACACGAGAACGTCCGGAAGAGCTGCGAGGCTTGGGGCGTGCTAAAGGGGAGGTAGGAGGCACGCATAGCCCATAAGGCTGGGGTGCACCAAGTCACCCTGAGATCAGAGGAGATCAAAGGCAGCCTCCCATCTTAACTGTAAAGATCAAAGATGTGGCGGTCGAGAATAAGAGGGTGCTGGATCTCCTAATTGGCACGGCAGGGGACCTAGTGGGCTCACGGCTGCTCCTAGGCCCCACTCCGTGACAGATGGCTATGGGCCATCCTTCAGGTCAAGCCATGTGTTTCCATTAGGTGGAATCAATGCAGCTCTGCTGCATGTCACAGGCCTTGTCCCAGAGACTGGTGGAAACTCAGGGTCTTTAGAGAAGAAGACTTTGTCAACTACCTTTTGCTACTTCCAGGAAAAGCTGACTGTGCAGGGGCATGACATTCATGGATTTCATAGATTTCATAGACATTCGGGCTGGAAGGGACCTCGGAAGATCATCGAGTCCAACCCCCCGCCCAAAGGGCAGGAAGTCAGCTGGGGTTATAGGATCCCAGCAAGATAAGCATCCAATTTGCTCTTGAAGG
>NW_017728995.1:31868594-31880979 GCF_001723915.1 Gavialis gangeticus | reverse complement strand
TCCTTTTTGAACTGTGGAGCCCAAAACTGGACGCAGTACTCCAGTTGCAGCCTCACCAAGGCCGAGTATAAGGGGAGAATGACGTCCCGGGATTCGCTTGAGAAGCATCTATGGATGCAAGCCAGCGTTTTGGTCACTTTACTAGCTGCAGCATTGCATTACAGACTTATGTTCATCCTGTGGTCAATGATGACCCACGAGATGAACATTAGCCTGCAATAACATGGTGGGACCAAAAATTTCCCGTGCACCTGACATTGGCTTTTTCTTCTCTGGCACCATCCTGTAAGCATTAGGAAATTTAGCTTCACAACCCCTGTCCCTAAGAGATGGGCAACTTCCACTGAACCCGTCTTACAATAGGGGACCCGAAAGCCCAGGACTGGCCTGGTAGCTCCTCCATCATTTCTGCCTTCCCTCCAAAGGGGAGAGGACAGAGCAAGGCTCCATCAGAGCAAGGCCACAAAGGGGAGAGGACAGAGCAAGGCTCCATCTATTTGGTCCTTAGGCAATGCCCCATATAGTGAGGAGACCAGAGGTCCGCAAAGGTTTGGAGTAGACAGACTACCCTCATATTGGTTGCACCAAGGATCAACGGCCCCATCCCAAGGCAGACAGAACCACCAATCAGCACAGACCAGCTATCGCTCAGAAAGAGCTATATTTAATCAGCACACGAGAGCTATAAACACACCTACACAGATAACAGTGGAACTGCTAACACTGCAGATCGTGCAGATTGGGTACAAATAGCTAAGTGTTATTCTAAGAGCTCCAGCGCAGTATTACCCAGAGGTAACTGCTGTGCCCTTCAGAAACATCTGGTATTCTTGGTAAAATCAAGTCTACTGAGTACATCACCGAAGATAAGTTGGCCTCAGCAAACAGCTGGCAGACTTTCTTACCAGGTATTAGCCCTCCGGGGAAGAAAGCAGACTGTGCAGACTTGATAGAGGTGATCACTGCTCTTCACTTGTCATAAATGGTGCTTTAATTCTTTTGGGGGCATCACCACATTACCTTCCATCACCAGGCAGAAGCAATCAGCTCCGAGGAGTATTTATGATTAACAACCCTTAACAGCTTTTTAATTAAGGTGTTTGACAAGACTTGACCTAACCTTTTTTCCTCTCGCACACATCACTGCACACCACTGCACTAAAATCAGTGGATTTCTATCCGGGTTTGATACTGGTGACACAGAGCAGACTTTGACCTGCCAAATCAAAACTGGTAGAATAGCAGCTAACAGAATAATAATAGCAGCAAACAGAATAATGGGCAATACATGCTGGTTTTGCTGCATTTGGCCAACTGGGAAGTCCTTCCTCAAGCAATGACCACAGCTGGTCATTGGAAACCTATTATAGCAGTAAAGGACTAAAATTTAAAATGAGACAGGGGCAGCTGCGGTACAAAGCAGAGAATGAGAGAGAATATAGCTCATCGCCGAATGAAAGACAAAGCACTTGCAACCTTTTCTACCAAGAGATCTCAGACTAGAAAACTACCAGTTCCCTCTTTTCCTTTTGCTCTCTGTTTTACCTTTTGTCCACTCTTACTTTTTTTTTTGACTATTAAAAGAGAAACAACATAAAAACACCGGGGAGGGAGGAAAAAAGGCAGCCCAAAACAGCAACTGATTTTTTTTCAAGTTTTCTTCAATAAATAAAACCACAAAAACTCTAACACTGACATTTTTTGGCAAAAAAGTCATTTTTCAGCAACTTCGTTTAAAAAAATCCAGCCAGTTCTAACAGCCAAACAGGTTGCACTGTGCTTCTCTATAATTATCATTAGGATAAGATAGTATTTCACTGTTAATCCATGGACTCTGTCTACTGACTATAACGAAATGACAAAGCCCTGACTGTAATTAGGAGAGCGCCTGCCATTCTTTGGTCTCCACCAGCAAGGGAAGTGTGAAAACCAGGGCGCACACTCTCAGGGCTGGATCAAACCCAAGTGGCACTCAAAGGAAAAAGTCTCACTGGCTTCAGTGGGAGTTGGGCGAGAACCCAAATTTCTCCACGTTCACGCTCACCATTGCATCCAGCTACCCCCCTGCCGTGCTCACGAGCCCTGATCCCTTCACACTCATTGCGAAGAGCTTGGGAACAGGCTCAGGATAGGCAAAACCATCCCGGATATTTCTGAAGGAGGATCAAAATCACAGAATTTGGGGAGAGCGATGACATTTTTGGTACGTGTGTACCTCAACTGAGCTCCATTTCCAAATCCTTTCCAATTAAAGGCCAAACCCAGTCTCGTCTCTACCTAGTTTCCATGTCATTCAGCTCCAAGACCTCTTGATTTCTGCTGGACTGGCACCTTATTTGCAGCTCCGTAGCCAGACAGTCTGGGAATTCATTTGACCCCCATCTACACTTGATCTGACCCAGAAAGGCCAAGAAGCTATCTTGAGGGGCCCAACCAAACTTCAGCATTACTTTCATCCAACATCTTCTCAGCCGTAGCTTGAAAGACGGGGCCTCATCCTGCATCCCTGTTCACTGTCACTGGAAAAGCTCAGGGACAGGGAGAGACTTGAGGACTGTAAGATCCCTGAAAACAGCATTGCACAAATCCATGGGCGACTGGTGCCTCCCGAATTTGCAGGGGGCACCAGATTGCTGACAGGGAGGGGGGTCCCCCAGCGGCTGATTGCCAATCCCCGAGCCAGCGGCGAAACAGGACGTGCACTTCTAGTTTCACAGCTGGCGCTTCCAGGGGGTGCACGGCCGATCTCGGGGGGTGCATGTGCACTTGCGTGCACCCCCTATGCATCGCCAATGCGCAGATCCTTTCCAAAATGGGATTCCTTGATGCAAATTCACCTAGGCACCACGAGCAGCAGTGGCTGGGGCAGGAACAGGAAATGATTAACAGTGTTTGCAAATAAATGCACAGAAAGCTCAATGCCTTTCAAACATTTCTCAGAAATTTGGGTTCTGCAGCAGCTTTACATAACCTGCCTCTGACCCCGTCACAAAACTGAGTCCGGTAGCAGAACTAAATGCAGGGCCAAGGGGTATGGAGCATTTCTGTCCTTAAAATGCCTAAATGCCAAATTAACAAGGGATGTCATATTATTCAATCAGCCCGCGGTAATAATGAATTCAACCAGTTATGAGGCCTACCTGTCCAACCACAGAGCTACAGCAGAGCTGTTATTATTAATGTAACACCCACGCACACTTGAGTTGTGGATGGTAAAATGGGTGCTTTTGGTGGTTGTGTATTTGGGGGGGTTGTGTGTGGGTGTTTTAATGTGGGCAAAATGGCCCCTGTTGTTCTGGCCATCTGCTCTGCTTGTGGAAAGCTGGAGCCTATATCTGGGCCAAATATTCAAAATCCTCTGGCCTCATTGGCCAGGGGGAGCAAAGACGTCTTAGGCAGATTGGTTGAAAAAGAGGCTGGAGCATAGCACTCCCCCACTGGACAAGGCGTGGGTGACGTCACACCAGGTATATAAGAACAACTCGACTACAGTTTTTCTCTCTTTCTCCTGCAGCTGCTAAGAGCTGATTTGGGAGCCAGAAAAACTGCTCCCCAGGAGAGGGGATCTCCCCCTGCCCCCTTTCACTGGAGAGGCAAGCGAAAGCATTGAGCTACAGGGAGAGAAAGTCTGTCTCAGAGTTTGAGACCCTAATTTCCTCCCTCTTACCCCTAATCTACTATGGGGGTATTCATCCCTGGAGCAGACTGACCAGGAATGGGGTCCTGGCAATTACTGGCCACATGGGCCTGGCCCCCTTTGTTTTATAATTGCATTGTCTGAGCATTGTGGTGTAGCTGAGACTGCCCAAGCTGCAGCCATAGGCCATGGCTTTTTTTTTTTTTTTGCTGCTTCACAGCTATTGCATTTCACAGCTGTGTGGCTGAACCCCAGCCATATGTCTGGCTGGCAGGTTTGGGCCAGGGTGAAGCCTGCCATGGTCTGAGCTGGGGGAAGACCGGGACTTTTTGTCATTGATCCAGGCCTCCATGCAATTAGGGTTGTCAACCCTCCAGGATTGCCTGGGAGTCTCCAGGAATTAGATATAATACTCTAGGAGTTTGCTGAGAGTCACCCGGGAGAGAAATGATAGGGCATTCATGAAAATAAATATTAAATGTTGAATCCAAATTATACAGTAGTCC
The DNA here is from genome assembly GCF_001723915.1 of Gavialis gangeticus. NCBI lineage: Eukaryota > Metazoa > Chordata > Crocodylia > Gavialidae > Gavialis > Gavialis gangeticus. Next base: position 31,876,836 of record NW_017728995.1, on the reverse strand, counting down.
AGTGGGTTTTTAAAAGGTAGTAGTCATGTGCATTTGCCTTCTTGAGTACAGTCCAGTAGATCAGTCATTAATGTCCTTACATCATGTGATAAAACCCCCCAAAATAGATTCAGACAGAGTTGGCAACCCTAAGTGGAGTATAGGCCTGGCCGGCTTTTGCTGCCCTGTTCCAGCCCAGTGAGATATGCCTGGGCCGCCTTTTGTCCCTTTTGTAATTTATGTCCCAGCCAAGTGGCATGGTTGAGCACTAGTTGTAGTTGAGGCCCACGCCAAGATAGACATGACCTTTTCTTCGAGATTTCTTTATTATTTTCCACCCAGCTGAGTTGGGATTGGGACTAGGAATTTTGGGGTGCAGTGCACTGATGAATGCCACAGTTAACCCCTCCAAACCACCATGCGGAAGTGGAGGTTGGTGCTCTACCACTTCTCCAGGAGCAATGGAGCCCTTTGCAATGCAGAAGGACCTGCACTCTCGAGCAGCGAACTCAAGGAGCAGCTCAGGATGCCCCACTCTCCAGCCCATTGCTGAAGGGCAGGTATAGGGGTGCAGGCCTCGGAAACTACCCATTGGGGAGCCCCAAGTCCCGGGCTGCCTGGGCATGGGTGACGCCTCCCCAAGAGGGTGACACCTACAGACTTTGTTTTATAGTTAATAGTGTTTTAAAATTATATTTAGTGTTTTCTTTCTTTTTTGTTTTAATTCTCTAATAAATATGGGAGGTTGCGTTTACACTGCTTGCAAGGAGGGGCTTTTGTTCAAATGGGACACCCCAGAAAATTGAGTGTTGCCAGATTTCTGGGTGGGGGCTCAAGTCACTGGTATAAGCTATAAGCTGCCCCAAAATGTGAACCTGGCCCATTTTGCTGCTGACCGGTGCCCAGCAGAAGGGTTCCATTAATCATAATATTGCAATAACCTCTAAAGACCCCAGTCAGGACTGAGGCAGACAACCCAAACGAGGATTGTCTACCTAGAGATGGCAGGAAAAGAAGGAATAGTCTTCTTCTTTTGAAGGCACAGAACCTAGGTCCGGCCTGAAAACCTGGAGACCCAGATCCTCAAAGATAATAAAACCCCCAACTCCTATCTAACACCCACTGAAATGCAAAACCGGTGAGGATCTGGGCCCGGATCTGGGCTTAGACTGGGCGTGTGGTACCAACCTGTTGTGCTGCCCCAGTATGCAAACCTGCCTGAGGTCCTTTTATACTTCTCTAGTTTCTTTCCTCTTGAAAGACCTCCAAGCCTTTCACATGCCACGCAGGCCTGTTTCTTCTCTTCTGGGCAATTTATCCTGTGGACTGTATATGTCTGTGGATTTTAATGCATGCAAGATGGAAGGGATGTGGTCTCTAGGATGGCCACACCACTGAGAAGCAGCTGCCACTGGCGTGAAGAGCAGAAGCTTAGATCTCCACTTGCAAAGATCACAGGGCAAACCTCTACTATAGGAAAAAGATCAGTGATGCCTATGAAAAGGCAGACCTCAGGGCTTAAAATCAGCCTGACCCCTCCAGTAAGGCAAAGTTTTCTCTCAAATGCTGCATATCCAATGATGGCTTCAGGCAGGCAGTTTCCTCTGTTCATTTTGTGGTCATTGAAGGGGTTTTCAGATATGTCACGTGTGGTACAGGCAGAGACAAGAACGTCGCCTTGCTGAGACATGTGGCATCTGGAACTGTGGGCCCGGCGGGATTCATACCAGCACCACTCGGGTGCAAAAGCTTGCATTGCAAAGGCTTGTGCTATACCTAGAAATCTGGCTCCTGCTTTTCAGCAGCGGTGTGGTGATAACAGACTTCTCCAAGCTGGAAGCCAGCCCCGGGCACGTGAACGTGAAACCCACCCCACTCAGAGAAAGGGACTGATTTCAAAGAACACTAAGCTTCACTAAGGCAGGACGGAGATCCAGCAAGATCCCTGCCTTCTCATGTCACTCACACGCCTGAAGCAAACAGGGTGTCATTTATTTAATAAATTGTGGGGAACATGGTGAGTGCATCAAAAAGGAGGCTCAACCGGGACTTGGGAGAGAAGGCTTCTGTTCCTGGTTTCACTGCCAACCGGCTGCACAACTTTCCACAGGCCACTTCCCCTCTGTTTCCTTGGTTGGTTTAAATTGCTAAACTCTTTCAAGGAGGTGCCGTACCATTATGCACTTTGTATCACCCAGGGCTTATACAGGCACCATACTAATTATCTGCTTGTGAAGGCGAGAAAGATGCTAGCAGTGACATCTATATGACTGTACACTACTTTCCCAAGGGAACTTGTACATAACCTCGTCGGGTAGGTTAGGTTCAGGTAGTTTGGGCGGATTATGAAGCAAAAATTCCTTTAGGCTGAACTATCATGACCTTTGCTGACAAACCTCAACTGGGGCATTTATGAGCGAGCATCCGGAAACAAATCAGTTGGCAAGCATCACATCTGTGCCACACTGCCAGTCACGGCAGTGCTGCCACCACCGAGGATTCGGAGCGGTCAGCAGGGACAGTGTCCAGATCTTGCACCCCGAGAAACACCCGCTGCTGGTGGCCACCTCAGATTCCCAAGTCCTCTGCTCCAAAAAGCCCGGCCCCCTGGATTTTAGGGGCAAACAGTTTGGCCTCTGGCCAATAGTGGGTACTGGTGTGCTGCAGGCTCATTTTGGCACCCTGGCACCTCACTAATGAGCTATCATGGCAGAGCTGTGCTTTCAAAGCTCGCATGCTCAGATCTGCTGCCGATAAAGAAAAAGGTCATTAGTCATTATCTGACAAGGAAAAGCGTGGGTTCGTATGTGAAACACAAGATCGTACAGGGTGATGCCAGGCATAGGCTGTCCTGTATGCACAAAACACGCCAGCCCAGGACCACAAGGCACTGACAAACAAACAAACAGCCCCAGGCATCCGAACGGCTCCGACACCGGGAACTTCCAAGAGCCCGTGTCTCCACTATGCAAGCCGTGCCCTGGGAAAGTGGACACGTGGCTTTTTATCGTTCAAGGCTGCCTACCACGGGGACAGAGGATGCTGTGCTGTCACTGATGACATCTTTGGTGCTGCATGATGGATATCATCATCATTGTGGTCACTGAAGATGCCACTCCGGGTGTTTTTTTGCAAAATTAGTACATGAACCGCAGGATCCCAGCCAAATCCCTCTTGGGTAATACAGCTGCTTGAAGCCCCTGTGCTGCTACCACGAGATACAGCAGTTTCCACCCCCTATTACAAAGCACAGTTTAGCACTTGTGCCGTGCTCCACCCCAGAGCTGGTTGCATTTTAGCAGTGGCTACAGTTTACATGCATCAGGAATGTCCTTGGAGACCGCTTCTGAAAAGCGTCACCAGCTGCACATCGGAAATGCGAGCAAGAGGGTGGTTGTAACAAGATAAATAAAAAAGGAAGCAGGATGTGAGCTTTGCGGAAGGTCGTTGCATGAGCTGGGCTGCGTGATGATAATCTCCTTGAGGACACCTGCAAAGAACTGCTCATCGCAGGCAAGAATAGGGATGAGGAAGGAAGCAGGGCTTGCATGAGCAGCTGGGTTAGGGAAAGAGCGGGACGGTTCATACCTCGGCTGAAGTATTTTAAGAAAAGCCCATAGGTCAAGTCCTGCCCAGGCAGGCAGTATAGAAGAAGTCTGTATATAGGGTGGGGAGGCAGAGATGTGGGGCCTGTGGAGAACCCTATAGACAGGCCAGGGCAGGAGAAAGGGAGAGGCTGTAGCATGGCTCCATCAGCCATTTCCCGTGTACGTGTGGAGCTGGCTGGGCTCTGCTCCCTCTCCACACCCTGTCTGAGGGCAGGATCCTTGAGCTCCTCCTGTTCCTCCGTCGGTGAGCATGAATGCAGATACAGCCTGGCTGGGAGGAAGAGCATGCACCAAGCACGCCAGGTCCTACCTACACCTTGCAGCTGTAGACTATGGTCCGTCTCTGTCCTAGTGAGACGGACCGTATCATGGACCATGAGCATACTGTCAGCTTTGAGCTGTGGCTGCACCATCCCTTGCCCGTGATCTCCCATTCCGCCCTCGCCCACTCTCCCACCACGAAACCTGGTATCCCTTGCAGTCATTTCCCACCGTGCTGTAGGGAACAAGCCGGGCAATTTGGGATGTGAACACAGAGGGCTTGTCTATGCTTCTCCACCTCTATATACTGCTCTGAAACAGAAAACCAGACCCAAGCCACTTGTGTTTGGTAAAAACCTCGTTCACACAGCCTGGCACTCAGGCTGCTCTTGATTGCCTGCAAATGTGCTACTGCCTCTGCATGAATCAACATGCTTCTCTAGCTCAGTCAATGGGGAAACCAGGCTTTAAAATCCAGAAGCCCTGGGTGTAGCTGACTCCGTTCAGAGGTAGCATATGTGAGCAGCTTTGATTTGCACAGCATAGAAATGGAAAGACCTGTGAATAGCTCCTCTTTCTGGATAACTTCTCAGCAAGGAGCCTGTATCTCTCACCATCACTGCTTCTGCTGCAGTCACTTCCCCTTTTGTAAGAATAATGAGCCGACTCCTTTAAACGCAAGACTAAACAAAAAAACCCTGCTAAAAACAACTAAGCAAGTTCCAATGGGGCATATTATGGCACTGCATTTCCAGTAATATAGGTGTGTGTGCGGGTGATATGAGGAGGAGGTGTGATGGAACATGGGGCTACTGCTAATTGCCGTGGTTTGTTATTTAATTACTGCACAGCTCCTTCTCGGGTTCCTCGCTCACTCTTGCCCTTGGAGATGTAACCAGCCCCTGACTCATGAAGTTTTCTCACATGCTCTGCTCTGCCTTGCAGCCAGAACTGGGAAGGAAAGTCACTGCTGTGAACTGCAAGCTGGAAGTGACACTTCTGCCTGGCAAAAATCAGAATAATCCCAGAGCAACGAGGAGGACAGGGTTTAAATGGGACAAGGACCAAAACAGTCAGTGCCATTAGACAGGTCTCTCTGGAGACCCAGAACTGCAGTCGCAGCTCCTGGTTCTGTTCCCAGAGCTGTCTTCAGGTCATAAGCTGGTGTTTTTAAACATGGGCGGCCTCATGTGACATCCAAATGGAGGCCCAGTCTGGGCTGATCGGAGGGCAGCAAAGCATCAAGATGAATGCAGATCAGGCTTGTAAACAGTTTGCAGCACAAACCAGGAGAGTGCCCAGGTCCACCCCCACCTTCTCGCTGCAGCCAGCTCCTCCTGTCTGGCCAAAGTGTCACACCCAGCTTTTATTTTATCCAGAGAAGTCAAAACAAGTTCCTCTGAGCTATACAGTGAACGCATGCAACAAAAGAATTTTTTTTTTTTTTGCAAAAATCCAGCTGGTGTAAGAAAAGATACCACCTCGACAATGAGTCCTGATTGCTTTTTCTGAACTATACACCGGTTTATTGGGATGCTATCAATCAGGCAACATTACTAAGAGGAGGTGCACATATTGTCTATGTACAGCAGAGAATACACAGACATCCTCACTCAGGGGTGATGAGGACGTGGGCCCCTCAAAATCGAGGGAAGCTCCAGACTCGTACCCCTGTGCCTTTGTATGCAGAGTTGCACAGAGTTCAGATTCAAATCTCTATATCGCTGCCCCATTTCTCTGAGCTAACGATCTCTTGGCCAATTGAGTAAGGAGCGAGGAAACAGAGGCATGACCCACGAGCACTGTTCTTTCCTGGCATCGCCTTATAGCACTGGGTGTGATCACTGGCCTAGGCATCTCAACTCCCTTGAAACTATCTTGGCCGTGGTGAATCAGACTGAACTGCTCCTGGGATCAGAGGGATGTAGTGACACACCCAGCACAGCAAAACAGGGTGAAGCTGTTCTAGACTCCCCAACAAAAGGGCTATTGATGAGCAGGGACCCTTGCAAAGCCAGCTTTTACCACATTTGGGCTACCTCCCTCAAGAAAAGTCCTACCATGTTTGCTTTGTAGAGGTCTAATCCTGGACACTGCTGAGCCCCTCCAGCTCTGAAGCCAATGGGAGGTGAAATGCCCAAAGCTCTGGGCATGGGCTGTGTAGATCTTTCCCATATGGACATGTCCAATGTCATGTCTGCTCCTCACATGGCTCAGGGGTTCCTTGGTAGTGAAAAGCAGCCTGGTTCCCCAAAGCCTGAAGTTATCCAGCAGATACTTCAGGGATTTCTAAGTTTGTGGTGGGCTATTCATAAAGGAAAAGCAAGAAGTTTGCTTCCCTATTCTTACATCTTACTATTCAGGTCTTCTAACCCTACCCAGCCAGCACCGACACTTCCTCTACAACCCTTCCTGCTTCCAATGCACTTTGCGCACTTCCTCCCCAGCCCTTCACAATGCAAGTACATATCTCCTGGTGCAGACAGAGCAAACGGAGAGGACGGGACCCGAGAGGGTCACGCAGCATGTCAGAGGTGGGAGCAGAACCCAGGAATCCCAACTTCCGGCCATGCTCAGGCTGCTCCCCTCCCCCGATAACTCGCCTAGGAGGACGGTAACAAGCTGGCATACAAAAAAGCAAATTGCAGAGCACGTGCTCGAGATGAGATGAGATAGAGCTTTCTGAGCTGCCAGGCTATAATTTCCACGCGCTGCTTCATGCACTGTAATGAGAGAAAAAAACATCACGAGTAGGTGTTTTGTGTGCGAGCTTCCCACAAGGTGCCTGGCTGCGAGATTGCATGTCTTCAGACTGTGTTCCTGCCTGCTCGATCAAAGACGAGGGGAAAGCAAAGGCCTCTTCAGCATCACCCTGCTCTTTCACAATTAAGATCTCGCATTTCAGTTTCATAGTTTCTAGGGTCAGAAGGGACCTAAGTAGATCATCTACTCCGACCCCCTGCCATGGCAGGAAAGAGTACTGGGGTCAAACGACCCCAGCAAGGTGTTCATCCAATCTCCTCTTAAAAACCCCCAGGGTAGGAGCCTGCACCACTTCTCTTGGAAGTTGGTTCCAGATCCTAGCCGCCCTGACTTCCCAGACTGCAGCACCTCGTTGATGGCCAGAAGGAAGCTCCTTTGGGAGCTGTATAAGAGGCTGCAGCTGCAGAGCAGCAAGTGGTTTGAGACCAAAAGGAAGAATCCTGTTGCGGGACAAGAAAAATGAATGGCAGTTCACCTGGCTGGAGTTCAGAGGGGGTATCCTCTATTGCACATGGCCGTGCGGCATCTCCGATGACGACCAACCAACCCCCTTTTGCATTAGCCCACACACGGTATCTGCAACCTGTTACCCCTAACACCTGCACTTGCCTGGGGGGGGGGGCACTGAGCAGAGAGCACCAGCTGGCGCCCAGCGGCCCTCACAGACTCACAGAAGTTTAGGCCTGGAAGGCACCTTGTGAGATTGAACAAGTCTGAGGAGCCAGTAGACGCTGCCCATTGACCCTCTGCCTGGAAACGTCACCAGACTAGGAACAGGACTTTTAACATTTCAAGGAAAATCATGGGCTCAGGTACCCACCAAGGAAATTATAAAGCCCCTTTAGTACTGGGAAAGCACTAAGGACATGTTAGAGATTACTTGGGACAAATAATAATGAAACCGGGGACAGCCGTGGCAGCCAAAGGGTAACAATGAGTGCGCCCATGCAAGGGAGACTCCGAGCAGAGAGCACCGACCAGCACCCACTGGCCTGCAAACGAGTCCAAGGAGCCAGTGGACGCTGCCATTGACCCTCTGCTTGATAACGTGACCGGGCTAGGGCCAAGATTTTTCACACGTCGAGGGAAATCACTGACCCAGGCGCCCACCGAGGAAACAATAAAGCCCCTTTAGCATAGGCTGCAGAACTGGGTGGGCCACCCAGGCCATGGCCCGACCAACTTTTAGCATGTTCATTTAGCTAGGCATGCAGTTAAAAAAACAGCTATCCAGTTTTAACTGGCATGACAATTGTGCATTTTTGGGTTATATAAATGAACGTGCTAAAAGTTGGTCTGCCCATGGCCCGGGTGGCCCACCCTTATGCCCTTTAGCACTGGGGGCTACTAATGACTTGTTGCAGATTACTCGGGACAAATAATAACAAAAGCAAGGACAGGAGCAGTGGTCGAAGGGTAACAATTAATACGCCAGCGCAAGGGCGATGCCGAGCGGCGAGCCCTGGCCCTCGAACAAGGAGCGAGCAGACGCTGCCCATGGAGGCCTGCACGAACAGGGGCAGGCAAGCCGGCGTGACTCCACCCCGGGCAGGCGGGCGAGGGCTGGGGGGGCTGCAGAGGCAAGTGGAGCCTGGGCAGGGGCACGTGTCCAATCCAGCCGCAGCGCCCCC
>NW_017728995.1:31868218-31868541 GCF_001723915.1 Gavialis gangeticus | reverse complement strand
GCCGCAGCCCCCCCGCCCGCCGCCAGGGGCCGCCGCCGTGCGCAACCAGGCCCCTCTCGTGCCCCGCACGTGGGTAGCATCGCGCATGCGCTACCCCGAAGCCCGGGGGGGGGGGCCAGCGGGGCCGCGCTCTCGTCACGTGACGAGGGAAACGGGGAACCCGGAAGCGGAAGTGAGGTGAAGCTGGGCAAGAGGGAAATGGGTCGCGTTGCCGTGGCAACGGTGTGAGGGCTCGGGGCCATGGGGGAGTTGGGGCTGGAGTCCGCGGCCGAGAACACGTACAGCCTGCGGCCCGCCGGCCAGCGCAAGTGAGCGGCCGGGCT
>NW_017728995.1:31852765-31867708 GCF_001723915.1 Gavialis gangeticus | reverse complement strand
CCTGCACCTGCACCCCTCACTCCCCAGACACTTAACCTGCATCCAGCTGCTGGGGCTGCTCCTGCAACCCTGCCTGGCTCCACACGTGTGGGCCCAAGTGGCCCCTTGCATGCCAGGCTGCCAGCAGGAGGACACCCCGCACTTTCCTGGAAGTCCCTCGCGACCCTTTCGAATATTCTTGTGACTCAGTTTTGGGCGTGACCCACAGGTTGAGAAATGCTGGCGCACAGAGCACTTTGTGGGGGGCCAGAGGGAAAGGGGCGACACCCCCCTGCAGAGTACAGGGAAGAGAAGGGGTGTACAAGTGACCTCCAAGCACAGGGGAGATGGGCGCGATCTCACAGCCAGGCCTGGTTTCCGTATGACCCTGACTGCCAGGGGCTGCATGGCGAGGCCAGGCATCCAGCTTCCCTCACGATTCCACGCTGGCACCTGACAGAAATGGAAGCTTTGTTTCCTCTTGTGTGGCAGTGCTTTTGCAGAGGCCAGGTGTGAACTTTGTTGGCCTTTGTCCACCTCCAGATTCAGGTCTTCAGCAGTAAAAGAGTGCATCCATGCTATACTGAAGGAGGAGCTAGCCAATGTGCAGTACAACCCGGAGGAGACACCGCAGCTCACAAAGCAATTATCTGAGACGATTAAAGACAAGCTGAAAGGTAATGAGGATGGATAGGGATAAGCTTCTCTCCTTACTGAGCTGGCCCTCTTCCTCTGACAGGTATAGGCTCCCTCTTTCCCTAAACCTCTGCATTGATCACTCACTGCCCATAACCTAGCGTTGCTCAATAAATTCCCATCCATGGGCAGGGTGCTCAGTGGAGTTGCCCCCTGCAAGGAGCAACTTAAAATCAAGTTGAGACAGACAAATGCGATTATGCAGACTGGATCCCCCTGAGAGGGGGGAATGAGAGAGAGCATGAGTGGCCACAGATAGTGTGGAAAGAAACAAGGGACAGATCATGCTCCTGCTACACTCAGTGAAATTGCTTCTGGTTTGCTGTCATGTAAACCCTATTGCAATAGGGGATCAGAATGAGACCCAGTGGGTGCAGGCCCGAAAGAGGATTGGAAAGAGTGGAGGATACAAGAAGAAGTGTAAACTGCAGGCATGGGCTGTGAGACGCCCACACTACAGCATGAGGATGTACTGTAGTTGTAACTTGTAATTATTTCAGAACCCATTAAAACATTTCCAAAGCCCTGGTAGGAGATTCAGTATTATTGCTGATCAGTGATAATTTCATGATCGTTATCAGTGATCTTTGCATTCGTCGGGGAATGGGGTTGTGCTCCCTCTGCTGGCTGCAGTGGCAGGAACAACCGAAACATTGCAAGTTCCTGCATTGACCACGGTTTATTAACTCCCTACTCAAGAGATTCATATTAAGGGGGTGGGTGTGTGCATGTGTGCCTGTGAGTGCAAAACGCATGCAATCTAAACATCCAGGACGCGAGTGCAAGGCTTTAAAATCTGCCTCTCTCTCTCTCTCTAGAATCTCTATTTATATCTAAATATATAAATATAATGCCCTGCAGCAGAAGAAGCCCAGTCCAGCTCACAGGGCATGTTAACAGACCCCCCATTCCCTGAAGTGGGAGATAAAAATGAACTATAGCCTGCTGAAGCTTTCATGTGGCCCTGCCTGAGTGAAAGACAGAGGCAATCTTTTGTTTATTCTATTTAAGGCAAATTTGTTCTGGCCTTTGGGTTCCTGGCAAGTTTCCTTGTCCAAAGTGGAGTTCACCCATGATCTAAGGGTGCATCGTTGCTCTTCTTTTAAAAGAGACCCAGGTGCTTTTGCGAGCACATAGCTCAGACCTACACCTGCTTCTGAGAAGTCTTTAATACTACAGTGGAAATCTTCAAGTCATTCTGTGCGCCAGAAACAGGAGGAAACATCCTGTGGATTAGACTAATTTTAAAATCAGTGAAATTGCCTGAATCCCTTTGGATTCATTTCATGTAACAGCCTCCTTTCCACTCAGATGTTTGTTTTAATGGCTCTTGTGGGCATCTTTAAATTCTTGAAAGATATAAAAGTGGAATGTTTACATTTATAGTGGCTGTTTGGGAACTTTCCTCTTTGATTTGTTTTGTGGGAGGCACTAGTCACTTCAGTGTCCTGTTAAAGTGAATGGGTGATTAGCATTTATGAAAATAAGACTGGCAGGCAACTTTATGCTTCATCAGTTGAGTTCCTTTTACCACCCATAAGATGCTAAAGCTTTCTAGCTACAAAATAAATAATTCTGCCTTTGCAACCTCTGTAGTAGAATTCTCAGCCTCTTTAAATTTTGAATTTTATTTCTTTGTAATCTTTACTTTTCTTTTTCAGAGAAGGGGTTTGACAGGTACAAAATGGTGGTGCAGGTTGTGATTGGAGAGCAGAGAGGTGAAGGGGTGAAGTAAGTGTTGCACATCACAAGTCTTTTTGCTTTGGTTGTTCTCCTCCAGAATTGCTTCTAACTGTTCTCTCTGCTGGAGTTAAGAAATTATACTGGGCTTTACATTTCTAAGCAGCTGGGAAAGAATTATATTAAGGGTTAAATATTTAAATGTTTTCAGCTCCTATTTAGCTGATTAAAGTGGCTAAAGAGCCCTGCACCCACCATACTGTACTGCCTTTTTAGTCCCAGTCCCAGCTGTGGATGATGAGCACCTGCCAAACTAGCCACAGGTGTCTGCAATCAGAGGAAAGTTTCTACTTGATGTCATAGTAAGGTTCTGGCTCTGGTGCTGAGCTAAGAAAACTGGCTGGAACAGCCCAAGAACCAGGTAATCTGTATGTGCTGCGTCTCTGTGCAGCAGTATATCTGTGTATCACTGCTATAAACTGGAAGCTCAGCAGTTGTAAAAGACTGAGAAGGGGGAGGGGGGTGTATGTGTTAGTCACAGGATGCCAATGAGCCCTTAGTGCCTTGCAGCTGTAAGGACATGTGTCTTTCTGGGATCATAGGAAAATAGGGCTGGAAGGAACCTCATGGGATCATCTAGTCCAGCCACCTGCTCACAGCAGCATTATTCCTGACTAACCCATCCCAGCCAAGTGTCTGTCTAATCTGCTCTTGAAAACTTCCAAGGATAGAGATTCCACAGTTTCTCTAGGTAGCCTGTTCCAGTCAAACCACCCTCAGTCAAAGTATTTCCAGTAGAAAAGCCTATCCTATAGGTGGAAACTAAAAGTGCTTGGTGTGTTTAACCTGGAAAAAAGAAGGTTGAGAAGGGATCTAACTGCTTTTTGCAAATATGTCAAGGGGGTACACATTGGGGAGAGAGGAGGGATCTTTCAGCCAAAAGTAGATAGAAACTGGCTGGGAATAATTTTTGGCTGGAAATTAGAAGCAGGTTCCTAACAATCAGAACAGTGAAGGTCTAGAACAGCAGCTCTGAGGGGGCAGCAGGGGTAAGAAACCAGACTGGAGGTGGGTCACATTTTGAAGGGGGTTATCTGTTGGCATCGCGCACAACAGCAAGTCACTGGACTCGATGACCCAAAAGGCACCTTCCCGTCCTGCGTGTTTTAAAGGAGAATATTGGTCTTCACAGGGACTCCACAATGATATCTCTCTTCATGCCACAGTCTATCTTGTTAATGGTTTTGTCTTGGTTCATTTGTTTAGCATGGCTGCCCGATGCTTCTGGGACGCTGACACAGACAGCTATGCACACGACGTCTTCATGAATGTAAGCCTTTTCTTTTTTGCAGGGGGAGGGTGGGGGCGCTGATCTATTCCCGAGGGCTTTTTCTTGGCTGTGACGTGGGGGGAGGAGATTCTGCAGCAGAGCTGTATCCACACACAAGGTTTTGCCAGCAGATCTGCCTCAGCAATGGGATGTGTCACCCTTCAACAGCTCTGCTGGCAGAGCTCTTGTTGTGTCACCCAAGGATTAGTAAAACGTGGGAGGTACACACAGTACTCTCAGTACCCTCAAACATGCACCCAGAGGCAGAATTCAGCTGTTCATATGAAGTCAGTGTAGCTTGGGCACAGCTAATGATGAAAATGTCTGAGATTTTAGTGGATTGACTAAAGTCAGGTGAAAACCTGGCATGCGAAGTTGCTGTAAGAATTGTTCAGGATCGTTTAAAGTACTCTTGTCTGAATCTTCCATTAGAACCTATGTTCTTAATGCAACGGGAAGAAAAGTTGATCTCTGCACTCCCATACGTCTGCCATGGATACTTTTTGAAATGGGCTTTCTCATGCAAAAAGCCTTGGGAACTTTCTGCTCTGCTTTTAGTGGGGCTTCTCTGTGACCGCTGACTTGTCTTAAAACCCCATTGTCTGGTTGTTTTTTTTCCCCCCAGGACAGTCTGTTCTGTGTGGTGGCTGCATTTGGGTGCTTCTACTACTGATGCTGGTGAAGATTGCAAAGAAGAGCTCACATTCTTTTAGAGCATTTCTAGTGTGGTTTTCTTCTGTAATATGTTTTGGAGGGGAAAAAATGAGGCAAGCCACGTACTCAGTTGTTCAAAGCAGCAGACCCACAGTTGTGTAAAGCACACTCGCCATCCCACCATAGAACACACATGTTCACAGCTTCCTCTTCTGTCCTCCTCATGCTAAATGTTGCTGTGTGGCCTATTAATAGTCTGTCATCTTTTTTAACCTTCCCTTTGTACTGTGTGCAAAAAGGGATTAATCCATCCCCACGAGCCAAGTGTCTTGCTCAGTCACTAGACAGTTCGTGTCTGCAGGCAAATCCAACTTCTGTCTTGAAATGGCCAATTCCTTTCTATGAGTATCTACTTGTTTCTATAATGTCTGAACTATTTATGAGAAGCACAATTATAATAAATGTAAATGTATTTATTTTATCTTTTTGCAACTCTGCTGCTCCCCACGTTTGCTCGTCTCTTCCAATGTTGTCTGGGCTGCCTTCATTCCACCCTCTAGTTTCGGACAAAATAGGCTGTCTCTTATGAAATCATGTGCCTCTCTGAACCAGTCAGTGTCTAAGGTGCCACCCTGCCCTGCTCTGCCATTTACAGTGGTCTTAGATATTCAAGAGTGCTTCTTTCACTACTGTTTCCAATCAAATTCTAAGGCACAGAACGCCCTTCTTCAACTAATCCTCCAAACCACTACCCTAGCCTCTTCTGAATCCCATGAGGTCATGGACTTCAGTGCTGCCTAAGAACAAAACAAAGCTAATCAATCCAGCTTACGCTAATAAGCCAGTTAGGTTGAGCTGATACTTATAGGGAGAAAAATGATTCACAACAGTTAAGTCAGACATTAGCTCACACAACTGATTACTTTATTACAGCTGCCGCCGCCGCCTCCTCTGTGTACTGCTTGCTATGCCAGCTTTTGGCAGCTGGTTTCAAAGAAGGCCCTCATTTTGCAAATGCTAACAGAGAGAACTTCACTCTTGTCTGTAATTTCCCCCCACTGCCAAGTAAAGCACCTGCAGTATTGTGCCTGCAGTTTAAGCATTAGATGTTGGCTGCAGCCAAGGCTGGGAATTTTGACTGGGTTGTGCCAGTGCTGCTAGGACTTAAAGCCAGAGGTTCCTGGCTAGAGGGTCTTGCCCCTCTGCTCAAGGTCAGACCAACTGCTACATTTTGGGCTGCAGTCAGATTGGTACAGACTGGGTGGTAGTTGCCTTCCTGCGTAGCAGAGGCATGGTCTCTACCTGGGATCTCAATAAGGAGCAGGACGTTGGTTGCTGTGGTCCTTCTACTTTACCTGGGGCAGGTTTGGGTTTGATGTCTTCTGTTGTGTCAGGGTCAGTGGTAGTTTTACAAAGAATTTAGATTATGGCTTTGTGTAGCATGGTTTGGATAGGGCTGATTCTGCCTCAGGCAGGGAGTTCAACTTGATGTCACCTCTGCATCCCCTTCCAACCCCACTTGATTCTGTGTCAAGGTGTGTGTATGCACAGTAGGATTTCAAGACATTTTAGCATTATCACAGCCTAAATTAGCCAGGGTTGCTACATTTAATGACTAGGGGTTACAACAGGTCACAATGACACTCCATAACTTTATTCTTCATTTGCCTCCTAAAGGATGACGCCAAGCTGAGGGGAGTGGTAGATATGCTGGAGGATAGGGCTAGGATTCAGAGAGACCTTGACAAATTGGAGGATTGGACTTAAATCTTATGATGTTCAGTAAAGAGAAGTGCAAAGTCCTGTACTTAAGACAGAATAGTCCCATGCATTGGTGCAGGCTGGGGGTGACTGGCTGGGCAACAGGTCTGCAGAAAAGGCCCTAGGGGGACAGTGGACAAGAAGCTGAACAGGAGCCAGCAGTGTGCCCTTGCTTCCAAGAAGGCTGACAGCGTCCTGGGCTGCGTTGGTAGGAGCGCTGCCAGCAGATGGAGGGAGGTGATTCTTCCCCTCTATTCAGCACTGGGGAGGCCACACCTGGAGTCCTGTATCTAGTTTTGGGGCCCCCATTACGGAAGAGATGTGGACAAATTGGAGAGATTCCAGAGGAGGGCAATGAAAATGTCTTGGGGGTTGGAGCACATGACTTGAGGAGAGGCTGAGGGAGCTGCACTTATGAGGAGGGGATTTGATAGCAGCCTTCAACTCCCTGCAGAGGGGTTGCAAAGAGGATGGAGCTGGACTGTTCTTAGTGGTACAAATGACAGAACAAGGAGCAATGGGCTCAAGTTGTAGCAAGGGAAGTTGAGGTTTGATATTAGGAAAAACTTTCTCACTAGGGGGGTGGTGAAGCACTGGAACAGGTTACCCAGAGAGGTGGTGGGATCTCCATCCTTTGAGGTTTTTAAGACCCAGGTAGGCAAAACCTTGGATGGGATGATGTAGTTGGGGCTGGTCCTGTTCTGAGCAGGGGTTTGGACTAGGTGGCTTGCTGAGGTCCCTTCCAACCCTTATTGTCTGTGATCCTATGACTTGTGCATTCTGTTCCACCTTACAGTGCTGGAAATATTATGCTACAATGTTGGACATAACACACACCATAATTATGTTTCTTCCTTCTCTGAGTGATATCCCAAAGCAGTACCTACCTCAGCTTCATCTAGTTTGAATCTGAATACCAAATAGACTGTCACCCCATATACTTAGTTATTAACAGATCAGCACAACAGATTGTCATATGTTCCACACACTTAGGAAATTATTTTGCCTTGGCATTGCTGAGATCACACCTAAAGCTTTACTTACTTCAGAAAAGGAGCTTGAAGATGGGAGTGGGGCAAAAAAAAATAAGTCAGTTCAATGAAAACACTCACTAAAAAGCTGATGTTTAAATTCTTCGCTCCGTCTTCCTGTATCGATCTGATTCATCAAGTCATTGGAAAAAAACATTTAAATAGTAATGAAAGGCATGTGATTCTTTTGGTTTTTACTAAGGCAAGGACTAAAAAAGTGGAAGTCCTGTTTTATTTCTGACATGTACTTGCTACCCTTCCCAGCAAAGGCTCAGAGCAGCTAGAGAACAATATGAAACAGTACAACTTGCAACAACTTACAGTGCTAACATAAAATACAAACCAACCTACCTAAACAACGTCCCAGCTTGGTAAACGCCTGCCCAAGCAGAAAGGTCCAGGGTGCTTCTGGAAGATGTCCAGGCTCCGGCTCTGGCGGCCTCAAGGATTGAGTCCCAAGGCTGAGGAGCAACTGCTGCAAACAACCTTCCCACATGTTTTTGCCATGCAGCCTTGGCAAACTGATGGTCCTTGCAGAAGGTTGCTCTTGGCTGACCTCAGGAGTCATGATGAGGCATAAGGGAGCAGGTCATTTAGGGCCATAGAGGTCAAAACCAGCACCTTGGATTGTGCCTGGAAAGATATAAAAAGCCAGTGCAGACTGCAGTTTCTTTTTGTTATTCATATATTTTGTGTTCCAGGTCAAATCAACCAAATCATATCTACTGAGCACAAAATCATTCCAAAAACAATGTCGATTGAGCAGGCAGAACTCAATCATTCTAACTACCTTGTCTGGTGCTATGGCCAGTGAGCATCCTCCCTCCCAGGCTCTCATCCTTGGATTTCAGATACTCCCAAATCCATCGGCAGGCATCCTATGTGCCGGCCCAAGCCCAGATGCCCCCGTTTGATCTTAGCCCACAAGAGGCCAAGACACTTGATCTGAGCCAAATGCTTCTAGGCACAGAAGGTGGGTGAGTTTTTGTTGTTGTTCTAAGGAAAATTTTGTGTCTCCCAAGTCAAACCAGCCATATCAGTTCCAAATCCTTTCAATCCTTCAAGAACCACACGTGGCCCTACTACCAGCAAGTATACCCCACCCCAAACTTTCCAGCCTGGGGCTTCGGATACTTCCAAATCTTTTGGCGGGCATCCTACCCGCTGGCCCAAGCCCAGAGGATTGGGGTTTGGATGCCAACGAGTTTCACTTGCCCTCAGCTGTACGGCCGCAGGAACAAACGGGGGAAAAATCTCCCATGTCAATGAAGTCGGTGTGTAGCCAAAATCCTCCTGCTGGAAGCTGGCCAGCGGGAAGCTTGTCGGCAGTCCTGTCTGCAAGCAGATGAGGGTGCAACCCTCCACTACTCAGCGCCATTTTAATTGCATCACCTCAGTCACGGCGTTAGCACGAAGGGGAGCCTTGGCTCCACTGGGATTGCACGAGACAACTGGCAGTCTCTTCTGGACCGAGTGCAGGGCAGAGATGTGTCCCCTAGGCCGCGGTGATAAGCACGCAGTAGGCAGCAGTGCAGGCCGCTGGGCCACGGCGCTGCAGTCAAGATTGAACCCAGCAATTTGCAGCCCCCTGGCAACTTTGGGCTTGTTCACTCCTTGGTTTGCTTCTTCCCTGAATCCCTCCACGTGCTGCAGGGCTACCTGGCACATGCCTGCACGTGGGGACCTGCCTTTTCCCGCCGCTGGGTCTCAGAGGCACAGCCCCACTTCTTCCGGGGGACTTGACCCCAAGCCCCGCCCTTCAATTAGGGCAGCCCTGAGCCCTCCTTCAGGCCTCCTCTTTCTTCCCCTCTCGCTGCAGGTGGCTGAGGCCATGGCGGAGCGGCCACGCAAGCACCACCGCAAGTCCAAGCGCTGCCTGCTGTGCGAGGCGCCCTTTCCGGGCACGGCGGAGGGGGAGCTGTGCCCCAAGTGTGACACCCCACTCCCCACCACCCAGCTGGACCTCGAGGCCGAGTGGCGCAGCAGGCCCCTGTCTCCCAGGCTGGCGCGGGCCTCCACTGGGGACCCCCGCAAGGATAAGCGCAAGGCCCAGGCACAGGTAACTCCCTTGCCACTAACGGGGACAGATCTCAACGCCCCCTCCAGCAGCTGCTGATGCCCCTAACCCCAAGCTCAGGGGCACCAGGGAGGGGGGGCAGCTCCTGCTGCCACCCACTGCCCCTGCAGCCCCTGCCTGCCTCTGCCCTGGGTCATGCCCGAGGGCTGCCCCACAACCCTGCAACAAAACCGGGGGGGGGGGCACCTGCAGGCCGAGCACAGGCTGCAAGGCCGGGTGTGCTGACCCGACCGCATCTCCCCCCCGCCCCGTGTTATTGTAGGGTCTTCACCCCACCCCCCCCCGGTTATTTTAAGGTCTCCCGGAGGCTGTTATTGCAAGGTCTCCCCCCCTATTATTTTAGGGTCCCCGCAGTGTTTTTTATACGGTTTCCCCCATGTTATTGTAGGGTCCCCCTTTATTTTAGGGCCTCCCCCCGGGTGTTATTTTAGGGTCTCTGCTCGTGTGTTGTTGTTGTAGGGTCTTCACCCCGTGGGGTCTCCATCCCCACCCCCGTGTTATTTTAAAGTCTCCCGCCGGGTGTTATTATAGGGTCCCCGTCCCGTGTTATTGTAGAGTCCCCCTGTTATTTTACGGTCCCCCCCGGTGTCATTGCAGAGTCCCCAGGCCCGGCCTTCACTCCCGGGGGGTGGGGCCTACACTACTAACCCCGCCCCCCGTGGCGGTGGGGGAGGGGACGGAACCCGCGCGCCCGGTGGCGGTTGCTGGGGGGCGGGGCGACTGCGGACGTCGCGGTCCGTTCCGGCGGGGCCGGGCACTTCCGGTGCGGGCGGGGCAGGAGCGGAGTCCGCGGGCAGGAGCGGAGCCGGGCGGCGAGTAGCAGGTCAGAGCCGGGGGGCGTCGGGGTGGTGGGGGGGCCGGGGCCTGCCCCCCCCCCCCGTGCTGGCATCGCTGTTACGTTGCAGGGCCCTGTGTCATGCGGGGGGGGCATGTATTTTGCTTTGCTGGAGAGGGGGGGGCCTGTGCTGCAATATACGGAGCCGCTGAACTTCGAGGTGCGGTCAGCGCCCCAAACGTCCACGTCCGGCGTTCACGAATGCTTCGGGCGTCGACACGGCTGACCGCGGCACGGATCTACCGCCTGGGAGTGAACGGGCCCTGGAGGTCAGGAATCGGGACTGGGTCCCGCTTCCAGGACAGCCTTGGGGCACCAGTTCCCGAAGAGGAGCCGGACCTGGGCAGCAGGGTCCTGCTCCCCCGGCACTTGCCGAAGGTTAATTCGAGGCGTTGCCCACTCTAGGCATTCCAGCCCTCCTCCAGGATCGCCGGGTGGGTCTCGTTACTCCCTCCAGCCTTGAATCTCTGCGGTCTCAGGGCATTGCCCCAGCATTCGGGAGGCTCCGGGCCGGGGGAATTCCATCTTTTTCTCTCTCTGATCTTGCATCTTCTGGAGCCTGAACACAGCGCTGTCGTGGTCTGAGCAGGGGCAGGGGGTGTTCTCACTGGAGATCTTGACCCCTTCAAGTTATCTCGAGCTCTCCTGCCAAGAAGAGGGCTCATTGGACAGCAACGCAAGGTGCTTCATTCCTTGCTCTGGGGCCAAGTGCATTTTAGCCTGGGAAAACAAGAGACAGGAACTCAGAAACGAAGCCCCCAGCAC
This sequence comes from Gavialis gangeticus, assembly GCF_001723915.1. Taxonomy (NCBI): domain Eukaryota; kingdom Metazoa; phylum Chordata; order Crocodylia; family Gavialidae; genus Gavialis; species Gavialis gangeticus. Next base: position 31,856,900 of record NW_017728995.1, on the reverse strand, counting down.
TGGATCTATTGGATCTGTTGTTAACCTTGCTGCTTTTGTCTGAGCTGAGCAAATTCCCTGGCACTGGAGAAAGCCCCGCTCATCCAGAGCCACAGTGGCTGCCTGCAAACGAGCTCTTCCTTGGGGCCATGCCCGCTTAAGTTTCTCAAATGAGGTTTTGGAGCTAACCCCAACTTGCTGCAGGCGTGATTGGCTGCAGGACAGGGCGCTTCGAGCATTCGGGAAGTAATGTGCTCAAGCCTGTGCTGAGCTGGTGTTGCAGGGGTTGAATCCTGCTGGCAGTCACTGATAGATCCTGGGGCTATTTCAGTCTGTGGGGTATAAATAGCAGAAGGTTAAAGCTGTGTCCCAGAGATGCTTTTCAGTGCAGGAGCTTCCAGATCGGTGATAAGCGCTTGTTCACATAGGTGGGTTCCTGGGGATGGACAACCCTTGGCCGTGGGGGTAGTGGTGGGTGGCTGGACTTTCTTCAAGCTTGTACCTGCTCTCGTTTTAGCACCTATTAGAGCTGGGCTTGCTCTTCTGGTGCCCAGTCCAGCCCCCCTGGAAATCGCAGAAAGGCTCCCACTGATTTCACAGCACTGAAATCAGTGGGAGTCATCCTGCTTGGCTCCCTGCGCTGAGAGTGCTTGCTGTTCCTAAGTCAGCCTAGACAGAGGCCTACCTGCCAAGGATGAAGACTGCAGATTCTTTAGGCAGCTCATTGCACTGTCGTGCTGCTCTTGCAGGAGGTTTTCTCCAAGCTTTGATCTACATCTGCTTTGCTGTAGGTTAGGCAGGAGTGAATGTGGCCCTTGGCATCATTGCAGCTGGCATGTATCACAACTACCCCGTAAAGCAGGGTATTTCTCAAGCTTCAAGCAAACGCAGCCCCTTCACCAGCAGGCAGGCCCTGTCGCAACAAGCTCCTGTAGGTAAAGCAGAGCATGAAGGGAGCCCAGCAAGAGGGAGAAGGTGGATCAACTGAGTGGAGAGGAGTTGGTAGTTGTGGGGGGAAGAATCGGGGAGGTTATTGCTGTAGGTGTCATGGCAGAACTTGGATGGTGGTTCCCTCTGCATCATCCTGTACTAGAAGAGGAGATGGTTCCTGGCCCTGCCGTAATCTTTTCTTCTGGCAGCAGAGCTTTCCCTGTGTTGTAGGAGAGGGCATGATCACTATGCACTTTGGCTTCAGTGCAGCAAGCAGGCATCTTTTGGATTCATCCTGATGGAGGTTCCTGTTACAGTCCTCCCGCTGGTGTTGGAAAGGGGTGTGCGGGTTAGCAGCTGAGCCGATCCATCATTCTTATGACTTGCTCCAGCCCCCTGCCAGGAAAGTTAAAAGCATCCCCGGGAGTAAACCAGTGACTTGTCTTCCCCAGCTGGGATTATTGTATCAGCTGTCCAGATTGTCTGCTCAGTCACCTCCTTCATCCCTGTCAATGTGGCGTCAGCGAAGCAGAGTATCAGAACATATGGAAGACCATCTCGGCTGATCTCCAGTCATGTCCATTAGCTTGAACTGTAGCCCAGGGTCACTGGTGTGCATGAGCTCTGGGCACTGCTTGATGAGGCAGCACCAGTGAAATGATCCCTGGTACTGAAGTGGGGGCTGGGCAATCTTGCTTGGTGGAACAGGGGAAGTGTGTCTTCCCTGCTGCTGGTCTGTGCTGTGGATAGCATCCCCAGGCACACTAGTCTCTTCATAGAAAGGTCTTTTAAAGTCAGAATTACCTTCAGGCTTTGAGTCCAGCATGCACAAGTGTTTGCTGAGCCAAGGCCCCAGGTTGCAAACTTTTTGAAGGGGGCTGATTGCTGCTTTCTGTAGCATGCCAGTGCTATGAAATAGTCAGTCCCTTCCCAGAACGAGCATTTGCCAGAACTAACGCACCAGGACTATAGAAGGGACTTGAGTAGCAAAGAGGGAGGGGCACCCGCTCATTGACAGTTCAAGATTGACAGGACTTCCCAGTACCTTGGCTGGTCTGGTCCCATAGGACAAGGCTGTCGCTACTTACTGGATGATGGAAATCTCACTGCTATGGACTTTTTCCTCATGCTCCATCTGGGTTACCCCCATTAACTTTGTCTTGTTAAGCCTTGCGGTCTCCCTTTGCACTGTTCCGATCGGTTGCTTTCTGTTGCTGGTTTTCATTGCCCTTCCTGCACCGCTTCATTCCCTGCTACCTGGTGTGTTCCTCCAGCCCCCTGATTGTCTCAGCTTCTCTGAACTCCCTCCTTCTCTTCTGCTCTGGACCACGCGTAATAGCCCAAGAACAGGCCTTGGACAGACCTCGGTCCCTTTCTGTCTGGAGGCTGCCGCACTTGCTGTCCAAAACCTCCTCAGCCATTTTTAGTCTTCATGTGACATAAGCTAGGCACATATTATTACAGCAGGGGAGGCTGCCAAGGGCTGCCTGTCCTGCTTATTCTGAAGCATTGCTCCATGCATGAGTTGGAAACACTCCCAAGTGCCAGGCGAGCAGTGCTGCCCACGTGCCCCTTCTCTAGCTCTGCCTGTGGAGGCCTCCCTATCTGATCTGACTGGTGATCACACAGGAGAGTCATGGGGCACCAGAGCTCTGACATAATTGAGATGCTGTTAAATGCTTGGGATGGGGGAAGGGGAGTAGGAGAAAAGGTTGCCTGTGACGTGGCCTGTGGCCTGTTCTCTGCTGCGTGGCGTGTTTGCCTGCCAGCCAGAGCCGAGGCACACCCAGCATCTGTCCCAGCACACCTGTGGCATGTGGGTGGGGAGGATTTCTCAATCCACAGAGTGCTAGGATTTGGCAGGCCTTTACTGGGGGGTGTCTGATCAGCTTCTCTGACCAAAGGCAGAACAGAAGTGCAAGCTGGGAGCCTACCCCCCTTTTCACGGGCACATCATGGAGGAAATCGGGCTCTGTCAGTCCCAACATTAGCAGCTCCACACTTTTAACTCTTGTGGGAGCTGGAGTGGGATTTTTCCCTTGTCCTCCTCGTGTGCCAAGGTATAAGTAGAGCACGAGTCATAAGTTAGTGACTTGGGCAGCTGAGAGCCAGCTGCTGCTTCCCTGGTCAAGGGTGAGTTCATGAGCAGGTCTTTTCCTCCTTGTTTCCCTGTTTAAAGTGGCTGCTTCTCCCTTTGGGCTTCAACAGGAAACCCAGCTTCACCCTCCAGCTGTCTGTGGGAGCGGAGGTGCAGAGGAGGGGATGTGCATCCAGTTCCATTGAAACTAGAACTGGGAAATTGTGCAACATTTCACGTGGACTGGGCAGCTCTGAATCCGGCCTGTCATGCAGATGCCAAAATAGCCTCATTCACCTCTCACTAATGATGGGACGTAAAGCCATAGGTTCCTGGCTAGAGGGTCTTGCCCCTCTGCTCAGGCTCCAACTGACACCATATTTGGGGTCAGGAAGGTATTTCACCCCATGGTCAGACTGGGAGGCAGGGGCTCACGTTCCTCTGTAGCGAGGGGCATGGTCTCAACCTGGGATCTCTTGCATATGTCGATATCCTTTTATAGAAGCAGGACGTTGGCTGCCATGAGAGTTTCTCTCCAGTCTGCTGATTTTTAGATGCTCAGTTTAATGCAACTGTGAGCTGCTTTACAGGGAGCCATGATTCAGCATTCCCTTCAAGCACCGTTTGTCAAGATGCTCTAACAGCCGATGCCAAATACACTGGCTTAGTCCTGTGTTTAGATGGCTGTGTCTTTGAGCTGACCTTCTGCATCCAGTGCCCTTTATTGACCAGTCTCTCAGCGCTCCCTCAGGAAAGTATCAGTTCTATTCCTCTTCTTTATCATTCTTCTAGGTCTCTCCAACCGACGTGCCAGGCACGTCCAAGAAGATGGAGGCACCAACCTCATCCAGGCTGAATTCCCGGAAGAGAAGAAAAGAAGGCCCAGGACCCAACGGAGCAGCAGAGCTGGATGGTATTCCAGCAAAAATGTCCCGCCGCGCCTTTGTAAGCAAGTATTTAAATTGGGGGTGGGGAGCAAAGTGAATGGCACAGAAGCTGCAGTATTGATCAGAGCCAAGTAAAATGTTCTGTGTCTGGAGAAGACAAGGAGGGAAGCAGTGTTGGTATTTGCTTCTTGCAAAGCAAGCATGACAGCTTTGCTCCATCAACCCAATGGAAGAGAGGGGCCATCACCAGGGAGGATTATAC
>NW_017728995.1:31847877-31851090 GCF_001723915.1 Gavialis gangeticus | reverse complement strand
CTCAGGTCCCTTCCAACCCTACTAACTATGAAACTATGACACACACCCCACCCCACCCCAGCTTTGTGCTTTGACTGCTCCCCCAAGACTAGAGCATGCTTTCCCTGGGGCCTCAGACCACTCCTTAAGTCCGTACGGGGACAGGTGTTGCTGCTTGTCCCTTACAGGACTAATGCCAGAGCAGGGATGTATTAGGAGCTCTGCAGGATGTGACTGGCAACCCTGATCAAACTATGGACCGCATAACAACATTCTGCCCTTGATACAGATTTGACAGTGACATTGCAGAGATGCATTCCCTTTGCTCGAGAGCATTAGACTGATTAATTCGCCTTAAACTGCACCAAGTCAGCCATGCAAAAGAAGAAGAAGGGGTAATCTTTTGTTCCCTGTTATGGGCCAGTCAAGGGAGTTTTGCACTGTGGGTTCAGCAGCTCCACCTCCTGGCACTGTTCCTCAACTGATGCACACCGTCATGGCTCCAGTGAGCTCAGTGGAGCTGTAATGAGTCATAGAAGTGGATCTGCCCCTGGGCTGTACTCGAGCCTTTCCATTGACTTGGGGCATGAGTTAACCTCACCTTTGCTCAGCTCCCTCCCTCCTAAGGATTCACAGATGTTAAGGGCTGGAAGGGACCTTACAAGATCATCGGGTCCAGCTTCCATGCACTTGGCCAGGGAAGACTGCTGGGATCAGATGACCCCAGCAAAGTGGGCATGAAGATGCTTTTTGAAAATCTGTATAGAGAGCAGATAATCACCCCCAGAGCCTGCCTGGAGGATTAGCTTCAGCAAATCCCTTGAAGGCATTTTGCATAAAACTTTTATAGGGACACAGCTGATTACTTCACCGTTGTGACATCAGAGTTCCCTCACTGTGCTGGGTAACGTGCTCACCTGGGGAGGGGGCTTTGCGAGCTTCTCTTGTCTCTCTGCTTGTTTAGAGTTTGCGGGAACCGGCCCCCTTCTCGGATGAAATTGAAATCGATTACAGCAAGCCATATGCCAGAGTGACGTTTGAGGAAGCACTGAGAGGAACCCCATGTGAGTAACCCCTCACTGCAGACTGATGCGCTAACTGTGCATGTCTGATTTCTCCTGCCCCCAGCTCAGCCTTAGTTGTGGCAGGGGAGCATTCTACTGGGCTGGGTAGCCCTACTCATCCTAGTGATTAAGACAGCTGTTGTTACTAGGATTACACCAGTGCCTACACCTGTCGCTGAAACGGGCCTCATTCTTCCCACAGTGAGATCACTTGTGATCCAAGCAACTTACAGTCTCAGTAAACGCTTCCGACCACCTGCTTGAGTCCCTTCAAAGCCAGAGACTGCTGCAAAAAAGTATCAGGGCTAAGCATCTTTTGTACACTAGGGCCAGGGGTAGCTGAGAGAACAACCAGAGTCACAGAGACAGGAGGCATTTACAAGAAAAATAGCCTGACCTGAACAAGTGACTCCAAGAGCCAGCCCCAGCACAGAAGGTCAGCATCCCAGCTGGCTCTTGGAAATGCTCAGTGAAATGCAGCACAACCTTTGAAGGAATTTCAGTGAGCACAGCAGATCAGCCCCTCAGGAAGAAAGTAGCGCTCCTTTTACAGTCAGTTTTCCCAGTAGAACTGAGCCAGTGAGAGAGGAACAAGGTCTAGACAAGTGGTTTACTTCAGGAGGTGTTGGTAACCCCTACAGGGGGCATCAGTCCCCGCCCCCCCCATCTTACCAACCCATCTCGGAGACCCCTTTACCACCATAATGAAAATGCTAAAACCCCTGCACCTCTTTCAATAAACAGCAGTAGAGCAACTAGCAGCAAGCTTAGTCCCATCGTGATGTGTGAAGACCCAGCTTGCTGTCTCCCAAAGGAATTTCTGAAAGTCCCAGCACGTTACACAAGAACAGAAGTTCCAGCCTATGCCCTGTGGAAACCTGGCTGGTCACTTGATGCTGGTGGTTGCTTCTGTCCAAGGAAAGCTCTGGTCTGCCCTGGCTTAGGGCAGGGAGTGATCCAACAGATCCAGCAGCCTAACAGTACTGTGCCTAGCTGCTTCCCATGATCCCCCAGCTGGGTTTTACCATATAGCCTTGCACACCACGGAAGCAGGCAGTTTAAGAAGTGACTCTATAGCAGCCCCCTCTGGCTGATTTTAGGAGTCCTGTTAAGTTGGTTCAAAAGAGACTTGGCCCATCTTCTGGAGTCCAAAGATGTGGATGTTATTGTGAGCTTCCACCTCCAGGCACATGGGACTGAACTGAAGCAGGTGGGAAGTTGGGAAGGTCCTGAGGCTTCATCCTGGGAAGCTCATAAACAACTCTGATATCTCCAACAAGCCAGCCTGAGTAGCCAGGTACTGAGCAGGATGTCGCTGTTGTATTTTGATTTTCCAGTGGCCAAGGGGTTTGCCGTCTGCAATCCCCAGCGTTCCTTTTACACCAGGTTCCTTTTACATCATTGCCCCCACTCCAAGCGCTGGCCACACACATGCTGACCCAGGTTCACATTCAAACAGTCATTTTTGTAGCAACAGCCCTTGCTAGATCCTTCCAGCTGGGAAGCCAAGCCCATGCAGTAAGGTATGACTAAACACTGCTGTCCCTGGCCTGCTTGCTCATAACTGCCCATCTCTTTCTGTGCTCAGTGGATCGGCCAGTCAGGGTCTACGCTGATGGGATATTCGACTTGTTTCACTCCGGACATGCCCGGGCTTTGATGCAAGCTAAGAACCTCTTCCCCAACACATACCTCATTGTTGGAGGTAAGGTGTGATCTGTTACCTTAAGGGAACCTTCCCACATCTTCCCTATCCTTCTCCAGCAGGTGACACCCTGCTTTGGGCTCTCTGCCTTACAGGGCAGTCACGTGGCTGTGCCTCGCCCTTCAACTTTGAGTTCAGCTCGGCACAGCATGTGCGTGGGACACTGAGAGGCAAATAATAGGCCTGAACATAAAGATTAAATCCTGAAATTGTGAAATTGTTTCTGGGAGTTCCAACTGAGTTCACTGAACCTGTCGTCTCAGTATTGCATGCCAAGTGCTGGGCGGAGCTGAGCTGCTGAATACTGAGCCATAAAAAGAGGCGTTCGGCTACTATCTAAACCAAGAGCAGCAGAGGAGGGAGGAACTGTCTCTACATGTAGCTGAGCCAACGTGGGATGAGTTTTACTGTGAGAGTCAGTCTTAGCATTCTGCTGGCTTCACCTTGTAATGGTTTTGGGAGTTC